>NC_136465.1:81933410-83133410 GCF_902686455.1 Sciurus vulgaris
GCAGGTGAGATGTAAAAAGTCCATTCTCCCAGGGGCAGTGTTCATCTTCCAGAGGCAGATGGTTTTCATGGACTTCATTTCCTTGATTTAACTGATCCTTGATTTCTATACTAACTGCCTGTCCCCAATTCTGGCTTCATTCCCCCCCTCTAATTTTAGGAACTCCTTACTGCTGTAGGGAAAGAGGGGTGATGACTGCTCTGGCTTCTTCGAGCTGGAAGGGGGCAGTGTGGGGCAAGCAGTTTGGAGTTCCCTTTTTAGAAACTGGGTTAATCAAGGGGTCCATGGTAGAAGTCTGGTTGGGGAAGAGCAGGTTGTAAAGGCATCTGGGGGTGGGTGCTTCAATCTGAAGTCCAGTGATGAATGCAGAGCAGATTGCCGGGGTGAATGGAAGGTGAGGCTGTGTCTGGGGAGCACAGGGGCATCAGATGGGTTTCCACTTGCTTAAGAGACAGTGGAAGAGCCCATCTGAGTCACGGCACCAATGTAAGAAATCCACGAAAACCACGCTGGACACAAGAATTGACATAAGAGGGTTTATTAAGCAAACAGAGTGTCTCCCTGCTGGGTGAGAGAGAAAATAAGAGGAAAGGAGAAAGGGTACATGCAAGAGAGAGTGTGACAAGCGAGGAGGAGAGAGAAAGAAAGTGAGTAGGAAAGAGAAAGCGTGAGAAAAGATCTCCGCTGCTATTTCTTACTGCTCCTGTGATAAGTATGCCCCTGGGGCTTTCCTGGGAAACCTAATCAAGTAACAGGGTCTCTGGTTCACATAACAAATGATTCTAAGATTGATACATTCCAGAACCTACTGATACTTTTCTCAAAAGTGTTGAGCCTCTCTTCTTTTTAAAAATATTTTTAATAATGTTTTTGTGTGTTTTTACACCTTTATTTCTTTTTATGCGGTGCTGAGAATCAAACCCAGTGCCTCACACATGCTAGGCCAGAGCTCCACCACCAAGCCGCAACTGCAGTCCCGAGCATCTCTTTCTCACAGCAGATTGACATTGTAGCTAAGCCTCAAGGAGTCATCCCAACAGTATTTAGGACTGACTCCAGGTGGCCTTGTCAGGACACGAAGTTCAAGTCAAGAAAAAGTGTACCCATGTCAATAGCTGTTCCTGTGTCCTGCCTTATTTTCTGCCTTCCCCAGTCTAATCACTTAATCTCCCCCTATGCCCTAATTCCTTCTTTAACATGTTGACCAGGCCTTTTATTTTTAAAACAGTTTTAATTGACAAGTAATAATTGTGCTGAACAGGGTGTTACACACCTGTAATCCCAGAGCTTCAGGAAGTGGAAGAAGGGATTGCAAGTTTGTGGCCAGCCTGGGCAACTTAGTGAGACCCTGCCTCAAAATAAAAATAAAAAGAACTGGGAATGTAGCTCAGTGGTAAGGCACCCGTGAGTTCAATCCCCAAGTACCCAAAACAAAGCAGACACATAATAATTATCCATATTTATGGGTACAACTGCTGTTTTGGTATGTATGTATATTTTGTAATGATCCCCAAATCCTCTCTTCTAGATATTTTAAAAGGTACAAAACAGAATTGTTAATGCTAGTCATACTATTGTGTAATAGAATAACAGAGTTATTTCTCCTATCTAACTGTATCTTTGAACCCATGGATCAACATTTCCCCATCCTCCCCCTTTTACTCCCCCTTGTCTGGTAATCACTGTTCCATTCTCCACTTTTATGAGAACTACTTTTTTAGATTTCCACACGTGAGTAAGATCATGCATATGTATTTGTTTGTTCGTCTGGCTTATTTCACTTAACATAACGCCTTCCAGGTTCATTGGTGTTTTCACAAATGATAATGTTTCATCTTTCTATGGGAGAATAGTATTCCATTGCATACATATACACCACATTTTCTTTTTTCATTTATTTATGGACAATTAGGTTGATCAGCCCTTTAAATTTGATGTGTATACAATATCTTCCAGAGGAGCAATGTCCCACTTGAAGTATGCTATGTCGTATCCTGAACCATTGGTTGAGAGACGGTTAGGGAAGACAGAACTAGAGGAGGACAAGCACCATTTTGTGGTGCTCAGATGTGGTCTTTTCAGGTGTGGTCCAATCAAATGAAGGCAGTTCTGCTTTAGCAAGGGGTAGAAATCGGCTTTTGCCATCTGGAGAATTAAGAGGTATCTGGTGGTTCAAGGTTGTCAGGCTCATGTATCCAAATACCATCTTAGGTCTCTGCTTCTCGCTATCAAGCCCTTAGCCTTGCCGTAGAAGACCTGTTTAGGCCGTCATTCAGTGTTATTTGAGCTCTGCTAGCTTGGTAATTAACCCCTGGGCTTGCTTTTCAGTGGATTCTGCCCTGAGGTTACGCAGGGTGAGAACTTATTTAAACATCACCCTGGAAGTTTCCTCACTTTGGCAGTGTGACTTGAATTGTCTGCTTAACCTTAGCCCATCTATTTTTTTTTTCTTTTTCTTTTTTTTATTCAAGACTTCCAAAGCCATGAGCAAAAGCTAGCCAATGTCTTTGTCTTCATGATTATCTCTTCCTGCTCATCCTGGTCATGGAGTCCTTAGCAATATCTGACAAGGGAGTGACCCAGTCCCAGAATCTCCTTTGGAGGGTTTGCTTCCTAGTGCCATTTCTTTTAAAAAATTATTTAAATTAAAAGATAAAAGATAAAGATTGGATATATTTATGGTGTGCAACATGATGTTTTGAAACATGTAATATATTGTAGAATGACTCAATTGAGCCAATTAACGTGTATTATCTCTCATACTTATTTTTTTGCAGTCAGAACACCTAAAATCTACACTTAACACTTTTCAAGTATACAAGATGCTGTTATTAAGTACATTCATCATGCTGTACAATGGACCTATTGAAATTTTTCCTCTTGTCTAACTGAAAATCTGTATTCTTTGACCAACATCTCCCAACCCAGCAGCCCTTGGTAACCACCTGGTTTATTTCACTTAATATGATATCTTCCACTTTCATTCATGACATGCTGCAAATGACAGCATTTACTTTTTTTCAAAGGCTACATAGAAGTCCATTATGTAGCACCACTCCTATTATCAATGGTTTTATCCTAGGTTCTTCAAAATGCGGAACTTGAGACAAGTCTTGCATGATGGTCATTATTTTGGAAAATTATCCTCCAAAGAAGAATAGAGCAAGAAAGAAAGAATAAGAGCACCTCACTGAATTGATCCCTTTGCAGGGAACTGGAGATTAATCCGTTAGGGACCCTCTAGGAGCCACGCAGAATTCATGGAGAGATCGTTTACTTTAAAGGGAAAAAGGGAATGTTGATTACTGCCTCCTGGACACTGTCTGAGAATTGCCCCAAGAGATATCAACTTTCTCACATTTCTAGTCGTTAGAAAATGATTTTGTTCTTTTGTAGCCTCTAAAGATGATCAGTGAGGGTTTTTAAAAGTATTGCTATGATATAGATTTTAACATTCATAGCAGTGAATGTTAAAATGTGTCTTCACCTATTGCACTCATTATTTTCCGGGCTAATGTCTCATCTTTGACTATTGAGAGTTCTCAAACTGGCTCCTGGGACCTTCTGACCTGACCCCTGTGAATTGTAGTAGCTTCCTTGTTTTCTAGTATGACTAGGTATTCCAGGCTCAATCCTGCTTCAAATATGAATTCCATTTCTCCAAGCAGCCCTGTTTCCTTGTTATGGCAGTAGTGTTTTGAGATCACAGTCTGGCACTAGAGGTCCTCATTGCTATTGGTTGGTCATTGCTCTAAGCCTTTTCCTTGGACAGTGCCAGAAATATGTATTTGTGAAAAAGAGAAATATGTCATGTTAGTAGTTATATTTCTAATTCAAATAAAACATGATTTTTTCTTTACCTAATTTCTTTGATTTTTATATTTGTATTCTTTACTCTCACTAATTAACATAATTACTCACTTGCCTTAACCTACTTATGTCTATATAATAGTTTCAAATATCATTATCAAGTTATTTATTTACTATATCCTATTAGTTGCATACTAACAATATTGACATTGTTATTACCAATATGATCCCTAATACAATTTAATATCTTCTAAAAATTCTTTTTCCTTTATAGAGTGTATCTCACTAGAAAGTGCAAATAGCTGTGTTTTGAAGTTATCAAATTAATTCTTCTATATATGGTTAAACCATCAACTTGATATACTTGACATTTTGTTTTCTATTTTTAGGGACTGATATTTTCCCATCTTGATTTAATTTTGTTTTATGATTATGTAAACCATTTACATTGTTCCTAAGTCAAACACTATAATACGAAGCACATTCAGAGCCATCTAGCTTCTAATACTGTTTCACCTACCTGTTTATTCCTTCCTTCTGTAAGGAAGTTCAGATTTTACATCTGGAGGTTCAGTATTTGAGGTGCTTGAAATAAATGGGCTGTAGACAAATTAGTAGGAGAAAAGGGATAACAAATTTATCTAATCATAGTTTTATGTGAAGTGGGAGACTTTAGGTTGAAGACCCACAGACCCAGGTGAATAATTCAATTTTATACTTAGTTTGGTTGAAACATGGACAGCCTTGTAGAACTGTGATTGGGTAAAAAAGAGTTGGAGCTAATGCAGTAGACTAGGGTGGGGTCCCCAGCAACGCCATCTCTGCAGGCTCTTTGGCCCTTAGCTGTAGCATTCCCTTCTCCCACGTGTAGAACAGGACCCTTTCTGGAATGGTAGGGAGGAGGTCTTAGAACTTAACAATCAAATCAGGCAGGTCAGTTCTTGCACAGAAAGATGGGGAAAGTTTGAGTTTTATTTTTAGGTTTTATGACTGGCTTTGGGGGAAAAGGTTCTGATTTCCATGACCCACTTTGGGGAAGAGGAATTCCAGGTTTCATGGCCCACCTCAGAGGAGAATGAGAAGTGTGAGACAGGAAGGTAGGTGAAGGTGAGAGAGAAACTGCTTCTGAGGCTGCCCCTGAGGCCTTCACTTTGGGGTATTGTGTTCTTATCCCCAATACTCCTAAAGGTAATCATTTTTAACATACCTTTTAATTTATCTTCTCTTTTAAAAATATTTTTTCATATTCCCTCCATTTCTTAGTAAAAGATAGGCTACTATATGCTCTAATTTGCACTTTGCTTTTTCACCTAATTATATTTTATGAATTTCACTCCTTAGTGGTCCATGGAGAACTTATTCCTTTCTGTAGCTTCCCAAGTCACTATCATTTGAATTTACCCGGGTATTACTTGAAGACTGTGCTGATAGATTCACAAAATAACTTTGAGTCAATAACTAGATGGACAGAATTATCACTCACTGTGCTTTGAAAGATTGCAAAAAAGAAAGAGATTTGGGGGCAATACCAGGAATTTAACTGTGGATGTGTTTTGTTTGAGATGCCTTTAGACATCGGAATATAATCATGAGTAGGCAGTTTGGGATAAATTAGTCCAGAGGACAAGGGTAATGTCCAGGCTGGAAATAGAATTTGGAAATTAATAGCCAGGGAGTGTTGGGGAGGAGGGGAGGAAGCAGTGTTCTAGGCTGGTCTGTTTTCCACTTTTTCATTAACTTCTAAGTCTAGGAGATTTGGGTTGCCTGGTTGTAGCTCCTGGACTCCTATGATGAACCAGAAAGCAATCACCTTCTCTTAAGCAGAGTAGGGAAGAGGTAAGAGGAAAATGCAGGGCTTCACTAACCTGGCAGGGGATGCCAGTCTTTGACCCCAGGCTACAGCCCAGGCATTTTCTCCACCCTCTTTGGGTGCACCATTTCCAACTCCCAGGGGCTTCTTACTGCTGATGTAATTAGTTCCTGGAATCTGTGTTTCCTTCTAAGCTTTTCCTTGTTTGATTTTGGGAAAGGGAGCCAGCAACCTGTGCCATTTTTCCATCTTTACAGGAGCCGAAAGTTCTATTAAATTTTAAATATTAAACAAGGGAAAGAAATATTTATTTTTTTAAGAGAAAAAAGATGGGGAAACTGGTTTATTTTCTCTTTTACAAATATCTTATGAAAACATCCCAAGGAGATTGAACTTGATTAGAACTCAATTTGAGGAAAACAGGGACTCAACAAAGTTGGGAATTGCGTGTTGGGTGACAAAATAAAGAAATGACTACTCATCAGGAGGAAATACGTATTCTATGTGAAGAAATGTTATCTAGAAACTTCTAGAATTCTAGAATTTCTGAAGTTCTACCTTGGGTAAGCAAGTGTAGGTTAAGAGCTAATTCCCCTGGTCTAGAGTGTGTAGCGGGAAAGATCAAAGTTCATCACAGACTGTTTCTCTTTAATCATGGTGGTTCACCAGGATTTTGAAGAGACTGCTTGAATAAAAAGTTACAGTCAACATTAAACATGATGAGTATTAAATGAGACCGATAAATCACAAAATTAAACCAGATGATGTAATTTGAGGCTAATAAAATAACAAATAGAAAAGTTTTTTAGGGGGCTGAGGATATAGCTCAGTTGGTAGAGTGCTTGCTTTGAATGCACGAGGCCCTGGGTTCAATTCCCAGCACCACAAAAAATGAAAAGCTTTTTGATGTAAATTAATATATACATTTTTATATAGTATCCTTATTGACTCTGTGTCCTTGGAATCACATTTTTGGTGCTATCTTTTGTATCCGTGTCATCTTTAAAATTTTTGCTAGAAATATCTTTTTAGTATTCACCAATATAAATAATTATTGAGTCAAAAATGAAAGTTCCCTTGAAATAGCAACATTTCCTTCATCCCCAATACCTTCCAGGGATGATCAGTCTTCATGGTTTAATATTTATCTTCCAGACTTTTAAATACACATTAACATCTTTGTATGTACATACATACACACATTGAATAATTTTATAGAGATAGATATTATATATATGTATCTATATTTATACATAAGTTTTGGAAATGTGTATATTTCTTCTAAACTCATGGTGGGTATGTGCCTATGTCATTTTAAATAGCTGAAGTTCATTTTGTGTATGTTAATAAATTATGTTTTATTTCACTGAGAAGTACACACAAAAAAGAAAAATTAAAATGAACCATGTCTTCTTTATTCTTTTAAAAATTAAAACGATATAAAAAATAATCTGAATAAGTAGTACCTGGTCTTTGGTCCCAGTTGTATGTCTTTTTGTTGCTAGTCTATATTTTTGAACTGTTCACTGAAAGAGAACAGTCTCAGATCTATAAGCTAAGATAAACACATTGTAACAGGAGCAAATAATCTTTTTTTAAGAAATTGGTGCATTGTAATTATACAGAATAATGGGATTCATTATGCCCTATTCATATATGCACATAACATAATTTAATGAGTCTTATTCCCCAGGACCTTCCTTTCTTTCTCTTCCTCCCTCCTCTGCAAATAATCTTTAAGATGAAGTGGAGGAAAATATATTTAACTAATTTTCAAATAAGAGGACAGAGATAAGATTTAAATTAAAGTTAAAAAAAAAAAAGAATTTGAGTGGGATTGTACAGGTTAGACAGAAAAACTTCATGTGTAAACCCCTTCTCTAAAGGCATTTACTCTTATTTAAGGTTGGTCTAGTAAAGCAGAAAGGAACTTCATTCTTGGAAATGAGAACAAAACTTCAGGTCTTTCCAGCCAACACAGAAAGATCTGAAACAAGGAGAGTTCTGTGAGGGGTGGGCCCAAATAGCTGCAGGTTCTTTCTCTTCCCTAAAAAGAGCCTTTCATGATCCCTAAGCCTCTACTATGGAAAAGGAAATTTTCTCGGCTTCTAGGGTACAAATCTAAGGTCTTTAAGGACTTAGAGGGAAGCCCTGAGAGAAAGAGCCTCTGAGGAAGGAACCTCTAAGGAACCACCTCTCTAGAGAAGGTGGAGCTTCATTGCCTAAGGAGAAACTAGCCTCAGAGGAAAACCTCACATTGAAGATGAGACTTCATGTCCTGAAGGCAAATGGAAGGGAAAACTTTTTAAATAGAATAGAGAAAATAACTTTAAGCAAAATATCCAAAGAACCCTGTGTCAGTACTTCAGGCATTTTAAGGGTTGACATGTGGAATAGGGAGTAGACCTTGTTCCCTAAGGCTGCAGAAGGGACAACTGATACTGCTGGGTGAAGGTCACCGGCAGTCACAATGTTCTAAGATACTGGAAACGTGACACGTGCCACGAACTCTCAGGAGCTGATCATGTCCACACAGACAGGTAATGCCTGAGGGGTAAAGAAGCAATCTGCAATCTAATTACAGATTAGATGTGTAAACCTCTGGGATCCCATTCAACATTAAGATCCAATGTTATTAAAAGAAACAACACCACTGACTGTGAATAAGGTTGAGGTGGGGTAGCTGCGTGGGGTGGGGATACTTTGTGGGGAGAACTAGGGAATTATTTCTCAGCAAGGCCTCGTCAATATAAACAGTTTTATTTATAGGGCGAAAGAGCTTCCCTAAGGAGAGATGAAGAAGCCGGCAGGGGCTTCCTTTACTCCAATGGCATTGTATGAGTTGGTTTCTGGCACTAAAGGGGACATAGAAGCTTCTAAGGAAGATACCCCAAAGCATTCCCTGAAGCATTTCCATGGTCCCAGTGTGAAGACTATACTGCCCTTCAGTCTGAAATTGTCATTCTGTACTTACTGAGAAGGCATAAGATTAAAGCTGGTGATTGAAAATATATCAAGTAAATACATTGTGTTTAATTGGGATCAAATAAATTTTTTATTATTCTATTTTAAAATACATATTTGTCTAATTTTCTTCTTCATTTCTTTCTTTCTTTTCCCCCTTTTCTTCCTCTTCTTTTTTTCCTTCTTCTCCTCAGAACCAAGGTCTCTGTGACCTTCTCTTGACCTTCTGTCTTTTGTCCTTATTCTGTCCTGAATCGAGTCATAGAAACCAGAATTTCTCTTGTTCAAGGGAGGTCATAGAAACTAGAACCCCATTTCCCCAAAGCAAGTCATAAAACCTCAAAATACTTGAATCTTCCCCTACCTTTCTGTCTAGGATCTGGTGTAAAGAATTTCTCTGAAACTGTCCTTGTGTGATAGTAGGCCACAAGACCTGATTCCAGAGGGGTTCTACTCCATCCCAAGGTGGAAGGAATGCTACAGCTGGGAGTCCAAGAGGAATCTGAATAGACAGGCCTTGCCAGGTTTGCCTACTCGGTCTATTACTATTAGCTTGTAACCTTTTATGCAATCACATTTCTACCACACAGCTGTTCATGCTTCACTGAACATAAGCATAAAATAGACATTTATTTTCCCCTGTGTCTTTGGGTCTTCAATCTGAAGGCTACCATGTCACATAAATCTTTGTTTAAATATGTTTGTTATGCTTTTCTCTTGTTAACCTGTCATGTGTTATGGGAGTGTTGGCCATGACCCTAATGTGGGAAGGAAAGGGATCATTGCCTTTCAGACCCTACAAAACTAAAGGGCCATAAAATTCTTCAGTGTCTAACATTTATGACCCTAGTTTCAAGGTGAAAGAGAAGATTTTTCTCAATAAGTTAATAAGTATTTTAAAGTGAGAGAAAGAAGCATGTAGTCTTGAAGAGCAAGTAAATGTTATGTCAAAGTCCTCTATCAAAAATGTCAGAAATGTACTTGTTTTAAAGCCTCTATTAGTAAAGGGGAAAGTAGCCATGAAATAAAAGTTTTTTTTTTTTTTTTTTTTTTTTTTTTTTGTGCCAGGAATTGAACCCAGAGATGCTTAACTGCTGAGCCACATCCCTAGCCCCCCTGCCTTTTTTTTTTTTTTTTTTTGTAATTCATTTAAAGACAGGATCTTGTTAACTTGCTTAGGGCTTCGCTAAATTGCTAAGGCTGGCTTTGAACTCCTGACCCTCCTGCCTCAGCCTCCGGGTGCTGGGATTACAGGTGTGCGCCACCATGCCTGGCTGGAAAACTTTTCAGAACAAAAGGTCGATTTGACTTATATTTTAGAAGGATCCCTTGGGATTACTTCACTTTTTTTGAGAACAGACTGTGGAGGTAGTGGGGACTAGTGAATAGTTTTCGACTATCGCAATAATCCAGTTGCAAAATAAATAAAATCTCTGAAATAAGAGAACAGCCTCATGACTTTAAGGCCAAGTTATAAAACATAATAATAAAATAATCATTTTTCACAGGAATGAAAAATAGCTTCATGCACAATCTCCTGAGACTATACTACAAAGGGTCACTTTTCTATGAAATTTGGCATTTTTTTTCATTCTTTCTTTTACACTGGAGTTGAAGATCTCAATTTTTATTTTTTCTTATCAATACCTTTAAAGAGACTTCAGTAAGATTCTTAGATTTACATGAAGTTATTTTCCTGTGAGTGTCACAAGTATATTATTTTCATTCTGCCCATGCCCACCAGCACTCGTCAGTTTCCTGACTTCAGATATGGGCTACGTGCCAATGACTCCAAAATTTACATCTCCCCTAGGACTTCCCCTGGTCCTCCAGATTCTTACATCCCAGGGCCAGCCCAACTCTCATTGCCTAAAACCAGGAATCTTAGTTGTTTTCTAATAGGCTTCTGCCTCAGACACTTTACTAAATTCATGCTGTCTCCCTAAGGGCTCTGCTTAATTGTCACCCTCTGGGGCCTTTCCTGACCATCCTACTTAAACACTATGTCCCCAACTACTCACAGCTTCCACACTTCGTTTTTCACTTCTCTATTCAATTTGTCTCCATAAAACATATAACCATCGGATGCAGCAATATTTGATTTATCTGTTTATTATCTACCGTCTCCCTTGCCCAGGTCCACAGCTTCCACAAACACATACGTTATGAGAACAAGATTTTGTTTTTGTCGGGTCTTAAATCCCAGAATAGGGCTTTTCAGTAATGGTTGCTCAAATGTTTGTTGAATAAATAATTTAAAATATGAATAGATGAAAATGCAAAAGGGGAAGCAGCTAGGCTTGGCATGTCCTCCTTCCTTTTTCTGTGAGTTTACTGGTCAGAAAACTAACGAAATACTCTCGTGGAAATCCCTTGACATGGACATCTGAAGATTAAGAATAAGTATTTCCCCCAAAATGTGATGTTCCCCCAAAATGTGATGAGGTAAAATATAAAAACATTAAAAAAATCTTCTTAAGTGAGACCCATGTTACTTCATGCAAAATTTCACAGAAGAAGAAAATTAGGTCTTTAAGATTAAGTCAGAAAAAGAAAGAAAATGAGACAGCCTCATTCTCTCTTAGGGAATATTTTTAACTAAGATCACATCTCTATATAGTTAAATTATGGTTTTTAAGACTGCGATAAGTAGGTGTAGGATACAAAATCAATATACAAAAATCAATTTCAATACCCTAACAATGAACTATCTGAAAAAGAAATCAAAAGAACAATCCCACTTATAGTAACTACAAAAACAAACAAACAAAAAACATACTTAGAAGTAAATTTAACCAAGGAGGTGAAAGACTTGTACTACAAAAAACTATATAAATTTCAAAGAAATTGGAGTAAATGGGAGATACCCCATGTTCATGGATTGGCAAAAT
Organism: Sciurus vulgaris; assembly: GCF_902686455.1. NCBI lineage: Eukaryota > Metazoa > Chordata > Mammalia > Rodentia > Sciuridae > Sciurus > Sciurus vulgaris. Next base: position 81,944,886 of record NC_136465.1, read on the forward strand.
CATATTGTTAAAATGTTCCATCCCAAAGGATCAATGGATGCAATGTGATTGTATTGGAATTTCAAAGGCATTTTTCACAGATGGACAAAAGATGATCCTGAGAGCAATTCCCTCATGCTGAGAGTAAAGACTGAGGGGCTGCCTCGTGCTGGCCTTGAGGACAGCAATGAAAACTTAAGTGGAGATTGTCCCTTGCCCTGGTGTGTAGCACAGGCTAAACCTGCATATGTGTATTTCCTGCCTTTGAAGAGATGTCTGCACTCCTGTGTTCATTGCAACACTTCACAACAGCCAAGCTGTTGAAGCAATCTAAGTGTCTCTTGATAGACAAACAGATTTTTTAAATGTGGTCTATATACACAAAGGAATACTATTCAGCCTTCAAAAAAATCTTTTTTAGTCATAGATGGACACATACCTTTATTTTATTTATTTATTTTCATGTGATGCTGAGGATCAAACCCAGTGCCTCATACATACCAGGTAAGCACTCTACCACTGAACTACAACCCCAGCTCCCCATTCAGCCTTTTAAAAGAAGGAAGTGCTGTCATTTGCAGCAGCATGGATGGAATTGGGGAACATTATGCTAGATGAAGTAGACCAGATACTGAAAGATAACCACCACATGATCTTATTGCTATGTAGATTATAAAACAATAGAACTCATAGATGCAGAGAGTAGAATTGTGGCTACAAAAGCCAGGGAAAACAGCAAGAAGATGGCCATGGGGTACAGAATCTCAGACAGGAGGACAGGCTTTTTCTTTGAGAGCTATTGTTCAGCATGGTGAATATAGCTAATAATATTATATTGTACATTTCAAAATAATTGAGAGAGTAAGTCTCAAATGTTCCCCTCACAAAAAAGGGGAAATATTTGCGGTGATGATATGTTACTTAGCTTCATTTAATTATTCCATATTCTGTATTCATACATCATAACATCACTTTGTACTACATAGATATCTATAATTATAAATTGCCAATTTACAATTTTAAAAAAAAATTGAAGAAAGAAAGAAAGAAAAATGACCACTCAGGTGAAAGAATAAAATTCCCAGGTCTTGAAGACTAAGATATAAAAAGAAATATTTTGGTGAGAAACAAGAAAAAGAAATGAAAGAGGTTTTTATGAATTGCACAAGTAAAAAGTAGCTTCATATATGTGATTTCTTGAAAAATTTCCCAGAACTTTTAGTTCTTTTTTAAATTTTAAATTTTTTTTTATTTTTACAGACCGCATTTTGATTCATTGTTTGCAAATGGGGTACAATCATTTTTGTTTCTATGGTCGTGCCGGATGTAGATTCATACCATTTGTGTAATCATACATGTACATAGGGTAATGATGTCTGTCTCATTCCACCATTTTTATACCCCCCCCACTCTCTCATTTCTCTCTACATAATCTAAAGTTCCTACATTCTTCTCTCACCCCCCCACACCTCCACCCCCATTATATATCATCATTCACTTATCAGGGAAAATGTTCAGCCTTTGGTGTTTTGGAATTGGTTTATTTCACTTAGCATGATATTCTTCAATTCCATCCATTTATCTGCAAATGTCATCATATTATTCTTATTTATGGCTGAATAATATTCCATTGTGTATATATACCACAGTTTCTTTATCCATTCATCTGTTGAGGGGTATCTACTTTGGTTCCATAATCTAGTTATAAACATTGATGTGGCTGCGTTACTGTAGTATGCTACTTTTAAGTCCTTTGGGTATAAATCGAGGAGTGGGATAACTGGGTCAAAGGTGAGTCCATTCCAAGTTTTCTGAGGATTCTCCACACTGCTTTCCAGAGTGGCTGTACCAATTTGCAACTCCACCAGTAATGTAAAAGTGTGCCTTTTCCCCCACATCCACACCAACACTTCTTATTGCTTGTGTTCTTGATAATCGCCATTCTAAATGGAGTTAGATGAAATCTTAGGGTGGTTTTAATTTGCATTCCTCTAATTACTAGAGTTGTTAAAAACTTTTTCATATATTTATTAATTGCCTATTTATCTTTTTCTGTAAAGTGTCTGTCCAATTCCTTAGCCCATTTGTTGATTGGGTTCTTTGTATTTTTGGTGCAGTTTTGTAAGTGCTTTAAAAAGTTTGGAGATAAGTTCTGTATCTGAAGTGTGTGTGGAAAAAATTTTCTCCCACTATGTAGGCTCTCTTTTTACATTATCATTGTTTCCTGCGCTGAGAGAAAACTTTTTAGTTTTAGTCCATTCCATTTATTGATTCTTGCTTTGATTTCTTGTGCTTTGGGAGTCTTGTTAAGGAAGTCTGATCCTAAGCCAACATGATGAAGATTCAGGTCTACTTTGTCTTCTGTTTGGTGCAGAACTTTTGGTTCTTTAAGGACAATCTCTTGGTTGGAAAAAATAATAACAAAAGAAAAAAGAATTAAAATATCTTCAGTGACTGTGACTGGCACACAGTCTCTGTATGGTTTGTGTCTACAGATGTACATCTTTTAGCCCTGGCATTATGATAACTCCTCTTAAAATCTCTCATAACAGCTTAGAGAAGAATTAAGTATCACTTCAAGTATGTGTCATATCAAACCCCAGGTTGACAAACCATGCTTACTGCCAAATCCAGAAAGCTGCCAGAAGTTAACTACAAACAGGTTTTATTAGATTACTTTGGAGGCAAGATTATAATGAAAAATACTTAAATAATTTTTAAGCCATTTACGAAATTACAACAATATGCTTCAAATAAGGAAAGCTGAATGTTAATTGTGTAGGACTGAGAACAATGGTTAGTGTTTAATATGATTGTGTACTAGGGAAAATTTACATAGCATATCTCATATGATGCCTGTTTATCTTCCCCTCAAGGATAGATCAATACAGAGGGAAAGAGTTTATTTCCATACATTATATGTTAGGCTGTCATCTGAGGTGATGACTCTACATGTCTATGGGGAGGAGAGATCCAGAAAGCCTCAGTGTCTGTATGATTTGCTTTATTCCCTGGATGCGAGATGATTGAGGCTATAGTGAGACTACCACCTGGGGTGACAGGAACGTGTCAGGCTGGGTATGCTTACTGCCTTACTTATAATTAGGTTCACTAGAGAAGAAATTTGAGTTCTGTAAGTTTGAATAGTTTCTGTCGTAAGAGAAAAACAAGCTATATATATAGGTGTGTACACATATATGCACACACATATACACACACATATATACACACACATGTGTATATATGTACATATATGTATACATATTCTTGTCAGAACAGGAAAGCAGGTGAACAGAATTTGCACATACATTGTATCTGAGAGTTAAAGCATGAGTAACTTAACACATTATGACCTCTTTCTGGTAACTTTCCCTTATCTGTATTCTTGTTTTCCTCCAGTGTATTCTCTGCTTAGAAGTCGGCTGCATCATTCACTTCTCTGATTTAAGTCCTTCAATGTCAAGGCTTTCCAGTCTCCAGTCTACCTCTTGCTTCTCACCATCTGCTCTTTGCAACTGTCCTCCAGATGTGCTGGTTCCCTCCACAGATCCCAACTCTTTTCTGACTTGAGCCTCCACACAAACTGCTCTTCACCTTTTACAAGGCCAACTTCCACCCTTCCTTCAGGTCTCCACTTTGTGTCTTAAAGAGTCATTTTCTTGGTCTCTGATCTAATCTATGTTGTCCTAACAGTTCTCTCTCTCAGGATTACTAGGTTCTTTTCCCTCATAGCACTTGCAAATAATATTATTATTTGTAATGATGTATTTAGTTCTTCCTTGCTTAATGTCTGTCTCTTCCACTAGGTTGTAAGGACTCTGGAAGTAAGAAACTAGCTGTCTATGTTTACTATTTTATATCCAGTTCTGTGGAACAAATTGGCCAGGAATGGCCTTGTGAGAAGACTGTAGCTAGTGGACTCTAGGAGTGAGGACTTGACAGCAAGGGTCAACATTCCCTATTCTGTGTTATAATTCTTTTTTTAAAAAATAATTATTTTATTTACTTATTTTTATGTGATGCTAAAATTGAAACTAGTACCTCATATATGCTAGGCAAATGATCTGCCACTGAGCTAGTCCCACCAGCCCTGTGTTACAGTTCTTTATGGAGATGCAGGGATAAGATCCTAGAGGGAAGAACAGGGAAGAACAAGGGTGAAGAATGGGAAGGACAGGGGAGAAGTGATAGCTGTGCTGCTCACGTGGAGCCTGTATGCACTGCCCAGAGATTCACATGCAGAGGGACCGGGCTTCCTGAAGTCATATAGACTGGGCCCTTGGACCACAGCATTGGCAGAAGAGGAGTGGTGAAAGAATTTGAGAATGTCTGGATTACATGAATCAAGGAATAAAAGCTTAGAAAAAAATGGTTTTGTTATTTTTAAAGCCTTTATCCTTTTTATGATTTTTTCCTAAGTTATTTTTATTCTTTTCTTGGAATGTAATAATTACATTTATTTATCACATTTATCCATTAACATCTAGTGTCATATGTTATGTTTTACACAGGACTAATACAATACAAAATTTCACTTTTACTTTTTAGGAACTGAATATTTAGTGTTAGAGTTTTAATATGGCAGAAATACATTTTTAAAAAATTCTTTCTTTTTTTATGTTTTATGTTTTTGGTACTGGGGACTGCACCCAAGCATACTTTATCACTGACCTACATCCCTAGTCCTTTCTTATTTTTTTATTTTGAGACAGGGTCTTACTAAATTTTCAAGAGTCTCACTAAGTTTCCAGGCCAGCCTTGAATTTGTGATCCTCTTGACTCATCCTCTGGAGTTGCTGGGATTAGAGGTATGCTCTAACCTTACCTAGTCATATATTCAAATTTAATATAGTAGACTGCTACAGTTTTAGTCTTGAACATTCCCCAATAGCCCATGTGCGGAAGGGTTTGTTACTAGCCTGTGGTGTTATTGGGAAGTGGTGGAAACTTTAAAAGGTGGAGCTTATTAAGAGGAAGTTAGTCCTGGGGGTCCGCCCGTGGAGGGAATACTGGGACCTGGCCCCTTCCTCTTTCTCTCTCACTGCCAACTGCCATGAAGTAAACAGTTTCCCCTGCCAAATGCTTCCACTGTAATGTGCTGCCTTGCCACAGGCCCAAAAGCAAGGGAGCCATAAACTGTGGCCTGAAATCTCTGAAACCTTGAGACAAAATAAACCATTTGTCCTTTTAAGTTGATTTTCTCTTTTAGTAACAGAAACCTAACACATGGACCCACATTCATATAACAGTATAACATGCAGCTGTGTACAATTAATACTCTAAGATGGGCAGAAAAATGAAACATTCTAGTTTTTTGGTTATACATGGCACCCTGATTTATTGGCTTTGAGACCATTACTCAGGACTAGCCAGGCAGAACTAAAAAGATTCAATCAAGGGTGTGATCTACAAATAATAAACTCAATTCTGTCTAGTCCTGACCAATTAGATAGGACTCTCAACCACTTAGAACAAATGGTGACCAAATATCAGTTACATTTATGGAATACCTATCACGAATCAAACACTGGTTTACCATGCTGTAAGTGAGGTGGGGATCACAAATAACTTTAAATTTTTAAGTCCAATCAAATGAACAGTGGCTCCCTGGGTAGCCAGGTAAAGATTGTGAAGCTGTGTCTAGGCTGTGGTGATTGATATCTGCCCTAGATAAAGGACAAACTGTAACACGCAATCTGTGTATTTGCTGCCTTGGCTTGTGATTAAAGGCAGAAAAACAAGAAGCTTAATCTAGTTAAGCTTATATTTCCTCATTGAAAGACTGGGGTAGTAATACCTACCATATAGGGTTGTTGAGGGAATTAAATAGGATACTATTGGAGGAACAGTATGGAAAACATTGTGTGAGAATTCCATGGTATGAATTGACCACTTCCATGAAAAGATGTTAGGAGGAAAGTGAGAGTCCAGCCTTGTGTCAAAGTGGTACCGCTGTTTACCGGTGACGAGTCCTGTTTCCTCAGGTGTTGAAGTATAACGCCAGAGAAGCATGCCAGGCAAGCATAGAGTAGAAAGTAAGCTTTATTAAAGAAAAGTAAAAGCAGACTTCTCCCAGGTGGAAGAAGGGGACCCAAAGGGGGAATCCATCGGATTGAGCAAATCTTGTCCTTTTTATAGGTTTTATTCTCCCGTTGTTCCCCCTTATCTCTTTTCTTCCTGCCTACATGATTAAGCCTGGTTTTGCATAAAGTGAGAAGGGATGGGCAGGGGGAGGGCCAAGGTAATTCAGGCAGGTAAGGGCCCAGGGGGCATTAATTAGCATCTCCTTGTCTGTAGTCCCTGACAAGGGCAGGTAAATTTGGTTATCAATGGGCTCTGCAGGTCCTTCACATTCCATTCTTCCAGGGCAGTCTCCAACTTCCAGAGGCAGATGGCTTTCACGGCCCCCATTTCCTCCATCTGATTCGATCCCCTATTTCTACACTAATTGCCTGTCCCCAATTGTGGCTTCAAAAGCAGAGACAAAGGGGGCTTTTTGGTGAAATGCTGTGTGTCTTGATCCCTCTCTCCGATTCCCTAAATCATCAGGGAAACTACCCAAGTGACAATATGCTTGGTCCATTGGACTTCTTTTGGAAGTTTCTAAAGGGACCAAGTCCTTGATCAAGACTGGCAAGGATCCAGAACAGTGTCTTCTCTTGTAGGTGATAAGGGCTCATAAGTGGTAGATTACCACCCACATTACTATTGCGAGGGCATCAGTAGACCTGTGGAGAAGCTGTGAAGAGGGCTGAGAGACAGAAGAGCTGCGTTGGCTTGGGTGGATCTATCCTTAATTATATTGTTCTCAAATGTACATTCCAGCCAAAGACTTGTTAAGAAGAAGCCTTTGTTTAAGTCTTAGGGCCTAGAAAGGATTTTATAGTCTAGATTCTAGAAAGTTCTATAGGCTGCAAGTCTGTATGAATCTGAGCTGTATTAGCTTTTGTGTTTTATTAAAGGACGCCCTGGGAACATAAACCTGTTTGTTTTCATGACAAGTCATTCAGCTCTTGGTCAGGGTCAAATTCTCTGTGAGAAGTGAATATGCCACGGGCACACGCCCGTTTTGAACTTCCTCATGCAAATCCAAAACTGACTTTACAGGATCCTTGACATTTGCATTTAACCCTCAAATGTTGTTTGCTGAATTTCTCTTTTGCTTTTCTCCACTCTCTGCTCTCAATATTTGTCACAGTTTTTTCTTTTTGCTTTTCCAATTTCATACTTGTGGCTGCTTCTTGGTTGTGCTCTGAGCTGGAGATGGGTCCATCATTGAGTTTAGACATATCCAGGCTCTGCTCATATATGTACACATGGTCTCCAGAAATCTACTTATAGAGGAAGCCAGTTGCCTGCTGAGAGAGCTTTATCTTAAAACACAATGGCAAATCCCTAAGTCAGAACAAGCTCTGCTCAGGAACAAAGCTTTAGGGTTGGTAATTTTCTAATAAACTGTAACAGAAAGAAGAGAGGCAGTCTTCCTTAGTTTGCCTTGCACTGCACACAGTTCTGATATTTTAACAGCACCAAACCATGACTTGGCATCGACTGGTGTGAGTTACAGTAAGAAGCTTTTTGAGAGTAGACAGAGATGGCCATGGGCCTGGCAGTCCCATGGGGACAAGGACCGAGCTTTGGACAACACCAAGATGGAGCAGTAGCAGCTGCTGGTGGATACCTGGCTCCAAGAAGAAGTCAATAAACCTAGCAGGAGGGTCAGGATCAGAAGAAACGGCCATGGTGTTCAGGGAATGATAAATATTAGATGACCAGATCTGGTCATCCTTTGATTAAGTGGAGGATACTTAGAGATTTTGAGCGATACTTGGAGTAAGTTCAGGGAAACTGAAAAAATGGAGGAACATCTGTAAGGGATCCCATGGAAACCATGCCGGACACGGGAAATCACATAAGGGAGTTTATTAAGCAAACAGAGTGTCTCCCTGCAGGGTAAGAGAGAAAATGAGAGGAAAAGAAAGGGAACGAGAAAGGGTGCGCACAAGAAAGTGTGAAAGTGAGGAGGATAGAGAAAGTGAGTAGGAGAGAAAGATGAGGAAAGATGGCCGGGTAGCTACAGTAAAGCAATTGAATTCCGCCGGGCTAACAGGGGACCAATATCAGAGAAGGATACTTACAAGCTGACTGATGAACCAATAGCTAGCCAGCGAGGATGTTCACAAATTGACAAGTAGTTGGGAGGTGGGGAAAATGGCTGCACCGGAAAGGTCAGGAGGAGCAGCTTTGCATTACATCCCCCCGTTTCTGTTTTTATAAGAAAATCTTTTGTTCTCCAGTTCTTTCTGAAGCCTTCTCTCTCCTTCCTGCCTAAGTGACTGGGGCTGGTTGTGCAGGTGAGATGTAAAAAGTCCATTCTCCCAGGGGCAGTCTTCAACTTCCAAACTTCCAGAGGCAGATGGTTTTTATGGACTTCATTTCCTCGATTTGACTGATCCCCCATCTCTACACTAACTGCTTATCCCCAATTCTGGCTTCATTCACCCCTCTAATTTTAGGAACTCCTTTGCTGTAGGGAAAGGGGGCGATGACTGCTCTGGCTTCTTCAAGCTGGAAGGGGGCAATGTGGGGCAAGCAGTTTGGAGTTCCCTTTTAGAAATCGGGTCAATTGAGGGGTCCAAGGTAGAAGTCCAGTTGGGGCAGAGCAGGTTGTAAAGGCATCTGGGGATGGGTGCTTCTATGAGAGAAGAACAAAAAGACATGAGTACTAAAATGAGATTAATACAATATAAATGTTGCAGAATCTGGAACATGCCAATGCATATCATAAAGATGACATAAGTCAATAATTCCTCACCAGGGGGTGGAAGAACTGAGAAGTTGTTCCAATAACAAGGCCTAGCAAAGGCTGGAAGGACAAGGCCTTTATTTGGGAACTTTAACATTGTCCAGGTTATCAGGAATATAAACACAACATTTAGTAGAGATCTCTATACTTCTGTTACTAGCAAACATAGATTAAGCCTACCTGTGTCTATAGGCTTTAAACTGACTAAAACTTCTGACTCTGGCAGTTTCTCTTGATAGTTATCAGGCACATTTGCCTAAGAATCTCTTTTGTAGCTTTTAGTCTTTATTTTAGTGGGCTAACACAAGTGTACATCCTAAGTAACATTTAAGTATTATTTCTTTTAAATGCCCAAGAATGGCTATATTTTGGTTTTAACTGTTTTGCTAGGTGTTTAAGATCAAGCTGGTCAAAGTGACCTGTTCCTGTCTGTTAAAGAGTCAGCTGAACTCCCACAGGGGTCACTCATAGAGAACTTAAGAGCAGCCTCTTAGCTCCATTAGTGCCATTGGTTAGGCAGGGTCTTCTCAATGAAGTGGCTTCCCTTGAAAGCACCAGGGATGTCTCCCTTTTTCCTTGACCCTCCTCTGCAGCAGGTGCACTGAGTGGCTTTTCCTCTAGTGGCCTCATCAATCTCCTTGATCAGGAGGTTGTGTGACCCAGAGTTGCAAACCTCCTTAGAGAAGCCCTCTTGTTCCCTGGGTTCAGGCTGACTTTGAGGGCAAGACCCACATATGGACTTTTCTTGACCTCTGTATTTAATCTCAATCTCTAAGTTTGATCTTAACCATCAAGCAAGTCAGTCTCACCAGTCACAAAGTAAGAGTACTGGGCTTTAAAGTCAATGTCTATGACTTTACAGTTATTTACCCCCTTTTATCTAATTGGGGCTTACATTATCTGTCCTATAGGTGATGGCTTACTATTTCAAGTTAATTTACGGTGTTCACTCTTGAAGCAGTACTTCTGCAAAATATTGATTAGGCAACAATTAGAGTTTATAAGGAAAATACAAAATGGAATTACCAACAGTAAAACATTCAGTTTGTGCAATAGCTATCTTGAATTTTGGCTGAGTTATTTATTATATCCCCTGTTTGAGATTACAGTAATCTTTTATAACAAACATCAAACTTTTGAACACTACTTTAAATGAGTTAACACAACAAATTCCATTGATGGTGGTGGTCTGGGGACAATTGTGTATAAAAAGCACATTCTTTTAAATATTAGAATCACACTTAGCCCTACAGGATGCTTGCTGGGTAAGAGGCAGATGTGAAAAAATGATGACTAAAGCAAGAGCAGATGTACAGTACTGGTCCAGGTTCACTTGGGGGCGTGCATTTAAATTAGTGGCATTGTCACAAGGCTTCGTGTTATTTTCCCTATGGATTTCTCTTGCCTGGCCTCATGTATTCAATTAGATGTGTTTCTGATGTAACTCCACTGGACATTGTAAATTCATATTTTGAGTAGCAAAGGATAAAACCATATATGCTACCTGTATGTATGTGCCACAAATGGGCATTCATTGAACACAACTTTAAATGAGTTAAAGTCTGGCTTACCTTGGAGTCATTTTAATGTGCAGCAGGGTTGTGAGGCAGAGCCTTATCTCAGGTAAGGTGGGGCTTTTAGCTCTGTTCTCTAATGGAAATGCAGATCTAAAGAGTTATGTCAGCAATTTTATACATGTGCAATGTTAGGTTCCAAAGTTACTGTAAAGTGGGCAGGAACCAGAGAAGGGAGCTGATGAAACACTGGTTATCTAGCAAAAAAATTCCTTCCTGCCCAAGAGCTGTGTGCCTGACATCAACGTACTGCCACAGTAGTTAGGCATCTTGTGCCCCTGCACAGGAGCACTCCCAGGCACCAGGCATATCATAGTCATGAGGTCAGAGACCCCAATCTCAGTCACTGTTGTCCCATTTTTGCGACTGCACATTACACTCTTTCTTAAATGTTATTTTAAGAAGTTTACATATATTGACTCCTGAGTCTATATGAACATTAGTTAACACAATTTAACATTATATCTAAAACATAAATTAAAGAAAAACTGAGTTTCTTTTTATGTGGCAAAATGCTTTCATGTTTAACCTTTAAATAAATCAGGCTTTCAATAACTTTTAGAAATACATTTAACAAATTTTACATATACCCTATTGATGACAGAGCCTATAATAAAACATTAAATGATAGGTTTGCCATTACAGACAAGTTTAATTTGGAGAATAGCAGCTTGATAAATTTTTTGCTTTAAAGGTTTATATACCTGGAGAATATGAATACATTTAATATATAAAGAATAATGTTTTTAAGTATGTTACTCCATGGAGTAACTTTGTAAATTAATTAGATGTCTCTATCAAACACATTTGAATAATCCTATATGTGTCAACTCTAATTTACTCATCTTATTGTAAAAAAACCAAGATATTAGACAAATGTACCAACAGTATTTGCCATCTCTTTCCTGTTGAAGAAAAGTCCTAGAAAAATTGATGTTAGATATTTTATAAACATCAACATTTTATTAGTGTGACCACCTAGAGACTTGTGAGTTAATTTTAAAGACATTTTACTTCTATTACTTTACCCAATTTAAATTGAACCTTTTTAAATCACGTGAATTAAAAGTATTTGGATCCATTTTTTTTAATTTTAATTTTTATGCACACTTATATTTAACACAAAAGTAAAGATCTTGTAATGTTTATCTCCATTGCAATGTAACAGATGTTCAAAAATAATTCTAGAGTTGGATAAAAAGAACTGATCAAATATCATTAACCTAGGTATGTAGGATCAAAATTGTGAGCTCAAAAATATAACATTTAAGAAAAACAAAAGTCCTAGAAGAAGAATGATAATGGTCATTAATTATAGCATGAGAAAATGAGAAAGAGAGAAGAGTTGAAAGGAAGAAAAAGTATTCTGAGTTACAGCCCAGGAGAAATTTAAATGGACACTTTTTTCCTTGGGTTTGAGACTGGTCTTCCACTGAGCATTTTGGCTTCCTCCATTTATATCCCAAAGTAAGCCTTGACTCAGATCTGAAAGCAGCTAACAGGTCATACTCCTTACTGGGACACACCACTGATGGTTGGGCTGGTTACTCCCTCCATACTGGCATATGTGGGACCTTGTGGCAGGGGGACTAGGTGGGCTTGGCCGAGGAATGGAAGCAGATGGAGAAGCAGGGGAAGACGGAGAAGCAGGGTCTGGAGGCGCCTGAGCCTGCAGGAAGAGCCAAGAAGCAAGAAAGAAGAGACTTGAAGATAAGGAATCCCTTTCCATCTTCCCGCTCGCTCATGGAAGCTGTGTGCCATTCGTACACAAATGAATTTTGATGGCTTTAACTCAGGGGTCGGGCGAAGGGTTTCCAGGGTTGAATCTGCCAGATTGGAGGACCCAGATCCCATGGTGGGAACTGATACAGCCGAATCTGTGGCCAGGGCATATGCGGCCATTTTGGATTGATTATCTAAAGGGTACTGTAGCCAAATATAAGCCAGGAGTCAGGCAAAGGGTTCCTAGGGTTGAATCTGCCAGATTGGAGAACCCAGATTCCATGGTGGGGACTGATACAGCTGAGTCTGTGCCCCGGCGTCCTGAGGCCACAGAGTAGTCAACTGGAGACGAGAAGGTGACACATAGATGGTGTCGTCAACACAAACATCAATGTGGGGCCAGGCAAAAGCTGAGAAGAGTTGAGGACCTGATATCAGGGTTTTTGATTGCTAATGCGAGTACGAGATGAGCCTCAACCCTGAGAGAGAATCTCCACCATAAAATCAGGAATCCACCCGGCAGATAAGACCAACTATAGGGGCCAGCCGTAACTATAAAAGTTGTGGCTGGGGTACCCCCACCCCTCAGCCGCCTTGAGGGTCCCGGATAAATCGGCCTAGGGGAACTGGCCTAGAGGACTCACCAACCTGAAGTCTGGTGATGAATGCAGAGCAGAGCGTCCGGGCAGAATGGAAAGTGGGGCTGTGTCCGGGGGGTACTGGGGCTCAGATGGGGTTCCACTAGCTTAAGAGACAGTGGAAGATCCCATCCTGAGTCATGGCACCAATGTAAGGGATCCCACGGAAACCATGCCGGACACGGGAAATCACATAAGGGAGTTTATTAAGCAAACAGAGTGTCTCCCTGCAGGGTAAGAGAGAAAATGAGAGGAAAAGAAAGGGAACGAGAAAGGTCATGTGCAAGAAAGTGTGAAAGCGAGGAGGATAGAGAAGTGAGTAGGAGAGAAAGATGAGGAAAGATGGCCGGGTAGCTACAGTAAAGCAGTTGAATTCCGCCGGGCTAACAGGGGACCAATACTGAAGAAGGATACTTGCAAGCTGACTGATGAACCAATAGCTAGCTAGGATGTTCACAGACTGACAAGTGGTTGGGAGACGGGGAAAATGGCTGCACCGGAAAGGTCAGGGGGAGCAGCTTAGTACATTACAACATCAATGTAGGAAGAAGAGAAGATGCCCTTTTGGCTTTAGTTGTGATTTGCAGAAAAGCAATTTCTTCTTTTTATATTGTTACTGAAAGCTTGGTCCTTGTCCCCAATGCCAATCCAGACATGGTTTTGAGAAAAAGGAAAAAAAAAAAAAAAAAAAAGGTTTATTGCTTTGCTAGTAAAAGAGAAACACAGGGGACTCCTGTGCCAGAGGCAGGAACAGGGGGCTCTTAAAGAGATGATTCAAAGACTACATTCCATGTGTTCTCTGTTGGAGTTGTAATTCACTTGTTTATTTGGGAGAGTCTGGATTACTTCATTCCTATGGTGGGTGTGAACTCAGGACCAGATAACTCTACCTAGGATGGGGAAGAAAAGTTTCCCTTGAGATTAGGGAGGGAGAGAGATTAGAGAGGATCAGGGAGAGAGGAAGAGAAAGAAACATGTTCATTTAAAAAATAAGTTTAGTGGCAGAGCACCTAAGTGGACCACTCTTACAATATCAGGCTAAGGGGCCATCCTTCCCCGGCCACCTTTGTTTCACCTTTCTGAAGGTAAGCCAAGAAGTCAGGGAGCCCTTGGGCATTTGCCTTCTCTGCAGTGACCTCAGTGGGTGTTTTGGCATCAAAGGTATTCACATTCCACCTGATAACTAGAGAGGAACTCAAAGGTATTCTTTTTGTAAAAGGCAAGAATCCTGACTCCTTTTATGAGTGCTTTGAATTTTTTCTTTAGTGAAAGTAAAGTATATTAAATTTGAGAAACACTATTCTGAGTCGTAATTCCTGTGTTAAAATGGAAAAAAAAATGTGTCAGGATAGGAGAAATTTCTAGAGGGGGAAGAGAAACGAAATAGAGATGACTTGAGGGAGCTAGGCAGGGAGAGATTCCTCAGCATCTGCTTCCCCCTGAAAATCACTTGGACAAAGCTGAGTGATTATGAGGAGAATGGAAATGCCATAGAAACTAGGATATAAATCTGAGGGGCTGGGAGGCCACACGGATGTATATTCGCTCTCACTTTTTTAATATTCACACATAAATGTGTGGATACATACAGGTACTTTGGGTAACCACATGCATTTGAAGCAAAGTTTTTAACCAAATGAATTTTTTCCACATTCTGTTTTTACTTGGTGCATTACAGTTATACAAAATGGTAGGCTTTGTTGTTATATATACATACATGCACAAAATATAACAATAATTATTTGACCAATATTGTTCTCCCCAGCTCTTTGACATTTCTTCCCCTCCTTCCCATTCCTCTCCTCTACTCTACTGATCTCCCTTTGATTTTCATGAGATACCCAACTCCCACCTTTGTTTTCCTTTTTCCTCTCCAGTTTCCACATATTGGAGAAAACATATGACCCTTGACTTTGAGTTCGTTTTATTCTGCTTAACATAATTTTCTCAAGTTCCACCTGTTTTCCTGCAAAGAACATCATTTCATTTTTCTACAGTTGAATAAAACTCCATTGTTTATATATATACCACATTTTCTTTATCCATTCATCCATTGATGGACACCTAGACTGTTTCCATTGTTGACTGTAGTGAATTGAGCTGCTATAAACATGGGTATGCACATATCACTGTAGTAAGATGCTTTCATTCTTCAGGGTAAATACTGAGAAATAGTATAGGTGGGTCATATAGTGGTTCCATACCTGTCTTTTGAGGAACCTCCATACTGTTAATCAAACTTTGAACTACAATTTTACTTTACTCAGCTCACATAAGAAGGGACACTCCTGGATTATACCTTTGATGAAAAAAATGGACAGATTCTTTTCTCCTATCCTATACAACTTGGCTGTTCAGTCTACTTGTACCTTGTTGTAGAAGCTCAAGTTTCTGTTGTTCTGCAACTAAAACAATTTTCCTACATCCTTCTCATACTGAAAGTTCATTTTTTCTGTCTTCATATCTCACTCATGTGTTCTAATAGCTAATCTGATATTAAGCAAGCAACTACTGGCTGATTGTGACTTACAGTGTTTCTTTTCTTAGATGACCTACATTGATGTAAACTCTAGTCTTTAATCATACCTCCAGAGAAGTAGTAAACAGTGAAAATTCTGAGTATTGTTGAATGTTGAAAAAATTAACACATAAATTGCTAAACCATTAAATTATCATTAATCTTATAATTTGTTATGCTAAAATTTTAATTATTAAAACATTAATAAATTAACTATCAAAAGAAGAGTTAACTCTAATAAAACACTAGTTGCCAAGCACTGTTCTAAGTACGTTATAAGTATACAGTTAATTCTCAGGACAACTCTGTGGAACAGGAATTATTTTACCCCCATTTTGCAGATGAGGAAACGAAGCAGGAAGAGATAAGCAAATAGCGGTAGGTTTAGTGGGTAGGAAATGATGGAGTTGGGTTTTGACCTGAGGAGGCTTGGTTCCAGAGTGGGTGTTGTGTCAGTCGGTGGCTTTTTTTTTTTTTTTTCTTTTTTTTTGGCAAGGAAAAGGTGATGGGAATGGTTGCTAGTTTCTCAGATTACTCTGGCAGCATAGCCCTATCACAGTTCCTCAATGGGATGAGGCAGCCTCTGAAGCTGCCTTGGAGCTTTTGTTCTGACACTAAGAAACCGTCATATTTGCAGCTTTTTCTCCAATAAAAAAAGGAGATGGTGGGGGTCGGGGGACATGACTAGATAGTCTCTATGATCGTTCCGTTTCCGAGGTAATGTAATATCTTCAGCATTCCTGCACCAAACTGCTGATCTTTGGGTGTCCGTGGGGAAAGAAGCAAGTTTGTACCTGCATCCCAGATCTTGCAAGCTAGGAGCTGTGGGGGAGGGTGCTGAATAGATACCTGGAAAGCACTGGGAGCAAGAAATGAAGGTTAGAGTTCCGTGAAACTTCAGTTTGTACCAAAGAAACACAACAGACATACTTCCTGGGTTGTGTGTTCTAAACAGATCGTACTTTTAAATTTTCACAGCAAGCTTGTGAAGTAGGTAGTATTGTCTCCATTTTAAAGAGGAAGTTGAAGCTTCCCAAGGTGGCCCAATCAGCAAGTGATGCAGGTAGGATTCAAATCCAGTTCGTAGGATTCCAAAGCCCACGCACATTTCACAACCCGCCCCTCCCTAAGTATCTGTTATCTCATCCCAGTCTGTCCGCAAGGTTATGCGGTAGTTATTATTCCAACCCCATTAGACAGACCAGACAAGTGGGACAAAGTGGGGAAGAGACTTGCGCCCGGCCGGGCCGCGTCCCGTCTGGGCTCCGCGGCTGGTCCCACCTTCCCAGGTCGCAGCCCCACGCGCCGCGCGCTGCGAACTACACTTCCCGGCAGGACGCGGTCGCGCGCACGCGCACCCGGGCCTCCGCCATGGCGACCGTGCTGTCCAGGGCGCTCAAGCTCCCCGGTAAGGAGTCGCAGCCACGCGACCACCCTGCCCCGCCGGTCCTGGGGAGAGAGAGGCAAGGTTCTGGGGGCGAGGTGGGCCGGGACCGGGCCCCAACCCGGGTGATGCTGCAGGCGTCCGGAGGCGAGGAGGGTGCAACCCCGGCGCCTGGGGTCCCTGCACCACCAGGGGGCGGGAGGGCTTTCGGAGAGGAGGGGGTCGCGGGCGCGGGGCGAGTTTGGGAGACTCGAAGGGGAGGGACCGCTGGAGGCGCTCGGGTCTGGTGCCCCGGAGCCGGCGAGAGCTGCTGCGGCAGGGACTGTCACAGCGCATGTCGCCGCGGCCCCAAAGGGAGGGCTGGTGAGGGGAGCATCCTTCCCCAAGCGCGGCGGACGAGGTACCGCGGAGACGCCAGCTCCTGCCTTGGACCGAACCTAGGCGGATGCAGAGGGCGGCGGCACAGTTAGTGACCTTCAGTGAAACTGCCTCTCTACCTAATGACAGGCAGTGACCCAGCCGGGAGCTAGGTGAAACAGGTATTTCTCTTCCTAGTGCATAGAAGAAAATGAGATTAGGAAAATGGCTAATTGAATTGTCTACGGTCACATAAGCAGTATTGGAATAGCCTGGCCTTGAACCTCAGAAGTCTCTATTTGACTGTAGACCTTGAGATTTTGACTACATTTGGCTGTCAAGCTAAGCGTGGGAAATGATTGGCACTTGTAAGTTGCGGGTAAGGTATGGGATATTCTTTAAAGAAGCCCTGGTGGTAATGACAACTTCCAGAGCTGATTCAGGACTTTGGGCAGCAGCTTCAAGGTTTTGTTTTGTTTTTCATCTTAAACTTCTGGGATGGGACTGTACTGTTAGAAATTTGCTCTTTTACTAAAAGTACGTTTAATCTGCCCAGGTAAATTTTAAACATTAAGACTTTAAAAAAATTATGATTCCACTTAAATACATTTAAAACATTACATTTACTTGCTGATAACATAAAAGGGGTGAAGAGAAAAGTATTTGCTTTCGCTGGCATCTTAGACAGGTCTACTTGGGTGTCTGTTATATATCCAGCATTAGGCTGTCAGGGATTGCAGGACCCTGCCTGGTTCTCCAAGAGTTTACGTTAGCTACTTTGAAACAAGACTTGTAACTTGGATGACTCTGGGTTGGATATTAATTTGCATTCCTGTCCCCAGACTTCATGACCTGAGAAAAACTTTTTTCTCCTCCTGAGCTCGTTAGCAGATTAGAAGGAACACTGATAATATCTACCTTGGAATGTGTACATAATGCTGGAATTAAATAACAGGTATGTCCAATTACCTGCAAATTCACTTTGAAGAGTGTAGCCTTAGTGTAGGACCATCTCTCAAACATGAAATGTTACACATATTTAGCCTTCTTCCTTTTAAGAGTTCTTGTTTTATTTCAGTATTGATAATTATTCTAGGAGGATGAGAATGAAGGAAAATCTTTCTTTTCACCTCTCCAGCCCTTTTTTTTTTTTTTTGTATTTTATTTAGAGATAGGGTCTCACTGAGCTGCTTAGGGTCTCACTAAGTTGTGGAGGCAAACTTTGAACTCTTAATCCTCCTTCCTTAGCCTCTCCAGTCACTGGTCATCACAGTGTCATCACGCTGGCAGGAAAATCTTTCTTTAGAAACCCCTGAGCTCTTTTGTGGTCTCACATCCTAAAGCTATGGCATTATTATTATTATTATATTATTATTATTATTATTTCCTGGAGTATTCAGTTGTAGTAACTTGTTCAGCTGATAGTGTAGGTAAAGGATTTCTATAGCCCTGTCTTTGGGCCTGAGGTTGGATAACAGCTTACCCTGATAAAGTCCAGATATAGTAGCCATATGTTCTTTTATGTGATATTGATTTTTTTCACTTGCACTTTTCCTGGTCTCCCTCTTGCCCTTTCTCTCCTGCACCCAAAATACAATTTTTGACTATATTTGTTAGATGTCGCTTTTTCATAGCTATTTTTGAATACACTGAAATTTGGGTTGTGAGATTGCTATCCTGTTTGGATTATTGTCTCATGCTACCTTAGTTAATACCTTCACTATTTTTCTGAGGAAGGCTGAAAAATAGTGGCTAAGAGTAGGAGATGGACTCAGGATCATATTCAGTCTTCACCTGCTTAGTTACCTAATCTCTTTAAAAGTTTTCTCATCTGTAATAACAATATTTTTATGGAACATTCACTACATGCCACACAATCCACTGCATATTTACCTCATTGGGTTATTTGGAATAGTAAAAGAAATGAATGTACTTAGGTCAAGTATTAACTTCTGACACATTAGCTATTATCATTATCATAATATCACAGTCCTTAGTGAATGTGACACCTGAAGGAAGTCCTAATGCAGATGTGAGCTAGTGACAGATCTCAACAATGTGTTGATGAAAGAGCAGCTGCTGGGATGTATTTCATCTTCTAGTATCCTTTCACTAAGCTCAGCATGAAAGATGTTTGGCTTACATGTATAACATGAGGTTAATTAGTAACAGAAGGATGATGTGACATTCATAGGCCCGTGGAACAACTTATCTCTTAAGTATATATATTTTTAGGCCATTTTAAAGTTTGAAGGTTAAACACTGAAGGGAACATCAGAGCATAATGTTACTTTTATGGTTTATTTTATTATGTGTGACTTAGAGTGATTATGTGCTCTAGATAAACTAATCCTTATTATGAAATATTTACCCTAAGCTGCAGTTATGTATTCCATAGTATATGTGAAGTATAGTGCATGAAACATCTGGGAATGGTATAATTGTATCCCTTCCCATTAATGTTTCCTTTGTATCAATTTGGAAATGCTATGTAGGTAGCATCCTCAGTTTTCCCAGGAGGAAAAGTAATAACTGTGGAAAGCTCATTTATATTGGTGTGTTAGGAAATCAGTGCCCTCTCCTGTGTTCTTTGCAAACCTTTCATTGATTAAAAATCTGGGTGGTGGCTGACAGCAACAAAGAAGAGAGTGAGTGTCCAGTTCCCTCACCTTTGATTTGAAGCATGGATTTGATGCCAACTCCTCAGACTGAGTGTGACCTAAGGCAACTAGGGGGGCTTCTTTATACTTTATTCTCTCTTATTGTCTTTCTGTGAGTAGACAGAGAAAAAGTTATTTAGGACTAATCTAGTCAAACCTTGCAGTCTGTAATAATTAAGCTAAAGTTTGCTTTGTATTGTCTGAAAAAATGTATTAGTATGAGAGTAAATATTATACTCCAAAGGTTGGTCAATAACTGACTGTAATCTGTGATCTTTTAAAGAAAACACAGGAGTAAGGTAGCTGAGTTCTTGTGTTGTTGCCTCTCTGCTGCAGAGATAGCATGGGTCAAAGTTCTTGGACTTCATACCATGTGTTCTTTCTCTAGGATTTTTTAAGATACCACTCCACTCTTTTCTATGTTATTGTGGAGAAGTCAGCTTGAATTTTGTTCCTGATATTAGAGACTTGATTGTTTTTTCCCTGGCCTGACTGCTCATAGCATTCCTTCTTTGCCCTTGAAGTCCAGTGTCTTTACCAAGATGTTTCAGTATTGATTATTCGGTATCTGTTTTTCTTGGACCTCTGTGTATCCTTTCTTCTTGAGTTTTAAGTCTTGCTTTATGGCAGGAACTTCTTTGCATCTCCTTTAAATATTGTTTTTGATTCTGCTTTCTTCTTTGGTTACGCCTGTGTTACCTTTATTCTCTATCTCTATCCATTTCTTCCTAGTCTTTTTAGAAACCTTAATCTTTTCCATGGGAGGTATATAGGTAGTCAGTAGAAACTCTGCTGAAGCTAGAACTTACTTGCTGCTTAACTATGGACCAGTTGTTTAAACTTCCAAACCTCAATTTGCTTTTCTAGAAAATGGAAAATTAAAATATGTATACCTCAAAGAGTTGTAAAGATTTACCAAGATGAGACAGTAAGAGGGTTTGGGGTAGAGTATAGTAAATTCTCAGAACACCCAGCCTTGATATTTCCATTTCATTGCTTTATTTTCACTGGTTGTCTTAGCCAACTTTTTGCCACTGTGACCAATAAACCTGGCAAGAAAAATGTAGAGCAGGAAAATTGTGTTTGGGGTTCACAGTTTCAGAGGTCTCAGTTCATAGACGGCTGACTCCATTGCTCTGGGATCCAGAGAGACAGAACATCATGGCAGAAGGGCATGGTGGAGGAAAGTAACTCAGGACATGGCATCAGAAAGCAGAGAGAGCTCTGCTCACCAGAGACAAAAATATGAACCCCAAAGCTATGCCCCCACTGATCCATCTCCTCCCGCCACTTCCCACCTGCCTACAGTTAATACCCAGTTAGTCCATGTCAGTGGACTAATGCACTGCTTAGGTTAAAGCTCTTGTAACCCAATCAGTTCATCTCTAAACTTTCTTGCATTGTCTTGAGCTTTGGAGGATACCTCATATCTAAACCCGGTCTATTCTTTTTTTCCCCCCGCTGGACATTCATCATGTGTTATTCCTAGTTCTAAAGGCTCGTTTGTACGTGCATTGGCTCAATAATCTCAAAACCAGAACCAGAATGAAACAAAACCTCCTCCACTAAGAGGGTGCAAGTATTCTTGCTGATCAGATGAGAAAAAGAGAAAAAGAAGCCCAGAGAGGTTCCATGCCAGACTTGAAATCCTAGAGCTGGGCTGGTCTATCCTTTAAGTATGTTTTGAGCAATGTTTATTCTTTTTTTAAAAAAAATATTTTTTTTTTTAGTTGCAGATGGACACCTTTATTTAATTAATTAATTAATTTATTTTTATGTGGTGCCGAAGATCAAATCCAGTGCCTCACATGTGTGAGGCAAGTATTCTACCACTGAGCCACAACCCCAGCTCCTCAGCAATGTTTATTTATTTTTTTTGGCTGATTCCAATAAAGATTTCTTTTCTAAAATTGCTTTATTATTTTCTTTCATTATTTTCCTGACACCTGCTTGTTTACTTTTCATCTTTTCAAAAAAAAATTTTTAACTGAATTGTCATTTCTTTCTAGAAATATTAACTTTCTATGAGCCCTTATTTCAGAGAAGACTGTTTTCTTTAATTCCTTGGACTCTGTAGGACAGCATCTCTTCATTATTTCTTCTGCCTTATGGTGTAAGTGGGTCAGCATTTGTTCTTTAGCTGATTTTGTTTGCTGAGTTTTGTCATAATCTCTTTAGTGAATATCTGTAGAACTTTGTAATATGTTACAGAGTGAGTTCTAAATAAATTAGCAAAGCTGGATGGGTAGTTGCTTTACATCTATCTCTTGTCTGATAGGCAAGGCCAAGGGAGTGTGCTGGGGCAGTTGGAAGCTAGAATTTTATGTCGACCTGTTAACTAGGTCCCTTTCTACCAGCTTTCTCCCTCTGTGCATGCCTCTATCCTGGCTAACTGGAGAACGAAGGATTATCAACAGGACTTTAGAGAGCGCTGATGTAGCATTTGATTCTCTTCCTGTTGCCAGTTTTCAATCTGTTGCCCCTGTACTTCAAATTTACTTTTGTTGACTAATCTGTGAAAGCAGATCCTGGCTCTTTGAAATACCAAATTCATTGTTTGGTTATTAACCTTTAGTCCTAGGGCACCTTTAAGTTCTCTTTTCATCTTTATATTTACTTTCCTATCACGATTTAATAATTTTTTTTTTAATATTGAATTGTTTTCTTTGAATCACTTTCTGGTTTCTGACTGGGTTCAGTCTGTCAAAAAATCAGCCTCTTCAGAACTGATGATGCTGATGGTTACTTCTCTAACCTGTTTTACTGCAGTTTGCTTTCTGTAAAGATGTCACTTACACTTTTTCTCATTGTCACACTTCCCCTTTGACTCTGTGACATTGAATGGGGCTCATAAGTATTTCTGTGACCTAGACTTGGTATTTCCAAGCAAGAAATTACAGGTTGGGGAGTATTTGTCAAACAAGGGAAGTAGCAGCTTAGAACAATTGGGCTTAGCAGCCAAGTGCCTGAATTTGAATCCTTGTTTTTCTTCTTGCAAGTTTTGTAATTTTAGACAATTTACCTCTTTATATGTTAGTTTTCTTGTTGATAAAATTGGGATAATAATATCTACCATATAGAGCTGCTGTGAGGATTAAGTGAGTTGACACATGTAACTTGCTTAGACCAGGACTTGGGATGGGAGGCACTTAGTAAATGATTTCCAGTTCTCATCATGATTACTGTTTTCCTCACTAATTCTGTGAACTGTGCTCCTTGCTGAAGATCTGCAGATATATGTGCTTGCCTTTATTGCACTTGCTCAATTAGATACAAGTTTCATTGCTTTTGACAGCAGTTTTTCATAAATTGTGGCTTGGGAATGTGGGCTGTTTCCTATCTTTTTGTGTTTTTATTTCTCTTTATTTTTCCCCCCCAATTTTAGGGAAAAGAGTATGACAGAAATGACTTTCTAAGCCATCATTAACTAGAAGCATGTACTCCTGAAAGCACCAATTCAACAGCATTTTTTTCCCAAAGAATGCATGTAGATTATTTTTTATAGTCTTATTAAATTTTTTCTTCATTTCTGTAGCATATGTCCTAACTGCCTGTATAAAAGTATATGATATAATAAAAATGAATTTCCTTTAAACTGTTTTTAAAACTAATATTTGATTAATTATTTCACTTTTTCAAAGGTGCTATTTTGGGCTATATTGCGAGGTAGAAACTGACAAGATTGAATTAAGTAGATGTCAATACTAAATTTTTCACATGGTGCTAAAATCCTATTACACAATTATAAGATGGCCTCAGTGTGTGTTCAAAATGTTAGGGAGTTTGAGTTGAATCAGCTTTGTGGTGTGATGCCAAGAAAACTACCAAGAATTTAGATGCAGTAATTGAATTATAGTGTATTATTTGGCAGGCTCCATTTCTGCCCTCCTGTTCTGTGTTCTAGAGCCAGACCCTAGACTGGATCCAGTTCTGGAAACCGTACCTTGAAAAAGCACTGACACATCACACTGTGTCCAGAGGGGGGGTCACCAGGACGGTGAGGACATCTGAAACAATGCTTCTTCAAGAAATAGGTTGAGCTGGCCAAGGTGGTGCATGCCTGTAATCCCAGCTACTCAGGAGGCCAACTTTGGCAATTTAATGAGAGCCTGTCTCAGAATAAAAATAAAAAGGGCCGGAGATGTAGTTTAGTGGTAGAGCCCTTGCCTTGCGTGTCTTTAGGCCTTGGGTTCAATTCCTAGTACTGCCAAAAATCAAAGCAAAAACCAAAAATGGGTTGAAAGAGGTGGAGGTGTTTAACCTGGATGTAAGATGACTAGGCAAGGGTAGTTGGGAGATATAATAGCAATAGTAACAATAATGAAAATAAAAGAAGCTAAAATTTATTGAGTTTGACAAAAAGCCAGATACTAACAACCATCCATATGTTTATTATCGTATTTAACCTTTATAACAGTCATATGAGGAACAATTATTATTCCCTTTCATAAATAGGGAAATTGAAGCTCCATAAAGTTAAGACATTTGAGGCCACACAATTACTAAGAAAATCAGGATTTGTCTTTATGTTTGTCTCATTTTGAAGGCCTGAGCTCTTAGAGGCTGTATTGTCTGTCTCTTCTGATTGACACCTGCAAGTTTTTAAAAGGACTTGCATGTGGAAGAGGGGTCCCAGAAATTAAACTAGGACAGATAATTGGAAACTCCTCAGAAATAAAGTCTTAAATCAGTGTAAATAATTGTTTTCTAGCCAGGCACAGTGGTGCACATCTGTAATCCCAGTGGCTTGGGAGGCTGAGGCAGGAGGATCTTGAGTTTACAGCTAGCCTCAGCAAAGTGAGGCACCAAGCATCTCAGTGAGATCCTGTCTCAAAATAAAATACAAAATAGGGATGGGATGTGGCTCAGTGGTTGAAGAGCCCTGAGTTCAATTTCTAGTAACCATCCCCCACCCCCACCATCCAAAAATTGTTTTCTAAGTTGGAAGCCAGTGGATTACCCATTACTGCTTATGTTCAGGCGTGTACCAAGTTATTGTTTAGTGGGTGTTCATGAGGAGTTATCAGATTGGATTAGGGTTGGGGGTGGATTATGTGAGCTTTAAAATGTCTTTCAATTCTGCGATTTGGGAATTTTGAGTATGTTCCTCAAGTGTACTTTCCTCTATCAGGTATACTTTTTCTTTAAAGTGTGATAAAAATAACAGACACTATGAAATGTACTATTTTAACCATTTTTAAGTGTACTGTTCAATAGTAAGTATATTCACATTATTGTGCAACCAATTTGTAGAACTTTTTCTGTCTTGCAACACTGAAACTCTGTGTCTACTACAAAACAAACCCCAGTTTCTTTCAGAAAGCCACTCTTCTATTTTCTGGCAATTTGACTACTCTAGATACCTTATGTAAGTGGAGTGACAGCATTTGTTTTCTCATTCCTGACTCGTTTCATTTAGCATGTGTCCTCAAGGTTCATTCATGTTGTTGTAAGTATCAGGATTTCCTTCACCTTTTAGAGGCTAAATAATAATCCATGGCATGTATGTATATGTATACACATAACACCATATTTTGTTTATCATATCAGGTGTATTTTAGCTAAAAACAAAACAAACGACCACTTTAAAAAGTATTAGAGTCAATATTATTGTAACAACTCATGCCTTTGCAAAATATTATAAATAGAGTTACCTGGGATGGATGAGGATTAGTGTGTACTACTCTTTTAAAAAAATGATATGCTTCATGTAAATATGAAGTAAACACAATAGGAGTTCAGCCTGAACCTGTGCTGATCCTTTGGCGTATACTTGAAGGCCAAATAAGGTTTTGAATAGGTTCCTAATAATCAGTTCATCTTCTTTTAATTTGTGTAAAAATCAAATCCAATCTTTTTTGGACAAAATGAATAGCTTTGAAAATGAAAATAAAGAGAAATTTCTAGTTATTAGGATACTGTTATACACAGTATTGTCTGAGTTTTTTGAAAAGTATTTAATGTTTTAAGAGAATTTTACAGTGTTCATTCTCTTAATCAAAATTTCTTATTTATTGTTTCCTGCATACAAAGTACTAAACTTTACACTGAAGTTTTTTCTCTCAACATCTGGTCATGGAGAGAAAAAAACCCATGTAGTATTTTATTGCTTCATGTGTTGAGCAACTGAAACATAATGTATGAAATGACATCACCACGACCAGAGGGACTCAGAGGCAGAGATTATCATCAAGGATTCTTTCTCCATAATATTAGCTGACTTATGTTTTCTCATTTATATTTCTTCTGAACAAAATATTTAATGATAGAGTTTACATTACTAACAGCTTTCCAGGTAATTTCCCCAAAAGAAACTTTCATTGATTATAGCATGAAATAAAGGTATGAAGTCATTCAGTGATTGGCAGTGAGGGCCAGGGTTAGGCTTGGGAGATGTGCCAAGTCCTTCTGTAATTTCTATCAGCTGCCCCAAGTCAACACAGAGTCTAAATAAAAACAGGGAGCTTGCTGTGCAAACCAGCTTGCAGACAGGTCTTCTACTTCCTGCCAGATTGCCACCTCTCCCAGGACGCTTCTCAGACTGGCAGTTATAGTGGTAAACACTGTTTACTGAAAGATGCACTGAACAAGCATTCAGATCACAGGGCAGTCCTGAGGAGTGAGCTCCAAGTAACACATCTCCAGATGACGTGTAGTGTTCAGCTTCTGAGTTGTCTCTAAAGAGACAATTGGGAAGTCATGAATATTGGACTGTAATTACAGAGAAGAAGCGTTCTGTTCTGTTACCAGGAAAGATAAAGACATCACAGATCTAAGAAAGTCTCAGTCAATAATGCATGTTGGGTATATAGAAAGTGGATATATGAGCCAAGATCTTTTTTTATTAGTGAGATTCAAACAAATGTAGAAAACTTTTTATAGAACTAAAGATATTTGATATTTACCAATTAAATTTTTTTCTTTTAAAATATTTCAATTTTTAATTGACATGAAGTGATTGTACTTATTAATGGTGTATAGCATGACATTTTAATACCTGCATACAATGTGTAATGATCAGATCAGGATAATTGGCACATCTAACATTTCTTTGTGTTGGGAGCATTCAAAATCCTCTCTACACACTCTTTTGAAATATCCAATTAATTGTTGTCAAACAGCTATCCTATGGTGCTACAGAGCATGAGCAGTCATCCTCCTGTCCAGCTGCACCCCTGGACCCCTCAACCATCCTCTCTCCAGCCTTCCCTTCCCCACACTCTTCCCAGGCTCAGGTAGCCACTATTCTATTTCCTATATTTTTGAGATCAACATTTTAAATTTCACATCTAAGTGAAAACAAGTAGTATCTGTCTTTCTGTGCCTGACTAATTTCACTTAAGATAATGTCCTCCAGTTCCATCTTGTTGCTGCATCCTTTTCAATTTTCTGGACCTCATGAAAGCAGTAATTCTAGAGTACTGTGCTTTTCTTCCCCACTACCACCCCCACCCCTTTTGTTGGCATCTAATTTTACAGATCACCACCAAGAGCCAAATGAGTGTAAACCTAGACCTGTGTGTGTGTGTGTTTTGCATTTTTCCCTAGGTGTTTACAGTTGTATATATTTGGTGAAAATTTCTCCTTCCTAGTTCTCTTTGACTCTCTGTTCTGTCTTTTCAGGGAAGAAAAGCCCAGACCTAGGGGAGTACGACCCCCTTACTCAGGCCGACAGTGATGAGAGCGAAGATGATCTTGTGCTTAACTTGCAGCAGAAGAATGGAGGAGTCAAAAACGGAAAGAGTCCTCTGGGAGAAGCACCAGAGCCTGACTCAGATGCTGAGGTTGCAGGGGCTGCAAAGCCACACCTTTCGGAAGTCACCACGGAGGGGTACCCCTCGGAGCCCCTCGGGAGCCTGGAGCAGAAGGCGACCTCTTCCCTTGTGTCTTATGTGCGCACATCTGTCTTCCTGCTAACGTTGGTGATCTCAATGATCCTGGTGCTCCTCTGTGCTTTCCTGATCCCCTGTCCCCCCAGAGACCTGCACAGCACTTGGAGCCGCCACTTGGGCTCTCAAGCAGGTGAGTTGGTGGGATTTTCAGCTCAAATTTGTAATATTTCATCATATATCTGGTTACATTGAATATTTCTCCAAATCTTAAAAAGTAGTGTGTCATGTAGCACTTTTCTCCCTGTGTGTGGGTATTGTTAGGAGGTTAAGATTTGAAATAAAACAATAGATGGATTGCTACACCTCCAGACACCTGGGAATCACTGCTTTGTTGTATTCGGTATTGGTCATAATTAGACAGAGAGGATAGAGCATAGGTTTGCTGGACTCCTGCCATGGAGACAGCACTGTGTTGGTGGGGTGCAAAACTGCTGAAAGAGCTGTTTACAGAGAAACCTAAAGCTCAAGACCTGGCTAGACCAGGGCCTGGTCCTCTTACAGGACCTTCAGGCCTTCCTCAATTATGTAATCCTGAACTGACTTAAATTTTAAATAATTTCATTTCTTTTCTTTTTTGCTCACAGTGGTTGGGGTGGTGCTGTCCAGGTAGTGCCAGCCCTTTCATCTCACATGGATCAGGTCTCTTTTTTCTTTTTCTTTTTCTTCTTGGTACCAGGCATTGAACCCAAGGGCACTCAACCACTGAGCCACATCCCCAATCCTTTTTTGTATTTTATTTAGAGATAGAGTCTCCCTGAGTTGCTTAGGGCCTCACTAAATTGCTGAGGCTGGGTTTGAACTTGAGATCCCCCTATCTCAGCCTCCCGCGCTGCTGGGATGAGATGTGTGCCATTGCACCTGGCCTGGAGCAGGTTTCGGGAAACCTCTTGCTCTGGAATAGGGGCTGTATCTCAGCTACTCTGAGCAGCCTTGTCTCCTGTGAACTGGGTTCTGCTATTCCCAGGCTCCTCGTGTCATCATGACCTAGAAATGCTTCGTCTCTGCCACGTCTCTGATTCCCTTTGAATTAGTTTCTCATGGGTTCTGTGTTCTCGTCTTTTGTTCTCTAAAGACAAATTTAATATTCATACATGATATTTATACATAAAGACTGGTAATAAGTTGTTGGCATGTTGACTGGCCAGCTCCAGAAATAGAACATTCTTGAGGCCTCTGCAGTCTCCTGCAGAGAACATGGCCTCTGACCATGTTCCCCTCTGCCCACCACAGAGTTCTGCTCTCCTAAATTTTGTGTTGATTTTTTTCTTGACTTTCTTTATCACATTGACATGTATCCCTAAATGACGTATTCATTAATTCTGCCTCTTTTTGAATTTTACATAAATGTAATTGTGTCATTTTCTGTGACTTACTTTTTTGTTCAACATAATTTTTTGAAAAAATATTTTTTAAAATATATTTTTTAGTTGTAAGTGGACACAATACCTTTATTTTATTTTTATGTGGTGTTGAGGATCAAACCCAGGGCCTCATGCATACTAAGCAAGTGCACTACCACTGAGCCACAACCCCAGCCCCTTGAAAAAATATTTTTTGTTAATCCATATTAATTTATGTGGCTGGCGTTCGTTCATTTTTATTATTGTCTAGTTTTTCATGATATGAATATTCCATGATTTTTTTTTTATTCATTCTTCTGTTGATGAACATTTAAGTGGTGTTGAAAAAAGAACATCCTTAAAAAAAGAACATTTCTGTACATGTCTCCTTATGCAATGTATGAGAATTTCTGTAGGCACAAACCTAGGAACGAAATTACTGGGTCACAGGGTGTGTGCGTTTTCATTCTTAGTGGCTTATGTTAGATTGTCTTCCAAAGTGGTGGTATCAATTTAGGCTTCCACTCGCAGTGTGAGTTCTTTCCAAATTTGGCGGGCCTTCTCTGTCTCCACACCTTTGGGGGTGGGGCTCCTGTCTTGTCACTGGGGATGGGGATGAAGTTCAGGCTCCCCCTTAGCCTCTGCTGCACCCTCTGGTGGGGAGGAAGGGACAGCTGCCTCGCTAATGCTGGGTTGGGTAGAACTGTAGGTTTCCCTTGTGTATGGAAGGCCTTGGTACTGCTCGGTGGGGATGGCAGTGCTGCTCCCACCTGGCCTGCTGTGCCAAGGCCCTGGTGGCAGGGGAGGGTAGGCTCCCTAGTCAGCCTTTGTTGTGTGTGCTCTTTGGTTGGAGTAGAGCTTTTTTGTCTTGCTAGGCTGCACCTTTCCTGGGCCTTTGGCCAGAGAAGCCAGCTTTTCTTGGGGCTTCTTTGTTTGTACCTTTGGCATTTCTGGGTTGCTGGTAACTTCTGCAGGACCTTGTCTGGTATATATGAGACCAAAAGAAAACCCACGGGACATCACCTTGTCACTCCTTTGATCTCTCAGTCTCTAGCCCATCTGCCTTAATCTCTCCCTCTCTCAGGGTTTTCTTATGTTTGTTTTGTGCATAATGCCCAGGACTTTGAGGTAGACTTGTGGGGGTAGGGCTGGGGAGTAGGAGAGGCATGTGGACACCATCTAGTCTGGGAACTGGAAGGGTGCTTGGTTTCTGTGGAGGTGCTGGCAGCAGATAACTGGTTTGTGACAACATTCTCAGGACCTCTTTGTTTTTATGTGCACATCAGGTGGGGACCTGTCTCCCCTGGAATTGGCTGATGTGAATGGAGATGGCCTGCGGGATGTGCTTCTCTCCTTCGTGACATCGAGGAATGGGAGTGCAGCAGGTAAGAGATGTGGCTTTCTGAACTGCCTCAGGGTTGCTGTCAGCCAGTAAAAAAGCATCAGCTGTCCCCATGGGCACTGCAGAAGAGAGGCTGCAGTGAATAGAAGAAAGCAAAGCCACCACGGATCTGTCATACATGATAAGCCACGTCAGTAGTTTCCATGTAAATGAAGTTCAGTTCCAAAACACAGAGAGAGTTATAGGTGTAAGGAGCTATTCGTTGTCATCCAGGTCAGTGAGGAAACTAATGCAGAGAGGAAGTGACCTGTTCAGACACCAGCAGTGACATTGTTAATCCTTAGTTTCTCTCAGTTTCCTCCTAGTGAGTTTTCCATGGTTTCTTTTTGGAGGGGTAGTGGGACCATGGGGCACTGAGGCTGAGACTGACCTTGAACTTGTGATTCTCCTGCCTCAGCCTGCGTCACCCTTCTCTGAGTGAGGAAACTGTGATATAGTGAACTGAAGGAACTTGGCCAAATGGCAGAGCTGGAATTCAGACCCAAGAGTCAGGCTCTGGAGTTTCTATCCTCAAACTCATGTTGAACACCGGTGCCCATAACCCACAAAGCTCTGTGCCACTGACAGGGAGGAATTGAGTTTTTATTTGTTTGTTCACTTGTTTATTCATTTATGCAATGGTATTGAATGCTGATGGTGTGGCTCATGCTGTGCACCTTCTCCAGAGCTGTGCCGTTTAGAGCTAAAGAAGAGGAGCACAGTCTCTGCTTCAAGGAGTCACCGTTTAATGGGGAAGAGGTAACTCATCATCACCCAGAAAAACACGTAAACAAAAAAACAGTCAGTGAATGGATATGGAGTCTATAGGGCCCTTACCTAGGAAGAACAGCACAGGATATTAACCATAGCATCCCTGAGAAATCTGGAACTGACACCTGTCACCTCTGTTTGTCCTGTGTGTCTGCTTCTGACAACCAGGTCTGAAACAGCAAGCTACAGTTTGTCACTTGTTTTTAGGTCACATATTTGATTAGTAATACTTAGGAATAGGTAGAATGAAACTCAAAACTTACGTTTCTTTATTTGTCTTAGTTGTTGCTAGAAGAGGAGAGTGTGTGAGATGAGTCAAGCCGTCTCTGCTCTGAAAGTGAAAGTACAATTGGCAAGAGGGTTATTATTCTGCTGTTAATTAAGTCACATAATGACCGACTTACTAACGAGGGGAGCTGCTCTAGTTCCCTCCCAGCTATCTTAGGACCTAGGTATTGAATCTTCCCATGTAGTCTCTCTTGCCTGGGACCAAATCAGCTGCTTCATGGAGCTCTAGACCAGTAAGACCTTCTGATCATTGCTACATGTAATCTTCAGGTTTATTTTTCTGAAAACATTCTCTTTCTGCTCTCAGGGAGCATTTGCCTCTCATGATTAGGATTCAGGTCTTTTGCCCTCTACTTTTCATGTATTCTAGATCAGCCTCACATTTCTGAACATATCCTTCCCTTTCCCTCCTGTTCTCTCCCCCACCACCCAAGAATCATCTTTCCATATTCTGGATTTTGCTCCTGTCTTTTGTTCAGCAAACAATTGTTTGCTATGTGTACCAGACATTTTGCAAGATACTGAGAATACAGAAATGAATGAGGCAGTCCTTGTCCATAGGATGTCACTATTTTATGGTGGCCAAGGTGGCAGACAGGTTATGGCTATGTTGGGAAAGCTGAAAAGGTGGAGATGCAGGGAGGCAGTGCAGAGGAGGCCAGTGTCTTGTGAGCAGAGGACATAGGTACTCTGTAGTCGGAAATATGGGAGGGAGGAGAACACAGTAGTGTGAGCTTCTGCCTTAGCATCCTTCACTTATTTTATTTTATTTTATTTTATATGCATCCTTCACTTTTGGTTTTCAGGCCTCCTGCTCATCTCTCCTTCTTATCTCACCTGCCTTCTTTCCTTTCTTATCTCTCTTGTGTGCTTTTAGGTAGCTCAAAGTCAACTGCTAATCTTGTGTGCCTTTCGGGAATGAATGGCAGCACACTGTGGTCTAGTCCCCTTCCAGAGGAGGCCCAAGATATCACATGTTTGGCTCTGATACCAGGAAATGTGGCTGAAGTCATCTGCCTTGTGACAGGGACGCACAAGATGCTCAGCGCATTCAATGCAACCTCAGGTAAAGAGTGTTTGCCCCCAAGGTCTTTGCTCCAGTGAGCCATGATTTTGTGTTAGGACAGTCTGGTAGAGAAGGAACTTTTTTCACCTGGTCTGAGTGGAAAGTTTGATTTGCTGCTCTGGAAGTGGTTATTAAGGGAATAAGATAAGTTTGGGCAGGTTGAGTAAATAGATCTATGTTTCAACCTGTTTGGGATAGATGGGGCTAAACTCAGTCACCTAAATGGAAACTACCCTGAGGCCTCTGATTTATAAATAGTCTCCCTGATCAGTGGTTGTCTTTGTAAAAAGATAAATGAGCTGGTCCCTTCCTATTTGGTACACATGGGGTCCATGTGTAAACTTGGGCGGTAACTACTTAAAAATACTGCAGTGAGGAAATGAAGGCTTATTGAAGCATGTTAATTTGGTCTTTTAGCTTCTTGTTGCTTTTAGACACACAAGACAGAAGGAATGAAAAAGAGTTAAATATAATGAAGGCTTCCTTCAGAGTCAAAAGCTACTGCCAGGATGCTCACTGTCTCCTGGGGTTACACATTCATCCTCCCCAGGTTTAGAAATTGGGGTTTGATAGAGGGATGCTTCTGGGTGAAACAAAACAAAACAAAACACTAGAATACAGTCAGTTCTAGAACTGAAGTTTTCTCGACTACCTCCTGCCAATCCCCAGTGCTTACTTATGTGACCATATGGGAAAAGGCGCCAGAATGGGTCTCTGGTCAGCTGCCCCCGTCTGGCTTCTGGTGGTTGTAATACCCTCTAACAGATTCATTCCCCACCCCAGTGCAGTGAGCTTACCCTTAAGCACCTCCATTTGATCTAAAAAATCTGGGTATAAGGTTATTAAATGGATGTGGTAGTCAGATGCTTGAGGTTTCAGATCACATCTCCTAACCTCTTTGTCCCCAGTAAGATAAAAGCAAAAGAGAAAAAGTAAGAAGTTGCTGTCTGTTGTTGAGCCCTTGGAGTGTCCCTTTTCTGGCCTGGGAACATTGCATCTGCATTTTCTAGAGGCAGAAAGTTGTATTAGTGATCAGCCTATTTGTCCTTCCCTAGGAAAAGCCATCTGGACTTTAAACGCAAACTACCTGTCCAATGGTACCTTGGCTGCCCCCGTGGTGGTGCTGCCTGACTTGGATGAGGATGGTGTCAGAGACCTAGTAGTTCTGGCCATTGGGGAGATGCAGGTATGTTCTCTATTAATTTTTTTGGTTTGTTTGTTTTTTACAGGGATTGCTTCAATTTTAGTTGCCTCAGTTCCTAATATTATTATAAATGCTGCTTGAAATTTTCTTTTTATAATGGCTTAGGTTTAAATAAATTCTCTTGGTGAGGTTAAGTGCATAAATGAGATTATGAACCCATTTTTCCCACAGCATCATTATGATTCCATGGAGTGGGGTGTAGTTGAGCTTCGAAGCTGGCAGTCTGTGTGTAAATTCCTTCTCTACCACTCCATAGCTTTGTGGTCTTGGGCAAGCCGAGGAACCTAGCCAAGCTCTGGATTCTTCCTCTGTAAAAATGGCAATGCTATTTCTACTCATAAGACTGTTATGAAAAACAGAACTAGCATATTTAAATTGCCTAGAATCGTGCTTATTTTATCATGTAAATGTATTGTTAGTTTTACTATATTTATTACACATATTTAAATTTTATTTCAACTATAAAACAGGAGAGACTGATAGAAAATTTATTAAATGTATACATAGGAAAAAATCTAAGTCAAATGATAAAATCAGTGACCAAAGGAAGAAGAATAGTAGTCTATACTGTGACAAGATATGCTTTAATTCTACAACAGTGACCTCTAAATTATGGATGTTATTAATTGTGGAGCTAGGGCTGGGGATATAGCTCTGTTAGTAGAGTACTTGCTTCCCAAGCACAAGGCCTGGGTTCAATCCCCAGTACTTCAAAGAAAAAAAAAATTATGAAGCTAGTTATTCTGTAGGCAGATAAAGTAATAGTATTTCCCCCAAATCACAGGGAAAACTAAATTAATGAACAAAGTTATCTCAATTTCAAGTTTTATTCCTCAAACACTTCTTAGAGCTTTTGTCAGTTTCTCTAACACTTTTCTCAGTCTTACTAGTATGACACTGCCAAGGAAATGCTTGTGGACAAAAGAACTGAACAAATGGCAAGGAGTCTTTGTGAGAAAATGTGAATCAGATACGTTTGCCTCATTTGATTACTCGTTATAATTTTAAAATAAAAGACCTTTTTGGTGCTTTCTGTTGGTTTTCTTCAGCTGGCAGCTCGTGGACCTGAACCAAGAATTCAGGAATTATTCACATAATCATTGTGAATAAAGACACTGTGGTCCAGGGAAAATTTTAATTATTGCCTCCAGCAGGGAGTGATTTTCTAAAGGTTCAAAAGGGGAAAAATCTGGGGAGTTTCTTTCTAATGGAATTCAGCACAGGCAGAACAAGGCCCTGAGCATGTTTATCACAGAACAAATTCAGAAATCTTGGTCTTACAAACCCACATAAATGTAGTTATCTCATAGTAGACAAAGGTGTCAGAAACGTACATTGGAGAAAAGAACCTCTTCAATAAATGGTGCTGGGAAAACTGGAAATCCATATACAACAGACTGAAACTAAACCCCTATTTCTCACCCTGTATAAAACTCAACTCAGAATAGCTCAAGGACCTAGGAATTAGACCAGAGACCCTGCTACAAATAGAAGAAAAAGTAGGCCCAAATCTTCATCATGCCCGCATAAGACCAGACTTCCTTAACAAGACTCCCAGAGCACAAGAAATAAAAGCAAGAATCAATAAATAGAATGGGGCTGAGGATATAGCTCAGTTGGTACAGTGCTTGCCTTGCAAGCACAAGGCCCTGGGTTCGATCCCCAGCACCGCAAAAATAAATAAATAAATAAATAAATAAATGGGATAGATTCAAACTCAAAAAGCTTTTTCTCAGCAAAGGAAACAATAATGTGAAGAGAGAGCCTACAAATGGGAGAAAATCTTTACCATATGCACTTCAGATAGAGCAATAATCTCCAGAATTTATAAAGAACTCAAAAAACTTAACACCAAAAACACAAATAACCCAGTCGATAAATGGGCTAAGGAACTGAGCAGACACTTCATAGAAGAAGAAATACAGTCGACCAACAAATATATGAAAAAATGTTTAACATCTCTAGTAATTAGAGAAACGCAAATCAAACCTACCCTAAGATTTCATCTCACTCCAATTAGAATGACTATTATCAAGAATATAAGCAATAATATTAAGGTGTTGGTGAGGATGTGGGAAAAAGGTACACTCATACATTGCTGGTGGGGCTGTAGATTGGTGCAACCACTTTGGAAAGCAGTATGGAGATTCCTCAGAAAAGGAATGGCTCCACCATTTGGCCCAGCTATCCCACTTCTAGGTTTATACCCAAAGGACTTAAAATCAGCGTACTGTATTGACACAGCCACATCAAAGTCTATAGCAATTCACAATAGCTAAGCTAGGAACCAACCTTGGTGCCCTTAAATAGATGGATGGATAAAACTGTGGTATATGTACATGATGGAATATTACTCAGCCATAAAGAAGAATAAAATTATGGCATTTGCAGGTAAATGGATAGAGCTACAGACTCATGCTAAGTGAAATAAGTCAATCCCAAAAACCAAAGGCCAAATGCTTTCTCTGATAAGTGCTTGTTGATATATAACAGTGGGGTTTGGGTAGGGAAGAATGGAGGAATGCTGGATTGTGTAGAGGGAAATGAGGGGAGGGGATGAGGGGAAAGAAGAATGTTGGAATGAGACAGACATCATTACCCTATATACATGTGTGATTACACAAATGGTGTGACTACATTGTGTACAACCAGAGAAATGAGAAGTTGTACTCCATTTATGTACAATGAATCAAAATGCATTCTGTCATGTTTAACTAAATGGAATAAACAATAAAAAAGTAGAAATCTTGGTCTTAGTACCCCATCTGCTTCTTATAGCTTTGGTGGCCGAGGGGTAGTGGTTCAAGCAGTTGGGGAAGCCTCGATTAGAGGAGTCAGCTTTTCATCTCTTCTTATTCTCTGCCTTTTAAAAAATTACTGCTTTGTCTCTATTTAGTGTATTGCTCAGCTTGCCTCACAAAATTTACTTGTTCAGACAACAGTGTTCAGATATGGAACAGTGTCTGTTATGCCTGCAAAGTGATGGTTCCAGGAAATTCGTGGAGAGGAGATGGATTTAGAGTGACAGCTTCATCTTTATTCTGATCTCTTTGCCCTCTTTACCAGCAACAGGGAAAGTGAGGAGCCACAGAAGCCATAGGCAGGGAAGGAGCTCTCTTCACAAGAATGGAAACATATTAGGTTAATACCTTAGTGACTGTATCCTTAGGTTTCAGCGTAGTGTGAACAGAATGGGAGAACTGGACCTGCTTGGGATTAGGGAATGGATCTTGTCTAGAATGTTAGGGGGAGAGACTTTAGAAGCCAGTGGTTACTGCTCTCACATCATGCTGTGATCTCTGGGCCTGATTCCAGACACACTGGCTCCATGCCCTTCTTGCCCACTCGGGCTGATGGGAAGAGCACTCATTTGTGGGTGGTCCATTTCATTGTTTGTCAGCTCTAGAAATTGTCCCGTTGGTGAGAAATGTGCTTTCTCATAGCTTCCATTCATTGCTCCAGCTTCAGTGCAGTAGAGCTACTCTGAATGAGTCTAATCCCTGGATTTGGTTAGCCTGGTCCCTCTCAGCCTGCTACTCTCAAGGCCAAATGTCTTAGCTTCTTCTACTGTTCCTCCCAGCAGCTGGAAGTCCCAGTGCCTCTTTTTCTTGATTTCTTTCCCTTTATACTCCAGTTCGTTTATCTCTTTTATATTTGGTACCCATATCTGTGAATGGTATTTTATTCTTAGTTTAAGAATGAGTGAATGGTTATACCAACCTTAGGAAATTGACTTTTTTTTTTAATAAATATATTTTTTAGTTGTAGGTGGACATAATACCTTTATATTATTTTTATGTGGTGCTGAGAATCGAACCCAGGGCCTCATGTGTGCTAGGTGAGCATGCTGCCACTGAGCCACAACCCCAGGCCCCAGGAAACTGACTTTTTTGATGCAGACTCTGTACTTCTGTTTTTGCAGTCAAAGATTACAGTAGCCTAAGATTTGCTCTTTGTTTTATTATCAGTGAGGTACCCGTCTTTTAATTAATCATTAATTAAGAGATCAATATTCCTTATAGATTTTGACTCATCTTTTAGTCTGAGACCTTTTTGAATTTTTAGTTTATCATATAGCATATTAGCTATCCCTTTCAGCTTTGTGATTAACTTGAATTCTATATAAGTTTCTGATAAAAATATTTAATAGGAATGAGGCAACAGCAGAATGCTATGAGATTCTAAAAACATCCCTCTGGATTAGTATCGACCCCATAAGTACCTTTTTCTGGGTATATAGCAAACCATATTTCTTTATCTAGTCCATAAGAATTTATTATGATGTGCTTTGTCAAAAGTTTTACTGAAGTTAAGATATTAGCACATTTCCTGTATTTCCCACCTGATGACTCCTCAAGAAAACAACCCTCTAGAGCTGGATTGATAAACTGTGCTCTGCAGGCCAAATTTGGCTCACTGCTTATTTTCATGAAAAAAGTTTATTTATGTGTTTCCCATGATTGTTTTCCTGCTAGATCAACAGAAGAGGGTTGTTGCTATGGAGACTGTGTGGCTGCCAAAGCCTAAAATATTTATTACCAGGTCCTTCCTTCACAGGAAAGGTTTTCCTATCTCTGAGAGTGAAGTTGACAGTAGCCAGACAGCTGATGTTGTGCCTGGACTGGTTCTAGCTGGGGCTGAGTATTACTGGGGGCTTCAGGGTATGGGAGTAAAGACCTGGGGTCAGCCATCCCATATTCAGCTGTAGGCTAGAATTGTGTGCCTCTGGAGATGGTGCAGTCAGAGCAATTGTCTGAGGCACTATAAAGGTGCCCTTCGCATGTACTGATCAGGGGATGGGCTGTTCACTCATTTCTTACTTTCAAGGAAATAACCAAAGTAGCCTTGTCCTGTGCTTTCTAGCCTTGAGAATTCTGAGCCCTTGGCCAAAGAGGAGGCGATGACTGTCAGGAGAGCTGTTCGATAAAGAAATGAAGGGCTTCTGTTGACTTGACCCCTTCTTTCACTTCTTCAGCCAGATCTATGCTTTCTGCTGGTGTCTGGCTGGACAGGGAGTCCAGTGGGCCGACCTGTGAAGTACAACATCATGGGAGTGGGGAATCTGATTGGTCCTCAGGTTTACATCACTGCAAATGGAGCTGTCTACATCCTGTTTGGCTTTGGTAAGAAGCATGGCTGATTTTCTCCACTGTTCCCCATTGGTGTATGTGACCAGGCCTTCTTCATGAGGCAGTGAAAGCTCAGGGATTGCAGAGCCAGCCCTTTCATCACCTCCACCGGGGCTTCTCACTCTCCCTGCTGTAGAGATTGTGAGCTGTGCTTTCCCTTGCTGCCTTCTCTAGAGAGAAGACTCTGGCCAGCATTTGCTTTATCACTTACCCACCCATTCCATGTGGGACCAGCCTGAGCAGGGTCTCTTAGACTCATCTGATGGGCTGTGTCTCTTGCTCAGATCCCCACCCTGGATAGTTCTGTTAAATTCAATTCTCAGTGTTGGTTCTTCCTGTGGTGCTAGGAAATATACAAGCTGTCGCCCTGCGGGACATTTTTGTTCAGGCCCAAAATCGAGACAGCTCACCACATTCTCTGCAGATAGAAGAACCAGAATGGGAGAAGAGAAGATCCATCAACTTGTCTGAGCTCATTGATGTGTACAGGTAGGGCAGACGTTGAACTCAGGCACTTGGAGGTCTCCTGAGAACTCATGCATTATGGAGTCTCTAAATTTGGTTGGGCTGGTGATTGTGTGGGCAGGGATTAGGGGAAACAGTGCAAGGCTTACTGAACCATCTTCTAATGTGGTTAACAGGAGTAAGAAATTTTTTGCTCTTGGCCATTATGCATAGTGTGTTAGTATGTATGTGTTGGTGCCCATGATGTATGATCATGTCACACAGAAGTTGCAAGAAAGGGTATTTGGTCTGAGTCAGAGTAGTGATGGGGAGATAGATTTATTTGAAATAACTCTTCGTAAAGCTGAGCAGAACTGTCTGGCCTACTCTGTCCCATAATTTTCTTTTAGTTGAATCATTTCAACAGGAGCAAGGATAGTATCATGAAATCTTATTTTTTAAATTCTTATTTGTTTCTTAACTAAAAGCAGGTAGTTGTCATAGGCAGTGAATTTGTACCCATTTAGTCCCATACTGGGGGTATCACTGTTTTGTTCTTTTTTACCAGAAGTTGCAAATCATTTTCTAGCTTTTTTTTTGGGGGGGGGGCAGTAGCATATTGTTTCACTGAATTTTGTAGGAATTAAACAGACTGGCCCAGTGGTGTAGAGAACAAAATAATTTGATGAAGTGCAAGCCAGGAGTTGCTGTTCAACCTCATTGACAATTTCAGGCCTCCTGTCCTGCTTACCATCTGTCTTCTGTGCCATTAATATTGGCTATTTACCTTTCCCAGAGTTTCCAGTGTGAGAGATATTGTACCATGGCACTTTTCCTGTGAGTTCCTTTTTGGATTCATGGAATTTTCTAGAGAACCTTGGTTTCTAAGGTTTGGGTCAAGAAAGTGAGATTAAATGGGAATGACAAAGCACTCCACTTGGTAAGGTAATGGTGGGAAATGGATGCAAGAGTATTGCTGGCTGTCACTATCTGTGGAGCCTACATTTGTGTATTTAACCAATTGCAGATTTGCAGATTGGAAACTTCAGGGAAAATTTTTTTGTCTGTACTGAACATGTACAGTCATTTTTTTCCTTGTCCTTATTCCCTCAACAATATAATTCAACAACTATTTACATAGTTGTAACATAGTTACATAGTTGTAACTATTTACATAGTTGTAAGCATTTACAGGACACTAGGTTTTATCAGTAATCTAGAGAGGCTTTAATGTCTATCAGAGGATGTAAGTTGTATGTAGATACTACACTATTTTATATAAGGACTTGAGTATCTGTGGATTTTGGTAGGCAGGAGTCCTGGCACCAATCCCCCACGATTACCAAGGGATAGCAAACATACATATAGTGAGAGAAAAAGCTAAATAAATGGTTTCAGCAATCTCATCCACTCCCATGGCTAACTGTTGGGGTCTTATTTAATCCAGTGATGGTGTTGAGCTACTCCAGATGGTGAAGGCACCAGATTCCAACTGCAGCAATCTCCTGGTTACAACCAGACAAGGCCTGGTTCTGCTTCGGGGGCAAAATCTTACACCTTATTGGACACTGAGCCTTCAAGGCATACGTAGGTTCGTAGTCTGCTCCTGCTCCTGCTTGCTGGTTTGATCTACTTTCTTTCTCTCTTTTTATTTTACTTACTGCCTTAATGTACTTGATTGCTTTCTATACTGGGAATTGAACCCAAGGGTGCCCTACCACTGAATTACATTACCAGCACTTTTTATTTTCTCCTCCTCCTCCTCCCTCTCCTTCCTTCCTTCCTTATTTATTTATTTATTTATTTTTTGAGACAGCATCATCTTTAAGTTCCTAAATCTGGCCTCAAATTTGAGATCCTCTTGTCTCAGCTTCCCAAGCTGTGTGCCCCATGTCCAGCAATTTTTAAAACTTTCTGTTTTATTTTATTGAGACAGGGACTTGCTAAAGTTGTTCAGGCTGCTTTTGAACTTGTGATTTTTCTGCCTCCCCCTCCCATGTAGCTGGGATCACAGGCATGGGCTAGCTCCATGGTTTAGCTCCACTTTCAAAGTAGATAAAGCAATTTAAAAATTTACTGAGAATAGTTACTTGATATCTATGGCATATGCAAGAGAAAGAGGGAGGACTTCCTTGTTTCCTTATTCACTATTGATTGCTTCCTTGTCCTAAATTGCAGCCAGCCTACTCCTGGATATTTCACTGATGATCAGACATTAGACTTCCTTCTGCAGATACAGGATGGACTTGGGATGAAAAAGGTAAAACACTGGGACTCAAATCCATCAGAACTTTATATAAAGTATATACGTTGTGTCCAGCCCTGTGCTAGATATTGTGAGGAATGAGAATCTAAAAATGGTCTCATCCTTGAAAGAATTCTGAAGTCTATCTGAAAGGGTAAAATGAGAACTCAAAATTCACTACTAAGATATATAGCACTCAGAATATTTCTTGGATAAGTTCATTCCTGCGCAGAAGGTCCTGCTAGATCCCTAATTTACAGTTAGACAGGAGGAACCTTCTGAAATCTCTTGGTAGGAAAAGGCAGCTATTAAAAGAATGTAATACTTCAGAGTAAGTATGTATCTGCAGTTTCCAGGGTATCTGTGGCTTCTGGGTTTTTAATGGAAGACTTCAAATAAAAGGGGAAAATATGAGTAGGGCCTTTTAAATTGAATTTATGGAACAGCAGGCCAGGTCAGGAACACTAAGACCAGAAGCCCAGAGACAGAAATGGTATGGCATGTTCCTGGGACATGGAATAAATCTTTCTGATTTTAGGTGAGGCTGCATGTTGTGTGGATAGACTGCTGTTATCTCTTTTTTATTCCAGGCAGAATTGTGGAGTTTTAAAAATTTTCTTTTCTATAATTGGCTTAGATTTTTGGTTTATCTTCACCATAAAAAATACATATCACACAGTGTTCCTTGAGAGAAAATAATTCAACAAACACTGAATCATCCCCTCTAGTGTGTGTCAAGTTCTGTGTTAGGTGCTAGAGATACAAAAGGAATGAAGACAGGGCTGCTTCTTCTGGGGCACCTAGACCACATGGCTAGAAGGTGCTGTTGGGGGCGTTTGCACATGGTTGCCCATAGACACCCAGGAGCAGGTAGTGGGCAGGACAGCTGGAGGGTTATGGAGTCGAGATGCTGCACGTCAGTCAGGGGTTGCATGTGCAGAATCATGGCAGTGGAGCCGAGGTTTGCTGGATAGAGAGGGAAGGATGCCTGAGCACATTTCTGTGAGAGAGATCAGAGTGACTCAGCTTGCAGAAGGCCCCAAAGGCAGGCTGTGGGATGTGAGTGAAGTGTGGAGACCAGAGAGTTATTTGGTCAGAGGCAGAGGGCAGAGGTGAAGATGGAAAGGAGAGTCTTCCAGCAGTGAGAAGGGATGTCTGATTGTATTCTAAAAGAATTTCAAATAGAGATTGTACTTTTCACTGACATTCCTGAGAGGATTAAGGGAGAAGGTTTGTTATGCACTGAGACACAGAGGATTTCAGCTCTGAGTTTTAATCCTGGCTCCACTACTTATTAGTGATATTGGTCAAATTACATAATTTTTGCCTCACTGTCACTTTTGCATCTGTAAAACAGGAGTCATCATAGTGCCTGCCTTCAGGGGGTTATCATAGCAGTTGAATAAAATACTACATGTGGGTTTCTGGATACAGTTTTCAGTTGGTGCCTCTAAGCTTCTTTTCTCCCCACAACTACCAAAGGGAATTGCTTCTGTTCATTTGTTTCTCCTCTCTGCTGCCAGGTGGGCTCCAGAACCTATTGTGGTGTTGTCTGAGCATGGCCCAGAAGGGCAGGTCTTAGAGACGGAAGGAGTGGGGGAAGTGACTGTCCCGGGAAGGCTGGGTCTTCCATTTACTGAAGAACAGAGACATGGAGGAGAGGGAGTAAGAATCCTAGATGGGAGGTGGCAGGGGAGTTTCTTGGGGATTTGGGCAAATGACAGGCTCTAGATCTATGAGGTTTGAGGTATTAGGGGTTAAAGGAGATGTAAGCACTGCCAGGGTCTGTGAATTTGACTTCTTGTTGGCCTTTGAGAAATGGAGCTGTGGAATGAAATGCCTTTTGGTTTGTTTTTTGCCTGTTAAGTCTATGCTCCTTTAAATTTGAGACTACCCTAGGGCTGAAGTACACATGCTGTGACTCAATAGGGTCAAATTCATAAAGCTCATATGGCAGTGCCTGGTCGTCACTTAGTTGCTTCCTAGTGGTTGCTGTGTTCTGGGAGGGAAGGAACACAACGAGGCTCTGCTGTTGGCCTCTCGTTTCAGTATTATTATGGTAGAATAGCCTCTCTGAGACTGTCGTAACTGTGGGACAATCCCAATCACTCCCTATTTCTGAGCATCCAGTCCTCACCTGTAAAATGAGATGAACTTGATGATTTACATTGTCTTCTTGAAAAGAATTATAAAGTCCCTTAAATTCTATTACATGGGAACAAGAACTACAAAAATATGGATACTGGTCCCTCTCCATTACTTGATGTTCTCTGAACACCCAGTTTGCTTACATCTTAGAAACTCAACCTCCGAATTCAGTTGGCTCTCTCTCTGTGGGTTCCACATGGGGACATTAGTCAACTGTGGACTAAAAATATGTGGAAAAAAAAATGTATCTGCACTTAACACTTAGACTATTTTTCTTGTCACTAGTCCCTAAATAAGTATATAGCAACTATTTCCATGGCATTTACATTGTGTTAGATATTAAAAGTAATCTAGAAATCATTTAAAGTATCCAGGAGGATATGCATGGGTTATATGCAGATACCACACTGTTTCATGTAAGGGACTTGAGCATCCACTGATCTGGGTATTCATCATGGGCCGGGGGTGGTGGTGGTGGTCCGGAGCCAATTCCCTGAATTGGTATTGTTTGAATATCTGCAGGTGTTTGCCTTGTTTCTGTTCGGTGTGCTTTCTTGGCCTGCTGCTTTTCCAGGGACTGGCCATTTTCACTCTGCTTTCTTGCAGATGATGGTGGTGGATGGTGACTCTGGCTCCATCGCTTGGAGTTACAGTGCTCCGTGTCACATGAAAGAAGCACCCACCACCTCGGCAGTGACTTCAGATCAGAAGTCTGTCTTCCTCTTCTGGGCTGAAGGGCTGTCACCTGCTAATCCCAATTCTGTGAGTGATCCTGGGGGTCCCCCTTTTCACTTTGTCACATGGTAGCTGCTCCACAGGACTGACTGGGGTCTCAAGATATTTGAGCAGTCACTGTCCTAGGGTTAGAGGTAGAAACAAATCAGTAAAGGAGCTGTGTCCTCCTGA
Organism: Sciurus vulgaris; assembly: GCF_902686455.1. Taxonomy (NCBI): domain Eukaryota; kingdom Metazoa; phylum Chordata; class Mammalia; order Rodentia; family Sciuridae; genus Sciurus; species Sciurus vulgaris. Next base: position 81,989,338 of record NC_136465.1, read on the forward strand.
GCCATGCTTCCTGCCTTGCCTTTTGGCTAAGAATGTGAACGCTGACCAGGGCCCCTAACTACTGGCTGCCAACAGTGAGAGGCTGGGGAAAGACTAGAAAGTCCTTTCAGGATTCCAGGTCCAACTTTATGGGTAACTCATCTGTGTTGCAGTGGCTTAAGAGGAGAAATCATCATGACTGATCTGGAGTGGCTAGAGAAAGTTTCACATGGGAGTCAGGTCAGGGTGGGCTTTGAGGTGACTATACTGAGGCTGCAGATGGGCATGGGGAAGGGGAAGAGCAGTTGGAGAGGGCCACTGATTAGCTAAGAGGTCATTTGGGGGAGTTATGGGACAGAAGGTCTGACACTTAGTAGGCAGATTTTAGAAAGTCTTACATGTTAAGCTGCAAGGAGAATAGGAAGTAGCCCTGACCCTTTACAGGAAGCAGATGGTTAAGGGATGAGTGGGAACCTGATGGACACAGAGTCCTGAATTCATCAACCATGTGTCCTCTTGATAAGCTACTTAAGTTTTCTGAGCCCATTAATGAAGATGCTAATATATTCTCTCATTTTCAGGATGAGATTTACCTAAAATCTAGATTATGGTGTTAGATCTGCCATGCCCTAATATGTGATCACTGGCAGTTCACCTAACCACTGAGCCACATCTCCAGTGCTTTTTATTTTTTATTTTGAGATAGGGTCTTACTAAATTGCTTAAGTTCTCACTGAGTTGCTGAGGCTAGCTTTGAACTTATGATCCTTCTGCCTCAGTCTCCCAAGTTTGGAATTACAGGTGTTTACCACTATGCCCCCAGCTCACCTAACATTTTAATTTCCTAGTTTCCTACAAGACAAGGGCATGTTACACATGTTCCAGTGGAGGTACAAATAAGTGTAGATGGCAGATAGTAATTTTGATTGGGGTGATATAGGGGAACTTTTCATGAAAAGCTGGCATTTATGTTGGGTACCTGAGGATGGATAGTATATGTTGATGTATGGATTTGGGATGGAGAGAGCAGTGAGTTTAAGGGGGAAATTATAAGATTGGCAGTGGTTAGGTAGAGCCAAGGGAAGATATATTTAGAGACATTCTTTTTTTTTTTTTTTTTGGTACCAGGGATTGAACCCAGTGGCACTTAATCACTGAGCCACATTCCCAGCCCTTTTTAATTTTTTATTTTGAGGCAGGTTCTCACTAAGTTTCTTAGAGCCTCCCAAGTTCCTGAGGCTGGTTTTTAACCTGTGATCCTCCTGTGTCAGCTTCTTGAGCTTCTGGGATTACAAGTGTGCACCACCACCACCACACCTGGCTTTATGAATTATGAGACATTCTTTTTTTTTTTTTTTTTTTTTTTGTGGTACTGAGGATTGAACTCAGGGCCTTGCGCTTGCAAGGCAAGCGCTCTACCAGCTGAGCTATCTCCCCAGCCCTATGAGACATTCTTGAAGTATAGGGTGGGCAGTAAATAATTGTAGTTGAAGTCTCAAAAAGGTAGATTTTGGTTAAATGGTGCAAGACTTTAGTTTGTCATCCTAAAGAATGTGGGTTTTGTTCTGTAGGCAGTAAGGAAGGCACTTGGCTGTTTTATGGTCATGTTAACTGAGACAGAGCATAGTCTCCTCATACCTGACTGTGTGTGAAAAGCCCTCATGTGCTTTGCAAGCCCCTGCCTATTCTTTTCCTGGGGAGGTGGCCTTCTTTCCTTGCCACGCATGTGGAGGTGGAGCTGATGTCCTCTGTGCTTTAACACCAGCACAGCTGCACATGTGTGTACCATATCCCCAGCCCTGTATAGAAGTCCTACTGACAATGTAGTTCCAGCAGACATTTCTTCTGCTACAGAGATTTGGAGTCTTGATACTTAGGCCTTGGAATTAAAAAAAAAATTTTTTTTAGATGTTGATAGACCTTTATTTTATTCTTTTATTTATATGGTGCTGAGAATCAAACCTGGTACCTCACACATGCTAGGCAAGTGCTCTACCACTGAGCCACAACCCCAGCCCCAGGCCTTGGAACTTTTGATTTATCATCAATGATTTGTTTCTGTCTGGTCAACAATCTGCCTGTTTTAGGAACTGACAACACTTTTGTAATTTTTAACCTGATGTTTGCTGTTGTTTTTGGTATCCAATGAAAGTAAATGTCTTTGGCTCACTGTATTTTTAAAAATAGATTTTCTCTCTGCAAAGCCCCACTGGATGTGAGGGATGAGCAGGTACCCCAGTTTTCTCATAGGTAGAAGAAGGGAATATTCTCTACAGAAGATTCCTCTAGGGTGTGCACTTTCCTCCCCCATCCTTCTTTTTTCTTATATGAGCATTTTCTATCTATAGATAGTGGTTTGAAGATGTTAGTGACAAGCCAGTGTTTTGAGCTCTTTGAAATAACCAATCTCCTGTATATGGGCATTTCTTTCAAACACATCTTTGTAGTTGGGATCAGGATTTAGCATCTGAGAGCGATGAGTAATCACCTTTTCTCCTCTGTCTTCTCACTTGAGGACTGTCATGTGTGGGAATATAGTCACCTTTGCTCTTTCTTTCTGTGGCTCATTGTCAGGATGCTGGAGTGGGAGCTGAGCCACCCAGCCTCCACCACCTTTACCTCCTGCACCCAGCCTTCCCCTCCATCTTCCTGGACCTGGCCAACACCTCAGGCACAGTGACGGCCTCAGAGGGTGAGTTCCAGTGATGTTGGGGGTCTGTGTATAAAGATGGGGAGAAGGTGTGCTGGCTTTATGTGAAGATACCCTTGCCCCACCAAGGGAAGGATGCGTGCTTTTCAGGTGACAGCAGTAGCGTTTACTCTGGTGTCCCTGGGGCCAGGGATGCTGCTGGAGTTCTCCCTCTGGATAGGTGCACCAGTCACCAGGGCAAGAGCCTGGAGCCTCTGAATGTGCTGAAATGGAGGTGAAAGCACATACCCTCTCTAGAGGGGCTCTGCAGGGATTATGTATGCAGCCCCTCAGAGAATGTACTAAGCCTCAGCTATGTGCCAGGTGCTGGCAAGACTCATAGGAAATCTTCATGGGAAGACTAGGATTTGAAATTAACTGTGAGGGATATAATAGAGGTAGTATATGTTTTATCAGGGCAGTGATTTAGTTGGAGTGGGTTTTTTGAGTAGCAAATGTGTATATTGCATATAAATTGGAGTCAAGAGAAAAAAAATCAAAGAAGAAAGTAATAATTATCCATAATCCAACCACTGTTCTTCTACTTTATATAGCTATCATAAAATTGGGCTCATATATTGGAGACCCTTAATCCAGGAAACTGAAGCCCTGGGCATTTGGCCGCTGCTGCCTGCTAGTCTGGTTGGCTGCTGGTCTCCTCTCACAGTCCCAGCCCCCTGGAAGCAGCTCTTCCTGATGGTGGGTAGGGAAGGGGGAAGACCACATCTCCTGGCCACATCTCCTTTTTGTCTTTTGTCTGTACTCTTTTGCCACTTGCTCTCTACTTACACAAACTCATTCCTAAAGTTGGATTAGTGCTGTGACTCTCATGTATTGGGATATATTGGGAAGAACAACTGACCTGGAACTTGTTGGCCTGCCTGCCCACTGGTTGTGGATCACAGCGGGTGGGAGTGAGGTGGGGAGGCCTCTGCATGCAAAATCAATATTAGTTTAAAGTAGTATACAGGAACATTACGTAATGGTAATACTTGTAACCACTATTTAATGATGATGCAAAATCATACCTGGCTAGGAACATAACAGATGTGACCATGTACTGACAACCTGGAAATTCTCAGACTTTCTAGTCTGTGGGGCTCACTTTTCTACTGAATACTCACCATAGTGGGCATGTTCTCTCTTTTGTTGAGTTGGGGCTTCCTTGGAGAGAGTGTCAGAAAAGTAAAGGTGCAAACACTGAGAAGATTAAGCTGCTTTGCTGGCATGCAGTCTGTCACTTCTTTACACTCACTGTCTGGCTCACTTTCTGGCATTTGCTAGGTGCTCAGGAAATTTTTCATATGAAGTAGTGAGTAAACAAATGACTAAAGGTGTTGACCTGAACCACTTTCCTGTTACTAGAAAGTATCTGTCCTTGTTAACTGCTCTCATTTTTGTCCTTCCTCAGTTGGAATCAACGACCTTTGGAAAGATGCCTTTTATGTCACCAGGACAACAGGGCCAAGCTCTGAAGGGCATCCAGCACCCCTGGTGGTCAGCAAGCTTAGTCTGCGGTGGGCATTGATGGAGGGCCAAATGGTCCAGCTGAAGGAGACCACCCCCAAAATTGGCCGTGGGGAGCTGCGAAGATTCCTTTCTAGGATTAAATTTGTTGATTCTCCCTACCAGGTGAATAGCTTCTGAGATATTTGGTTACTCTTGAGGCTTGGGACACATACTACAACTCCAGCTTTGCTCTTTAGAAAGGAGGGAGAGTGGGAGCTTAACCGGGTACATGAATATCAAGTACCAATTGTTTTGGACCAGTGTTATTTCCTAAGGGTACTTCCAAACCATGAAGAAAGGGTTCTCAAGTTAATTGTTCTCAGCTGGAAATGGTGTCATCTCCTATAGGATGCATTTGAAAACGTAGGGCCAGAGTGTCGGGGTCCCGGTGAAGAGGGGTGGATCCTCTTGGTATTGTTTGAGTAGGAGTCAGTGATGTGGAGGTCATGGAGGGCTGGCAGCAGTCACACTACACAGAATTATCTTGCTGAAAATGCTAATGCCCCACCTCCTCCCCAAGAAATACTCTGCTCTTGCTCAAAGCTCAAGAGCTTATCATGCAGGAGGACAAAGTCTCTGAGCCTTTTTGGAGGAAGGAGAGAAACTTATAAACTATTGGGACTAAACAAAAGGACAGGAAATGGAGGGATATTCAAGTTTTCTTCATTTCTTTGAGAATTCTTACCATGAAAAAAAGTCACTGATGCTTCTACCTTTTCTTGCAGATCTAGTCTGATGAAATCTTCAGTTTCAGAAGAGGTAAACAGAATGTGTCCCTTCCATCAGTATAAAAGCAGTGCTTTGGAGAGATGACTACTTTGGCCTCATTTTCACACTTGTCTGTGATCCTTGCACTTTGGAAGGCCTGTTGGAGCTCTTTGATAACAGCATGATCGGCTTGGCTGGGGGTATCTTACACCTTTCCAATCCCTGCATTAATCCCCTCTAGGAACTCAGTGTGGAGAGTTTGGAAATGTGAATCTTAAAGGTGTATTATTATTTTGTATGTCTAATTTATAAACTCTTGCTGGGAATCCAGTGAAGACTATGGCTAGGAAATATTTTGTTTTACATTATGCTGTTTATATTTTTTTAGTGTCATGGTGATGTTATTTTCCAGACATTCCCTAAGATTCAGGGATCCTTTTTCCTGTTGTCCTGAAATACATCTGGTCTGGTCATCTTGAGACTTCCAGATGGCCCACCTCCGATTTTGAGGATTATTCATCTTTCTCTCCTTCCACTTATACCATGGCTACTTCCCAACTATGGACAGCAATGACAAGGATTGGTAGTGGAGGACTATTAGCCATGTAGTGTTTTCATCTATTCCTTTTCGAGATTTTCCATCTATATCAGTAAGTGGCCATAATAATTAACATGTCCCTATCACAATGGGAGCAAGAGAAATACTGTTTCAATGACCCACCTCTGACCAGGTTCATATGTGGTGTTGTGTGGGATCTCAGTGGCTCTGCCACTTGTGGTTCTTGTTCCTGCAGTAACATCAGAGGGTATATGTGTCTGCTGTCTTCAATTCAGAACTGGAAACCAGGTCCTGGGAGGCCTGTGTCCTTGTCCTGCTGCATTTTCACTGTTTTCTCAGCATCATCTCCTCAAGGGCATCCTCCCCTTGCCTCCCCGGGTTTCTCTATTTTATTCAGGGATATGTTTCTGGACTTCCTTTGCTACTCAAGTCCAGTGTGCGACCACTCTGCCCTGTACCTCTCCTTCCTGTACAGCCTTTGAAGCATTGTATTTTGAGAAAATTCTTATGTAAATACTATAACTTTTGTAAATGGTTAAGTTCTTTAGAATTGTTTCCAGTGCTTACTTCCCCCTTTCTTCTATGTAAATTTGTTGCCTCTATTTAAAATTCTCTCCTAAACTTCTAGGTCATTGTCATTGTTTGTATAGCAGAAAATTCCCTGGTAGCTTATGGAAAAATGCTTTTCTTCATGAGTTATTTTGGTAGATCTACCTTGAAAATCAGGTTCTCTCCTAGCTTGGGCTTTTTTCTACCTTGTGTTAATAAAGGAGCTCCAGGAAATTATGGATTCCAGATTTAAAAGGCTATCTGTTAATTGTCCATGGATAGGTATTATAACTGGAGGTTGGCAGCCATAAATCCAAGCAGGCATGTCATGTGACCTGCAGTCTGTCTGGCCTATAGCTTATCCTCACTAGGTTTCTGGGTACTGCCTTCAGATCTAGAAAGCTTATTCAATTTCAACACTTTGGAAGTATGTGGGTCCAACTTGACTCTTTGGGGGAACAATTAAGAGGATACCTGGGTATGGAGATGACCCTGGATTCAAAATTTAAATCTACTTGAGTATAAAAGCCTAGGAGTAATTTGTAGTGAACTCCAAAATGGTGGTGGTCCTGTGGCTCGCTGAGCCACCCAACTAACAGTTGTCTACCGTGTTGCTTTCTGTGAAGCTAGCCAGTGTAGGTAGGAGTCAAATGCAGCTTGTTTATGGGGGACTTGTTTTGGTGGGATTGTTTTCAGCAGAGGACCGTGTTTGTGCAGGGTCAGCCTCAGACACAATTAAGAGGAAAGAATAACATTGCTGAATTCTCCCTGGTGTTTTGGGAACTAACTTAACTTCTCCTTACTGTAAGTTTGAATCTCTGCTTGCTAAACACAATGGAAGTTGTAGGTTTACTTCCTCTTACAGCTAGTACAGGAGGATATTGCTGGTGGCTGAAGTCTGAGGAAGCTTCATCTGGCCAAAGTGGGTGGTGCTGGTCTCTTGCCAAGTGTATCCCTAAACTTCCTTCTTGCAGATAACCATCCACTCAGATCCAAGATAGGAAGTGCTCCTTTCTCTCCACAATCCCAACATGGGGTTGCCACCAAAACCAATATGACCACTGTTTAGTAGTAATGACTTCTGCAATGCGAGGGTCTTCCCTGCCCTTCAATCTCCTCTCTTTCCCATTGCAAACCCTCCTTTCTGCCCTAGACAACATCCTCACCTTCTTCCAATGTGTGATCTGGTGATACCAACTAACCCATGAATGTGAATTGCTATCTTTATTACCCACATCAAAGATAAGCCTGCTGATCTGTTGTCAGAAAGCACTATTTAAAATGTGAACTGTTACAGAACAAATAAATACTGTGTACAGGAATATACTCGTGTGCCATTCTCATTCTTCTTGCTATCAAGGATGGATTACTTTCCCTATGGAAAAGAGAATGGGTGAATGGATGGATGGCATTCTTTGTGGAGGAAACAGCAGAGCAAGTTTCTCAGAAGGGAGTTGCAGATGGATGTCTAGAGAGGAGGCTCTGCCCTTGCCCCAGTCACTGGAAGAGCCCCCATATGATTCTCTTCTGGGGACCATAACCCATCTATTATCCTTGGTAGGCTAGTTCTAGAAGTGGGTTGTAGGAGTCTTCTCATATCATAGTACCCTCGCAATGGCTTTTAGATATTATTTAATACCTTTATTGGCACCTACTATGTGGATGTAGGAAACTAATAAGCAGTGTGGAGGGCATTGGTCCTTCAAATCAAAGCACTCAGTAGTGCTTCCATCTTATAGTTTGACTTCTGGGAAAGTTTCAGTGGAAAATTGAACCATAATCAAGTTACTGTTAATTTGCTCACCTCTCTTTCTCTAATTTTCAGGCTGATAAGCCAGTTTATAAGACCCTTAAAATCAGGAACTGTACTTTACTCCCCCTTTTATCACCATTGCTTAGTCCAGAACCTGACACATAAGCAATTGGTAAAAAAGAGAAGGGAATTCTGAGCCAGGAGGTACAGACGATGGAGGATATGGGACAGAGTGGTGGTGGAGAGTGGGTAGTTGTAGAGTCCCTTTGGATGTTTACTGTAAGATATTCTTATTCTTAGCCTTTAAAAAAACAAAAACACTCAAGAGACAGACTTAGGCTTAAGCAGATGTTGATAATGAACAAACACGTGTAAGGTAGGGCTCAGCCTGCTCTCCAAACCCACTTAACTACTAGCATTGCTCTTCTATGGATGACCCAACCACTTCTTCCAGCTCCTGGCTGGTCCCTTGTTGAAATCTCTGGTCTTGTAGTGCTGAGTAGAAGTCAGCACCTTCGGAGATTGAGTGGATGGGCTGGTTGTGGTACTGGTGGTAGCTGGTGGGAGGTCCTCCGGGGTGGGCTGTACGTGACTGCTGCTGAGGGAAGCACCGGTGGTGATGGGGTAGGCAATTTGGGTTTTCTTTGAAGCTCTTACTATGTCTGCATTTGAACTCCAGGACCATCCTGGTATATGTATTGAAAGTGGTGACAGCTGATGCCATGCAGCAGGTGAAGGAAACCCAGGCTGTGCTAGAGACAAACACACAAAAGGGACAGTTAAGAATCTGATTCTCCTGAAAGAAAAATACCATGATCGCTTCCTATTGATGCACTAGGCTGGTGTCTTCTGGAGACTCAGGAGCTTGAGTATGCTGCCTTCCATCATGATTCATGTAAAGAACTGTAAGCAAGAGGAATTAATTTGGTGTGTCTTTGGTGGGTACAAACTGAATGTTTTATAATTAATGAGAATGACTCATGTACTAAAACCAGACAAGGAGTTTGGATTTTTTTTTTTTTCACTGAATTGATTAGTTGTCAGTGCCACACTCTTATACCTGCTGTGTCGTGTGTGTGTGTGTGTGTGTGTGTGTGTGTGTGTGTAATTTGAACTTTTTTCCAAAGCTGCGATTATCCTTTTATCTCTCTGAGACACCGTAGATTTATGGTTCAACTGAATATGGTGGACATGGCCTAATGCCCTTTCTTCCCTTTCCTTCTATTATGCCAACACACACACACCCTGCCAAGGATTTTTCTTCACTCAGATGCCAGGAGGAATCATCCCTCTTCCACCTTTGTTTGTTTATTTTGAACTTAGTATTCTTAGGGTCCACAGAGTTATGGAGTCAGGAGTCATGTAGGAAAATTTTACTATAAATCTGAAGGTATTATATGTGGCACTAAGAGAGTCTGCTTATTATGAAATGCTGTGGTCCTTGGCTTAAGGTAGTTTATAATGAATGCCGGAGATTAAGAGAAGCTAAATGAATTCAAGAAAGAAAGAAAGAAAAAAAAAAAAGACACCAGGGAACTATATCGAACTCATTCCTGAAAATTTGAAAAGTTAAATCTCTGAATTTCCCCATGATTCTGGGAAGCTCAGAAAACAGGAAGTTTTGCAAGGTTAGGAGTTATTTCATGAGGCCAAGTGATGCTTAAAGCCAGGCCACAGCTGGTGTGAGGTAGACTCAGGCTGATAGGAGTTTTGCAGTCTACGCTCTACAGCTGTGATGCCAAGAATGGCTTGAAGAGAGACAAAAGGTGAGAAATGCTGGGTAGAGGAAGTGAACTAAGCTGATGATGTGGCTGGAAGACTAAGGACTCCTGAATCAAAGGGCACATATTGCAACATGAGAAAAGGGGGTAGACAAGGGTAGGTTTCCTTTGTTAGAAGTGCAAACTTGAGCCAGCTTTGTCTTTTCTGTGGTATTAATGCATTCTGCACTTGTCCCAGACAGCTAACGTGAGTCCAGGTTGGCAGCTTTGCAAAGAGTGAAGAGTGCTGCTCAGGGGAGAAGGTAGGGAGCTCTTTAATGAAGGTGACATGTGGCTTGAATGTGTTTGTTTTGTCATGGTTGCTGCTTTCTCTCTTAAAGGGAAGTCTAAAATGACCCCCCCCCCCCCTTTTTTTTAAGGGTTAGAGAATGTGGGATGGAAAGTTTTTTTCTAATACAGTTTGGTAAAGATAAGAATGGAGAAATGGGAAGAAGTTACTCTTGGATTGAGTTTAGAATGGAAGGGGAAAGAATTTGGTTGATGATCCATTGGAAAAAATGATCGAATCAATTGATTTGATCCAATTGAATTGATAGAATTCAATCCAAATTTCAAGGTCATTTATCCTGTTTCTCTAATACTTTGAATCATGAAATGTAAGGAAAGGTATAACATCATTTCCATAAATGATACAAAATCAGCCTCATTTCACAAGGGCAACAAACGTATCAGGTGAAGAAGAGATTGCTACAGCTGGTGACCAGAAAAATAGGAGGAGGCCACATCCTCACAAAGTCAGTCAGAGGAATGTTCTCTGCACACCCTCAGAAGCGGGTAAAGAGTAGACATTCTGATGATCCAGCCCTATGTTTGGCCGGCAGACTTGTGAGATGAGGTGTGAAGAGGAGGCAGGAGGACATGGAATGAGCGTCTAGCTGAGGGTAGAACTCTAGTGAGGTTAGCCAGGGAGGGGCTAAAAATTTTTGGGAGATGACGAGCACTTACTAGAAGGCCCAGCCATAATTCCAAGAATGTGGCCTCCAGTCTTCTGGACCCATGTTGGCAGTTGCCTGGAAGACTTGGGAATACATCATATGGGCCACCATCCCCAGAAGGCCTACAGAGGGAAGAGGAAGGCAGAGCCCTTGGAGAAGGGCTGCCATTGACATCCACAGGAAAATGATTTCGGAATCACCTTCTCACTTTGAATCAGGTGTGGCCTATGTTTTGGCATCCATGATCTTATGCCATCACATTTCCCAGGAGACTGAGCAGCAATGGGGGGCTTCTCCTTGAATGCATAACTTGGCAATCATCACCCCAGACTTCAGGGTGAGCAGTATGGAAGGAAGTCTGAGTCAGTACTGTACCCAGGGCCACCGAGTCCTTTGATTTCTTCCCACCCCACCCTTTGTTCTTCATATTACATGTGGATCTCTCGCTTTATGCAGCAATCTTGAAAAGCTGCATGTATGTCACAACTGAAGAGTCCCAAAACAGAGGTTTTTCATATTGAGTAAGTTTTCAAATAAAGGAATCTAGAAGTGAATCATTTTGTGAAGTACACAATGATCTGAGTCAGTTTGAGGCTAGCCTCCAGACCCCATCTCAAAATACAACATAAAAGGGGGTAGGTGTAGCTAGCTCAGTGGTAGGACCCTAGGTTCAGTCCCCACTACCAGACCAAAAAAAAAAAAAAGAAAGAAAGAAAAGGAAAACCTAAATGATTCAATACACAATAATTTCATGTGTTACTGTTATTTCAGTTTAAAATGAAAGATGCCTATAAAGTATCTTTTAACTCCACTCTTTATATTGCCTTTGAGCTCCTCCTCCCTTCCCTAAGAACCAAGACCCAAGCCTTCCAGCTAGTGCTTCAAAGCAGATGGAGGACAGTCGCCCACCTCCACGGTGGGGGTCACTCACCTGACAAAACAGAGGCAATGGCTGCAAAGGCGCTTAGCTTGAGCCCGAAGCCAGGGTTCCCCGTGAGCAGCAAGTCCATCAGTAGCAGGAGGAAGCTGATGAACTCAAGTCCAATGTAGGTGATTTGGGCTCCCAGTGATAACCAGAGGATCTCTGTTGGAAACCAGAGGAAGAAGGAACCCCAGCCAGACAGTTAAATAACTGAACCAACAGTGATCACAGAATGCCCGACAGAAGTTAGAAACCCGGCAGTGTAGAAGGGGAGAGGGAGGCAAAGCTGGAACCAATAACATCATTTTGAGGTCTTTACTCTCACCCAAAAGTTCCCATTATGTGTAGCACCCAACATATAATGGACAGTAACACTATTAGGGAGATTTGGCGGGGGGGGGGAAATCACTTAATTTCCATAAATCTCATAGGGATATAACTTTTCTAGTTATCATTTTGTGTTTTTCCTTATATAAGTTTGGGATAATCAGTTTGTTTCTTTCTTCCCTCCTCCCTTTGTTTTCTTTTCATTAAAAAAAAAAAAAAAAAAGGAATGGGGGGGGAAATAAAGGAAAAAAACTTGAGTTTTTCATTGTGGTCTCTTGGCCAGAGCTAGCTAGAGCTGTTGCTGGTTTTCAGTTTTTGAACTTTACTTGTCCCTCTGTTGTTCCCATTTTCCATTCTTGCATATGAATTGCAGATGAATGAAAGTCAGCTCTGGGACTAATTCATGGTACCCATCAGGGCTCAGAAGAAGAGAAAAGCAGAAGATCACAGTGTAGTTTAGATCCAGAGAGGCCCCACTCAATGATAACTAAATTCCTTATCGAACACATACTTGCCACAAGCCCCAAGGGAAGGTGGGGGAGGAAAGACTTCTCCATCAACCACTCCCCTCCAAATCGGAGAGTGGGGTGACATGGGCCTTGCAACGTGGCAAATTCCAGTAGTCCTTTCTCACCTCTCTCGGCTGGTGGTGTGAGTTCAATGAAACTTCGGCACCTCTCCCCTGAAACACAAGAAACGACTTCATGGGGGTTCTTCCCTGGACAGTTGGGATGAAAGCCTTTTCCATCCCACACCCAGCACTCCATTGCACTAACACAGTGCCTTGCATACAGTAGGCATTAATATGGCTCATTTTGAAAGCAGGAAAGAATGCGTGGATGAATGAATGGCACAGGCAAGAGTCATTCAAGCTTAATTTCTCTCTCCTCCCTCCTGATAATGAAGATGAGGTTAGTGTTCCCATTTCTTCTCAGAGTGCATGATCCTGATGTTAACAAATGCCTTTTGCAGCCACTATACCACTGGACCAAATGGCTTCAAATTGTTTCCAGGACTGTGGTTGAAGCAGTGCTAAGTGGCAAAATAATAAAGATAAATGCAAACACACACATTTTTATTCCTCTTCCATCTCCTTTCCCCCTTAGCCCAGTTTGGGAGAAATAGCAGATCTCAAATTGAACGTGATTCTGGACCTAAGGAAAATGTAACCATCAGGCACTACCTTCAAAGGCCCCAAGGTGACCTTTGAACACTCTGAGTTGAAGGAAGAGGCATACCTCAGCTTCATTCCCTCTCAGCTATGGAATATATGTTGACTAGGGCTGTTGACATGTGGCAAAAGACCTGGGAGAAACTGTCTAAAGCTCCTCCCGAGGGTCCCTACACAATCCAGTACCCTCCCAGCTGCAGTCTCCCCAGTCTTTAAATTTTAACAGTAATCCCTTCGAATGAGAAAACACTCTTGAGGGCAGAGGGGAAGAAGAGGCTTTAGGGATGATCTACTGTGATCCTCTCATCTCACAAATGAGAAAATCAAGGCTTATGGAAATGCAGTTACTCATATAAGATCAAGTTGGGTAGAGCCTGGACTTTATCTACAATATTTCTCTCTTCTGGTTTTGTTTCTATTAGCAATTCTAGCTCATTAGAATGGAAATTTTAACATGAAAGGATGAAACTCTTAAGGTTAATGCTATTTTAAACCAACAAATAGAGCCAGTCGTGGTAATGCATGCCTGTAATCCCAGCTATTTGGGAGGCTGAGGCAGGAGGATCCCGATTTCAAGGCCACCCTGGGCAACTTAGGGAGAGTCCCAACTCAAAACAAACAAAAAATGAGACAACAGCAAAAACAAAAACAAAACAAAACAAAAAAAAACAAAAGCACAAAACAACCCAGTAGGTCTACTAAAGGAGGAGGCAGTGAAAATCCAAAAGGACTTATTAAAAGGGTATGGAGAAGGGGCAACACCCAGGTAGAAGGTGCAGAGCAGGAGTGGGGTGCAGGGGTGAGGCCCATATGGGTTTGGGGAAGTGCAGTACTTTTCACTGCTGCCCAGCTCTAAGTTGTTCTAAATGTTTCCTTGCCTCATAAGATCCCTTGCTCCCCTGCAGATAAAATAAGATAAAATACAAAATAAAGTAAATGAAGTCCAGGGTGGGGAGGCTACCTGGTTCTTCCATGGTTTCCTCACAGGATAGCCACATGCCACTCCGGAAGGTAAGGAAGGAGAACCGGTCATCCCCAGTCTCCCAGCTGTATTGAACCACCTCCGGGGTTGATGTGTTGGGGACGCCGCCCTCCAGGGACATTGGCATGTCAAAGCATTTGGCTGCCAGACTTTTTCCGCACAGGGGCTTAGGCACCTTCTGTGTGCCCACAAACCAGGAGCTGCTGAGCAGGGATGTTGTGGAGAGGCTGAGTGATAGCAGGCTGAGGGCGGCAGATATGAATGTCCGTTGGCCAGAGAAGCCCTTCGGGAGTTCCATCTGTAACACACAAACACAAGTGAAGGGAAGGGAGCTGGAGAGTCTGATGTCAGTCTCCTCTGAGATGAGGACCTGCTTCCTTTTCCTTCAAGCCCAATAGGCAGAACCACTCTGTGGCCCACTCTGGAGCCCTTGCTTGCCTTGTCATTTCCAGCCTGTGAGGAGGGTGACCTAAAAAATGACCAACATTAAACTTGTCAACTTCGTGGAGTAGTGGTTTGGAGCTAGACTTAAGAAAGAAAAATTAACGTCGGTTCTTGTGCTTTGTGTTATGCAGCAACGTGTGCTATTACGTCGATACATACTGAACGGGAAGAAAGCCTGTGCTTAGTTGCCGACAGACGCTTCTTAAAGTAAACCATCTTGAGCTTTCCAGGGGATCTTTCATATCAGAATTAATCAGACCTAAATCTGCTTAGCTGAAGAGATGTAAATAAAACCATAAATGGACAGGCCCCCAAATCTGCCTCTCTCTTCACCCCCAGCTTAATAGTTTTTAAATTTAACAGATAACTTTGAGAACCAAATAGCTTGTTCTTCAGAATTCCCAGGGACTAACGCAGTATACACTATGGTCAGTGTGTACTATACATGGCAGTAAAATATACGTAAGGTGGATATATTTATAAAACCAAAATACAAAACAGGACAAAGCAGCTTTTGGAAAGCAATCTGCTAATGCGATTTTCCCTCCTAAGTACTCAACAAATTAACTCTACCAAGAATTATCATCAATCCTTACAAGACTTTGGGTGATCTTGACTGAGGACAACAACAACAACAACAACAACAACAACAACAAAAACACAGCAGCTGGAATGAAGAAAGCTCTTATGTGGCTGATACTGGAAGCATGTGTTGCTCTGTCCCCACAAAACAAGGTTCATCTTTTTAGTTTTGCAAGTCATATTGGCTTTTGTCATTGTCCTGGTATTGTGCATTATCCTTTCTAATTATTCTTATACCCATTGCTCAAACAGGAAATGGACCTCCAGCTACAATATCTTCACAGATCCTTCTGTGTAAAGACTGAGAATTCAGGCAATTCCAAATCTGTGACCTCAGGGTTTGTTTTCAGAGGTTATTTTCAATCTTATTTGCTTTGGAAATTTGTCTACTACCACATCCGATTTTTAACTCTACCCTCAATCCATTTTGAGTTACACACATTTGTAAACTATTCTCCAGGTTATTTAGAAATAAGGATAGATGTGTACCTACCTTGTGACACTAAGGTTTTAACCAAGTTAAAAGGTGATTTGACAAAAGATGAAGAAGAGCTTGAATTAGCTCAAGGAGGCTCCTTCCAGAACAAGTGCCCATCGATAGACTCAGGGAGCTCCATTCAAGAAGCAGCATATACCACAGACAAAGCAATATTATTTATGGCAGTAAAAAATACATAAGGTGGACATGTATATAAAAACCAAAATACAAAATGAGATAAAACAGCTTTTGGAAAGTAATCTGCTAATGTGACTTTTGATGCTTGATAATCAGGTGATCGTCTCACTTGAGGCTTCTCAAGAATTCTCTTCAATATGCTACCATGCCCTGTGTCACATACCTTTTCTCTCTAGGATCCAGATACCTCTTGAAAGAGCAAATCTCGTTTTGCAGTGAGTTTCTTAAAGCGATCCTGGAGAAATACTGCCATAAGAAAAGCTACATCTTTCCATAGGCTGACACAGCCCGTGCCAAGAGATAGAGTGGCTTCTCTGACACTCAGGCTTAGATCACTAGGAAGTACGTAGGTGGGGATGTCAGCGATTCTTCTATCAACAAATATTAACAGAAAAACAGCATTAGCACAGGCTAGGAAGGAGAACAAACAGATGAAACTGGCACATTTTTTAAAAGAACCAGGTGCAACACAGCTGTGAAATGTCTCTCCTGAACAATAAAGGGAAGATGGTTACCTTGGCCATGTTCAGTGTCTTGCAGCCAGGCTGGATGGACGGAAGGATGCCATCTGGGTTGCAAGGACCTTTGATTTAGTGTTCCAAGAATGAAAACTGCCTTCCCACTGTCCCCCCCGCCCATAGGTTCTGGAGTGACTCTTGATTAAATGCTGACTTACAGTGAACATGGGCATTTAATAATTGACAGTGTAGTCACAGCCCAGCTGTTCTGGGTGATTACGCCAGATAGCTTGCCAATGGGGACCTGGGATTAAGCGTAAAGAGGAAGGGATCTGTGTTTGTAGAGGGAACTTATTTATTTTAAGTAAATGATCTAGTTTTCATCTACCTGCCATTCCCTAGCTATCTGGTGTGACTGGACTGGGGCTTGATTTTATGGAAGCCACAGAAAATATTACAGGGCCACTGTTACTCCCCGTTCCAGTGGAGCTTTCCATCCTAGGAAAGTTTTGAAGAAGCTCTATTCTCTGCAACGTCCTCGGGGAGATATGGACATGGAATAGCTTTCTTCCATGGTGGTCTCTATATTTTAGGTAGTGTCATTAGTAAGCATTAAGTACCTGCATCCACATGGAACCCTCAGAGAAAGGAAGAGTGTGTGAGGTCATAATGGCAGTAAGGATGCAGATAGAGTAAGACTGGAGACAAATAACTCTGGGGTCAGTAATGCTATGGCTATGTATTACTTCTCTCCCAACTTTTAGGCAAAGGAATTAAAAAGAGTTTCTAAAACTTTAAAAAGGTAATTAGACAAATCAGTAAGTTTTCATTTATCTTCTTGTCACCAGTTACCTGGAAATATAAGTTGTTCCTTTTTTTCCTCAAAATTGTACAGATTAGCTGGGTGTTGGGGTGTGCCTGTAATCCCTGTTCTGGGGGCTGAGGCAGGAGAATTATAAGTTTGAGGCCAGCCTCAACAACTCAGGGGGCCCTAAGCAACATAGTAAGACCTGTCTCTAAATTTAAAAATGGGCCAGAGATGTGGCTCAGTGGTTAAGCGCCCCTAGGTTCAGTCCCCAGTACCAAAAAAAAAAAAAAAAAAAAAAAAAAAAAATTGTATAGATTAGCAGGGTGACATTCTACAACTGCTTATGATTCCCTAATTACTTTGGTAGTGTTCTTCTTTAAGCCAGGAAGCCTCTGTCTCCTTTTACCTGTGGAAATGCCTCTTATCAAGATTAGTTTAAAAAGTCTCTTATTCTTTGAAAATGTTCCTCTCTGACAGTGTTCGACTCATTTTGGGCATATATTTAACAAAACTCTGTGTCTTGTGCTGCCCTTCCCCATCTCTTCCGGATTAGCCACTAAGTTTTGTTTTTCCCATTCTATATTTGTCTTTGTGCAGAATCAAAGACAAGTTAAGTTTAAATTAACTTTGAGAGTTGGAATTTGTCCATGTTCTAGACTAATAAGTCTTTTTGGATCCTGTTTTCATCATCCGATATAGTCTCTCTTCTTCCCAGATGGATGTTAGCAAGAAATTTGATACAAATGTGCTTATGTCCAGCCATGTTTTTTGTTATCACGCAAACAGTGCTTTACTTCTTGTGACAGAACTTGCTTGCCTTTGGGGAAAGGGGAAGGGAATTCGTGGTAACATTTTGCAGTCGAATGGGCTGCTGCTTTCCTGGCAACATGGTCTCCTCACAACGCTGGGTGGCGCTATCCCCTCATATTTTCCCTCTTATGTCCAGAGCGTCCCCAACCAGTCAGCAAAAATGTGGGTGGAGGTGGCTGCTCCTCCGGTAGGACCGAGTTCTTCATTTGGCCTCCTCCCCAATAGAATACTAATCTAAAGAATGCCATGAGTCAGCCCGATGGAATTCAGGACTCGGGGTGAACTTTGGGGGGCATCCAGTCATACCCTGGAGGACCTCTTTTTATGATTATTTCCTATAGCACATTTTATTGTGGTCAGTTCTGGTTTTCAGTGACTCAATAGATCCTCAAATAGGTTCCATGGGAAATACAACCCCATGGTATCAGAACATACAACTAGCCAATGTTTCCTGATGAGTTTTGTGCACATTTTTCTCAACTTAATTGTATCCTCATTCTCTCTCCACCCCAGAACAGTGAACAATTCTTTTCCTCTTTCTGTGCTTACACCCTTTTCAAATACTTGCAGCCACTTCTCATATCCAGCTTGAGTCACTGTTTGGCACAGCCTTATGTCTTCAGTTTTTATTGTTTCTGCTCATAAACCGCACCCCCTATGCCTTAATAGCCTAAAGTTTGTCTTCTCCAGGGAAAAGGGGATGGGAGTGGCAGAATCTTAAGTGTATTACATGAGGAGGCCCAGAGTGGATTCAGACTGAAGCTAATGAAACTTCAGCTCTGTGGTCCCCTACTTACTTGGGCTGCTTCCAAGACTCTGTTACCTAATTCAAACTTGTAATTTTGTATTATTTTTCTTAAAGAGGGCCTCTAAAATGATATTATTTTAGGCTTCCACAAAGCCTGGATCCACCCCTTCTGATATTGAGCCTTTTGTGTGGGTGCTTGGCTGGCTGACTTTTGGATGTGACCAGTCTTGGCTTCCCTCTCCCCAAGAACCATGGACCTGAGCATCTAATTTCCTCTTTTTGACAAAATGTGAAGTTTCTCTGCCTGGCCAGACAAATCAGAGCCTCGCATCCTATTTACTTCCTTTCATTGTAATTTGGGCATGTTAATATTTTTTTCTTCCATTTCCTTTCTTAGAACAGAAAAAGTAATTACTAGTCAATGTAACATAAATATAATTAGGCTAGGCTCAGAAGCTCATGATTCAGCACAGACACAAAGATTTCACATTTCAAAACAGTATTTAACTTTAGTGTGTTGGACTGTTACCACTTCAGGATGACTTCCACAGGGACATGTATGCACCTCACCATTTATGACATCACAAAGCCTTGGGCTGGCTAACCTGCATTTGCTAAGATCCTTAGTGTTCTCTCCACTGCACAAAACCACATTAATTAGACATACATAAAGAGAAGCGAAGGTCTTGGCACACATATACATAAGTCGTGGGCAGAAATTCAATTTGTTTTGTGAATGTGCTATAGATTAGAGGTGAATAAAATGGGTAAAAGTGCTGAGCCAGAGCAGGTTGTGTACTACACTACTTCTCTTAATACCCAAGTAGAGGCTAAGGGATCCAGTCTTATCCTGATTATTCCACTTATCCATAGTGGTGTCTTGTTTGCCTTTCCTGTTCGTGGTTTCTCTGTCCCTCTCCCAGAAGTCAGATTTCTGACCCATGCCCCATGGACTCCTTTCTGTTATTAAACAGACAAAAGTGGAATTTTGGAGTGGAATTTAAGAGGTTCTGCAGTCACTGGCTCTGATGGACATGGCCTTGTTCTTTGCTCCTGCATGTTCTGATGTGCAGGACTCTCATGTAAATTATCACATGGTTTGTCTATTACCCTCATTTGACTTTAAAATTGCTTGATACAGTAGCAGTCATGTTTTATTCATTGTTGTTCTGCAGAGCCTAGCACTGCTTTAACACCCTTGAATAAATGAGTGAGGCTTATTACATTATAAACAATTAGGAAGCCTATGGGTGAATAAAGAAGTGGGTCCAGATAGCCTTCAGTTGCTAAAGCAGACAGGATTCTTCTGATTGACATGCATAAGAGTTAAGGGGAAGGTAAAAAAAGGTCCATAGGTCCACAGACACACCCTAAGCCTTTCTACACAGATGTGCCAAAAGTTTCATCAAATAGATTCTCTGCCAATACATTTCCTCCCACCTGTGGGAACATTCCTGCTTTTCTGTGAGCAGAGCTCAGAAAACAGCAATGATCTCATGAACCAGTATTATCTTTAGTTCACAGAGATTAGGGGACCAAAAAAAAAAAAAAAAAAAAAAAAAACCAGTGACAGATTGGAAATGTTATGTCCTTTTCCAAGCTGGGTGATTCCCTACTGATTAGACCTTTTTGGATGATCCATCTAGAACATTCTGAGATTTTGCTGCTTTAATTACAATTTTTACTTCAGTATGGGACATTTGACTCCTTCACTGATGAAATTAAGGAAGGTCTTCACACAGGATACTTTGACACCTGCCCTTCAGAGGGGAAGGGAAGGGTGACCATCAAAATGCCCTGGTTGAGTGTTCCAAATGTTCAGGACAAGATTCAACTTTGAGACTTTACAACTTCAGAAAATTCTCAATGGTACCCTTGTGTAAAGGCCCACAGAACCCCAAGTGTTCAAACAATAGTTGATCCTCGACTTCCTAACGAGGGTGCCCAGTGCTGGGAACACTTCCACTTATGTTCAGTGTGGAGGCCCGAAGGAAAGCATTGCGGGCCTCTCTCTGGCCTTTCCCTTTCCGCTTTTTAATGGAATTGTTTGAGGGCTTTTGCTAATGCAGTCATTTCCAGGAGAGGAAGCCGCCTTTCTTCCATACCCCAGCAGCTGGAGTGAATCAGAAGGGCAGCCACATCTGCACATCCTGTGGGGCAATCGCTCACGCGCGGGTGACGGCGCCAGCAGGGCCGTCTGGGGACTCTTGGGGACCGCGGGGCGGGGATGAGCAAGAGGGGTGCTGAGGGTGCGGCTGCCCACAGGCATAGCTGGGCGGCCCCGTTTCCATTTCCGCGTGCGCCCCCTGGTCCCGCCCTTTCCTGTTCTCTCCCGGCTCCCTGCCCCGCCTGTCGCGGTCCCGGAGCTCAGCCTCATCCCAGCCAGTTCCCCTGGCCCACCCCGAGCCCTCGCGCCCCTCCCGGCGTTCACTACGTGCGACGCCCGGGTTGCCTAGCAGCGGCCCCACGTTGCCCGGCAACGCGCCCCGACGAGTTTTGAATTGTTCGGCGAGGCCCCGCCCTCGCGGCGTCCGACCGTTGGGCTCCCAGGCCGCGGGGTGCGGGGAGCGCGGTTTCCTCCTCCTGTCCGCCTAGGCTGGGAACTGAGCCTAGGGGCCCCGAGGGCGGGAGCCGGCCGGCTGCGGGCTCCTGGAGGGAGGGAAGTGTCGGGTCCTGAGATAAAGTCCTCACACCCGGGTTCGTGGGCCAGGAGCGAGGGTCTGCCTGGCGGCCGTGGACCGCACAGTCGGGCATTTCCCCGACCCTTAGCTTCCTCGTCCCTGAAGGTGCAGGTCCCCTGCCCGTTTTGCCTCATTTGGTAGATCCAAGAGGCGAGGCTTGGTGACCACGGGCCCTCAGCAGATCTGAGTTCTAGTCACCACTCCCCTCAGCCCGACCCCCGACCTTTACGACTGGAGCGATGATTTTGGCCCAGTTAGGTGACCCTACCCCCAAGCCCCAGGCATAGAGGAGGGGGAGGGATTGTCCTCCAGGGTTCTGCTCTGAAGATCAGAAGAGGTAGAGGGAAATGGAGGGAAGTTAGCTGGCACCTAGAGTCTTCGCAGCAAACATCTTCGATCTTCACACCCAGCCTCAAAGAGAGGTGTCACCTCCATGTTACAAGCCAGGGCTCAGATTTAGAGCATTTGACTTGCTCAAGGCCACAAAGCTAATAAATGGTGGAGTCAGTATTCAAAACCTCAACACTACACCTGACTCATCACCAGCTTAGTCACCTTTGACAAAATTGACAGATTGCAGGCCAGATTGTGGGAACTCCTACAGAAAGAGGCTGTGGATTAAGTGTACTATACTTTATACTTTTCAGGTGTATGTTAGCAAACAGACTCTCCCTTATTCCCTTCGTCTCTCCTAGAAAACCAATGATAAAAAGCAATAAAATCTAAACCATTACAGGCCGTCATTTTCACATTTACTTGAGGGTACTCCTATTTATGGTTTATTCATTATGGGCTCCTTCTGAATTTGGGAAGCTGCCTAAGCCCACAGTTCCAGAGACCCAGAAGTGACTCCTAGTTAGGTTATCCTTTCTTTCTGAGCACTAGAATTTCTAGTACAATACATAGTTTCCTGTGTGTGTGTGTGTGTGTGTGTGTGTTTTAGTTCCTTGGCTTTCTCTCCTGAGAAAGGCCAGATGTTAAAGAATGAACACCATTTGCTTTTTTAGTAACCCTTTGAGCTGAAAGTTGGCCATCCCCAGTTTGAAGGGAAGTTAGTCATTTCCACATGTGGCTCCAACCCTGAGCAGGGCAAGATTTGTCTGTTGTGAGGGTCTTCCTAGTTCTGGAAGAATGCTTGACTACTCTCTCCCAGATTCCAGCCTAGAAATCCCTTCCCAGCCTATGCTTCTCTTCCCAGTTCCAGATCCCAACTGGCTTGGGGATCATCACCATTCTCTGGCATAGAACTTGATGTTTGCTCTTTCAATTTCTTAGGGTGAAACACATCTTCATTGTTACCATCACCACTAGGCCATCACTAGGGACCAAGATTTTGGCACTAGGAATCATACAGATGGAAGTGGGAAAAAGCTATAGCTAAGAACTAAGGAACCCCTGGGAACAGAGAGGAGGAAGATGAAGAGGCAAAGGAAGAATAAATGGAAGTTTCAACAGAAGGAGAAGGAAAACCAAGAAGCCAAGGTATGAATATACCAGGCTTATCAATAGAATTAGTTTGAGTAGCAAATTTTCATTCTAATTTTTGTAATCCTACAATGTGTTTGTAGCTCCTACCTGGAATATTGTGAAATAAATTAATGGATTCGTATACACTATTACAAATCCAACATTAAGGGTACTGCGCATATATTTGTGAGATTTCAGAAAGCAATGTACCTACCTCCTGGGTGAGACAAACATTTTGAATCAGTTGAGAGGGACTGCTCATTCACTGTTGAAGTTCGGAGGCAGAGAAGTTTCAATTTCTCTTCTGCTGGGTCTTATTCAGTTTGGTAGAATGAGTGTTGAGTGAGAGGATGAATCAGATCCCCTCTTGCCAGCAGAGGGGTGAGATGGTGTGTGGTGGTCTGGAGAGCATGGAAAGGATGTGCTGAAGGTGGGGCACTAGCTTGGGAGGGGCTGTGTGACCTATGGTTTACTCTGTGATGTCACAGTGGCAGGCAGGGACCTCCCTGCTGCCCCGCCCCCCAGAAGGACCAGGATGTGGGAGGCACACTGGGTACCTATCAAAGGTTTTGAAGGTCTTCTGAAATCTCTAGATCAGTACTTCTCTGTGCAGAAGTCGCCCAGGACTTAACCAGGTGATGTCATCTAGGCCATACTGAATTGTAAGGACACACTGAGTTGAAAGACTAGTGCTTTCAAAGAGAACTACAATGTGAAACCACATATACCATTTAGTTTTCTTGTAGTCACATTAAAAAAAGTAAAATGGACACACCACTGCAATACAACAATGAAATCTTATACAAGGCTATGGTTAAAGTAGAATCAAGCCCTCCCAAAACAATAAAGTTGGGTTCAATGGAGAAATATGCTGCTTCCATTTTAAAATCTAAATTTAAATGAATTTGAGTTAAAATTAGGAATTCAGTACCTCAGTCACACCATCCATATCATAAGGACTCAGTGGCCACATGTGGCTAGTAAGCTACTCTGTTAAATAGCGGGGACTCTAGATCATTCCTTGTGAAGGTAATGATGTATAGAAATTGTCATTCTAAAGGATTTGGATATGGGAACACAAGAGACATTCTCTAGCATGATTTTATTGAGTGCATAACTTTTGGAGGCGCCAAGGGAGGGTTTTTGATGTCCCTACTGTTCCAGCTGAGAATATGAATGGGAGCCTTCTGCCCTGTGAAACGTTTCATGTCCAGTTCACCTCTAAGCCTTTACTAGGTGCCCCCCAACTCCCAATTTTGATTCCTTCCTCCTGTTTGCCATCACACCTAAATCCTACATAACCTTCAGGGCACGTGACTCCAGTCTTCATACCCTGTTTTCCCAGCACTATCACTGTCTCTTTCCTCCGAGGTCCCATGGTATGTCTGGGTTGGCTGTACAATGGGAGCCTCTTTATGTGGGGTCTTGAACTGTTTGATTGCTTTGGGTGTGTTACTCAGTTTTTCCCATGAAATTCTAAGCTGCTTGAGGACAGGGCCTACTTTACTTCTATGGTGTCTGGTACAGAGTGGAGAGGATAATAGTTGCTTAATAAATATTGTTTATTTTATTAAATTACCTAAGATACCTACGTAAATGCCTGAGAACATCAGATTTAGTGTTGGTAACTTGAATAAAAGGGACAATGGGCCTTATTCTTGGCATATCTCAACTTTATCAAGATGTCAGTTCTTCCTAAGTTCATTTATGAAATTTAATGTAATCCCAATACCAAAGAACTTTTTTTTTTTGTACTAGGAAACAAACTCAGGGAGACTTAACCACTGAGTCACATCCCAGCCCTTTTTAGTTTTTATTTTGAGTCAGGGTCTCACTAAGTTGCTTAGGGCCCCACTAAATTGTTGAGGTTGGCTTTGAACCTGTGATTCTCCTGCTTCAGCCTCCTGAGCCACTAGGATTACAGGTGTACACCACCGCGCCCAACTCCAAACAGCATTTTTTAAAGACTCTGATGAGTTGATATTTAAGTTAATTTTTGGGGAAAGATGCATTATATTAACTAGGAAAACACCAAAATGGAAGAGCTCTGTGGTAGGACCAGCCCTCACTGATATACTACAAAGCTTGCAGGATTAAAATCATGTGACCGTGGAGCATAACTAGACAGACCAAAGGAATAGAAGAAACAAACACAGCTGTGTACGATCCTCCAGTATAAGACGAAGGTGATTCCTGTAATCCTTGATGCACAGATGATCTTTTTAACAAACAGTATTGGGATAAACTGAATAGCCATTTGGGAAAATATAAATTGTGTTCATTTTTTTTCATATCAGATACAAAACTCCAAATAGATCAGAGAGTTGAACTTAAAAATGAAATTATACAAGTACTCAAAGAAAGCATAGGTAAATTTTCCTTCAAGAGAAATTGTAAAGAAAGACTTTTTAACCATAGCTAAAAATCCAAGTACTTGATAAGAAAAGATTTGATAAATTTGACTCCATAAAATAAAAACAAACTCAAATAACCTTCTGCATGACAAAAATCAACATAAGTAAAATTAAAAATTACAAGCTTGAAGAAGATATTTATAATACACCACAGACAAAAGGCTAATATCCCCATTATATAAAGAACTTTAAAAAATTCAGAGGAAAAAAAGATAAACATTCTTAAAAATTGGTCGAAATTCAGTAACAGATAATTCCTTAAATATGTGAAAAGCTGTTTGATTTCATTTATAATAAGTGTAATGCAGAGTTAAACTACAATCACTTATCTGTCCGATTGGCAAAATTAAACAGCCTGGCAATACACTCTGCTGATGAGACTGTGGGGCTCAGTTGCTCTCACACTTTTTCGGGAAATGCAAAATGGCACAGCCCTGTGCAGGAGAATTTGGCACTCTCTAACAAAACTGCATGTGTATTTATCTCTTGATCCAGAAATCACAGTTTTAGGAATTTATCCTGAAAGTATACCTCCCATACTATGAAAATGGTGTGCATGAAATTATTTATTACATTATACAAAATTGTAAAACACTGGAAACTACCCTTATATATCCAAGTGACAAAACAAAATGCCAACCAACAACCAAAAAAACAGAGAGAGAGAGATTTCTATGAATTGATATGGAAGGATTTCCAGGAAATATTAAATAAAAAAATTCCAAGGCCAAAAAGGATATAGTGTGCCATTTTCTGTGAAAGAAATAAGGGGAAACAAAACATGTGTCTGCTTATTGTTACTCAAAGAAACACAGGAAGGATAAGCCAGAAATAATGGAGTTGATTATTTACTGCAGGGAGGGAATGGAAATAATTCTGGAGGGAGCGACATTTTTCTAAGATTTTTTTTTGTATAGTTTTGACTTTTAGAAGCATGCTGGTGTTTTACATATTCAAAAATAAAATTAAAACAAGATGGGCAGGGAAAGAAAAACCTAAAACTGTAAACAAACTGAAACAAATGAATTCAATTGTATTTCACATGAGTACTATAACCACACCAAAGGGGGATGAGCAAAAGAAAGAACAAATCCAAGGAACTCAGGAACACAATGTTCAACTATCCATAGTCAGTTTTAAGTGAGGTTGAAGAGAAGAGTTACAACCAACTCCTAAACTCTTTTTAACATATATACCTTATTCATCTTGTAGTAGATGTGTGTATTATTTAGCTTTTTGTCACTGTGACAAATACTTAAGGAAATAAAAACTTAAAAGGAGGAAAGATTTATTTTTACCCACAACTTAAAATTTCAGTCCAGGGTCAACCTGCTGCTTCATTGCTTTGTGTCTGAGCAGAGGCAGAACATCATGGTGGAAGGGCATGATGGAGGAAAGCTGTTCAACAAGCAGCAGCAAAGAATCATAAAGAGAGGAAGATACAGTTCCCAAGGGCATGCCCCCAAGGACTCTCTCCCTCCAACTAGATTCCACCTCCTATAGTTTCTACCACCTCCCAGTAGTCTATTCAGATTATTGATTCATCAGTGGATTAATTCACTGATGAGGTTAGCATCCTCATGAACCAATCATTTTCCAAAAGCCCCACTTCTGAACATTGTTGCTTTGGGGACCAAACCTTCAACACATGAGCCTTGGGGGGACATTCCAGTAATAGCTATGATGATGCGTGAAGCAATTGTGAAACTATCCTAAATGTATCTGGGATTGAGCAAATGAGGAAATGTGTTTGTAAATGCTGTTGGGAACAAGTTCTCATTACAGAAAGTTCTCATTCCATCAAAATATTGGAACAGAGGAAGGCAAGAAGGAATCCTATGGGATGAATTGGAACGAGAGGAATCAGTGAGGATTCATGATTTCTTTTATCTATAAATATGTGTCAGGGTTCTCTAGAGGAACAGAACCAGTAGAGTGCACGTGCACACACACATGCACACATAATTATTAAAGGGGTTTATTAGATTGGCTTACATGAACAGGGGTTGGATAGTCCCACAATAGCAGTCTGCAGACTGAAGAGCTGGAGAAGCCAATAGCTACTAAGCCCAGGAATCTGAAAGCCTCAGAACAAGAGGGACCAATGATGCAACCCCAGTTTGAGGTCAAAGACCAGGAAGCTCTCTGGAGAACTGCTGGTGTGAGTCCCTATTCCTAGGCTGAAGAAGCTAGATTCTCGGATCCATGGGTGATAGTAGCATCCAAAGTGCCCTACTCAAGAAGAATTGAGCTCGCCTGCACTGGTGGGCTTCCTTCTATCACTTTTTGTTCCATTTGGGCTCCCAGTCTTTTGGATGTTGCCATCCACATTCAGGACAGATCTTCCCCCATCAGTTTGCTGACCCACATGCCCATCATCTCTGGGAACACCATCACAGTCTGTTTTAGTCAGCTTTTTTGCTGCTGTGACTAAAATATCTGACCAGAACAATTTTAGGGAAGGAAAAGTTTATATGGGGGCTCACGATTTCAGAGGTCTCAGTCCATAGACAGATAGCTCCATTCTTTGGGGCTTGAGGTAAGGCAGAACATCACCATAGAAGAGTGTAGCAGAGTGATCAGGAGGGAGAGAGAGAGAGAGAGAGAGAGAGAGAGAGAGAGAGAGAGAGAGAGAGGTCTCCACTCACGAGATACAAAATATATACCCCAAAGGCACACCCCCAGTGCCTACCTCCTCCAGTCACACCCTACCTGCCTTCCATTACCACTCAATTAAACCATCAGGGAATTAATTCACCAGAAGTTGGAAGGGGCAAGGAAGGTCCTCTCTTGAGCCTCCAGAAGGAATGCCGTCCTGTGGACACTTTGATTTTGGTAAAACCAATTGCAGACTTTTGGCCTCCAAAACTCTGAGAGAATGAATTTCTTTCTTTCTTTCTTTTTTCTTTTTTTGAATACGTTTCTATTGTTTTAAGCCACTAAGTTTGTGGCAATTTGGTATAGCAACCTCAGGAAACTAATACAGTGTTTGAAATGGAAATACTTCAACTTACATTTCATACCCATCTCATACATATACCTTTAGGAAAGCATGTCCTTTATGAGTTTTACAGCTTTTAATTTGTCCTTTCTGAATCTTATTGCTTTTATTTTAAAAAAATTAACATAGAAAAGTTGAAAAGTTGAACGTGTAGAGACAGTGTGTAAAGGAGCAAAGGTCTGAAAAACATGATTTCCTCATATAAACCCTTCCTTCCTCAGATACATAAAGATAGGAGGTTGTCACTCTTGTCTACTTTCCCTGACCTATTTAGAAATTATGGACAGCAAGCAATAAGATCTAAAGTGTCTATATGAATATTTCTCCTTCTTGTTTCTTTCTTAAATTATTTTTAGGCTGAGAAAGGGTATAATGCAGACTTTAAAAAAAATCCAATTGTGTATTCTGGTTAGTCATGCCCTCCTTAATTATACAGAGTGTACTTAAACTCCTTCTTCTTCCTCCCCCTCCTTCTCTTTCTCCTCCTCTTCTTCCTCCTCCTACTAAATGTTGGTTAGCTAATATTTATGACTGTTTACAATGTATCAGATACCGTGCTATGGACTTACTTGCTTATTGTCTCTTGCAATATCCAAAATGCAATAAGTTGGTTCTATTAATATTTTATTGAAGAGAAATGATGATGGGCTCTTATTGATGGTAATACATGACTTTCTGAGAAGATGTGACAGGGTGAAGTTCTTATGGGGATTTTATGCAAGCAGGAGTACCATGGCCTAGATATACATTTGCCAACTCACCCTGGTGATTAACAAATATGGCAGGGTTTCAGAGTGGTGAATCTCCATGGAGGTGAACGGAGAGCAGACAGGATTTGTGAAGAATTTCAATGGAGTTTAGAGTTGTCTGAGTCATCAGGGATCCAGATATGACTGCTATTTTAAAATGGATAAGTTCTCAAGGGAGTCTTGCTCAGAATCCAACTACCTCTGGGCTTTGAGGAATTCAGGGCAGGAGTTCTCTCAAATGTACATCATTTTCAGCTTGGCTTTGAAGATTCCAACCCAGTTGCATTCCCTATTGGGTAAAGGGTAAAATCTTTAACATTTGGATGTGATACTGCCCATGTAGCAAAGAATAATTTTTAAAAATTCATGAATTGTACTCCTGTTCATACTTCTGTCTCATGGCTAATTATAATATTCTGGCTTTACTCTTGATGCAAGTAGTTGCTTGTATCGTAGAAAGATGCTGGGATGAACTGGAAGTACATAGAAATTGTAGGATTAGTGCCAAACATGTTAAGTAAGTCATTGAACCATTGGATGATACTTAAATGGAGTCAATAAAACCTTCCCTGTGTACTTTGGTAGAATGTCATAAAGTTAAAATGAGGAAATACAAACTTCTTAAGAGCTTCAGATTTGGATAGATTTTGATTTAAATCCTGCTTTTTCCACTTATAAGCTTTATGACTTAGGGCAAGTGTATTCAATAGCTCCTTAAGTTCTCAGTTTTATCAGTTTTTTTTTTTTTTTTTTTTTGTCCAATCTGAAGTGTGGAGATAATAAATGCTACTTCATAGAGTCTTGGAGAGAATTAAATGAGATAACAAATATAAAGCATTTAAAAGTACCAGGCACAGAATAAACATTTAGTTAATGGAAGTTATTATTATTAGTAATCAATGATTTTTATAAAAGGAATTTTAAAGGTGAAAAGGAATTGTCCAGAATGTTAGTTGTTTCACATGCAGATCTTGTGAAATTAAAGCATGCATTTAAAAACATGCAAGTATGTTTTTATTTACTAGAGACAGTAAGCAAGGCCAATGCGCTTGTTCAAGTATTTAACACTAGACATAGAAGTATGGCCAACCTTGACGATTTCTCCCTGTGTTTAGATTTCATGCTCTGGCATTTCGTGAAGCATTTTATGCCTTGTGTAACTGGAGATGCATCTTCTTCCTCTTAAGACTGTAAATACCTTGAGAATAAAGATAGCATTTTGTCTGTGGCCATAAAGCCCTGCCGGCCTCGGTGAGGACTGTGTGGGTGTTCAATATATTAAGTACTAATTGTGTCTGAGGGAAGCTAAGATTCTTATTAGCTTTTCCACCCAATATGGTTCTGTGATCCTGGGAGTTGTGGTAGTGTACATGGGGAGGGAGTAGGGACAGTTTAAGTATTTGGCAGGGATTTGGAGCCTCTTACAAAGGAATGTGTATTTGTGCACAGCTCTCTCCTTGGGGGCTTACATCAACTGTAGCATGAATTAAAGTAATTCCAGAAAGCAAAGAGGATTGGAGATGCCACCTTTTGTTCTCTTTTGAAGTACTAACTTTCATATATTTAGACACCAATGTCCCTGCTCTGACCCTTCCTAGTCATGGGAGCTTGAATATGTCATGAGATTGTTTGAGTTTCTAGTTTCTGAATTTTAAAACAGGTGTGCTTGCTTCGTGGGGTTGCCATGAGCATCCAATGAGTTGCACACATAAAAACTATGCACACTGTAAAGTGTGACACACGGGTGAGGTGGTTTATGATGTCACTTACCCAAGACATGGGTCTTTATTGGTGGCTTTGTGGCTCAGAGATGATAGTCAGTTACATTCGAAGCCTCATATACTTCTCTGGCTTCCAGAAGGGTTAGCTGTACGGATTCCAGTGTACTTTAGGAGATGAGCCCACTTGGTGGCCCTAGTTTTCCAGTGCACAGGTCTGCTGTGCTTCAGTTGTCCCCAGGCAGCACAGATTAAACCTGGTTGTCCTTCAGAACCGAAGGAGACGTGCACAAACATTCCCCTCATTCCTCACTCCTGGGTTTGCACTAGCCAGTTTTACCCAGAGTCCCCTGGGACTACTGGCAGGCACTGAGGTAGCAACTCTCTGTGAGCCGAGTGCTGTCGAGGAACCCAGAACAATTTCCGTGTGTGCGTTTAACCAGCCCCCAACTCCTCTGGCTTCCTCTGGCTTTCTGGGTCTTCCGAGAATATTTCTACATAGGTACCTTCCCTGTCCTTTCCACATTTTGTCAAACTCCTTCCTCCAGATACTTTGCTTTTACTTATAGTATGGGTGACCCATGGTACAGCTGGCACCATGGAGCTTTAAGCCTGAACTGGCTAGTGACAAAGTCAGCAGCTGATGCCAGAGTTCTCTTATCTGGACCTCCTCAGGCCTGTTGCGGGAAGGGATACAATCGGCTGTCATCGTTACACCTAAAATCTCATTTGGGGGACAAGTTTCATGAAGAGAGGGGCCATCTGAGATTGCTTTTGCCTCTCCCATTGGAAATTATAAGACACAGTAGGAAAGAGGTAATTGAACACCTGGAAAAGCCAAGGGCCTTTCCCATTACTGTTTCTCATTACCTCTGTTCCTGTTATAAACACTTCAAGAAGCTCATGGACCAGTTCTCTGCCTGCACTCTCATCCTTCCATTGCTTTCCCTGGAGGAAGGTTTTAATCTATCAGGGCAATTACAAGTTCTTTTAAGTTTAAATCACAGAATCATTAGACTCCAGAGTTCTTACTCTGGGCCTTGGAAATATCTGCCCTAAAGGCTTCATGTGAGCACATGTGGACCCTGAGGCTCAAAGGTGTAGTGAGGCTGGGCAAGGTAATCTCAGTGGTCCTGGAGGCTGAGGCAGGAGGATTGTGAGTTCAAAGCCAGCCTCTGCAAAAGCGAGGCACTAAGCACCTCAGTGAGACTCTGTCTCTAAATAAAATACAAAATAGGACTGGGGATGTGACTCAGAGGTCAAGTGCCCCTGAGTTCAATCCCGTTACCACCCCAACCCTGTCCTCACCCCGCCCCTCGCCAAAAAAGGTGCAGTGATTTAGTTAAGGTTCCAAGTCTGAGCAGGGAGAGAAGGGACTCCCCGCTGAGTGCTCTCCATCCTCTGACACTGCACTGGACCCAAGTTCCTCTGCAAAGAACCACCCATTAGAAGGTGACTTGACAGAGCTCTGTTCCACTCCTCTGATTGAGGCAGCATCAACTTGGCCTCCAGAACATATGAGGATCTGTTTAGTTCATCTCATAGGACTTTCTTTTACTGAGGTCTCTTACAAGTTTCTTTCATTTGCTTGCCTTTCCTTCTTAATTTCTCCCTTCCTATAAACTGTAATTAAAAGTTGCTATTTTAGCCACTGGGCATGTGATGCATTTTGTTGGGGGTTGGGGGAGAAAGGAAAAACAAAACAGAGCAGTGCTGCAATGTGAAAGGACAACGCTGACCCAGGTGCTGTTTCCTATCTGGCACTCAGGGACACCAGCCTGGCCCTTCTTGCCCCTCCTTCTCTTGCTACCCCTTTGTTTTGAACTCAGATCCCGTCAGCATGTTCCCCAGGCCCCAAAGAACACCCTGTTCAGACAGGGCAGTCACTTTCCCACCCTGCTGCCCCTGCTGTGGAATTCCAACTCAAACAGCACTTTCCTGCCCTTTGCATTCAGCACAACATTCCTGGGTTCATTTCCGCTGCTGGCACAGAGCTCATAGATAGAGGAAAACGAGCAAACTTTTGAAGGAGTATGTTCAAGTACCACAGTAGAAATGATGGAGAAGTAGATAAAAAGTATAAACCATGTCATTAAAAACCATTAAAAGGATTACCATCACCAAAAATCTTACATATGCAAATGTAAAAACCTACACAAGTTTTCTGGGAACTGAGGAACTGTGTTCCTTGTCTCCAGTGTTCAGTCATTTAGACCCAAACTGGGACTATTTGAGAGTAAAAGGATGTGTAACTAACAAGGAAGCCAGGGATCTTATAGCTTGTACTTAAATATTTTTAAGGAGACTAGGTGGTCCATTTGTCTTCGGACAGCTCTGAGCATTCACTGCAATCAACATTTTTGTGTTTGTGAGAATTCTACTCCTTGGGACCTTCAGTCCCCACTTTCTCTCTCTCTTTTTTACTGGGGGTTGAACCCAGGGGTGCTTAACCACTGAGCCATATCCCCAACCCTTTTTATTTTTTATTTTTATTGTTTGAGACAAGGCCTCACTAAGTTGCTTAGGGCCTTGCTAAGTTGTTGAGGCTGGCCTTGAACTTGCGATCTTCTTGCCTCAGCCTCCCAAGTAGCTGGGATTATGGGTATGTGCTACCGTACCTGGCCTAGGATCTTCACTTCTCATCTTTTTTCCCAAGAGAACAGATCAGACGCAGGAGAACAGCTCTCCTGTCTTCTGTGTCTTTTGTTCTCCAGGTCAAATATCTTTAGATACTTTGGCAAACCTTTATTCATTATTCTGGTTGCTCTTCTGAGTGAGCCCCACTTGCCTGCATTTTAAATTTGATGTCCAGAGTTTAATACAGCCCTCCTTCACCTCTAGCTATTAATGTCTCCCAACCTCACCTGGCACTGCTGTATCTTAGGTAGACTCAAGGAGCAGATAGTCAGCAGACATCCCCTTATTTTCTTGAGCTTCCCTTCACCTTCACATATTTTCTTGGGCACAGTGGATAGGATTAGCACGCTGATAGGATTCATCAGTGACAAGACCAGAATGACAGAGGCAGGAGTATGGGGGCTCTGTTCATACCTGAGTTGATCAAGTCTTTTATGAAATGAAAGGATTCAATAACTTTATCTCTTTTTTTGTGTCAAATGCTTAATTTCTGAAATCCTCCTACTCATATTGCAAACCTGTCTTGTGCCAGGTGTGGTGATGTGCACCTGTAATCCCAGCAACCCTGGAAGCTGAGGCAGGAAGATGGCAAATTTGAGGCAGCCTGGGTGATTTAGAGAGACCCTGTCTCAAAATTAAAAAAAAAAAAAATTAAAAAGGAACTGGAGATGTGACTCTGTGGTAAAGCACTTGCCTGGAATGTATGAGGCCCTGGGTTCAATCCCTAGTACCACGAAATTAAAAAAAAAAAAAAAAGGAAAGAAAAAGACCAGGCTAGGGATATAACTCAGAAGATGTGATAGAGCATCCCTGGGTTCAGTTCCCATTACCACAAACTGAAACATCAGCAAAAATACTCAAACGAATAAAAAACCTATCTTGTACCATTTTAAATTTGAGCAAGCTGCTTACTCTCTCTGCATCTCAGTTTCCTCACTGGGGGAATATAACATCATGCTGTGACTTTCAGGATTAAGAGTACTGAGAAGGGCCTTTGGCCACATGGTAAGTCTCAACCTGGGCTCCAATTATTATCACTGTCATTGTTCTCCCTGCCCTTCTCTTCTCTTGGGGCTATTGGTCTCTCCTGGGGAGATTTTCTGGCATAGCAAAAACTGCACTTCACATAGGTGCTTCGGGCTGAAAACTCACCTTCTGCCCTCTAGACTGCAGGTGTCTCTGTGGGAAGATAATAACACCTAAAACCTGTCATTAATCCCTTTCAGTCTCCCAGGTCCTTTCATCCTGAGGGATTCTAAGGCCCTTGAATAAAAGAAGCAAAAACATTCATTAAAGCACTAACATTTGTATAGCAGGTACAACAAGTCTTCCTGATCCAGCCCATTACCAAACAAGCTCTTTATCTGAAGCATTCAAGTAATTTTAAGAGGTTAGCTTATTCCAAATGATCTCTAGATTTCAGTGACCACAAGAGCTTACCCACAGCCACCTTTCCACTCCTGCTTTCCTTCCTCTCTGGCCAAGTAGAGACAAAAGGTTGGCCTGAGTATTTTCTCCAGCTCTGTTTCCTCAGATGGGGAAAGTGGAAAAAGAGCACAGGACCAAAGAGGAAGAAGGTCATAATTCTGGATTCCTGCAAAATAACATCACAGACAACAGGGAGAACTGGGCCTTTCATCTTAAGATCTCAGAGCTATTTATACTTGACATATCTGATATCTGTTCAGGCATAATTGTATTTAATTTACAGAGAGAGTATTTGAACATGACCGAGCTTAGAGTTTCACCTCAAGTGTAAACAGCCACAGTAATATATTGCTTGCAAACTGATCAGCCCATTGTTTCTGATTTTTTTTAAAAAAATTATTGGTTCTTTTTAGTTATACATGACTGTAGAATCCATGTTGATGTAATTATACAAGCATGGAATATATCTTATTCTACATAGGACCCCAATCTTGTGGACATACATGATGGTGGGATTCACTGTGGTGTTTTCATATATGTACATAGGAAAATTATGTCAGATTCGTTCCACTGTGTATCTGATTTTTAATTAACTCAGCCAAGTTTATTAATCAAGGATGTGTGAAGGCTTTGCTCTGGGCAGCAAGGTTGGCCTGGCCACTTGCACTGGAGTGATGGCATAGTGGGTCATTTGGAGGTTGTCACATGCATAGCCATGAATACTCAAAGGCTGGTTCTCAGTGTAATTCATTAGTGCTCAAGTGCGTTGCAAATCCCTCATGGCTTGGTGAAAGTGATGGCGAAATTTCATTTTCTGATCATCCATGTGAATGCTCTCAATAGGGTGTGCCATCTGCCTTGAGATAAACTGAACCTATCAGAAAGATTAGAGTGTGTTAATCCAGTCAGATCTTTTCACAACACAGGCTGTTTAGAAGCACGTGTCCCCATCTCCAGTGGCAGCCGATGCCATTGGTTTTTCTTCTTGCCCTCTGCTCTTGTCCTTGGTACAGACAGGTATTTCTCTTGCCCTCTACCCAGCAGGTGGATTGCAGGGGTGAAAGGTAGCAACCCACAAAGCTGCTGCTCCCTGTCACTGCTTTCTCATCCCTAATCCTGGTTTCTTTAAGGAGCAAGGAAGAGAGAAGTGAATTAACATTCGATGGATACTTGTAATGAATCACACACCTTTCATACATGATTTCACTTAATTTCACCAGTTGTAAGGTTGCCTGAGAGCCCTGACTCTTTTAGAAATCCAAATTAAGCAACACAGTGGGTAATGTGTAGTTTAGACCAGATCATAGGAGATGAGAGGGCAGGGAGACTCTGTAGAGCCACCTCTACTCTTTCTGCTTATAGACAGTAACAGGGCTAACCTGTCAGTTTTTAGCATTGATATGCTTCAACATTTGGGTGCTTTTAGGGGGTGTAAATCTTCATTTGCAGGTGTGTGAAGTGATGGGTTCATTTTATTTCATGGACTATCACACCTAGTGACAGTAATACTTGGACTGTACTGGTGATTCTAGAGAAATAACCATGTGCCTGAGGATCAAAGCTGTTAGACGAGGAGGCAAGGACCATGGCACCTCTCCCTGCCTTGCAGGACAAATATCTTGGAGGAAACAAACTGCTTATCTACTCAAAACAGCATAACAATCATTTGTTATATCAGCTTTATTTTGGTTCCTATTGCTTTAGTTTTGCTTTTGCTTGTAAGAGTTATTGCTTACTGACTCTAATAGCTTAGACCTTAATTCCATTAGCATCTTTTTAGAATAGATGACATGCTTAGTGGCTCAGAGATTCCAGAAACAGGGTGAAGATGTGGCTTCTGGGGTTTGACCCTAACTGTTTCCTATGGGTGAGCAGATGGCCTGTTCCACATGATGAGTTGCTAGAAAGAACCAATATGAATTAGTGCAGTTTACTTTGCATACATAAATACTTAAGTTTGTGCTTAATAATACACTTGATGCAGATATTCTCTGAACACATAACAGCTCAATCAACCTCATATAAATTCAATGGACTTGACATGCCACAATCAGCTTTTACCAGTTTACCCCTCTCTCCAGCCTATGAAGCCTGTATTGCAGGGGCAGTAAAACTGATTAAAAACAATTCACCTTCTTTCATATTGACTTTTCTGAAGCATCTCCTGGCAGTAGGTATGTAGATTGGTGACATGTGAGATGTAATCAATTTATAAGTGTTTAGGCCATATTTTATGTTCTTCCCATAAGCAAAGTATAGATGCCTGATTCAGTAGAGGTGGGAGAAGTGACCCCTTTCCTCCTTCAAGTCAGGGAGCTAAAAATAATGCTCAAGAAGCATATAAAACTTTGACAATGTGTATAAATAACATGACTAGCCTCTGCCCTGAAGTATTTGAAAAGGCCATCCCAGAGATAAAGAGATGAGCGGGGCTTTAATTTATGTATGATCTATCAAAATGTATAAATGCATTCTACTGTATTGTACAACAAATTACATAGATAATACATTAGCATTTACAGTGAGCTCCATAATCCCATGAGATAGTTGATGGAAAAAAGAAATAAAATTTGTTGAGGAAATATATGAAGTGGACCTGATGACACCTGTACATGAAGTGAGTTTTATTACAAAAGAGGAACCATAAACTTAGGGAACCCACCTCTTTTATAAAGGGAAGGAAGCTTGCTTCATTTCTGTTCCAGAGGAAGATACTCTCTCTATCTTCTAAGACTGTACTATACTCAGAAAGATAATCTAGAACAAATGGTAGTTAGTGCCAGACATGGAAAAATGTGGGAGACCCACAGAGAATTTTCTTCCCCTGACTTTGTTAAGGTTACCCACCTGGGAACCTATCGAGATTAGAATCATACAAGCTCATGTGTCTCACTGGCTACTTGTCCAAGACCTTCAGACTCTGTGTCAATTCTGGGATCATCTTCTTGTTTGTTGCAGACCTGGTTCACACGGGGCATCCCCACATCAGTGTTTATGCTCTTTCTGTGTTCCTTGAGGCTGGGCCCCAGTCTTGGGTTCTATTCTTGTGGTGTTTCTTCCTTTTTCCCAGGATGAAGTGCCTTGCCTTGGTCTCTGACCCTTTCCACCACAGTCCCAATAACTCAAGTGCTGTATCCAGGCCAGTCTTAGACAGCATCGAACCTGGATCTTTGTGTTTTCCATCCCAGATGTAGCATTTCACTGATCATACTTGCAGGAACTCCTTGATATTGACCTGCTCAGCAAGACCTTGACTCCCTCTATTGTTCTAAAACTGCTTCATATGCTCAGTTGAACTTCAAATATTCTTTCCTACCACATTTACTTGGTGTGCTTGTCTTACCTTGTATAGTGTGTTTTGTGGCTGGGTTATTGCCTTCATCCATTTGAGCACCTATAACAGAATGCTATTGAATGAGTGACTTATGAATAACAGAGATTTATTTCTCACAGTTCTGGAGGCTAGATGACAGCAGATTTGGTGTGTGGTGAAGGCTTTTTTTCTGGTGCATAGATGGCTGTTTTCTCTCTGCTCACATGGTAGAAGGAGAAAGGGAGCTCTCTGGAGTCTCCCATAAGGAGACTAATACCATTCCCCCACCTCCTAATACCATCACATCGTGAGTTAGGATTTCAACACAAAAATTTGGGGGTGACCCGAACTTTCAGTCTCTAGCAGTCATTGTCTAGCTGCTTACTTTCACTCCAATAGGGAAGGAGGTGGAGAAGGGCAGACTAAGGATGAAAACCATAAGCAAGTGCTGTAGATAAATGCCTATGTGTACTGGACCAACTGGGAAGCCAGTCTGAATAGAGGCAAGGAGAAGACTGGGACAAAAGAGACTTTGAATGCCAAGCTGAAGAATGCTAGTAGAATACATTGAATCACAGAGCAGCCCAAGGACTTCATGGTAGTGTGGACCAATGGAGACAGCAGGATTCTTGAAATTAGATGGAACTTGGTTTGAGTTCTGTATCTGCTACAGAAGTGTGTGACCTTGGAACTTTGATTCTGTGTCTGAGTTTCTCATCTAGAACACTGTGATCATAATACCTACCTTCTGGGCTGTTATGAGGACTGTTGATACCCAATCTAGCACAGTGACTTCAACACTAACATGCTCAGTAAGTGGTAGCAGTTGTGTATTTTCCATTATGGAATGCTAGCCTCCTGCTATCCTTCTGATTTTAGACATGTGAAAAAAATGAAGCAAGGGGGCAGTTTGCAAAGTGACCTGCTTATACCACTTTGTCAGAGGTTCCCCAATCTTACTGAACACTTGTTATTCATAAAACACTGCTAGATAGTGCACAATCAGGCATGCATTAGTTGGTGACGGCTGCCAGCAATCAGCAGCACCCTCTGGAGACACAGATTGCATACCTAATTCTGGCATACCCCATAGCGGGCACTTTCGCCATTGACTAGATGTAAATCCGTAATGTGCTTCAGCACTGCCTTCCTTCAGTTCTGCAAAACTGCTGCTACTTATAGCTGCTTCACTCAGCCAATGCCCACTCATCCTTGGGTTTCAGCTCCCATGCCATTGTCTCAGGGAAGCCTTCCCAGGTGCTTCCAGCGAGGCAAGTTACCTTTTGTATGTGCCCATAATGCCTGCTGCTTCTCCTTCACTGTGTTCCTTATAACATCATCAATACCATTGTAAAAGCACAGGTGGTTGTAGGATATCCCCAGAACCTGGCAGAGGGTAGATATTTGGTTAAATGACTAGATAAGGTTTGCTAGCCACAATAGTTATTCCAGAATTTTAGAGTTGCTGCTTGGGATGTAAAAAATACTCTAAAAATGGGAAGATAATAATCTCAAATGCACATATTTATGTAATACATATACCTACCTGTAGATAAGTAGGTTGATTTGACTTTGTCTCATTTTGTCTTGCAGTGACACTTCACCAGGGACCTACTTAGTCCAGGGACTGGCATTTGGAAATTACTATCCTAAAAGTCACAGCCATTAATTAACTGTAGCATTGCCATTGCTCCCCATTGCTGAGGAAAACAGACTTTAGAGTCCCAAAGGTTTTCATAACAAATTTACCAAGTATACATCCATATTTTATTTCCTCAGCTTAATTTTTATCCCTAGTAAAATTTTAATTAATTTAATTTACTTATTTTAATTAATTTAATTTACTTATTTTTTTTAACCTAGTGTTTTCTTGAATGAAAATACCACCCTGTTGTGGTGGTTTATTTAGTTCCCAGAGTACTGTACACTGTCCAGGAAAGAGAGAGAGCGCGAGAGCAGCACATGCAGATAAGGACTATTCCCTTGGGAAGTGACATTTAGCCCAAGTGGAACATAACTTCCTATCACAGTTGAATTCCTCCCTCGTGGATTTATGGTGTCTTTAGATCTGTCTAATCCTGCCTCATGGTGAGAACCAGAGAACCGTGCATGACCATGCTTAGGGAACAGTGCACGAGGACACTGGGACAGCTGCGCAGGCTGCACCCTGCTAAAGCTCCCCAGCTGAGCAGAGTCTTCTCATCAAGTTTTGTGCCCAGGACGGGTCCAGATCTACTGGGAGGACAAGGCCACATGTTTCCAGGGCACACAAAGAAGAAAGGCCTGGAGGTGGTGGTCATCCAGTGAGCCAGTAGAGGGTGCTGATTTAGAGGGTGGACTTCGCAGGAAGCACGTTTGGACACCTGCCCCGCCACTGTCTGCATGACTTTGGGAGAGTTTGTAAATCCCAGTTTCCTCATGTGTAAAACAAGGATTAACAGTGGCAACAACAATAATCCCCATTTCATAATGAGATAAAGTAAGGATCAAATGAGATAAAGTAAGCGGAAGACAAAGCAGAGTGGCAGGGCTTCCTTAATGCTGACTGTAATGATTATCATTGGTGCCATGAAGCACATGGCCTTCTAGGAGGTACCGTGGACGTGGGTCTCATTTGTACTTTCTCTCTCCTCTTCTCCTTTCCATGCTGCTTTGTCCCCCCAGTGACTCCCCTTAATGTACCCACCATTCTCAATTACTAAAACCAGAAATCCAAATATCAGCCCAGACTTTTCTCTTTCCTTCTCCCTCACCTCTACCATCTATGCAGTCACTAAAATCTATGAATCCTTCCCACCCACCTTACCTCAGCTGCTTGACCCAGAAGAACCTCAATCCTCTCATGGATAATGCCAGCAGCCTCCAGACTGGCTCCTATTTCTAATCTTTTTTACTTTTCATTTTGCAGTACTGGGGATTAAACCCAGGGGTGCTCTACCACTCAGCCACATCCCACAATTTCTATTTTTTTACTTTTGAGATGGGGTCTCGTTAAATTGCTGAGGCTGGCTTCTAAGTTCTAATCCTAGTGACTCAGGAGGCCTCAGCCCTCCTGAGTCACTAGGATTATAGGTACGTGCTACTGTGTCCAGCTCCCCAACCCTTTCTGTATTTCCATTTTGAGACAGGGTTTGCCCAGGCTGGCCTTGAACTTGCCTCGGGGTCCTGAGCTGCTGGTGGTGTGCACCACCATTCCCTGCATATCCCTGATCTTTCAGAAACACAAATCTGATCTCACATATTCTCTTGGGTAGGGCTATCCTATGATGTCCTGTTTAACTATAGGATAAAGCCGAGTTTCCTTGGGAGTGATTATGGCTCTGTGACACCTGCTCTGTTCCTTTCATCTTCTTATCTTGCTTCTGTGTTCCAGCAACAGGGCATTCTGGGAACTATATAGTGTTGGATGGGGTTTCCTGTGCTTTGGGCACGTTGTTCTCTTTTCCTGAAATGTTGTTGATGATGGTGAGGACAATGATGCTGATGATGACAACAATGGCAGTGACGATGATGGAGAAGAAGAGGAGGGAGAGGTCAGCAGTAACAGTTACCAAGTACTGGGAATTTTCAATATGCCATTTTCTGGGCTTGGTGCTTTCATTCACAATCTGCTTTTGACCAACTTTGGCTGCCTGGTGAACTCATCAAAAATAATTATGATCTTTAAAAATATATCTGTGCGTATTTATATGAGTACTTCCCTTATAATCCTGGGGGCTTGACTTTGTGTCCCTTCCCCACAAGGGGAGGCCACGTGGTTGTGTGTGATGGTCAGTATTGTTG
Organism: Sciurus vulgaris; assembly: GCF_902686455.1. Taxonomy (NCBI): domain Eukaryota; kingdom Metazoa; phylum Chordata; class Mammalia; order Rodentia; family Sciuridae; genus Sciurus; species Sciurus vulgaris. The sequence continues at coordinate 82,030,919 of NC_136465.1, forward strand.
TTCCCACTTGCTTATTTTAAGTAGCTTTTAGTTTTTAGAGCAGTTTTAGATTCACAGCAAAACTGAGCTGCCAGCATGGAGTTCCCACATATCCTGTGCCCCTGCCCCAGCCTCCTCCCTTCACTACCAGCGCTGCTCTTCACAGTGGTATGTTTGTTACAGCTGATGAGCCTACCCTGATACATGTTATCACCCAGAGTGCATAGTTGACATTAATTAGGGTTCCCTCTTGGTGGTGTACAGTCTGTGGTTGAGGCAAATGGTAATGACTTGTACCCATCATTATAGTATCATGTGCAGTATTTTTACATTACTACCCTAAAATCCCCTGTACTCCACCAATTCATCTCTTCCTCCCTCCTTATTGATTTTTTAATTATATTGTCTACATAGTTTTATCTTTCCAAAAATGTCATATAATTGAAATCATACAACATATAGTCTTTTCAGACTGACTTCTCTCACTTAGTAATATGCATTTAAATTTCCTCCATATCTTTTCATGTATTAAGAGTTCATTGCTTCAGGACTGAGTTATACCCCATCGTCTGGATACATCAGTTTATTTATCCATTCATCTACCGGAGGACCTCTTGGGTGCTTCCAAGTTTTGTCAATTATGAATAAAGCTGCTGTAACCTCTGCATGCATGTTTCGGTATGAACATATGCTTTGAGTAAATACCAAGAGTACAATTGCTGGGTCATTTGGTAAAGTATGTTTAGTTTTATAAGAAATTCCCAACTGTCTTCCAAAGTGACTGTTCTGCTTTGCATTCCCACCAGCAATGAACAGGTGTTCCTGTCGCTCCACGTTCTTGTCAGCACTTTAAACAGTTGCCATGTTAGATGATAGCCATTCTAATCAATGTGTGATTGTTTTAATTTGCAATTCTCTATTTGATATTCTCTATGATGTGGAATATCTTTTCAAATTCTTATTTGCCATCTGCATATCTTTAGTGAAGTATCTGTTTATATTGTTTGCCCATTTTAAAATTAGATTGTCTTCTTATTGTTGAGTTTTTAAAAAAATCTGATATATGCTATTATTATTAGTTCTTTTCAGTTATACATAATATTGGGATTCATTTGACATAATTATACAAGCATGGAATATAATTGGCTCTAATTCACTCTCCAGTGTTTCCCCTTTCCCTTCCCCTCCTCCCTCTCCCTGTTCCCTTCTTTTTTAAATTAGTGCCTTATATCCACATAAAGGTGAGATTCACTGTGATATATTTATGTATGTGCATAGGAGAGTTAGGTCAGATTCATTCCACGTTCTTCCCTTTTTGCAATCCTCTTTCCTTCCCCTCAACCCCCTTTCTCTACTCCACTGATCTTTCTTTTATTTTAACGAAATTCCAATTCTCCTTTTCTTTTTTACTCCCTTATTTTGGATTAGTTTCTACATATCAGAGAAAATATTAAACTTTTGACTCTCTGGGTCTCTCACCTAGCATGATGGTCTCCAGTTCCATCCATTTACCAGCACATGCCATAATTTCATTCTTTTTTTTATGACTGAGTAATACTCCATTGTGTACTTATACACTTTCTTTATCCATTCATTTTTGACAGGCACCTAGGCTGGTTCCATACTTGGCTATTGTGAATTGTGCTTCTATAAACATTGATGTGGCTGCAACCCTGTCGTACGCTGATTTTAGATCTTTTAGATATATACTGAGAAGTGGGATACCTGGTTCATTTGGTGGTTCCATTCCTAGTTTTTTGAGGAGTCTCCATACTGCTTTCCAGAGTGGTTGCACTAATCTGCAGTCCTACCAACAATGTATGACTGTATCTTTTGCCCCACGTCCTCACCAACATTCATTATTGTGTTCTTGATAATTGTCATTTTGACTGGAGAGAGATGAAATCTCAATGCAATTTTTATTTCCATTCCCTGATTGCTAGAGATGGTGAACATTTTTCATATATATGTTGGCCATTTGTATTTCTTTTCTTTCTTTTTCTTTTCTTTTTTTTTTTTTGGTGCTGCTGTGGATTGAACCCAGGGCCTTGTGCTTGTAAGGCCAACACTCTATGAACTGAACTATATCCCCAGCCTCTTTTTTCTTTTTTAAAGAGTCCAGCTAGTTCTCCCTAGCTCTCTCTTTTTTTTTTTTAGTTGTTAATGGATCTTTATTTTATTAATTCATATGTGGTGCTGAGAATTGAACCCAGTGCCTCACACATGCTAGGCAAGTACTCTACCACTGAGCCACATCCCAGCCCTTGTATTTCTTTTGAGAAGTGTCTGTTTAGTTCTTTTACCTATATATTAATTGGGTTATTTTATATTTTGGTCCTAAGTTTTTTGAATTCTTTATATATTCTAACTACTAATCCCCTGAGGGTAGGTGGCAAAGGTCTCCTATTCTATAGGCTGTCTCCTCACACTCTTGTTTCCTTTGCTGTGCAGAAGTTTTTAAATTTGATGGCAAATTGATTTTTGGTTTTATTTCTTGTGCTTTAGGAGTCTTGTTAAGGAAGTTGATTTCTGTGCCTATATATTGAAGTGTTGGGTCTACCTTTTCTTCTAGCAGTTGCAGAATTGCTGCTCTGCTTTCTAAGTCTTCAGTCCACTTTTGTGCAGGGTGAGAGATAGGAGTCAAGTTTTATTCTTCTATGTATGAATATCCACCTTTCCCAGCACTATTTGTTTAAAAAGCTGTCTTCTCTCCAAAGTATGTTTTGGTACCTTTGTCTAATATCAGATGGCTATATCTATATGGGTGTGTCTCTGTGTCTTCTATTCTATTCCATTGGTTTTAACGTCCATTTTGGTGCCAGTACCATGCTGTTTTTGTTACTGTAGCTAGGTAGTATAATTTGAGATCAGATATTGAGACGCTTCTAACATTGCTCTTCTTGCTTAGGATTGCTTTGACTATTCTGGGTCTCTTATTCTTTCAAATGAATTTTAGAACTGTTTTTTTCTAGTTCTGTAAATAATGTCATTGGTATTTTGATGGGGGATTACATCCAATCTGTGAAATACATAGTAGTATTGTCATTTTGACAATATTAATTCTGCCTATTCAAGAATATGGGAGGCCTTTCCATCTTCTAAGGTTTTAATTTTTTCTTCAGTGTTCTATTGTTTTCACTGTAGATGTTCTACACCTCCTTTGCTAGATTAATTCATTTATTTTTGAGGTTATTGTGAATGGTAGTTTTTCTAATTTCTTTTTTAGCAGATTCATTATAGGAGTATAGGAAAGTGATCAACTAATGTATTTCGATCCTGTTTCCTGCTTAAGAGTTCTTTGTATATTTTAGACAGAAGTCATTCACTCCTGTCTTTTGCAAATATTTTCTCCCAGCCTGTGGCTTCTCATTCTCTCAAGCTCCTATTTATTTTTAAAGTGTAACTCAGAGGACTGAGCCTTTGACGTGTGTGGTGCTGGGCCTGCCTTGTCTCCAGCCTAGCAGATGATCACTACTGACTTTGTGCTGTTACTGTACCTTAAACGAACATCCATCATATTGTAAATATTTTCCTACCAGACTGAAATTCTTTGGAAGAGGGTCATGCCATTCATTTTTGCATTTCCAGAGTGAAACACAGCATCTGGAACTCATTAGATACCTAGTACCTGAGTGTTTAGGGAACTGAAGGTGTGAAATGAGAACTCACGTGAACCCATTACCCCTATTTCCCTCAGAAACATGGGGTGAATTTTTCTTTCAGCGGAGATAGAGAAACACACTATGGGAATAACATTCTTGTCTTGACTGCATTACATCCTTACCTGGACACAGGTGTTTTCAACAGAACCCGAGGCAAGCTGTCCATCCCCACCTGAGAAACTAGCTGAGCAAGTGACTGAATACCCTCTCTGCTCAGTGGAAAAATGTTTGTACAATGCTCTGATGATCTCTGTGGTCAGAAAACATGTTTATCACCTGCATGTTCATCTTTTAAAGTATGTATTCCTCTTTCCACTTCTCTGTCTCAGCTAGCATCTTCACTTCAGGGGAACGGTTTACCATTTCTGTCTGTCCACACAAAGTCTCTCTTATTTCCTGAATGGAACTGTACATGCATGGACATGTGCATACCTAGGTGATAAAATTCCTCCTGAATTCTTTCATGGGTTCGAATGTTGCAAACTCAAGTCAAACTCTTTCTTTGCTCTCTTCTTCCCCCACCTTGACCAACCTTCTTCTTATTCTCTTTTTCCCTTTCATCTTTGCTTTCTCTTGCCTTTGACTTGGTTTGTTTTTGTAAAGTTCTCTCCTCCCTGACCCTGTCTAATCTCTGGTATTTATCTCAAAATGCTTACCATTATGTTTAAGAACACATCTCTTCAAAAAGGCTTCTATTGGGACCAGACTGTGCATCCAGAGTTAGGCTAAGCCCGAGGGGGATGAAGTTGGGAGAAGAAAGAAATTTCACATGATTTATAGGCTTGTGACCATTTGCTGAGACATTCATATGAAAAGTAAAGAAAAATCCCATAAAAGATGACCAGATGTTTTGTCTGCAAAATTTGAGACTTTTGATGTTAGGCTGAAAAAAATCTGTGGATTCTTGACTGAATTTTGAAATTTTCACAGGGTTTTAAGGATATTTAGATAATAGCCATTCTTAGTATCTTCAGTCAGTTGAAGTAATTTAAAAGTTATCAAGATATTGTTTGCTTTTGAGAAGTCTACAGAGTAGATTCACAGAAGTCTGAGAGTAGAAACTTAGTAGAAGCTTAAGTATCCCCCAGACACTTAAAATTCTTCCTCCAGTTTCACCCTTTCTTGAGATGAATTTTTGGATTGAATATGTGGGTTTTGGAACATTATTTTCTGTGCATTTGCATATACTCATATTCTGTAATCATCTTTATGTAAAGATTATTTCACTCTGTGATTTTATTTTTTCAGTGAACACTGGAGCTCGATGATCTCTCCTGTCAGTACAGAGCTGTTTCTCTAACTGATGGGTAGAGACCTGACGCTTGGGTGAGCCATGGCTTATTTAACATTGCACCAGGGGGCCTTGCTTGCATCGTTTCTTTTCTTATTTTCCTTTCCTTTTCTATTCCAAACCATAAAGCAATAAATATCCTTACACGTATATTTTTCCCCATGTGTATTTCTGTGGATATTATCAGATTTTACGAATTTTTGCTGATTCCAAGTGACATTGAACGTTTCTCTTTCTTTTTTCTTCTTTTGGTTCATTTGTTTTTCTTTGTTTCAAATTGTCTGCTAATTTGCTTTGTTTACTGTTCTTAGGGGTTACACATATTTTCTTGATAATTTAGGGAGCTTCATTCCCAACACATAAATTTTTATTTCTTTCAGGATTTAAAACAAGGATGCTCTACTACTGAGCTACATCCCCAGATATTTTATTTTTTATTTGGAGACAGGGTCTGACTAAATTACTAAGGCTGGCTCCTGCAATAGCTGGGATTATAGGCATGAACCACCATTCTTGGCCTTTATCTACCATCTGGAATCTATAATTAATTTTGTTACACTGATTTTATCAAATATCTTTCCATCTATTCATTGTTTTATTCATTTATCAATCTACTTTTTTGGGGGTAGGGTACCAGGGATTGAATCAGGGGTACTCAACCACTGAGCCACATCCCCAGCCCCATTTTTATTTAGACAGGGTCTCACTGAGTTTCTTAGCACCTTATTTTTGCTGAGGCTGGCTTTGAACTCAAGATTCTCCTGCCTCAGCCTTCTGAGCCGCTGGGATTTATAGGAGTGTGCCACTGGGCCCGGCGTGTGCAATATTTTTATGCATTTCTAAGTAAGTTGCAGATATTAGTATAGTAAATATTTTTAATGCTTATCTGTAATAGAATTTAATTTCATTTATGGTCCTTTTTAGTTTTTGATGTAAAATTTACATATAGTAAAACACAAAAATCTTAAGGTATAATTCAATGTGGGGAGTTTTTTATACATTTGAGTAGTAGTTTTCCCCTTTTATGTTTATTGCCAAATGTTTCTCCAAATCCATGAAGTAAAGCACCTTTTAACTTTGTTATGATGTCTTTCATATATAGAACTAGAAAATTTAGATGGTCGAGCTGTCAATAATTTTCTTTTTATGTTCTACATTTTGCCTCTTCCTTAGGAAAACTTCTCCCATCCCAACATTATTAGCTTGAAAGTTTAATTTTTTCAGTGCATTGATTTTTCCGGTTTTAAAATCCAAATGAACCTAACTCTCAATGAGAAACCCATTGTTCCATAGTTAGAGGCTCTTTTTAGAATTTTCTACTATAGACTTTGGTTGAAAAATTTCTTCAAAACTTAGAGGACGTTGGAAGAGCAGAGGGAGAAGAGGCAGTAAGAAAGTTGGTGTAGAAAGGACAGAAGGGTGGAAAGAGACAGGACAAAATTTTTGAAGTGAAGATTCTAAAGGTCTCACTTGAACATTTCTACAACAATGGAATGCGGTTATTTCTGGCATTAAATAGTAAAAATGCAAGTTTTGTCTTCAACAGGATCTTCTACATGAGATTTTTTTAAATAGCAGGGTAAGGTGGTTCTGTGCTTAGGAATGACCTGTGGAACAGTTTCAGTATCTTTCTAGCAGAGAATTATCTGTGAAAGATCTGAATCAAGATGTGAAATCTGTAAGCTTTAAACTGCAGCTGTCATGATTGATGACTGAAAATGGCTGAAATGAGAGAAAAAACAGAGTGGCCAGGAGCGGGTGGTCTGGTTTACACCTTGCTGGTTCACCATGGAGGCAGGGACATGGCTGCCATAGGCAAAGTGTATGGTCAGAGGGTAGGTGTCATCTGGAGAACAAGGGGCAGTTTGATAGCTCTTTTGAGAACACATCTAGAATACCTCTTTATCCTCAGAATGTTAGTGTCATTTAGGGAGATAATCAATTGGAGGGAACTGGAGAAAGGGAAGAAGAAATCTCTTGTAAGGATATGTTAAGAAAATAAATGCAAAGCATTTCACGCAAGACAAAAGCAAATTATTTTTATTATTATCAAAATATAAGGAAGGAAGGAGGAAGAAATAGTTGTTTTTTTTTTTTTTTTTTGGTTCTGTGATGAACATTTTAGAGCATCAGAAGAACAACTGTTTGTAGGGGTTCACATGTGTCATGCTTTTCTATAATACAATATCTATTTATTCAGGAACCACTCAGAAGATGATATTGTACCATATGACCCAGACAGCCCACTTCCTAAGTATTTACCCAACAGAAATGAAAGAATATATCTATACAAAGACGTGTACAAAAATGTCTGCAGTAATTATATTTCTAAGAGCCCTAAAATGGAAACAGTCTGAAAGTCTATCAATAGGTGATTAGATGAACCACAGGGACACAGCCACATCTGTAATACAATTGAGCAATAAAAAGGAATTAATGAACATGAACTCAATGGTAAAACCAGCAACATTGATGACTTACAGAATAATTATGTTGAGCAAAGGAAATCAGACAAAAGACAGCACATGCTTTTTACTTCTACGTATATAAAATTCTAGAAAATGCCAATTATTGAAGGAGAGGTAATAAAGGATAACAAAAGGCACAAAGTTGCAGGGATGTGGATATTCCAGAGCATGATTGTGGTTGCATAGATGCATATACATGCCAAAACTTTTCAAATTATCCAATTTAAAAAACATTGTATTGTTTGTGAATTATATGCTGATCAAGTTTTTTAAAGCAGAACATCATTGTCAGGTGTGGTGGTGCACACCTGTTATCCCAACAATGTGGAAGGCTGAGGCAGGAGGATCCCAAGTTCAGGGCCAGCCTCAGAAACTTAGGGAGACTCTCAGTGACTTGGCAAGATCTTCTCTTGAAATAAAAAATAAAAAATACTGGAATTGTGGCTCAGTGGTTGAGCATTCCCGGGTTCAGTACCCAGTACCAAAAAAAGAAAAAGAACAACAAAATCTCCCCCAAAGAGATAACATTGGGAGGTATCTATATAATTTGAAAAGAATGATCTTTTCTAAAAGATTCAAATCTACATTTTTTAAGCTCGCAAGATTTACTACAACATTCAATCCACAATTTGATTTAGAAAAGTTCAGTCCATACCCAATATTTTTAGCACTAAAATTTTTCAAAGAATTTTTCTTAAGCGTTGAAGGAGTCCATGTTGATCATCTGTGAGATAGAAAACTATCCAAAGGGATCATACAGAGGTTTATAAACGTGGCTTTTCACCACAGTATTTGCAGGGTTAGAGAACTGTTTCTCCAAAGGGAAATTACAGAAGCCCTATTGCCATAGTTAATAAAATCTAACTATACAAAGACCTCAGCTAAGAACAGAGCTCAAAACTTATAAAGGCTTTCATCCAAAGATACAAGCCTTTCTAAGCACCAATTAACAAAATCTCACACCACACTATGGGCAGAAGGGTGTGATCTTCAATTGTTTTATAGTTGGTAAATTGGAATCCCAAAGGGCTCAGCCAGCCTGCCCAAGGTCACCTGGTGAGGTAGCTGCTGACTCAATGGTAAGGCTTAAGAATTCTGTCTCCTGGCCCTGCCCTGACTTACTCCAACCAACTAAGAGTCCTCTGGCCCTCAACCAGACCTCTAGGGGGAAGAAAACTCCTGGTTCAACCAGTTTGCTTTGGAACCTAGATGGTATTAGAGGCCACACCAGGGGTGGGACCACTGGATCCAATGCTAAACCCATCTCATTTCCTTCCTCTCTCTCTCCCTGTGTTGGATTAGTTCATTGCAGTCTTCACTGAATTCTTGGTTCCAGACACTGAGCATTATTGAAGCTGAAATAATTTCTTGGTAAACTCAGAATCAAGATTTTCATCAGTTTGCTTTTCTTCTGTTTTCAGAGAAACTTGTAGCATAAAGGGGAGAGTCTCACAACTCCATGGGAACTCTGGGAAACTCTCAATCCTGTTGGATTAATTATGCAATTAATTTAGAGACTCATGGACCAGAGAGGGGAAGACTGTTAGACCCAAAGTACCAGTGAATGGAACATTTGGCATTTGCTGGGAGAGGTGTAAGCTTCAGATGTATCAGAGGCTCCCCCTAGTCCTGTTGGCTTTGCCACACGAGTGTGGGGAAAACAGTTAATTGAGATACTGTTAGGGTCCCATTCCAACTAATCCCTGGAGAATCAAAGTGAACACACGGTAATGCAAATCACAGAAAGAGGTTTTATTAAAGCAAGCTCGAGCCTGGACCGCAACCAGCCCCTCAGACCGATACAATGGCTGGGGGGAGGGAGCGCCCCGAGTGGTGAGAAAGCGCTCTATTTAAGAGCTTTTCCCAGCATTCACACACAAAGACCTGTACATTATTGGTTAAAATTCACACAGCTAAATACTTGTCCCCTTTTGGTTTGGTCCCTCCACTTTATTTGAATCTTATTGGGTCCCGCCAAAACTGAACGGTCCTGGAGGGAGCAGGGAGGAGGGAAGGAGTGAATTATGAGGGAGAGGGGTCAGGGTTAGGTTCCCCTGTCCTTGATAGATGGGGTCTCTGGGCATCTGCACATTCCTCAGGTAGATATCTCTGAACAGCCTTGATAAGCCCGGGGCCCAGCGCATCCCATTCGACCCTTTATTGGCCCTCGAAGGCGCCGCTGTGGCTGCCGGCATCCTCAGGGCTTGCACGCCCTTTTCCTGGGGGTCCGGTTCACAAAATAGCTTGTTTATACAAAAGGGTTGCACGGATGGCACCCCGTTCTCAACAATACCAGATTCTGTCATCAGAAGTGATCTTTTTCTTGGATGGCATAGGTGACATGTTCTAACTGACATGTGATGCATTTAACATGAGTTTCTATTATGGCTCATATGGTAATATGTACTTACCTAGGGGTTATTCATATAGCAGATGGCCATCTCAAACACTGCTGAGAAGGAAACAAAAAGGAGTTTGAGTGGCCAACATGGGCGTCAAAAATTCATGGTGCTACTCTGCCTTTCTTAGACACTAAGAGAGACACTTTTATTTTAGACACCACTTAGGAAGTTTGATTCTGATCTCCAGCAGATTAGAATCAGTGCATTAATGGGGCAGGGAGGAATTTTCAGAAACAGAAGTAAGAAGTTAGTAGCTTCATAGAAAAGGAGATAGGAGGGGAAAAAAAGCACAAATAAGAATAGAAAAAACAGTAATTTGAGGTAAGGAAAAATAGCTCTCCATAATTCCAAAGCCCAAGAGATCATGATTTTTCTTCATCAGAGTTCAATATTGGAGGTTATAATTATATGTTCTACAAATATATATTGGGATCCTGGGTACTCCATCAGGCACTGGGTATATAATGGCAGACACAAGGAGGGTAATAAATTACTTTGGATGAATTTAACTTAGAAAAACAGACAATAATACAATATAAAGATTTCTATAAGAATTAACATGTTTAAATGATTTGATTCCCAAAAATTTAAGTTCCAGAATTTTAGAAGAATAAATTATGAGGAACAGCTCATTTTCCATGAGATCTAATAAATGAGGCATTAATTATATCAGCATGACATTGTCATTAGCTTTAAATCAAGAGTGGTATACATACATACTATTGTCTGAAGGCACAGATGTCTACCTTATCCTTTAATTATTGCCGACTCCTGTGACATTATATACTTCAGCTCAGTTAATGCAGCCTACTTCTCCTTGGGGTGGGGAGACTGGGCACAAGTTCAAGAGTGTTTGGTGATGGGAGGTGACATATATGAGGGAGGAAAAAGTACAGATGTAGAACAGGAATTCAAGGGACCCTCAATTTTGTTTTCAACTTTTTATGGAGGAACTTTTTTTTTCCTGACTTCTCTTCCCACCCTCTTTCCCAGTCCTCCTTTCTTACACATGAAAAATGAAGGTCCAAAAGGAGTAGATCTATTGGAATTAAAACAGAGGGTGGAGCTGCCTGGGGATGTACTATGCACTTAAAATAAAACAAAACAAAATGCCTCTTGATTGCCAGGGCAGGAAATTTCTGCCCAACTGGAAGGGCTGGTTGCTGGAATGCAGGAGTCCTTGAGGGGCCTTTCTGGAAAGCTGGGGGAGGTGTGGCTAGAAGAGAGCTCCTCCAGGCAGCCACACCCTGCTGTGGTCTGTCTGAGGGAGTGAGTCAAAGCACAAGAGGGATGTCAGGGCATTGAGATGAGCCCGAGCCCGCTGAGGGATCCGGTCAGAATGTGACCATGTTTTGGCAGGGTCATCTCAGTGTCACAGAACACTGTGGGCCCAAATAGGCTGGAAGTGACTGAATTGAACAGCAAGTCTAGAGTCAAAATCAGGTCTAGAGTCGGCATGGATCCATGCACCAGGCCCCTCCTCACCAACTTACTGTGGCCACAATCTTTTCTGTATATTTTTCTCATCAGTGTACTCCTACTTCCTAGCATAGCTCTCGGCATAAGTTAAAATCTTGGTGATGTTTAAATGGCTATAAGTGTGCGTGTATGTATTTATGTATGTGTGGACTGAGGAAAATTCTTTGTTATCCTCTTATAAATAACAACTTGCCAATCCTAATTTAAAACACCTCCTCACACACATATATTCCTCCAGAAATAGAGCAACAACCCTCACCCTCACCTAGGATTTCTCACACAGTAGATCCAAGGAAATTAATCAGATACTAAAATGGAAAGAAATAGAAAATTATGCATACAGTTGCCCACTACTTCTCAAAATATTCCACAAAATAAATATTTACTCATTTTCTTAGTAAAGGGTTTGATGGTTTCCTGTTAATACTTTATTTACCCTTAGTAATGAAGTGTATACTCAAAAGTTTATGATTAGACAAATTTTGGCCTGAGGAGTTAGCAGTCTAATTATAATGAAGACAAACAAGCATAATATACATAAGTGCTTCTGTCATTGAAATAACCTCCAGGCAGGGGCTCTGTTCTGGTGGCTTCTGAACACCTTTTAAACATAGAGTCTGAGTTCCAGCTACCTGCAGTGGTGGGAGACTGAATTGATGGAGGAACAATGTTGACTCTGCCTCCTTTTGGGCCTGACTTTGGGCCCACAGGTAAGCTGCAGCTGTTCCTCTCCGTTGCAGTAGAGAGGGCACAACCTAACATCAGCCACGGAAGCCAGTCCATACATTGTTACCAATCAGCAACCTGTAAACCAACTTTGCCACTAAACACCCTTTTAGGTTCTATTGTCTTTTTAGAATAAGATCTTCTAGTTCAATGTTGGCGAAGTTTTTTTTTCTTTCTATAAAATGCCAGAGAAAGTCAACATTCTAGGCTTTGCAGGACACAGTCTCTGTTCTAAAGACTTGATATTTAGAAGCACTAAAGCAGCCCCAGACAACACAAAAACTAGGGGACATGACTGTTTCAATAGGTCTTTAGACTCTCTCTCTTTTTTTTCCCCCAATAAAGTCTGACACAGGTGCAATGGGATTTCCAGATGGAAGGAGGGGATCAGAATTTAGTGACCTCTATGGGAGCTGTTTGTTTATTACATTCTGGTGCACGCTTCTTATCTTGTAACAGACCCCGGAGTACTCACTGGACTAGATGACCTATGACAGGCCATCCCAGGCTCCCAAAGCCCACCCATTTGTTGGTGGTGAGACCACCAGAGGAAATGGTGTGGACAGGATTATGATTTCCCTGCATGGATAATGTTTTTCAAAAGGAAGCATTTAAATTTGGAGGCTACATGTTTCAGAGGGTTTAGCTTTAAGAAGTAGAGGCACCAAACCCATGTCTGAGTACAATGAGTATGACAAACTTGTTGTGTTAAGTCACAGAGATTTCAGTGTTACTTAATCACCACAACACCACAACGTAGCTTTATTATGTTAAAAAAAAAAAAAAAAAGTAAGCATTTACTTCTCAGCCACAGAGATTTCCTTCAGACGCACCATGGCCTAACTACCGCTGTCATTCTTAGAGCTGCATTTAGTAAATATCCCTCCCAGTCCTGACTGAGCCCTCAGTCCTCTTCTGTGCTACCACCTACCTTCTTGCCTCCTTTCACTTCCAGCTTTCTGCTCTGGTTGTCCCTGTTTTGGGCCAGTCACCCCAGCTTCCACTTCCTACCACCCACGCTGCTTCTACTACTACCATCACCTAAATCAGATGCTTTTTTCCATACACACAGTCACAAAATGGTCGGGGCCACAGGCTTTGGCTTCGTTCTATCTAAGCATCTGGATCATCTCTCTGAAATCTTATGCTGTTTAGAACTTCACTTTTTATTCCTCTGGGCCTTGGTTCTTAAAGACTTCCCCACATTTGCCTTCAAGAAGACCCTGATTTTAGCAGAAAGTGTGCTCTTATCAATGAATGCTCGCCTCCCTTTCTATCTAGTTTCCACCAAAGTTTACCCAGGCCATTTTGTACATTGCTACCCTTGAGCTTCTGATCTTCTCTTCTGGATTGCCATCAAGAAGCACCAAGGTGTTCTCTGTTTGGAAAGTTAACCAGTTGATTCTTCTTATCTCTGTCTTTCTTGATGCATTCAGGTTCTTTGACATTGAATCTTTTGATTGTCTCGGCACTATCACAATCAATACACTGAGCTATAGTTTTTTGCAAGAACCAACTTCCCCTAGGTTACAGAGGTTGAACCCTCAGGTTCTAGCTAGCACCTGGTACCATAAGCTTATGGATCCACCCAGCCCTGGTATTTCATGTAACTGGGCAAGGATACTCTCCGAACTGGCAGCAGTAGGGCTCCAGAGGATTTGTGTGGTTGGCAGATCAGACTCTAGATGGAGTCTGTCTTCTGTCTCTGAGGCTCTCCTCCATTGTCACAGTATCTGCCCCATCATCTTTGGGGTGACCTTTGACCTCACTGTTGTGATAGGACTCTCCCTAAGCAGTTGGATTGCACACAGCAGCAGAATGGGGCCATGCAACTGACTGGTGAATTGGAGTGGGAGGGGTGAGGAAGGCTCTGACTTCCCCTCTCTCGTCCCCAGGGTGGGCTGCTCTGGATGGGGCATCAACTCCTCCTTGGGGCTGGTTGTCAGTGACTGGCATCACCATCCATTAGACACCCAAGTCAGAAACACATGTGTCCCGTTTCCTCACCTGCTCACACCTAATCCACCATGTAGTCCTGTCATCATAGGCCTTAGGACATACTGTGCTCCCTGAGACTGCCAAGAGCTAGGTGACCGGCAGATCTCAGGTAGATTTCCACAACTCTTTCATCTGTGGTCTTCTTGCCTACAGTTTGAACTCAACTAACCTGTTATCCCTACTATGACCAAAGCAATCCCTCTAAAATGCAGATATGACTCTTTAATGACTCCTCATCTTTTTGAAGATAAAGGTTGATTTTCTTCTTATTCCTGATCTTCCCCTTGGTTACTTTCCCAGACCTACTCCTCACCACCTCCAGCATCCTTCCCACAATTGCCTTTTCTTTTGCCTGTGCAAAGATCTACTTGAACTTTAAGTCTCAGATCAGACATCACATTGCCACCTCCCTTGGAGGATCCTCCCCTCCTCTCTAGAGGGCAGAGCAGGGTAGTTATTAAAAACACATTTTATAAACTTAGATTGACTAAATTCAAAGCACAACTTGGTCATGAACTAACTGCACTACTTTTGTGCATGTCTTTTTTTTTTTTTTTTTTTTTCCCTTTTTGCAGAATGGGTTCAAACCTAGGCCCTCAAGCATGCTAGACAAATGCTCTACCACGTGGCTATATTCCCAGCTCCCAGATGCATGGCTTTGGATAAATTATGTATCCTGTCTGAGGCTCAAGTTTTGTTTGTATTTGTGAAATGAAGATGACAATAAGCTTACGTTCATCATAAAGTTGTTTGAGAATCGAATAAGTTCGTATACATAGAGTACGTAGAGTAGTATCTGGCATATAGTAAATGCTATGTTTTAGTTATTTTTGTGGTCATTTTCCTCATTGTTTTGTTATTTCCTTTTCCAGTTCGAGATTGCCTAGCCATTACACAGATTACATCCTATTCTAGCACTTAACCGCACTCTGTTGAATAACCTCCTATTTACTTGTCTCCCTTTGAAACTGTGAGCTTTTCCTTCACTGAACCCAAATGATCAGCACAGTGCCTGGCCCAGAGCATGCAATCAAAATACATTCCTTGAATTAAAAGATGAGCACAAAGCAAGGATTTTTTTTTTTATTGTAAACAAATGGGATACATGTTGTTTCTCTGTTTGTACATGGAGTAAAGGCATACCATTTCAAAGCAAGGATTTTTAATCCCTCTGTAAAATGGAGAGGGAGGAGGAGATAAGAGGGAGAAAGAAATGAAAAACAAATGCTGTAAGGTGGCCTTGTCACACTCCTCACAAAGACACATGAATGTTCTCTGTGCCATTAGCTTCAGAGTTCCACTTTTTGGCACCATTGGGTCATCATCAGCCTGCTGCCTTCAAGTTCTTGTCTCCTTTTGGTCCACTATTATGGGTGACCAAGGGATAATTCACCCACCAAAAGGTTTTTCCTCTTTTAGTCCGTTGTTACCTGCAGATTCATAGCCATCCCTGAGGGTTGTGGAAGGCTGCTCTTGAAAACTAGGTGTGACAAGTAGATGGACTTCTCAGGAGCATGATTGAGAATGGAATGGGCCCTTAATACCCAGCAATATCCCCAGCCCTGATTACAGAAAGTGGATGTAATTAATTAAATAACATAAGGATTCTGATTCTATTAGTGAGTCATCATTGGCAGTGGCAGCAGAAGTCATTTAAGCTCCTTATTCCTCAGGGCTCCATGATGGGCATTCTGGACGCTCCTCATTTTCTAATAATGGCATTTACCTACAGTGACCTGCACTGCCTTGGAAAGTGAAGGGCTCAGGTTTATATGCTTCAAAGGAGGGATTGGATGACAGTTTGAAATGCCTGGTTGGGTAGCACAGTTTTCCTTAAATCCTAAATAGGAAATAGCCAATGGGAAATTTTGGAATCATTCCACTTTTCTTTCAACAAATGTTTAGTGGACACTAACTGTGTAGCAGAAACTGTTCTTGGCCCAGAAGACCTCAAAGTGAATAACAGGCTGCGATTCTTCAGAAGCTCACAGTCAAGAAGGAAGTGTGGCAGGGAGCAGTCAGAGAAATCATCACATGATGCTGTGCAGAGATCATATCTTGTTCAGAGATTTAGCCCAACATCAGCTTATAAAGTAAAATGACAAGTGGACCAGAAAATTTCTCCCTGTAAATCTTTTGTTTTTCTTTGTATTTTAGCTATAATTTTCTTTATATTCAGAAATTAGGCTAAGATATATTTTATAGGGGATGGAAATAAAGGGAATCTCTCTCTCTTTTTTCTTTCTTTTTTCCTTCTTTCTGTATACTGAACATGCAGTTAAATTCATGCAAGTTAAATGTGCCTTGGCAATTCCTCAAAGTAGAATTTTGCTTGAATATGTAAAGTACCTCAGAAACACACAGGAGAAATATTCTAATTTTGCCTGATGAACCTTAGCAGGCTTTACTGAAGAAGTGTCATTTGAACTGGTAGAGGGTTTAGAACTTTCTAATCATAGGGAACAGCTGTAGTGATGGAAGAACATGGAAGAATATTCAGGGAGTGGCTAGAATTTGTGTTTGGGGAGGGATGATGGTCATGGGGCCCATGAAGGGTTTAAAACACACCACATGGCTGGCACAAATGGAGAAAGAGTGACCAGGAACACTGTGTCCACTCCCTGCTAGTCCCATTCTCCACCCTCCTTCCCTGCCCTTGCCACTTCCCTTCACTGCTTCCTGAAATGACCGGATGTGCCATCCTCTGCCCCAGAGGAGTTGTGCTGGTTCTGACTCACGCAGTGTTGTTTTCTAGCCAAAAACCAGGATGTGTTTCTATTTCCTAAGCTGCTTTTCATCTAAGGATCACCAAATAATCTGGAGACATTGAATCCTTACTAATCTCTCTTCTGGCCCTAAATGTAGATGGGACTCATGTTTCTACTTAATAGTTAGATGGTGGCACGGCTGTTCTCAGGAAAATCTCATGCACCTGGATGGGAACATAGATTAGATTCCACTTTCTACTTTGCCATTCAGACCATGAGATGGACATCTCTGGGGACCATGGAAATATGAACTCCATGTCTTTGGAAAGAAAGGGAAAGTGAGTTCTATATTTAGACCTCTCTGGAAGAGACAATAGGATTTCTTGACTAAAAATTATTCAGAAATAACTTATGTGTTATATGGAAAGCCAGGAGAGATATTTTATCAGAATCAGATCAGGTCACATATAACAAACAAAAATAATAGTGTTTTAAATAAAATTGAAATTTACTTTCCTTTCAAATATAAGAAGGCTAGAGGAAAGCAGTTCAGGGCTGTTATGATCATGCAACTTGTCAGGGATCCAGACTTTAGTCATAATATTCTGTTATGTTATCCTCTCCATGCATCTTCCACCTCATGGCCCTAGGAGGTCCCTCCAGCTCCAACCATCACATCCACATTCTAAGCAGCAGAAAGAAAGAAGAGACAATGAAGAAGGCAGAAAATGGCATCTGACAATTGTCTTATACAGAGATTTCCTGGAAGCTATTACATATCACATGTGTTTATTGAATGTTGGTCATAACTTTGTAGAGGCTGGGCAATGTCATTTCTCCAGATGGCAAGATGAGACTAAATAAACAATGCAGTAGATAAACCAAATCCCAAGAGCAAGAGCCCAGCACTGTACCTGTGATCAGAGAGTTGTCTGTCTCCTACCCCTGGTAACAAAGAGACCTCCACCTCACACAATTGCATGACGGTGATAGGCGCCCCTCTAGAGTCATCAGTGGCCATACCCCATATTCACAAGGCCTAATCCCTGTGAGCTGATTCTCACTGGTATTGTTTTAATGCTAAAGAGGGGTCAGCCCAGTTTGCTCCCACACTAGCCCAGCCCTCTAGTTTTCTTGAGAACTTCAATGTGGACAAATCTTGCCTTTTGGAGTTTCATCCCATAACATACACTCATTCCAAGTGAAGCCCAAATACCAGGGCTCTTAGGAAACTACTTTATCAGATTTTCTGATTTCCCCCCTCAGATTTTTGAATGACACATAAGAAGTACCTGGAATCTTTTTAGCAGCAGTGAACATAAATTTCCTCTGTATCCTGGATAGCACATATAAAAGTGGTGACCAAGGAAACAGCAGGGGAAAATGGAGACAGAGGAGGAAGAGGAAGAGGAGGTAGCATGTCACAGAAGGAAGTAATGGTGGGTCAAGAGAAGGAGGAAGGAAGGGGTGAGGCTAAGCCAGCTGGGCACAAACTTGGGAATGAATCCATTTCTTTTCAGTACCCTTCTCTATCTCTGGATACAATCCCCTTCTCTTGTTCCCTTGTCCCCACATCCTGCTAGTCACCTTGGAGTCCTCCTTAGCATTGCAGTGACAATTTCTCCTTTTCTTTGTCCAACTCAAAAGTTATATCTGCTGCACTGTTTTTAGGAACTCACATACGAGATAACATTTAAATAATGACTAGCAAATTGTAGGTTCTCAAAATATGTTTTATTTGCCCACTTTCCCCAGTGAGAGTGATAAGCTTATTAGCTTCCACAATGATCCAGATAAGAACGTGCTTCTCCTAGAAGTCCTATTTACCTTGCAGAGGATATTTCTAAGTATAAGCTCAGAGATAACATTAGTTGCCTTCAGTAGAATTCTAGCAAAAGAAAAATAATGGGTAGGAGGTGCCCCTGCAGGGTGGGAGCTCTCGAGCCCCAGGAAGGACAGAGAGGTGACACAGGGCTCATTTGACCACAAAGGGGTGTGTGCTCACAGTGTCAGCTCTATAATAAGTGACTAATCCATAATGAATAAATGCGTGGCAGGAAGAGTAATGAATGGCACTCACAAGGCCGAGGGGCAAGATCAACAGAACCAGGAAGGGGTGATGCAGTAGGTAGGGACTGACAGTAACCAAGACCTGACCACCTCCCAGTCTGAAGGGGCAAAGGGAAGGAGTGGCTGCAGCCCTGAGAGCACTGTGGGGAGCTGTAGTATTCTCTACAACACAGCCTTTATCAAAACGCAGCCTCAGGTGAAGGAAGAAATACCTGAATTTCTTTCTCTTCCCACCCTATAGTCCTTCATCTGGCCACACCCACAGAAGCTGAAGGTGCAAGGGAGCCTGGATACTGTAGTCTGAAGGATTCGATTTCCCAAGGGTGGGATGGAGAGAGGTGGAAAGGGGACCCCAAAGGACAAAGCCTTTATTGTTTGTTTTCTGTACTGGGAATTGAACTCAGGGTCTCACACATGCTAGGCAAGTGCTGGACCTTAACAGAATATACCATGCAACTCACTTTATAAAAAAATTCAATGATTGCTGGTAGGCCTTGAGTGTGATCTAGAGGTCTCCAAATCCTCAGATAAGATACAACCGTCAACCAAAGCAAACCTCCTTCTTTCTCCTACTTCCTTCTTTCCTTTCTTCCTCTCAGCAAATAGTAGTTGAGACCTCTGCAGTGGTGGGTACTGTGCTGGCCATGTGCTCCTGTTGGGCTTCAGCTCTCAGGTGGCCTTTCTTTGCCATTACTTCTTTCTCTGCAGTAGACTAGGCTTCCCAAGTCTTTATGGAGGAAGAGTGATGTGTCGCTGGTGTTTGGCAGGAAATCCTTACTGCTTAAGGAGGAAAGAAGTGAGATGGGAGGTGTTTCCAGAACTTCAGGTCGAGTGGAAGGAAATACTGGGGTTCCAGAAATCCTGGACAAGAAGGCAAAGGGGGTCAACAGGGAAGAGGAATATCTGAGATGTAGTCACATGTTCTAGGGAGAAATATAGGAATGCTAGCTCACCCCCCTTCTCTTTTTTTCCCTTGCATCAGGAACTAGCACAAATATAAAGGAAAAATTGCTGCAGCAGGTGAAGGCAGAAGCTTCTCTCAGCTCACTCGACCTAGAACTGACCCTTTGTCAGAATTTAGTACAAGATCCATTCAAATAGTCCTATAACCATGAAGCAATGCAGACAGACTGTTGGACACTTGGCATGAGTTTCTGGCAGTTCCCTTGCCCACATACCTCCCTCACCCTGTTTGTAAGGAATTGTCTGTTTTTCTTTCCATCCTGCTGCCAGTGGTCAGTGACTGATTTCATCATTTCTTTAGGGAGCTATTTTTTAGTCTGTTTCTCTTCTGTCCCTGGGAGCCACTCAGCATGTGTGGCCAGCCTTCACATGTGTGCCTCAGTATCTCTGAGGCATCCCTCTAGCTTCCTGTTCTTATTGAATCACTACTGTGTGTTGGACAATGTATGTCATTGTTTTATAGCATCTCCTTTTCCTCGTGACTCTTCAAATATCAGCAGGGTCTCCATCTTAATCACGGCATAGTAGTTAAGAGCACAAGGCTGCTTCTGATATGAGCAGCAGCAACATGATTTTGGATAAGTCACTTAACCCCTCCAAGCCTTAGTTTCCTCACCTGTAAAATGGGAATGATAAATGTTCCGATTTCATATGATTATTGGGGGAAATTAAATGAGGCAATGCGTATAAAATACTGGATCGTGTGTCTGACTCATTGTGAGTGTGTGGTAACTGTGTTTTTATTACCACTAGTGTTGGGTTATTATTAAGGCTTGGAGGCTCAGTGTAGTCCTCTTTGGAGTACATGTGCTGATTTCATCTATAAATTTCTTTCTGTGGTTGGTTACAGGGGTCTTCTAATCATGCAGATGTCTTAACATCTCAGCTTTGTCTCCATATAAATCCCATTTTCCCCCAGAGAGGAGTTGAGTGTAGGTGCCAAGCTCATTAGAGGCAACTGTAGCCTCCTCACAATCAGAGAAGCAAATAATGTTGGAACTAGAAGTTCTTAGAGATTGTTTAACCCACATGGGGCATTCATCAGATGAAAAAAAAAATAAAGAGATTTTCAGGTTATGATCACTCAGGACTAGTGGCAGTGTGGATTAAAAGCCATCTCCTTGACCCAGTGCCTTCTTCCTGGCCCACTGGAGTTCATGTTTCACATATTTGTCTGCCTGCCTGTCTATTAACTATCTATGTACCATCATTTGTCTATCTATTCATCTGTTGTCTAAGCAGCTTCTTCTATTTTTCCCTCCTCCATCAGATCATCTACAGATCCCCAACTTATGAAGAAGGAAAGCTGAGCCGCTGTGGCTGAAGGGGGAGGCAGGGCCTTGATCCTTGCACTTCGCTCTGCTCTTTGTGCTTTTCAGTAGCCCTTGAGACAGCCCACATTATCATCTTATCGAGATGTGTGCTTCTGTGTTTTTGGCATGGTTTCAGACTTTTTTCTAGCCAGTCTTTGTGGTTAGAGGTTCTGAAGCTATTCTTTCTCACCAGGGAGTGTCAGCTAATACTCACCCTGTGATGCACTGTGAATGGTGAGGTTTTTGAACAGATCGCCCTGAACTTTGGACCCTCCCAGGAGCCGGAAGCCAGCCTGACCTTGTAACATCAGCCAAGGTTCTGTAGACAGGGAAGGACCCCAAAGCAAACAAGCCCACACCCCACTTTCTTCAATCCAAGCATTTCTGCCCTCAGCACACCAGGATGGAGTTCCAAAAACTCCATTCAATTTTCTTGGCTTCTGTATTTACTCAGTTATAACTGGGCCAGATGGGGTCTTGGCACCAAACGTCTGCAAGGAAAAGGCTGTTCTGTTGAACTTTGTTGCTCAATTTTGCAGACATTTTAGGTTCACATAAGGTTGTGGGTGGCCTGTCAATTCTTTCTACATATTGTTCTGAAATGAATCCAAACCCTGCCACCTTCTGAAATTCCCTGAGGAAATTGTGGCAATAATAAGCAGACATTTGGATTTTAAAGCCAAGTGTTCCAAAGGGACATCTCTCCTCAGTGCTCTTTCTCCCACTCACATACTCCTCTTTACCTGAAGATGGGGGAATGATGGTCCTGGACTCTCTGAAGACTCTGGCCCCTAAGTGCTGTCCAGAGGCATCTGTGCACGTGCTCTGGCCACTCACCTGAGAAGGTGAGTAGAGTTTCTGCCTTAACTTTCTAACTTCTGCTTTGCTTTTAAACCACCAAACTCTGCCCAGTCAATTGAGTTTTCCACCATAGGAAATGTAGCTATGTGTGTAGTCTCTTTCCTACCTCAGGATCTGTGGTGTGTGTGTGTGTGTGTGTGTGTGTGTGTGTGTGTGTGTGTGTGTAAAGGGGAGAGGGCAAGTTTAAGGAGCTTTATTACCTTCTAAGCTCCATGAAGCCAGGGAAGTTTAATGCTGCATCCTCTGGGCTCAGCACATACCTGAAACTTTGTAAGCACTCAATAAATACTGCATGGTTGAAGGGATGAATGAAAATCTGCCTTCCTGTACCAGTACATTGCACTGGTCAGTTTTCCATCACTAAAACTAATATCCAAGATAATCAACTTATAAAGAGAAAAGGTTTATTTTAGCTTACAGTTTTAGAAGTTTCAGTCCCTGATTGGTTTGCCCTGTTGCTTTTAGGCTTGTGGTGAGGCAGCACTTCGTAGCAGAGGCACGTGGAAGATGAAGGCTACTCCCCTCACGGTTAGTGTGTTAGATTTATGTCAGGTGACAGAAATATCTGAGAGAAATGACTTATAAAGAGAAAAGGTTTATCTTGGCTCACAATTTCAGACGCTACAGTGCATAATCAGTTGGCCCTGTTACGTTTGGATTTGTGGCAAGGCAGCACATCCAAGTGGGATGGAGAAAGCCGTTCATCTCCTAGTGCTGGGAAGCAAAGGAGTGAGAGACAGGAAAGTACCAGGGCATGCTCTCCATGACTTCATTCCTTCCCACGAAGCCCTGCCTCCTAACAGTTCTACCATCTCCTAGCACCACCGGCTGGTGACCAAGCTTTTAACACATGGACCTTTGGAAGACATTCAAGATCCAAACTCTAACAGCTTGGAAGTAAAAAAGAGAGGAGGAGATAGGATCCTACAACCCCTTTCAAGGATATGCCCCAAGGACCTGAAGACCTCCCAGTAGGACCTAGTTCTTAAAATCTCCATTACCTTCCAATGGCACCACCATGGGGACCAAGCCTTTAATATGTGGGCCACTGGGGGACACTGCATAGCCAAACTATAGCAGCAAATCTTTTCTTCCATCTCGGAGTTAGAAAGTGAGCCAACTCCTGAGATCCAGATCACGTACTTCTGTAAATTGTCTGACTATATCCATGGATAATCAGTAGGGTTACACTGAAGTCCAGAAGGTCATTTATATGTGTGTTTTGAAGGCTGTTGGGGGTTCTTAGTATCCAAAGAATTCTATAATTCAACACTCAACAGTGTAATATTTAAGATGAATTTATTTGTGTCTTGAATGTGCTTTGTACAGCAGAAGTTCCCTATGAGCACACTGCTGTTCTATTGGGGGGCATTTCCTATGAATTTGTTAGTAAAATAGAACAGAAAGTTGCCATAGGCAGAACATTGGATCTGGCATCTAATGAACCTGAGTTCTAACCTGTTTCACCATCACCATCTGTGGGACTTGGCCGAGTTGGCTGACCTCTCCCGGTGGGCTCCTTATCTGCAAAATAGGTCCAATAATATCTGCCTCCCAAACTCATAAACATTAAGTGATTCATGAATTAGCATATACAAAATACTCCAACAGAGGTCTTTCCCCTACTTTTCTCCTTCCTGAGAGCAAGGTCCTAGGGAGCAGGCTGTGGGGAGAATAAAGATGGTGAGAATAAATCTTGTCATGGATCTAAGAATCTGTCTGGGACAGTCCCATTGACTAATATCACCTGGTTGACACTTTTCTGGTTATATTATTTTATTGGAATATCCTATCAGCTGTTATACAGTGCCTTTATTAAGATTTGAAAATGTACTTCCATTAGGGGGTATCAACCCTCTGGGCATATAGTTTGGCAATCTGTCTGTGCTTTTGAGCACATTTGAAAAAGAGCCATCCCCCCCCCCCCCCCCCCCCCCCCCGGGGAAGATGCATCCCTGAGCCAAGATGCACTGCTTAGTAGGAGAATCACAGACCAATTTCCCTCTCAGCCACTTGCCCCTGTGCAGTGAACCACCTGCCCATCAACCAAAGAGACTATACTTTGCAGTAAACAAGGACTGAGTCATTAAATATAGTAAAACTGTGGAGAAAACCTCATTAAGTCAGAAAATCTGGTTCAAATCAGTTAAACTATTGACTCTAATTTATAGCAGAATTAGGAGAGGGGTAAAAACTCAAAACCTTGGTTTCATCATCTATAAAGCAGTCATAGCATTACCATTTTACATATCTACTGCAGTATAATGAATCACACTAAAATTCAGTAGTTTAAAAAAGAAAAAGCATTCATTATGTCACAGTTTCTGTAGGTTGAGAATTAAGGAGCAGATTAGCTGGTTGTTTCTAGCTTGGGATCTCTCATAAGGCTATGGTCAAGATGTTGGTCAATTAATGTAGTACAATATACCAGCAGAACAACAACAAAAGCCCATTATCATCTCAATAGATACAGAAAAACAATCAACAAATTCAACACACTTACATGATCAAAACACAGAACAAACTACAAATGGAAGCATGGCAAAGGGTATCTATAAAAAAAAAATCCTACAGTTAACATCACATTAGTGGCAAAAGACTGGATGTTTTTCTCTGAAGATCAGAAACTAGACAAGAATATTGTCCTTGCCTCTTTTATTCAGCATTGTATCAGAAGATCTATCCAGGGTAATTAGGCAAGAGAAAGAAATAAAATTCAATCAGACCGAAGAGAAAGAAATAAAATCATCTCTATTCAAAAATGACATAGTCTTGTATACAGAAACTCTTAAGGAATCCACCAAACACTTATTGGAATCAATAAATGAGTTCAGCAAGATTGTAGAACACAAAATCAATATACAAAAATTCATTGTTTTTCTATACACTTCAATGAACAATCTAAAAATAGAACTTGGAAATCAATACCATTTACAGTAGTGTCAAAAATAATAAACTACTTACGAATAAATTTGACAAAAGAAGTACAAAATATTGTTGAAAGAAATTGAAGAAGACTCAACTAAATAGAAATTATTCCCCCATGTTCATAGATCAGAAGGCTTAATAGTGTTAAGATGTCAGGATTCCCAAAACTGACCTATAGATTCAATGAAATACCTGTTAGAATTTCAGCTGGCTCTGAAATTCATATGGGATTGCAAGGGGTCAGAATAGCCAAAAACAATCTTGAAAAAGAAGAACAGAGTTGGAGGAATCACATATATTCTCATTTCAAAACTCAATACAAAACAGCAGTGCTCAAGACAATGGAGTACTGACATAATGATTGACATGTAGATGGATGGAATAGAATGGAGAGTCCAGAAATAAATCCATTTTCTACAGTCAACTGATCTTTTGTTTGTTCTTTTTAGTTATACATGACAGAAAAACATACCCAGACATATCATCCATACATGGAGTATAACTTCCTATTCTTGTGGTTGTACACGATGTGGAGTTACACTGGTTGTGTATTCGTATATGAATATAGGAAAGTTATGCCTGATTTATTCTACTGTCTTTCCCATTCCCATTCCCTCTCCCCTCCCCCCACTTCTCCCTGTCCAACCCAGTGAACCTCCATTCCTCCCTCCCCCAACCTATTATGAGTCAGCATCCACATGTCAGAGAGAACATTCAGCCTTTGGTTTTTAGGGATTGGCTTATTTCACTTAGCACAATAGTCTCCAGTTCTTTCTATCTGTCAGCAAATGCCTTAATCTCACTCTTCTTTATGGCTGAGTAATAGAATACAATCTTTCTTTGTGAATATGCCATGTTCACTTGCAAATAAAAATGGTTTTCCATGAAAAAATCACTTAGATCAACTTTCAACTCAGATTATTGTATGAATGCTTTTTTCGAGACATCTATTTTGTTATGCAGCAGAGGTGCTTCATCCATGCTTCAACAGATGAATGGGTAAAGAAAATGTGGTATATATAAATACAATGGAATATTACTCAGCCTTAAAGAAGAATGAAATGGCATTTGCAGGTAAATGGATGGAGCTAGAGAATATCATCCTAAGAAAAATAAGCCAATCCTAAAGAACCAAAGCCCAAACATTTTCTCAGATTTGTGGATGCTAATTCACAATAAGTGGGAGTGGTTAGGGAAGAGTAGAGTTACTTTAGATTAGGTAGAGGGGAGTGAAGGGAGGGGAGAGGGTATGGGGGTAGAAAGGATACTAGAATGAATCAGACATTATTACCCTATGTACATATGTAGGATTCTACATCATATATAACCAGAAGAATGAGAAATTATACTCCATCTATGTATGATGTATCAAAGTGCATTCTACGGGCTGGGGATATAGCTCAGTTGGTAAAGTGCTTGCCTTGTAAGCACAAGGCCCTGGGTTCAAATCCCCAGAACAAAAAAAAAAAAAAAAAAAAAAAAGTGCATTCTACTGTCAATAATAACTAATTAGAACAATTAAAAATTAAAAAAAAACTTAAAAAAGAAAAGAATGTCCTGTTGAAGCAATGTAATTTAATTTTATTAAATATTGATGGTACTTGTTTATTATTAAATTTATATATGGTCAATTGATTTTTTAACAAGGGTGCCAGCATATTCAATGGAGGAAAATAGTCTTTTCAGCAAATGGTGCTGGAACCACTGGGTATCCAAATGCAAAAGAATGAAGTTGGATCCTTATCTTACAACATGAACAAAAGTCCATTCAAAGTGGACTCAAGGCCTAAATGTAAAGATTAAAACTATAAGACTATCAGAAGAAAATATAGGGGTGAATTTTCATGACCTTAAGTTTGGCAATGAATTCTTAAATATAACACCAAAACATGAGCCACAAAAGAAAAAAAATAGACAAATTGGACTTCCTTAAAATTAAAATATTTTGTGTTTCAATTGATATTTTAAAAGTAAAATATCTACAGAATGGAATAAAGTATTTTCAAATCATACATGTGATGAGATATATATCTTAAAAATATAAAGAACACTTACTACTCAATAATAAAAAGTAAATAACTCAGTTAAAAATGGGCAAAGGAACTGAAAAGATATTTCTTCAAAGATGATATAGATGATATAGAAATGACCAATAACACACGCAAAGATGTACCACATCATTAATCACCAGGAAAATGCAAACCAAAACCACAATGAGATGCCACTTCACACCCACCCAGGATGGCTAGAGTCAAAGAGTGCAACATGACAGGTGTTGGTGGGTGCATGGAGAAACCAAAACCCTCATATCTCCCAGCAGGGATGGAAAGAGGTGCAGCGACTTTGGAGAATGGTCTGGAGCCTCCACAAATGTTTAAACATAGAGTTTCTTTATGACCCAGCATTCCACTCTTAGGTATTCTACCCAAGAGAAGTTAAGATATAGATCTATACAAAAAGTTGTATATGACTGTTTATAGCAGCAGTATTCATAATAGCCCAAAGTTGGAAACACCCTAATGTCCATGAACAGATGAGTGGACAAAAAATTGTACATAAATACAGTGGAATGTTATTCAGCAATAAAGTGAAATCAAGTTCTGATACATGCCACAATGTGGATGAACTTTGAAAACATATCATAAATTATATGAATCTGTGAGAATTGTCCATAAAAGGCAAATCTATAAAGACAAATCTGAAAGTAGTTTAGGAGTTGTTTAGGGCTAGGGGAGCTGGGAAGATAAGGAGGTGATAGCTAAAGAGCATGGGGTTTCTTTTTATCTTGAAGAAAATGTTCTAAATTTGACTGTGGTGATGACTAAATGTATCTGAGAATATACTAAAATCCACTGCATTGTACCCTTTAAGTGGGTAAATTATATGGTTTGTGAATTATATTTCAATAATGCCATTATTTTTAAAAAGATGTAGGGTTCTGACCGAGCTCTCTGAAGGCTTGATAGGGACGGGAGGATCCACTGCTGTCAGGAGGCCATAGTTCATCCTGTGACTTTCTACCCTGGGCTGTTAACTTCCTCACAAGATGGCAGCTGTCTTCCCAAAGGGAGTGACCCAAGAGAGAATGAGGTCAAGGCCAAAATGTTTTTTATGATCTACTATTAGAGGCCACATGCCATCATTTCTGCATTATTCTAGGCTGCACAGGCCAGCCCTACTCAATGTAGAAGGGCATGGATACCAGGAGCAGAGATTGTTCATTTTATTACTGGCCTGGATTAATTTACCAAAGCTAACTATCTGTAAAACTGAGGTATGGTTTTGAATCTATGAATCTCCATTGGCACATAGAATGTTGCCTTCAACTTTCTGAGTCTGATCCTTTTAGTTGACAGAAAAAAACATAAATATGATGGGAAAGCTGGTAGGCCTAGGATTTACTAGGAGTGAGATGGAAAGGACCCTTTTAGCTTAGTCCTGCAGCCTTGCTGGTCAATTAAGCACCTCCTTTATCTCCTTACAGCTTTATTACATGGGCCATAAAGAGGCAACAAGGTATGTCACAAAATTAACAAAGGGGAAAAGAAACTCAGGATATGAACCAAAAAGAGACACCGAGTTTCCCCTAGTGACTGTCTAGGAAAAGGCACTTTGTACCCCTATTGTGTGGAGTCTGGCTCAGCTTCAGGCCAGCCCCCGGGGTGCGGTTTCAGACCGGATGGAGAGGAGGGTGTGGTAGAACTGCGGCCAGATGTCTGAGAGCCACAGCTCCTTGCCCTTGCAGCTACCTCTCCCTCTCATGTTTATGGTTTCAGAGACGCAGCCACTACAGCCCAGGACAGCCATCATCGATTTCAGGATGTCTCCTGGGGTTCACTGGTTGGGATTCTCTCAGCGGCAGAATATAGAATTTAGGTTCAACTCAATTATGAGTTTCACAAGGGCAGAATCTGGTTATTTGGGTAGTTTTCTTAATTGGCCTGAATGTTTCCTTCCACCTTTCCGAGTCTAATCCTTTCAATATCTCTAGAGATCTCTCAGGAAGAGTCCTTGTATCTTGCTCACTTAACCCGAACTTATTTCCTCAGCTGTCTAAGGAATCCGTGCTCTCACCTATCCAGGCATTCTCTTTCGTAATTTTGTAAGTATTAATGAACATGCATTAGATGTTTCCAGAATGTTCAGGGACCACGTTTCATCATCAATGGGCCACTGTGATGTAGGTGGTGCTCTCATCCTTCGAAGGCTAAAGAAATGGAGACATGAAAGGTAGAACAATCTGTCTGATAGCTTAGAACTGGTGCCAAGCCTGGGTTCCCTGGGTTTCCTCCTGACTGCTTTTGTTGTGTTTGGCCGCAGACATTGAAAGTTTCCCTAAACCTACAGCATCTCTGCTCTTTCTTGAGGAAGACAGTGACCTCCTACAAGCAATTCACATAGAAATAGGTGACATTTATTCAGGAGGTGAAGGATAGTCTCCCTAAATACTCTTTTCTGTTTGGGGCATTCCCAGCAGCTTTGATCTAGTCTTTTAGAAGTTCATGAAAAGACAGAGCACATCTTGGGAATAGCCAGAGACTACTGCAGAATGAGCTTACAGTAACTCAAAATTAAAGTCAGCTCTGGAAAGCCCCAGATGAATTCTGGAGTCCTCTCCACATGCTAAGGCTCTTGCAGGGGGCTTGTTCAGAAGGTACCTGTTGAGGTTAGGGCCTCAACCTGGTGTGAATTCCTGCCTTATGATGGGGCAAACTGGGCCTTCCTCTGTGAGCATGTGGAGGGCGGAGCTTTTGCCTTGACTACTGTGATCTTGGGACCCTCCTGTGCACCTAGAACAAGCCACCACAGTTATTCACATCCTTTTTCAGTTTAATTAAATTGTCTCATTTCCCCCCACTCGGGGAAATGTATTCTACAGATGAAACACTTTAATTAAATTCCTTCCTCCCTTTCTTCCCCTTCATTCTTTCCCTATTTCCCTCCCAGTTCTTTATTTCTCCTCCTCCCCTCACCTCTTTCTGTACCTCCATAGCATGTATGTAAATGTTACTGTTCTCAGAGAGACTTCCAGTCTCTTTCAAGCCCCACATAGAGAAGTACAGAATATAATCAAATAAAGATTCTCTGTAACTTTTCCCACAATGCTTATCAAATATAAGTGATCATTAATTCATTACACCCCAAATCTTAGTGACTGTTCTATTTAACTTTTTTTGCCTCTTCATCTGAAAGCTATTTCCATAGCCCTCCATTCCCATGAACAACACAGCCTCCAGTTTCTTGTGGGTGGCCTGATGTTCAAGAATTACTTTCAGGATCCCTAATGATTCCATAGACTGGGTCACTTTGGTAAAGTGTGAGGGCTCAATAATTTGCTCCCTGCGCTCCTCTGACCACCTCTTAACTTTTTTCCTTTCAGTTCAGTTCTACTATTTGAGTTCTACTTTCTGAAAATATAGTTTCTTACAGTAATGAGTAGCATTTACCTACTGTCCAGAGATTTCAAAATTAGTTAGATCATATTATATGCTGACAATTCTGTTCTCAACTAACTGAGGGATTTTAAGGATATTAGAAAGGTGGAATTTGGCAATTAGCCCCCAGAAAATGATACACAGAGGATCCCTTGACCAAGCTGCAAAGTTTTCTTTGAGCAATTTACCCACAACTCTTGACTACTGGCTGCAATAGCGTTAGCCCAACAATTTCTGCTTCCATCCGCTTTGAAAGGAGACGGCATGGAAGTGATGTAAAATCAATTCTCCAACTCTCTTAGGAGAAACAGGCCTTTATGGCAAGTGGTAGAGAAAGCAAACCAGTGCAGTGTAAACATGCTCTTGGTGTGATACTCATGAGCAGGGAGTGTTTGAGTTTAAACTTGGCAATCAGGTTAAAAGTGATCATATGTTTACATATCATAAAATGTATGGTGCTGATGAATAGAAGGGAGGAAACCTATAGAGAAAAAAGATGACTATCAACCAAGTGGTTTCCAGGGGCTTAAAGGATCACCTAAGAAGGATATATATATTTAAAAGAAGCCAAAGAGAACTGTCTGTTCCATAAGAAAAGACTATGGTGCCAATAACATAAGTGAAAATGTTTTCAATACCGAGAAAGTAGGGAAGGGTAGAATATTAAGCTAACTTGGCAGGGCCAAGAGATATTTTCAGATGATCTCAGAGGTGGAAAGTTAGCCAGGCTACCAGTGAAAAGGGTGGAAAAAATGGAAATAATTTACTGAGAAAACTAGTAAAGCCCAAGCAGGAAATGAAATGCAACCAGCAAAGAACATAAAGGGAAACGACAGTGGGTGTGCACTGGTAATTCCAGTGGCTTGAGAGGCTGAGGCAGGAGGATCACAAGTTTGAGGTCAGCCTGAACAATTTAACAAAACCCTGTCTCAAAAATATAAAAAAAAGAAAGAAGCAGAAAAATAAAGCAATGTGCTATTTAAATACTTAAGACATAAATGAGGTATAGAACAAATCGTTACTCTTTATAAGTAAAAAAAGAAAGTTAAAATGTTTTGGCTACTTGAAGGCCAAAAAATTAAAGTGACTTTAAATTATGAAAATAATTTCTTACACTTAACCCTTTCTTTCATACATAACCATTTTGTATGGATTTTTAAAAGCATTTTCTTCTAAACCTGAGTTATATGTGACTCTTGGCTCATACCAACTGAGATGTCCAGTAAGTGTAAGATATAGACTGGATTAAGAATTAGTAGAATTTCTCATTAATGATTTTTATATTGATTAAATGTTGAAATTATATTTTGGACAGTTGTATTAAATGTAATACATTATTAAAATTAGTTTCATCTATCTTTTAAAGATTTTTAAAATGTGACTCCTGGAAAATTTCAAATTATAGAAGTGATAACATTAAATTTCTACTAGACAGTGTTGTCCTACTCTTTATTTTTATATGTAATAGTCAGCAAGTCATTGTTAATTTAATTGAATAGGGAATCAAATTTCAGAATTAAGAAGATTGTGATTTTTATCTTGAAAATGTCATAAAATTATGAGCACAATTTTATTTATTATGAGCATAATCTTCTCACAAGTCTTTCGAATAAAATTTAAATAATACTTGAAACTTGACACCAATTCCTAGAAGAAAATGTCAATAAGCAGTGATTTGGGGTGGAGTGGGAGGAAAATTTTTCTACAGAGAATGAAAGCTTAACACTGCATCTTTTACTTCACATTTGATTTTTTTGTAACACACATAAAAGGAAACATTTTTGCAAAAATGTTTGAAGAGTTCCTCAGTTTCCTCAATCTCTTCTTCTAATACTTGAGTAGTTAGACCCTTCTGTTTGCATGACTTATCCGGTCATCAACTTTGTTGGCTCTCTCTCCAGTTTTTTACTGATTTTACTCTCCAGATTCTCATCAGCTAGTGACTTTGAATATGATTTATACAGTTTCCAAAGTCCCTTTCCTTACTTCATGAAATCTTGCAACTCCAGAGTCTTACTTAAGTAATGATGATGTGGTAAGGAGGGCCCTTGGATGTATTTCCATAGTGTACAACCCTGTAAAACAGGGCTACAACCTACTCTGCTATTTAACACTCCATCGCAGGTGTTTTTCAATAGCTGGAAGAATTCTCTAGAAACATCATCTTGAGTGAATGACTATGCAACCATCTCTCTTATGGATAAATCCTAATCTATAGTTTATGGAATCATTCCCTTATGATTGGATGTATATGTAACATCTCTGAACACAAATCTTATTACATTTCTGTTTTTATTTTATTGTTTTTATTTTTTATTAGAGTTACAAGGTAAAAAGTGATGGACATTTTAATCAAACTGCCAAATAGTTTTCCTATATATTAGTAGCAATTTATGCTCTTGCAGTAGCAAATGACTTCATGGAATTATATCTTTGCCAATATTGACTATTACCAAGAAAAATAATTTTGATAATCTTATGTGCAAAAATGATATCTATTTAAGTTGAGTATATTTGACAATGGGTTTAATAGTTTACTATTAATATTTTAATTTCTGTAATTTAATTTTTTCATTTATCAATGGTGAATTTTTTGTACTTTATTTGTAAGAGGCTTTATTTGATTAACCCTTTGTTTAGCATGTTTGTTAAAACAGTCTTTTACTTCTCTTTTGAATTGTTAAATATTTCAAACATATGTACATGAATAGAGAATAGTTATAAGAATTCACCACCATTTCTTTGGTTTTTGTACTGAGGATTGAACAGAGGTTCAATACCTGTTTAGTTTTTTGTTTATTTAGGGAACACTGATATCTTTTCAATATTCAGTCTTTCATCCACAAATGTTTTATTTCTCCATTTATTGAGATATTTTCTTACTTCATTATTGTAATTTTTATCAATGAAGATTTTTACATAATATTTATGAGATTTCCAGACATTAACAGTTTTTGTTGATTTTGTGAATGCAATTTTTGTTACTGTTTTCTAATTATTTATTACTTATTTGTAGGCATTGATTGATTTTTGACATTTCATTCAAATATCATACAATTTACCCATTTAAAGTGTATAAAACAGTAGTTACTAGTTTAGAATATTCAGAAATATGTGCAACAGGCTTCACAGTACCTTTTATTTTTATTTATGTATTTACTTTGGTGCTGATGATTGAAGCCAGAGCCCTGCCCAGGCAAAGCGTGCATTCTACCACTGAGCTACATCCCAACCCCACACGTGAACTTCAGAATAAGTTCATTATCTCAAGAAAACCCCCAATATCCTTTAGCTCTCCCTCACCCCCTTGTCCCTCCCTGCCTGCTCTAGTCCTAAACAATCACTAATCTAATTTCTGTCTCTATATTTCTTTATTCTGGACTTTCACATGAATGGAATCATATGCTGTGTAGTTTCCTGTGACTGACTTCTTTCATTGAGTATAATTTTTGAAGGTTTTTTCATGTTGTAGAATGTTATCAGTACAGTCTTTGTTAAGACTGAATAGTATTCCATTTGTGAATATACTGTTTATTTTTTATATTGCTTTTGCCTCTAATAACAATACTGACTGATCTTATTGATATTAATTTTCAATGTAGATTTTTCCATAGATAATCCTATCCTCTGTCAGTAGGGGCAGGTTTATAAATTTCCTTTTCATTTTGTACATTTATTTCTCTAATCCTTATTCCATTGATTATGATTTCTAGTACTGAATGGCAATGCTAAAACAAATATCCTCATCTTATTCCTTACTTTCATATAATTGCTTTTAAGGTCTTATGATTAAATATGATGTCACTTCTAATGCTCTATTTTGGTGAATATGCTTTTTGGATTAATAACATTCTATTTTATTCTTTTAAAAATTATTAGGTTTTTATTTTTTACAGACTGCATTTTGATTCATCGTACACAAATGGGGTACATCATTTCATTTCTATGGTTGTACATGATGTACATTCATACCATTCGTGTAATCATACATATACATAGGGTAAGATGTCTGTCTCATTCCATCATTTTTCATACTACCCTCCCTCTCATTTTCCTCTACATAATCTAAAGTTCCTCCATTCTTCTCTCACTCCTCCTCCCCACTACCTCCACTATATATCATCATCCACTTATCAGGGAAAACATTCGGCCTTTGGTTTTTTTGGGATTGGCTTATTCTTGATAAAATGTTCTCAAGATAAAATTAAATTTTGACTATTTTGCATTTATTGAGATGATCAGATTTTTTTCCCTTTTACAAGATTTTTCTGATGCTGAATTTCTCTTGATTAAATGGTTCTTTAACATTATCCAACATCCGTTCATCATCTTAAATCATTCACCATTATTGTTTGGATACACATCCAAACATAGTGCCTAGATATCAGGCATTATGCTAAGTGTAGAAATATGAAGATACATATTTAGCACATAGTCCCTTTCTTTTATAGGTCTACCATTTCCTTAGAAGAGTAAAGAGAGGTGAAAGGGGCAGGTGATAACGAGTATCAGTGTTCACTGTGTGTCAGGTACTCGTAGATACTTCACAAATGTATTTTGACTTAATTCTCCAACCACTCTGTAAGTGCAATGATTTTATCCATTTTATAGATTAGATAGTGGAACTCTCTAGAATTAAATGATTCAAGTCAAGTCACCCTAGCTCTACAGTCAGGCTCCTGCAGTATGTAAATGGCATGTATCATGGTTGTTGAGAGCATGGACAGCCATTTTAAGTTAGGGTGGTCAGGAGCTTTATGATTCTAGAAAACAGAGCTCTAAATGATCCTCTCAATGATGAGCAGGTGTGACATCCAGAGGGTCAGTTGACACCAGTTGAAGCAGAAGAGGAGTGGGGTGGAGGGCAGAGGAGGTCAGGAAGCACAGGATGATCCAGGGACCAAAGGGCAGATTAGTTGGTTGTGACATGGAATTGCATAAGATGGTGTTGGAAAGTGAATCTAGGGAGATGGGTTGGTGGATCATCCCATGAAAACTCTTGTGCTGATGTGCAGTAGAGATTGGAGTAAGGAAAGCCAGAATTGCCGGCAGGAAGCCATTGCTTCAGTCAATATGGGCACCAGCAAGAACTCTTCATGTCTCCTCACTGATCTTAGGGTGGAGTCCACACTCAGTCAGGCTTGATGCCATCTGTCCCTTCTCCTTCTCCAGCTCATCTTGTCCCTCTTCCTCTCAACTCTAGCCTCATTGGCCTCTCCCATTTTTTTTTTTTTCCTTTTTTTACTTCCTATGTTCCTCCTGACCAATTAGTCTTTGAATAAATTTTGCCCAGAGGTGACTTCTTGCTCCTCTGAGGGTTCTTCCATTTGTCTAGTCAACTTTCTAGTCACACTTCCCATCTCATCCTAATGGTGTTCTCTCTTTTAAAAAAAATTTTTTTAAAAATTTGTTCTTGTTAGTTATACATGACAGTAGAATGTATTTTGACAAATTATACATACATAGGGTATAACTTATTCTGCTTAGGATCATACATGGTCCTACATGGTCCATACATGATGCAGAGTTATCCTGGTCATGTATTTTAATACAAGGCTAGGAAAGTTATGTCCAATTAATCCTACTGTCTTTCCTGTTCCCCTCAGCCCTCCCTTCCTTTCCTTTCCCTGTGTCTAATCCAGTGGATTTCTATTTTTCCAAACTCCATCCTCCTTGTTTTGGGTTAGCATCCACAAATCAGACACAATATTTGGCCTTTCTTCAGTACTCATTCCAATTTGTAGTTATGTATTCATTGGTGTTTTCTTGAGCAATGCTTGTCTCTTCTGTAGATTCTGCTATAAATTCTGCTGGAGCAGGGGCAGTCTGTGTCTGTTTTTGTTTACCTTGTTTGTAGCACAAAGTTGGCACAGAGTAGGTATTCACATATATTCATTAAATGAGTGAATAAAAGGGTGATTTATCTGAACCAGGAAAGGGGACATTAGTGGGAATAAAATAAGCAAAGAGGAAAGGAGAATGCATAAGAATTTAGAAAGAAGAACTGACTTGGAGATTGACTAAACATGGGGGTGAGTGAGGCAGAGGAATTAGGAATGGTTCTCAAACTTAATCCTTAAATGATTTATCAAGAGAGAAGTTGTGCTGTTCACACAAATAGAGAATCCATAAGGATGAGGAATTTAATTTTAGGTATATCAACTCAGTATGAAGACCTAGAAGAGGACAATATTCTATAGGAATTTGCTGGTCAGAGTAGTCATATAGAAAGAGATTTTGGATGGGTTTTCAAAATGAAGTAACTGAAGTAACAGAAGGAACTGATGGTATCTATAATCAATTTGAGAAAGTAGATGTAATTAACAAGGGAAAAAGAATTAATGGAATAGCGAGAACTTGGGAACTGAATCTTGACGTATCTTATTAAGAAGGCAGTACAAAGATGGGGAATGGACAACAAGGACATGGGAGCAGACAGAGAGGTGGGGACATGAGGGTTATGCACTGCCACAGGAGAGGTGGATCCCACTGAATAGAACTTCAATATCATGGGGGAAGAATGAGGATCAAGAATTGGGTAATGACCCTTATACAATTCCTTGGTGACCTGTGGTGGGAGCAAAGTTTCTATAGAACACATGATGGGTCAAAATAGTGATTTCAGGAAAAGAAGCTACTGCTGGTATAGACCACCAATTGAAGAAGCATGGCAATGGAAAGAAAATAAAAAGAAGATAGTAAGTGGAGTAAATAGTGGAAGGAACATCAGGCAACATTTCTTAAATTATCAGAAGTTTGAACATGCTCAAAAGTAGAGAAATATCTGCAATGAGGAGAAACCAAATGTGCTGTTGGGTGAGGTCAGGGGAGTGGGCAGCGTGGGCAGCACTTATTGGGTGGGGAGGGTTCCGGAGGCAGAGGAAATAGGGGTGTGCCTAGCTTGAGTAAAAGAGGCTGCTTACTCTCCAGCTTCAGGGAGCCAAGTCTTTTGAGATGGAGAAGGAAGGTGGGGGTCAATGTTAGCTAGGAGGTTATCATTTCTTAACAAGACTGCTGATGGTGTTTGAGTGGGAGAGGAAAATAGAGTGCTGGAAGGAAGTAGAGTAAGACAGCATAGGCATCCATGTTCCCAGCATTCCCCACTTGCACAAGCTCAGACTGGGAACAGGAATGAGTTGTTGTCCTGGAGCCATCTGCCTGTTTGCCAGGCCAGTAGTGACATGGCCTCTTAAAATGCTCCAGAAGCTGCGAGAACCAAGAAAAAGAAGAGGAAGAAAAACAAAAACCAAACAAAAAACAAGACAAAAAAACCAACTTCTGACGCAGATGCAGAGTAACAGCACTCTGGGACTGTGTGTGCGGCTGGCTCCAGTCATGACCTCCTCAGCTGTGCCCCTCTGAGGGTTGTGGAAGAGGTGCTTCCCTGTATACCCAGGTGGAGGAGACATGGGTCCAACCTCCAGCCCCGCCTCTGGCCCCGCCCAGCTGCTGGCACCTTTCCCGCGGGCGGTGAACTCTGCTGCATGGTTGAGCCTGGGGCACTTGAGGCTGGTAATGAAAACCCCATTATTTGCCCCCATAGCAATCTCAAAAGGGTTTTCCCAAAATGTGATCTCATTTCATTCTCACAACACCACAGCGTTGTCGTCCCCCATTTAAAGCCGCCAGTTAATAAATGTCTTGCTGCCGGGACGCACTTAGGTCTTTGATTTGAAAGTCAGGTTCTTTTCAGTCATCTCACGTTGTCTACACCTGTCTGGTCTGCTTTGGTGGTGAGGAGGTATCTATACCTGATTGATCCACTTTGGTGATGAGAAGATGGGCTCTGGGATTTGGGAGATGAGAACCGAACAATGCCTGGATGGCAAGAAGCTTGTATTTGCCATCAGCCTGAGCTTGCCAAGGGGAGCCACCTCCTTCTGCGGACAGGAAACAATCCTGTTTCTGACAGAAGGAACTGATAAAAATCTTCTCATGGAAATAAAAGCAGGGCTGGCAACTTACACATGTTTGGTACTGGTGGTCGGGTTGGGATATGCATGGGAAGAATGTCTGAAACTGCTTGCCTTTTTTTTTTTTTCAGTACCGGGCTTAAACACAGAGCATTGTATATGCTAGTCAAGCTCTCTGCCACTGGGCTATATCCCCAACCCTGTTCTCACCAATCTTACGCTAACATAGCTAGTACAAAAGGAATACCGCCTACTTCTTCTGCCCTCACTTTGGATGTTGCAGGGTCACTCCCAGGTGAAGGGCACTGACCAGATGCCTGACCCTGGGCAAATCTCTCTGACCTTGGGATTCCTTTCCTGGAAAATGACTAGATGATTTCTGAGTTGGGACTGAAACATCTCTGAGTCTGTGATTCTTAGGAAATGGGAGTCATTAGAGCAGGAAGAGACAAGTTTCTTCCCAGGAATGTCTTGTTCAAGAACATTGCTGCTTTCCCATTTGGGTAGTGATGTCATCAATGGGTCAATGAAAGAGCATCAATTTCTTCCGGATAGATATATCTTGTGCTATTTGCAAAACTAGCTAACTAACGTGATTAACTGACTAATCATCTAGACAATTAACCAACTATTTGACTAACCAAACTAATCAACTATACAACTAATCATCTGATTAACTTACACCTGAACAGCCACCGGAGGAAGGTGCCATGGCCAATACCCTCTAAAGTGGAAAACAGTGAAAGCAGCTAAGGCAGGGAGTGGCGATCCTGGACCCCAACTATGAATGGCAGTAACTTACATGGCCCACTGAAATGATCTGACAGGCAGGCCATCGTCCCTTGGAATGAACCATTTCCAAGTATGAATTTTCTTCCAGCTTGCACGGCTGGACAGCAGCTCTGGGATGTCCCCTGACACCAACCTGCAACTGCTTAGTGCTCCTCAGCCTGCCTGGCACAGCGATGTCAGTTTCGTGTGGCCATGCCAAGTGTGGAGAGAGGCCCCATGTGCACTTTCAGTCACATGTCCTGGTGACTCAGACCCTTTCTGGTTCCTGCTTATCCGAGTATGGGAACTGGGGAGGCAAGGTGAGAAATGACTTTGCAGTGATTCTCTGGGAGGGTCTGGGGTTGGGTGATAGTTTTTTGTTCTATGGGTTGCCCTAAACTTCTTCTTCTTTTTTTTTTTTTTTTATGTGAGCATAATACAGTTATCAGCCACAGAATTGCCATTTTCAGATGACGTTTCCAGAGCTCCTGTATTCCTGTCTGAAGTAAGTCAAAACCATCCAAGGAAAGGAAAATCTACATTTTACCACTTCCTTTAATGAAATAGTTTGGCATTGAACCTCCTCATCACAAGAAATATTTTTTGTGCTGTCTAACCTGAATCCATCCACCCTGCCACGTTTCAGTGATTCCTGTCTGGTAGACACAGTGGAAAACTCATTTCGTGGTTGTAGGAAGGTCTAAGTAACCTGGAGAGAAGATGCTAATTCTGACTTTATTCCTCTTCTCTGCCAATCTACAGCCTTCAGTTCTTTCAAACTGGATTTTGAAATTATTTCCTGTAGGAATTCTTCACTGTTAAACTTCTTTTCCCAGGAGAGATAAGAACACCTAGCTCAGAATTTTTCTTATGCACTTGTTCTTGTGAACCAGCTGTTTTAAAAGTCCTTTGAGTGCATTTCAGGGAGAAGTGCTCTGTACTTCTGGGTGGGATGAATTCTTTTTAATGCAACTAAGGTGTCGTGAAAAAAGCTGTGGGCTTGGAGTGAGAAGTCTGGATGGGTCACTCACTACCTTGAAGCATGTTCCTCAACCTCTGAGAGGCTCAGTTACTCCTTTGGAAAACAGAGAAAAATGGGACTTGAACTTCTGGACAAGTTCAAGACAAAAAAGGAATGTGTAAAAAAAAAAATGTCCCACGGGGAGTGACCTTTTTAAAAAATTTTTTGGTACTGGGGCTAGAACCCAGGGGTGCTTTACTCCTGACCTCCATCACCTGCCCCACCCTTATAAAATCTTGAGACAGGGTCTTGTAAAGTAGCCAAGGCTGGTCTTGAACTTGTGATCCTCCTCTGCAGCTCTCAAATTGCTGGATTACAGGTACGCACTGCCACCTCAGCTAGTGGTTGTCACTTAACAGGGGACCCATAGACACTAGTTCACTTACTGAAAGAGTAGAGTCTATATAAACTTTTATTTCTGTGTCTTTTTTTTTTGTGTGTGTGGGGGTGTGAAGTGCCAGTACACTATCTCAGTGTAAGCTTAACAACTTCTGTGAATTGACCAGCAGTTTGGTAGGTGAGGACAAGGAAGTTGGAAAGGCCTTAGGGACATTTTGTAGTCTGCATGAAGTCTTGAGTAGTCCACAATTGAGTGTCCCATTCCCCAGACAGTACGGTGTGTCCGTGTCTGACCTGATGAACCAGGCAAATTAGGATCCATGGACTAAGAATCTAGGGGAAATAGAAAAATGAAGGATTTGATCCTAAATTATGTCTGGTGCAGTCACATGCAAGAAAAAAGGTACTGGTGATGTTTCTTTAAAAAAAAAAAAAAAATCTGCCTCTTGTGATTGTACCTGCTCTTAGAGTTCACCTTTGCACTGCTTTTTCTGTATTACTGTGTCACTTAAGTCCCCATTTCCGGACCTTATCTGTGGGAGGCAGGGTTTCTTTGTCCAGTTGCTCCGTTTGATTACCTAGGAGGGTCAGATGTTATTGCTGCTAAAATAATTTCTTTTCCTCAGAAAACCCAGGATCTTGCTTCCACTTGTTTCCTTAGCCCTCCTTGCCCTCCTGGGTTGGAGGTTCATGAGATGGCTGCAGCCTGGCTCCAATGCGTGCTGGTGACATTCGGACAAGGGATCCAGTCTGGCTCTGCGATGAAGCAGACAGGGATTGTTTAGGGGTTGAGGAACATGCTCCTCAGACAGCTCTGTGGAAGGAAATAATGCTGGGTGGGAAATGGACTCACGAATCTGGCGTAAACTGAGTCTAGAGATGACTGAGGGCTAGAGAGGGGTATGTTTACAGAGTGCAAGGCTTTCTTTTTCCCCACCATGCCAGTTGAACTGAGAGGTGTGGGAGCAACACTGTGGAAGGTCACTTCCACTCCATAGCTCACTTATTGGGGCAAAACAAGTGAAGCAGCCAGGAAGAAGTTGTTCATTCAATTTTCTGTCTCCACTGTTGACCCAGGATAGGATACTAGGTTGTAAGTAAATGACTGCATGCGGTGACTTTTGTGGAATGGAAATTCAGAAGCCAATTAAACATATCCCTCAGTTTGTGGCACTCTGTCCTTAGCAGGCTGAGCGAGGTCATGTTCTGGTTTCGTTTTGGTTATTTGCCTCAGCCCTAATCTTCACTGCCATTACCCTTTGTCCCCCCCTCTGACCCCATCCATCCCTGATGCACCTGACACACTAATAATAGGACAAGGGCATCCCTGTGTGTGGATCCAGGTGAAACTGCTCTGGGCAGGGGATAGCAGGGCCACAGGGAATATGAATAAATGATTTCTCTGAATACTGCCTGATTGCTTCCCAGAAGGGCAGTACCAGTTTACTATCACTCCAGCAACACGTGCGTGAGTCTATTTCCATGAATCTTCTCCAGCATTTATTATTACCTGTTCTTCTAATCTTTGTATTCTGGGTATGTGTAAACCAATATATCATTGCTTCTACGTTTTTATTATTTTTTTCTGATTTCTAGGAAGGTTAGATCCATGGACTAAGAATCTAGGGGAAATAGAAAAATGAAGGATTTGGTCCTAAATTATGTCTGGTGCAGGCACATGCAAGAAAAAAGGTGCTTGGTGTTTATTCTCAAAATTGCGTGTTGCATATTTCAATCATTTTTTGGGGGGGTGGTTTCCAATCTTCTGTATTTTGATTTACAGGCATTTCTTATACATTAGACATATAATTATTTATGTATGTAGACAATACAATTTTTTTTCTAATATTGTTCTTATCCAGTTTTAGAATCAAAGTTATATTTACTGGACTCATAAAGTGATTGCTGTTTTAATTTCTATAATGATATTTACTTATGCAAGTTTTCAGTTTCTTCTTCTGCCACTATAAGCACTTTATAAATTCTCTATAATGTTCTAAGTACAAGACCTCCTCCTTATGTCATATAACAGTCCATAAGTCTTTTCAATTGAGTGCTTTTATGTTATTTAATTCTGAGAAATAGTATTTGTTTCTTTAAGTATATCCTCCTTTGTCAATTTGTTGTTTTTTTTTTTTTTTTTTCTAGGACTCCGATTGTATGGCTGGTGAGTCATCTACTTCTCTAACCCATTAACTAAACTTTAATTTTTTTAAAAAATTAAAATCTATATGACTTTATTTTAACTTTTAATTAACGCAAGTATCATAGTGTTGCCTTGTATTTATTTCTCTTTTTACTGGAGCTATACTATTAAAGGAGAAATTACATATGCCTGAGATATCATTAAATATAGTTTATTGAAGTTAAAATTCTAAGCTGAAGGTTTGTTTTTCAGCACTGAAAAAAATTATTCTATTACCCAGCATCCAGAGTTGATATTAAGGATTCCTGTTTCATTCCAAGGGCTCTGTACCTTTCCTCTGGAGATTTTTAGACTTGTCATTTTTATTTTGGTTTCTTGACATGCACATTTATTTCCTTTGCCATCTGAACTCTTTTGTCATGACATCAAAGGGATAAAAACTGGTATGAATTTCTAACAATTAAAAGAATGTGGGGAGCGTGTCCAGAGGCTACGTGGTGGTGTGGTATGTGGATCGCAGGGTGGAAGGAACATTGTGAAGAACGTACACAGTGGAGCTGCTGTCAAGGGCTTACTTTTCTTGCTGAAGCCTGGAGGGGTCCAGAACTCTAAATTTGAAGACTGTTTGTTTCAGGACTCAAATTTAGAGGACTCCAAAACTCTAGATTTGATAGAGAGAATGAGACAGGCCCTCATTCTTGGCTGAGATAGGCTCCCCACTTCTTCCCTGAGACCCTGGGGAGGGTTGCCCTTCTCTAAAGACACTGAAGAGCCTGCTCATCCTGCGGGAGATGAGGCCACATCCGGGCTCTTTCCCGCTTCCCGGTTGCGGAGCCCAGTAGTGAACAGGGACTGATTGGGTTTGTAGATGCCAATGACCAACGCGGATTGAACCCAGGGGCGGCTTAAACACTGAGCCACATCCCCAGCTCTTTTTTATGTTTTATTTTGAGACAGGCTCTCACTAAGTTGCTGAGGCTGGCTTTGAACTCTCGATTCTCCTGCCTCAGCCTGCTAGGATTATAGGCTTGCTCCACGGTGCTCAGCTCAGTAGGGGTTTGAGGAAGTTATGATAGGTGGAAAACTGGCTGCATGGGAAATCAAACTGTGTTTCAGGGTACATAGGAGCTTGAAAGTCTCACGTATCCTCAGAGACTTTTATGAAAATATCACTTCAACAAAAAGTGGGTGCTGATCTGTTATATATTATGTGAATATGATTAACAACAATGTGTCCTATACTTGAAAACTGCTAAGAGTAGATTTTAAGTGTTCTCACCATACACATAACAACGTATGCGTGGTAATGCATATGCTAATCATTTGATTTAGTCACTCCTCAGTGTGTGCATATTTTAAAACATCAAATTTCACATGATAAAAATATACAAATTTCATTTGTCAATTGAAACAAAAGAAATAAAAAGAGAGGATGCTATGGAAAATGTTAATTAAAAATTTGGAGAATAACAGAGAAAAAATAAAATAGAGATGGAGTAAAACCATGAACAAAAAGACAATATATGTATTAACCCAGGGGCTT
Source organism: Sciurus vulgaris (assembly GCF_902686455.1). NCBI lineage: Eukaryota > Metazoa > Chordata > Mammalia > Rodentia > Sciuridae > Sciurus > Sciurus vulgaris. The sequence continues at coordinate 82,074,935 of NC_136465.1, forward strand.
AACATCTGACTGACTGGAGATCCACAGAGACTGAGGAGAAAAGATGTGGGAAGGACAAATAGAGAAATATTGCAGGAGAATCTCCCAGGGTTGGAGGATACAAAATTTAGGAAAGAAGTGTTCACCTAGTACTCAGTGATAATGAACAAAAGTTGACGAGTTGCAGTATTAGTCACTTCAGGACACTAATAATAAAAAGAGATCTTAAATGTTTTCAGAAGGAGAAAGAAATTGAGAAAAATAATGCTAACCTACAAGTAAAAGGGCACCAAAGATCTCTAGCAGCAACACAGGTTGCTAGAAGATAGTCTTAGTTGCTTTAACATAAAAGGAAAATGATTTTTCAACTAATTCTATACTCAGAAAAATATCTGTAAATGTTGAAACTGGAAGAAAGAACATTTTGAGACAGACCAGGTTTAATTCTACATGCGCTTTTTTGGTGGGGAGATACTGAGAATTGAACCCAGGGGTTCTTTACCATTGAGCTACAACCCCAGCCCTTTTTATTTTTTATTTTGAGACAGAATCTCACTAAGTTGCTTAGGGCCTTGACAAGTTGCTGAGGCTGGCTTTGAACTTGAGATCCTTCTGCCTCAGTCTCTTGAGTTACTGGGATTACAGGTGTGTGCCACTGTGCCCGGCCTTTGCTTTGCATTTTTGATCACCCGCAATTTAAAACTTAAATCATTTGCCCATATTACTTTGAAAATTTTTAAATCTGTGTATTTTTAAAAGGGTGAATAGGGCTTATTTGGAAGATAAGTCAATTTGGGATTATAGCAACATGCAAAGGAATGAGAGAGCTAATTTTTGGTTTGGTTGGGAAAGGCACAGTTTCATGGCTACACTGTGGGATGGTTGGTGGGCGCAGGTAGGAGTAACTGGAGGCGGCTCTGGAAAAGTAGGTGAGGGTAAGACTGAGGAAAGCATTGAACGCCACACTAAGGAGTGTAGATTCCCTTTGTTGGTGGTCGGGAGCTATGAAAACTTTTGAGCAGAAAAATGCCATCTGTGTTTCAGAAGGACCATCTTGATAGCAGGGCAATGTGTAGTAGGGTTTGAAGTATGGCGATGGCAGAAAGTAGGAGGGCCAGGTCAGAGACGGGTACCAGGGTCTTCCTGCAGAATCAGGGCCTTCACACAGCTTTTTGACCTGGGTAGAAAATGATGCTCCATGAGTTCACCTGGAATAGAACTCCTCCCACTCTTTAGCTGCCTACCTGGACAGTGGTCCTCTGACCAGGGCTCTTGTCAGCCACAGTGACACCTGCTTAGGGAGAACCTGATGGGACGCAGACTGGTGGTGGTAGGTGAGACACGCAGAACCATCTACAAGACCCCCACGGAGGCTACATCTCATTCCAACTTTTAGACCTTCCTGTAATTTGGCCACTTTTTATGACATGCCTTAGTTTTTAGCATAAGATTTTTACCAACCTCTCCCCAACCCCTCCACACCCTTTAATGCTTCCCTGGGTTTTTATAAGTAGTTTTTTAGTATTTTCCTCTTGTCTTGCCAACTCATCTAAGAAGTAGGATTTTCCCCTCCCCCTTTTATTACTAGTATTTTAAAAATAATAAAATGGAAAAAATGAATGCTTTTACACTTCTGGCCTCCTGCTTTCTAGGTTCACACCCACTGGCACCCTCCCTTTGAGACTTACAGCATTCACCCCACTGGGCGTCTGCTTGAGGGAGGAGGAACTTCAGCTCAGTCTCTCCTGTCATCACCATTTCCTCTCTGCCTTCTTCCCTGCTTCCATCCTCCCTTTCTCCTGCCCTCCCGTTGCCAGGCAACCTAGTTCAGGGGCAAGCAAAGCTGGCTGGTGGCGCCTGGCTGCCAAAGCTGCCTTGTTTCCCCTCTCTGGCAGCCTGACTGGGTGTTGGGCAACTTGCTGAAGGTCAAAGGCAGCCATCCACAGCCGTGGCATTCTCTCCACTAGGTGTAAACCTGACTCAGGAGGGGAAATACTTGAGGGCAGGGAACGGGGTGAAGTAGGGCAGTTAATTTTCCCTTCACACCCAAGAGGCTGTGTGGTTCCTGCCTTCCGGCAGGAGAGGGTAAAAGTGGAGCTGAATTGGTCTTTGTGCATTTCAGGAATGTGAATGTCATTTCCCGCCACGCCTCACCATTCCACTGGTCGTGCTGGAGAATTAGACTCTATGTAGAATGGCAAGTTTACTGGTTAGCAGAGGTTGGATTTTGGGAGTTGGTAACTAGTACTGAGTTACTCAGATATGAGTGGGAATAGTGGCACATGTGCCCCTGGGAGCTTGTCGGAAACTCAGACCCCTGCCCCATCCCAGACCATGGAACCAGAATCTTCATTTTGTTGTAATGACCAGATGTTTGTATGCACAGTGCTTTTGAGAACCACTGATCAAATACCCTGCTGTTCACTTGGTCAGAGTGAGAGTGTGTGGCCATCAGTGGGCTCCTGTGTTCCACAGACTTGTGTTTTCCCTATGCAGAGATGCATCATGGAGCTGTAGCCTTAGGGTCTTTTATGGATTTCTGTGGAAGGAAGTGCAAATGCAAAGACAGGCTCGGCCTAACACCAGCCCCTTCCCCTTTTCCCACTCTTCATCTTATGCAGGTATGAGGCAAGACATGTTCAGATATATTTTCTCACCTTATTTGCACACACTCCTGAAGGGTAATAAAGCAGGGATTATGAATCCTGGAAATGATCTATCTTGTTCAAGGTCATAGACCTAATAACTGGACTCACCCTTGTAATTATCAAACATCATCTCTTGCTTCCTTTTGTATGTGACCTAGGCTAGAACTTTCAGTCCTTTAAAACACAAAGCTCAAAAAAGTAATTTTTTAAAAAAATGCAATTAGAAACATATTGTTTGGTTTGGTTTGAGTCATAAATTCCACCATGTAGAACTGAAATGAAGGACTTTTTCCTGAGCCTCTGCAAATTATTTCAGTAGTTCAGAGGCCTTTTTGAACGACAGGGTACATGGATTGAGTTTCAAAGAAAAGAATGTCAAAAGAAATCTTCCAGATGAGAATGGTCTCCAGATGTGAGCATTGCTCTTCCAGATGTGTGGACAAATGGGGTGGGGAAGTGGGGGGAGTGAGATGCCTTACATGTCTGCAAAATGAAATGGAAAAACCTCTCTCAGCCACAGAGGAAAGTAGGACAACAGGAAGAGAAATGGAGTCCAAATTAAACTCTTCTTGTGGAGCTGGGCTAACAAGGAGGAAAAGAAGGAATGGTTCCCAAGCAGATTGATGACTTAACTGTGCAGTGTGTGTGCAGGCCACGCTTCAGACAGTGCTGCTAGAGAGCAAACTTGGAGGGTATCGTGCCTTTAGGAACTCGCTCTTCTTCTTAGACCTGAGTGGACCTGCTTGAGTCCTGGGAGGAACCATTCTAGAACTGCCCAGTCTGCAGAGCCAGCAGGACAGGCTTGGGGACTTACTCAGGGGAGAAGGGAACCCATTCCAGAATGCGGAAGGAGAAGGAGCCAAGAATGGCACAGTTCTTTCTTTCTTCAGCTTCTGAATCAGCAACGTGTTCTCTCAGGATCACTGGGTTTATTTCTCTATAATGGCTAGGACATCCCATGTTTCTCAAATGAGTAAATCCGAAACCACAGAAAATGGAGGTCTTGTGGCCAAGTCGACTTGGTGTGTCTCAAAATCTTCAAATCTCAACCACAGCCAAACTCCTGGCTGCATGGAGTTAAACCCTTTATTTCTTTCTGCCAGCACCTTCACCTCTAGGAAGATCTGCCGAATTACTGCTCCAGATGTCCATCTCCCCATCTCCCCACTTAGCAGACCTTCCTCTTCTTCCACTTAGAGGCATCCCCAAGTCCCAATTTCCATGACACCTGTAAGTGTGACTTTGAGTCCCTCTAACCCCATATTTTAAAGCAAAACAAATAACACCATCTGAGTGTGTCCAGCTGGTGGAAGGGTTTCACAATTTTATTTTCCTTTAGATCTTTCCCAGGATCTAAAGAATATATCCCAGCAAAACAAGTAAGTTGTTAATTACTTGAATTATTAAAGATGTGTACATGTAATAATACCTATATACTGACTACATACACATACACACAAACTGGCATAATCCTTGGTAAATATGCTAACAATAACATTTAATAATTGATAAACTGTAAAAGTCAATTAGCTCCATGGGGTCTGATTCTCCTCTGGGATCTCCAGTGCAATGCATTTCTCAAGTGCCATATCAGCCAGAAGGCAGGTTTTCCAGTTGGAAGGCATTGAGACCCCTAGAGGGGTAAGCCCAGCATCAGCCCCTGTGTGTAGATCAATGTTGCTACCAGGAAGTACAGCATCATTACCATCATCATTGTCACCATCATTATCAACGACTAAGAGTTCTTCATTTATTTTTTCATGGCACTAGGGATGGAATATTGGAACTTTCTATCATTGGGCTATATCCCCATCCTCTTAATTTTTGAGATAGAGTCTCGCTAAGTTGCCTAGGGCCTTGCTAACTTCCTCAGCCTGTCTCAATCTTGTGATCCTCCTGCCGCATCCTCCCAAATAGCTGACATTACAGGAATGAACCACTGTGCCCAACTCCTTTTATTCTTAGTCTAATTGGCATTGAATTTGGAAGATGTTATTTGTTTTAATTTTGATTCTATGTCTATCTTGATATTCCAGTTAGTATCCAATTCACAGTTTTATGGGATTGACTCTGTCCTGGTTTACTAGGTAAGTATATCTTTAAATTTTATTATACTTAAAACCACTTTGAACTGATTGAAAGCATGGGAAAATTAATCTGAATTGACCGAAAGCTTAAGTTTAGTATGTGGTCTAGAAAATGTATGCACTTTATCTTGGTTTTAAAGTATAAATCTGGTATATTTCATGCCTCTTAATTGGATTGATATCTGTGTTTGGCATGTATCATGGCAAAGGCATGTTATTTTGTTCTTGTATTCATCATTATTTTGAAAAGATTCCTAAAGCCTAATGCTACAATTAGCCCATCTTGCCTTTTAATGCTGCACTGTTGACTGTTAATCATTACATTTAGATCAAGCATCAGGATCATAAAGAGTCCCTGCCTTTATGATTCCCTCTTCCACCTCACTGTCCAGCCCGAGTCAGGAGAGGGTGTTTCGGTTCATGTTTCCCTGGTATGAGCAGGACTGTCCAGAGCGAAGGGACAGGTCCTCCTCCTCTGGCAACTCAGAACTCTGCCAGACATCATTCTTGCCCGAGAGGGGATCCCAACCACATGCTCTGTAACTCATTAATCCTCAACAGTGACTAACGCCCAAAAACCCAGCCCTTGCCTTTGGAGTCCAAGGGTGTAATTTCATTTGGAATGTTTCTGTTGACTTGTTCTCTGCCTTTCTTTTCACCTGTCTGTTATGCTTAGCTCTGCTCCCCTGCACGTGTTAATTCTAATCCTTTGGTGACCCAAACTAAAGAAAATGCCTCAGGAATAAACTCTGTACCTATTAGACTTTTCCCTGTGTGCTCTGACACCTTGTCCTCTAAAATTAATGTATAAGATCGAAACTACCATTTCTTGGGTGACTTCTATGTATCACATTTATTGCTACTAACAACCCAACCAGCTAGATGGTGTCATTTCCATTTTCTAGATGAAAGTTCAGAGAGACTGAATTCCTTGCCTGGCAGCTAGAAATCAGATTAAACCTGGTCTGACTCCAAAGCATCTGCTTCAAAGACTTGCAGCTCCCATTTAGGTTGCCCCAGTCAGACCCTCATGATGTCAGGACATTCTCAACTTCCCAAACTAGTCTGTTTAAACTCATTTTATTAATAAAAATAATGCCTGTGTGTCTCATAGGTGGTGTAATGAAGTGAAAGGAAGAAGAGAGTGGATAGACAGAAAGCTTGGAAATCACCAGGTCTACAACTAAGGGAACACTTTGGATTCCAAATGAGATTTTTCCCTCAGGATGACTTTTGACACAAGGGCGTGACCTTGCCACCACCCTTTTAATTTGGTGGAGGATTGAACCCAGTGACTGAACCTGACTGAGGAGATTCCTTCCTGGTTCATGACCCTGCTCTTGGAGATGAAGAATCTTTAGTCCCTTGAGAAACTGAAGAGATGGAGGTATCAGAGTGAGACAGCGGGGTCAAGAACTTGATCCTCATTTTATCAAACAATTCAAAGTGTAGACCTTTATTCTATAAGTTGTAACAAGATAGCATTTGGAAGAAAATAGTTTCCTCTCTGGTCATTTGGCTTGTGTGTACCCCCTGTTCCTGACCCTTTGAAAAACAACCTGTCTGGGCCACCAGAGGACAAGCCTGTATCTGTGTAGCATAAAAGCAAGCTCTTCTCCTCCTTCCAGAAAACATTTGACGCAGTACAAACAATAACAAGGGGCACCTGCAGTGACAATTTTTTCCCCCAGCAGTGACAATCAGTATCTTCTCTGTGTTGTTCTGGAACTCTGCAGACAATCTGAGGGGCTCAAGCAAGTCCTCTCACAGAAGCTGAAAGCTGAGTCACAAGTGTAACTCTGAAGTCCTGCCACAAGAAGTGGCATTGCTGGAGGATTCACAGGACACTTTCCATAGGGAAGCCAGGAGATTGTTGAATTCTGGGCTGCAAAGAAGGGTTTCAATTCTGAGATTCCAAGCAAGTTTTAATAAAAGTGACTTTTCATCCTTTACTGGTTACAAGCGAAGGAGTCGAAGCCATGCTCTCCTCAGAATCCTTCTCTGGCGTTGATTTGTTCTTGGGGATGAGGGTGGTATTGGGGGAGGGAGACCAAAGCCTCTTGGTCCTTAGTTGTGTGTAATGGTTGGTCAGGAGATATGAGCAAACATCTCATAATCTTTATCATCGTGTATTAATTGTTTTTCTGGTTGACTGTATAGAGACCATCATATTTACAAAAATAAAATGATGCCTCTGTGCAGAGTCTTTCATAATGAGATTTCTGGGCCAAGTCATCCTCCCCCTAATTTGCAGAGATGAGAATGAAAACCAAGTGAGGTCACTAGCTGAAGACTAAATCATTGGCAGAAAAGCTGAGAGCTCATCCTTCTTCAGCCTGGCCTATAGCCAAGGGATAGGCATGGTTCATGAGTCTGGTCTCACTCTCAGCCCTCAGTATGTGTCCTTTACTGTGTTGACTACAGCAAGTTTAGTCACTGAATTAGTTTCAATTCAAGGTCTACTAGTTGCCTTCATGATTAATGAGCATCCACTGAGCATCTATATACCAAGTGCTGCTCCTTACATCAAGGAGAGGATGCAGAGTTATGACATTTCAACACAACTAGTGCAGAAGAAAGGACAGTATAATCTGTAACTTTGTCTTAGTGGGGTCAACAAATAAGCATGAAACCACTAAAGAATGCAGTGGAGAATGTAATCAAAATGGCAAAGAAAGGAGGATGAAGGGAACACTAAAGAACACAAGTTCCATTCTCTTGGCTGTGTAACCAGGCTGAGTTCTTTTTTTAAAAATTTTATTTGTACTTTTTAGATATACATGACTGTATACTGTATTTCGACAGATCACACATAAATGGAATATAACTTCCTATTCTTGTGGTTGTACATGATGTGGAATTACACTGGTGGTGTGTTCATATATGAACATAGGAATGTTATGTCCCATTCATTCTACTGTCTTATTCCCACCTGCCCTTCCCTTCATTCCCATTTGTCTAATCCAATGAACTTCCATTATTCCCTCCCCCCGCCCCACCTTATTGTGTGTTAGTATCTGCATAGCAGAGAGAACATTTGGCCTTTGATTTTGGGACTGTCTTCAGTCTGAGTTCTGAAGGATGGACAAAGAGTGGTTCAGAGAGAAGGGGAAGCAATATAGAAATGTTGTAGTTAAGGTGAATGGGCAAGGATCTTCAGGTGACTGAAGGGCTAGACAAAGAAGGGCACCATAAGGATCTATGAGCGCTAGCAGGTGGGGATGAGGTTGAAGGAGAATGTGGTGGGACAGTAACCAGATAGGTACTGGTTCTGAACTAGATATGAAATGGTTCTTGAAGCTAGGTCATGAGCAGCTGCACATGGTATTGATCAGCATAAAAGCAATTGAAATTAAAGAAACCCCTAAGAAGACAGTATCAATAGTCTAATATTGAAAGACTTAAAAGCTGAACTAGTGTGGCTACCTTTGGAATGGTGAAAAGGATTCTAAAACACGAAGTAAATTGGACAAATAATTAGCTGGGTTTGGTCAGGAAATGGCTATAGGATTGGAGGAGTGATATTAAATGTAATTTTTTTTGTTGCAGCTTGGAAGTTTTGAACTTGGTTCAATATCTTATTTATTTTATAAATAAGGAAACCAGGGCCCAGTGAAGTCAGTGAAGAAGTTGTACCTATAGACATATACATAGGCTAATGAAGTTCAATTAAGTCTATATTTTATCTTGAGAGTTAACAAAATATACTTTAGGTTTCAGACACAGGCACTTCTGCAATATAATTGGGAGATCAGAGGAGACAGAGCACTGGGTTTGGGCTTATGTTCTCTGCATTGATTCCAAAAAACTTGACCCCTGCTAATCCCCAATCTTCTGAGAACCTTGGTAGACAATGAGTTACTTAGTGTTCGATTCATCGAAAAGCCAAAAAGTCATCGGGTTCCCCAAAACTGGAAAACATTTTGGGCAGAAGGACTGGAGGGATTGTGGAGCTGCATCCTGCTCCTCAAGCTTCAAGATCTGGGAACAGTTAGGCTAGCTGGAGCAGCAGGCTTGTTTTCCAGAATGTTGCAGTCTGGTCTGGGTCATCTGGCTTCTGCTCAGATTCACTTCTGCTTCATACACTGTGATTACCCACAATGCTTTAGCTAGCACCATATCTCCACACCACATTTTGTTTAAAAAAAAAAAAAAAGTTCAGATCCTTTTTCATGGATTGGGAATGCATTTCATTTAGTTTTATTTAAAATACATTGTTAGAGTTGTGCCCTACAAATCTGCCAAATACTATAAATATGTATGAATTTGCAGTGGCCTCCTACACCCATGGAGAGGCCAGTTTTGGGATGGATAACAGACACGGAGAATTTTAAGTACATCCTGTTCCACTAAAACTTACTTTTTTTCCCATTCTGCTCTCCCTCCTTTGCTCCATCCTCTTCACCACCCTCCTCCCACCCCATAAGAAAAATAATTGCTATGAGGGCTGAGCCTGGGCAAAACCAATTTCTTCTTTCTTTTCCTTTAAGTATTGCAAAACCTTAAAACCATAAGGGAATATCAGCCCTCCCCCAGCGTACTAACATAGCTTTCTTCTGGCAAACAGGAAACTATCCCAAGGGCTGTGGGCTCCTGAGCCAGGAAATAGGTCTTTGCTGCTCTGGCTACCTTCCCCACAGGTTCTTCCTGACCATTCAATGCAGTTAAAAATAGTAACCACCAAAACCAGAAGAAAAGATGATTTCATTGTCTAACCACTGTAACTTGTGGCCTGATTTGGGTGTTTGCAGATGGGGTTAATCCCCTGATTTGTAGGGTCAGGGCTGGTTGGTCTAGCAGGATTTCAACCTGGTATCTCCAAGAAGCCAGCTCACCTCAGAATTCAGGTGAATCAGGCATAGCTGGCCTACCACCTGTGTACACACATGTGCACATACAAGGTAGGAAGTAATGGAAATCTAAGATCTCCCCTTGGCAGGGCCTGTGTGCAGTACAGATGGAAACGCCCACCCTGGTTTGGGAAGGTGAATCTGTGAGCAAAACCTCCCTGCTGCCTAAACTAGTCACTCTTGCCATACCCTGGGGGTGTGCATCCTCACCTGGGCCTGTCAGGTACAAGAATTTGTAGAATATTCTCAAATCCACTCAGCATAGAAAGCTGTCAGAGTGATGGGTATCGAGGGCCCCAATGGGCTTCTAAGGCTTAGAGAGGAGAAAAATACTTTGAGAAGGCATGCCTTCTCAAAGTGTCACCAACATTAGTCTTGTGGAATGAAAAAAAAGTTAACTTTTATTATAGTGTTCTTTACTGTTTGTCATGCCAATTAAAATTCTCCAAAGCAGAGGTCAGTTCACAGTGATGAAAGACCCATATCCCTTGGTATATGACTTATGGTCCTCTGTTTCACTTAATTTGCTACTCTATCAGATAAGTGGGTTTTAAAATAACCAATATGTGTGTGGAATCTTCCAAAGTGTTGTGGGGATATAGAAGGTATATAAGATCTGTTTATTGTCTTTGAGACTATGTTAGTCAGTTTTACATTACTATAACAAAATACCAGAGATAATCAATTATAAAGAGAAGGTTTATTTTGGGCTCACAGTTTTGGAGATTTTAGTCCATGATTGTTTCGCCCTGTTGCTTTGGGCCTGTGGAGAGGCAGTGTATCATGGCGGAAGTGTGTGGTAGAGCAAAACTATTGGTTTCATGGCTATGGAGGAAAAAAGAGCAGAAGGGGCAGGGGTCCTGCTACCCTCTTCAAGGGCACACCCTCAATTACCTAAGAAGGTCTTACTAGGCCTTTTAAAGTTTCTACCACCTCCTAATAGTGCCATTAGGGGAAAAGCCTGCAACACATAGATCTTTGGGACATTCCAGATCTGAAATACTGCAAGGACTTAATAGTTTGATTAAGGAGAGGGAACTACTTACCTAAAGCAAACTGGAGACAAATCATGCCGAGCATTCAGCCAATAAGTACTAAGCACCTACCATGCTCTGCCCTGGGGAATAGAGCCACCAAGAAAGAATCAAATGCCTAAATGCCCAGGAATTACATGGTTATGTGGGAGGCAGGTGATGGTCAGGAAGAAGAAGGAGCTATGCAATATGTAAGCACTAAGGAGGAAAATCAAGCAGCAAAAGCATAGAAGGAGTGCTGGGGGAGGGGACTAGAAAAGTTCTCACTGAGACGGTGATGTGAGGAAAAATGTGTAAGAAGAACAGTTGCCTCTCAGCATCCCAGGGAGAGTGGTTCCAGGACCTCCTCCAATATTGGAATCTGGGATGTTCAAGTCCCTTATACAAAATGTCATATATTCCTATTTATATTTTTGTTTGCACTATACTGAGGATTGAACCAGGGCCTGGCACATGCTAGGCAAGTTCTCTACCACTAAGCAATATCCTCAGACTTATAAATTTTATTTTGAGACAGGATGTCCCTAAGTTGTCTAGACTGGCCTCAGGCTTGAGCTCCTTCTACCTCAGTCTCTCAAGTAGCTGGTATTACTGCACCCAGTTCCCATATACTTTAAATCATCCCTTAGATTACTTATAGCATTTAATACAATGTCAATACTACATAAATAGTTGGTTTATCATATTGTTTAGAAGAAAAATTTCCCTGTATAAAGGGTAGACACAATTTTTTCCTCCAAACATTTTCAATCTCTATTGATTAGATCTCCAGATGCAGAGTCTGCAGATATGGAAGGCTGACTGTACTCAAATTGTATGGTCCAACAGGGACAAGTACTCTAACACAGAGGCAGATCAGTGAAGCGGCAGAGGAAATTCATGCAGAAGTGAGTTGAAATTTAAACCTTTGAAAGTGGGAAAAGCTTTATCTAGTTAGAAAAAGGGAGTAAGAGAGATAAAATTGATATTACCATGAAATTCTGTACAGTGCATTGAATATTTTCTCTATATCCCATGCATTACACATTTTAAAGAAAAACAAGTATCTTGCCTAATTATACATTTGAGCAGATACACCAGCATCTAGAAAAGTCTGTGGATGTCCAGTGGTCCCCTTCACTGCACCTGGGCTAGAGGGCAATACAAGTGGGGCAGATCCTTGTTCTGTAGCACTAGTGGGGAATGGCTGGGATAGGGGTCAGTTGCTCTGCCTTCAGCCAGAGGGACAGGGTTCCAGTCCTGCTTGACATTTCCTAACCCCGTGACCTGGCACCTACTTATTACTCTGAGCCTCAAGTTTTGCATTTCTAAATCGAGAATATTGCCTTCTTTTAAAACATATTATGGGCACATGTTAAGTGCTCAGTAAGTCATACTCATTATCATCATGCTCATGATATCAAATAACAAGTCATGGCACCCAGCTGTTGTGAAATGCTGTCCTAAGTAGAGGGGTGCCGACCTTGGTCATCATGGAAGTAAGTGACTAAACCGGGGGCAGAGAGAGGTTGAGCGACATATTTCATTCAACTGATACTAGAGATGTGGTCAGATGGCACACTCTGACCTGGGGTCACCTGGTCAGAGCACTTTGAGGGCCTTGTGGTGACTTCCAGGGAAGAAGAGTCTACAAGAGGCAGGAAGAAGGTACGTGGTGCTGACTGAGGAGTAAGTCTGAAGTGGGCATCACCCAAGGGACCACAAGCTCCTGGAAAGCTTCCTTCCATAATGTGCTGGTTCATCATGGAGTTGAAGTGTTACTCAGGATGGGCCTAGGGAGAGAGTACTGGGATTTCTGACCTCTTCATGCATTCTCTCTCCTTCTCTCTTATTGACTTTGATGGTCACCCATGTGAACACTGAACACCAGATAAACAAATAATCTGATAATGCCCAACTGTGAAACTGTGAGAAGTTTCAGGCATTTAAAACTGATCTGAATAAGGCCTGAGGGAATCTACAGTGTGTGAGTCAAGAAGGCCAGAAACCTGAAAGAAGGTTGGGAAATGAAGCCTGGTGCAGAGCACGCTGAGTGTATCAGAGCAAATTAGAAGTCCAGAGAGTGTGACAGAAGCTGACACACTCTGGGTGGTGGGAAAGCCCTGCAGGATCTGCTGCAAAGGGTCACAGTGGTTCGTGAATGTTGACGTCTGTGTCCATTGAGCTGCCTACCACTGAGCTTTGGTCTCCCTTTCAGCACAGATTGAAATATTTCTGGTTTTCTACAAGATCTTCCCATGCACAGTCTAGATTCTTATCAAGATGGTGATCCAGGCTTCTCTTGTCTTCCTACAGGGTTCATAAACAGGCCTTCAAATATTTGCTGATTCACTGATCAGCAAGGCACTTACTAGGACTTCTTAAATCTGAATCTATTTTTAATGTTTATTAAACACGAATGACATGGTACGCACTTGGCTTTACCTGCATCATCTTACCTTTTTCTCATAAACATTTTATGATGCATGTACTCATATTTGATTTGCAGAGGAGGAAACTTAGCCTTGGGGAGGTTATGTAATTAGCTTGGCCTTCACAGTTAGTAAGCAGCTGGGCCAAAATTCAGACTCAGGTTCTGCCCAACCCTAACAACTGTGTACTTGGACACCATGCCTTATGGCCTCACTGTGCACCACTGTTTAAGTCTTGACTTGTTTATGTCTGTAAAAGTGGGTTCCTAAAAATTGGAGATGAGTGATATTAGGGATGTGGGGTAGGGAGATCAACCTATTTATAGTACATTCACATAATACAAATACATTTTCACAATCTTCATTCACTTATAAACACTTTTAATTCAATACTAGAGCACTAGCCATGCTTAGGTATGCTTAAGCATGGTTGGTGTCTGGAATTCAGAGACACCAATCATCCCTGCCTTCCAGGATCTTAGCATCTAATGGAAAAGGAAAGACAGACAAGTAAATGAATATTGGCATAGTCTTGCGATGAACTTAAATAGGTGCGCTCAGAGGTTGTGGGAGCCTCCATCAAGGGACACAGAATCCACATGGGTCTTAGTGGGTGTTCCTGGGGAAGCCAATGTCCAACTGAGTGTTGAAGATCAGGCCAGGCCAAGCAGACCAAGTCAGGGGGAATAACATTTCACCAGCACAGGAATTGAAGACTTGGAAGGTTAAGGGTTGGCACAGAGTTCTATATGGCAGGGCTAGAAGGCATGAACTGGGAATGAGGAAAGGGAAAGAGATGCGACTGGAGGGTCGGAAGATCAGAAAGTGGAAAAGTCTTGCATGCTGGCCAGGTAGTGGTTCATATCCTGAAAACAATGGGCTGCCATTGAATTGCTTCCTATAGAGGAGAGATGCAGTAGTTTTAGAAAGCTGCTCTGAGAATCACAGAGAAGAATTAGAACAGGTGGGTGGGGTGGGGAAACCAGGGGGGAAGCAACTACAGAGATCCTGGAGTGACCAAGGGGCAGAACTGCAGAGCATTTTGATTGGGTAGAGGTCTTTCAACACCAAGTCACTCTTCATCCCCAATTAGGAAATATTTTTATGCTTTCATCTTATATTATCAAAGTGACATTGAAATTAAATTGATATTTCTCTCTTATATCTAATGCCTATTGATGATAACTGATAGAGTTTATGGATTTTGCAGTTAGCCTTTAGTGGACAGTACTGTTGAAGGTCCCTACAGGTGTCTTATCATTTCTTCTTCCTATCAATCTTCTGGATAGATCTTATTATCTTCCTCTCATAGATAAAGAAGTAGAGGCAGACGACTTTGAGGGGGTGGGGTGGACCAGGACGTGGTGCTGCACCCTGTCTGCCTGGCCCCTGGTGCAGAAGGCCAAGGGGCAACTGGCAAGGAAGCGCCAAGGGGTGGCTGGGTGAGAAGGTGAGGCCAAGGAGGCTCCGCCTGAGTGCACCTTGAGCCGCTGGACATTTGCCTTCGCGCAGGCCTCTTGGTGGGGCAGTGGGAAAAGCCCATTTGCCTGGAGTCTGCAGTTCTGCAGGCCAAGGCTGAGGCCAGCGGAGAGGAGCCGTCCCCGCCTGTGTGCAGGGTGCTGAGCGCTTAAGCGACTGTGGGCATCTGAAAGTCTTCTCAACATTTCACTGCTCCAATCGACTTTGTCTTTACGTGGTGCATTGACATGGGCTTCTCAGTTCAGAAAACAAGGCGCTAGGACTATTTATCAGCTACCTTGATACATTGAAGGCATGTTTATCCTTTTATTAAATATACAGCATTCTAGTACAATATGGTATTGTGCAGATTAAGTTCAAAACACCCAAGGCACAGATGTTGTTTTTTCTTTTTTCTTTTCTGTATTTCTTTGAAGACTCATATTAAAGTTTCAGAATTGCCATCAACAGAGAGTTCCAGAGTAGAAGCAATGTGACTGTTGTAGTTTTAAACATAGAGCAGTGAGGACTGGAAGATGTAGAACCCTGTTACAGGGACTACAAAGGAGCAAGATCACGGACACAGCAAATCTGAAATGATCAGATCTGCTGCAGTCCCCACTTAGCACAGGCAGCCCCTGTGCAGGCACTGAGGGGACTTTTCCCCACTAGCAGGTGTCCACGATGGGTATAGACACAAGTGCATGGAGCTCACTGGCTGCTAAAATGCCTCAAATCAAGTTCAAGTAAAAGAAATAGTTTTCTAATGATTTTCCCCCCTAACAAAACAAACTAATATCCAGGAAAGAGGCCTGGAATAAACCTCAGGATGGTACCCTTGGGAGGTCAATGCTGGGGAAGACTCTCAGGTGAGAAGGGAGGGAAGAGCAACCATAAAGGCTAGTGGGTGGATGGAAGCACAGCAGGGTGCTGTTCAGATGCAGGGTGAGCTAACACAGGAGCCTTCTAGGAACCAAGGCCAGTTTCCATTGGAGAGGCCAAAGGGGCTCAGCTCTGAAGTTTTAAAGTGCTTCCCTAAAGTGGAAGGAATAGCCCAGGCTTCCTGGCTCTGTTGTTTACCAAAACCCAAGTTCTCTCCTGCTCTAGTATGTTGCTTGCTCATCAAAACACTATCAAGGTAACCAGAGAGGATGCCCAGGCCTGCAGCTCCCCAAGCCTATGGCTGGAAGACAGCCTGATGGAGTGTGTGGCCCCTGTCCTGCCTGGCTTGGCCTCCAGGGTGCCTTCTCTCACCCCCACATAAGCAGAACCCAGGCCTCCACTCCAGGCTCACAGGCACACTCATGGGAGCCAGCTCTGACACTTGGCACAATTCTGAAATGATACACGTTTCTGTTGAGACACTGAGAATACTTAGGGAAATGGAACCAACCAAATGAGCTCAGTGAAAGGAGCGCTTCTCCTCTCTGGTGACAGATATTACCTGGTCCATTTTATAGAGGTAAAGCCAGCTATGGTGTCTCAAATAACTTCCAATAGCTTGCAAGTTGCCAACTCTTTGTTTAGTTCATTCAGTTTCCACTGTTCACAATCAGAACCACAACCTTAGTGCAATAGTCTATTTAGTTTTTTACAGTAATTCTGGTTGCATACAAGGGACTGAAGGATTGGGAGAAAGTGCAAATTACAGGAGCTTTTCTTGTTTTGTTTTTTAATAAAAACAAAAAGAAAGCACAAGAGTAAGAGCAACATGGATGATGTGAATGTGTATGGTTACACAAACTACGGTGTGAAATATTGTATTTAAAAAACAAAAAGAGGTCCTGCTCAGCTCTAATATATTTATGATCCAATGAATTTTGTGGACCAATCTGCTAACCTATCACTATAGGCATCAGCTGCCCCCAGTATTCTACCCTGCCCCCACCATTTTACAAGCCAGATCTTCAGCCTGTGAACCTCCTTGCCAGCGAAATCCCACTACTTAAGAATAGCTCCCCTGCCATTCTCTTTCTCTCCTCCTCGCTTTCTCTCTCTCTCTCTCTCTCTCTCTCTCTCTCTCTCTCTCTCTCTCTCTCTCTCTCTCTCTCTCTGTGTTCAGGGCAGACACTGTTCGTCTGCCTAATAAAATCTCTTGCATGAATTCCCGCATCCAGAGTGGTTTTTCTGGGTGCTTTTCACTTTTCAATCACCATGTAGGAAATTATTTCTGTAGAAAAATGGATTCAAAGCTAGAAAAATTGCAGAAAAATCTTTAGAATTCAACCTAGATATAAGTTGGGGTTTGTACAGTTAGATAGAATATTTTAATTGAATTATAAAGTAAAAGTGAATTCTGTAAATAATGATATGTGTGTGTTTATGGGAAGAAAGCTTAGAAGTTTTGGTCTCTGGTTTGTCTTTAGAACCCTGCATGGGGTCCACGAGGGGCATTGCTGGCCAGTACCTGAGTCATAACAATTTAGGTCTGGGGCAGGTGGACAAAGCATGTTTCCTCTGTGTTGCAGAATAAAACCCTGCTTCCTGAAAAAAAAAATGACTTAGGTATAAATGTTTTTATATTTTCCATTTTTACTACTATTAGATATTGCCAGTTCAAATGTTACAGAAGATTTAGTATGATCACATTTCTCAGAACCTTGCAGATTCCATGAAATAACAGATCTTGTTTGAATATCAGAAACATAAAATAGCAAAAATTGAAGTAGTATACTTAAAAATTATAATCTAGAATTTATAATATAGTCTCCTTAAATCTTACTTGATGTTATTAACTGTATTATTCTCATGTTGGGTACCTAAATACTGTGAATAAACAATGAGTCATTAATCCTATCCTTTAAAAGTAACAAAAAACAAAAACAAACTGCTAATGGGAAAATCAGTATTGCTGACTTACACCCAGAAAAGTCATTGTCAGTCAACTGGATAATGTTTGCTTGTTCACTAACTCAGGGGAAAAAAGATCACCATTTTATTAACTAAAGCATCACAATTTACTTTGTGATGTGTAAATTCAGCAAATCGAGAGTCACATTGAGAGAGCTGCATGGAGATCTAAGCTGAATGGATGTGGGGTGGGTGTCCTGTCCCTGTCCCCATCTATGTCTCTCCCACCCTCCCAAGTAGAAATGCCTGCCAGTGGTTTCTCTTTTGGACCTAGACTCTGATTCCGGAGCAGTCTTGTAGTCACCCACAAAGAGAGATTCCGAAGAAGAAAACGTTACAATTTGGAACACGTATTTGCAACTGGAAATGGGGAATGGACTGTTGGATCAGACTTTATCCCATCCAGCCTCCCTTCATTTCCTTTCACATTGTTATTCTGGGTTTGGACTGTGCTGGAAAGACAACTGTCTTGCTGTAGGTCAATGAATAAATACTGTACCGACCAAAGGAGTTAACACTGAGAAAATTAAGGTAACCTTGGGAAATTCTAAAGCAATCACTTTTCACTTTTAGAGTGTAAGTGGTCAGGAGAAATTAAGGCCCCTGTGGAAGTCATATACCAGATGCACACATGGCATCGTGTTTGTTGTGAACTCTGTTGATGTTGAAAGGATGAAAGAAGTCAAAACAGAACTTCATAAAGTAACTAGGATATCAGAAAATCAAGGAGTCCCTGTACTTATAGTTGCTAACAAACAAGACCTGAGGAACTCACTGTGTTGCATTGAAATTGAAAAATTGTTAGCAGTGGGTAAACTGAGCTCATCAACACCTTGGCATTTGCAGCTTAGTGGTGCAGTCATAGGAGATGGTCTAAAGGAAATAAAAAGTAAAAAGGCACCCAGACAAACCACTCTAACCTGGGAACTCACACAAGAGATTTTATTAAGTGGACAGGCAGAGTGTCTGTGTGCAGGGTGAGAGAGAGAGAGAGAGAGAGAGAGAGAGAGAGAGAGAGAGAGAGAGAGAGAGAGAGAGAAAGAGAGAGAGAGAAGAAGAAGAAGGAGGAGGAGGAGGAGGAGGAGGAGGAGGAGGAGGAGGAGAGAGTGAAAGCAAGGAGGAGAAAGAGAATGGAGGAAGAGAGAGAGAGAGAGCGAGAGAGAGAGAGAATGGCGGGGGAGCTATTCTTAAGTAGTGGAATTTCATGGGCTAATAACACCTACCAGTGTCTGCAAGGAGGTTCTCCAGCTAACAAATTGAGTTGTAAAGTGGTGTGGGGGAGGGAGAATAATGGCAGCGGCAAAATAGCAGATCTGATGCCAATAGGAAGGACTTGAGAAACTACACGATATGATAATTAAAAGAAGAAAAATATTGTGGCCACAGAAAAAGAAAAGATGAATAACAATGCCTTTTTTTATCTGTGTGAAGTAGGTTTTCTCTGGTCTGATTTTGACAAATGGAAGAGTGTCTACGGACTGGTTTGTGTATCTACCATCCTGGATGCTATTCAAGTTGGTTTTGTTGAACAATCAGATACCCAGTTCATTTGCCTTTTGGAAGAGAGTAAATGCAGTGCTTCTTAAAGTGGTCTCCTCTCCCTACCCCAGAAATCTATTGGTACTACCATTTTGGGAAGCCAAGCAAGGATAGTAAATTGACCAGAAAACACTTGTGGAAGTTTGACCTGAAGTTAGTAAATAAAACTCTGAAGATTGTCTGCCTAGTGTTTTGTGCTTATATCTTGGGAGTAAGCCTTTGCAAAGAAATTACATACAAGGCTTTGTATGTTAAGATAAAATGCTAGTGAATGGATACTTAAGGTAGATTCATATATATACATATTTATGTAGTTATATTGATCACACTGGGATGGGGAGGAAGTGTTTGCTTTTTAAAGTTTTGGCTAAATGATTTTGATTTCTGTAATCAAATAATTGAATGCAATCCCTTAATTCTAGACAGTGTTGGTCTGAATTTAATAAAAATAAGGTAGTTGAGGTATGCTCAAGTACATGATTAGTTTTCTTGACAAAGCATGTTTTGGTGTGTAGTCTTACTTTTTAGAAATAACTGCATCTTTCTACACAGGTTTAAAACAACTTTTTTTTTGGATTTGGGGCTATTACAGAAATAGTTTGTTGTCAGAAGCACTTTTACTTGAAGAACCTAGAATAATTTACTTAACTATTAACAGTAAAGTAAATGTGGGAATGTGGACTAATCCTAAATGCATATGCGTGAATGCATATGTGGATTTATGAAGAAAGCAATTAGTGAATGTAGTTAATACATGGTCTCTACTCTGGTTAAAAGATATTTGTTCTATTAATATTTGCTGGCTGAAAACAGATGTGGTTTTTCACATATTTTTGTAGTGTTTTGGAAGGGGCAAAAACTTTATAAACAACACCTGATGTGTAGTGGAATGAATATGTAAAATATCTATATTGTTCTGAGCTTTAATTTCTTTCTTTTTTTTTTTTTTACCAACTAAATAGTGTTACCTGGGATATACAGTCCTGATTATAATAAGGAATAGTAAAAGTACAGCAGATAAGAATTATGATTATAGAAAACAAGGAAGGTAGCAAAGCTGTTTTATGAAAATTCACTGGTGCTGTTTCTATTTAATAAAAACAGAATAACAACAACAACAACAACAAAACCCCACCAAACTCTTACATATAAGGAGGAAAGACCTTTGTCTAATTCCTAATTCCAGGAAGAGACTTAGTTCAAGTAATCATATATGGGCACATCAGCATATTTCCTATGTGTAATGCCAACAGCTGTTTGTTCTGAAATCACCAAAAGGAATGTACTTAGTTGGCAGCATTTGTTTAGGTTTTTGGTTTTGATTTTTTTTTTTGGCATAATTGAATTTTTGAAACCTTGATTCTGGTTCTACATAAAATGAAGGAGCTTCCTATAGAAAATTTATGTTAAATGCACCTGCTCTCTAGTGTGGTTATTTAGAATGTTTATATTTATAGGAGTGGATAGTAAGTACCAATAAAGTCCTTGAGGCATTAGGGGAAAAAAAAAGGGTCACATTGAGGGCTGGTGTTGTGACTTGGTGGTAAAGCCCATGCCTAGCATGTGTGAGGCACTGGGTTCTATTTTCAGCACCATATATAAATAAATGAATAAAATAAAGGTCCATTAACAACTTAAAATAAATCAACAAATATTAAAAGGAGTCACATTGTTATTTGTATAATATATGGATTAAACTAAAATGTGCACAGACACCCTGGAGAAGGTATCTTGGCAGTATACATAATTTAAATCTTGAGAGGTTTTGGTTTGTATATACAATGTTACAGAAACTAGGCGTGTAAATGCAGTTTGTTTAAATTACAGTATGTAAAAGTTGGTCTGAAAACCTGGAGTAATATTAACATGATCATTGTATGAGTAGTTTAAGTTTGTCCTGGGATAGGGCCTGGTCCTGACATGTCCCAAAAGGGAAGAACAATGGGAGAAAATTGAAGGAGAAACTATTACTTTCTGCAGCAAAGTCGTCCAAGAGAGCGAGACCGATTCATCTTGGCCACAGTCGTTTGTTTGTGGGTCAGGGCAGGTCTGCTATGTTCTAGGATAAGACAGTGTAAAGTTAAAACGGATCTCCGCCCTCGTGGCTGTCAAGGGAGCTTCTGACCAGAGGCAAGCGGCTGGAAGCCTCCGAGGCCAGCAGAGCCTCCGTCGCCGCTCGACTGCCCAGCAGCTGTAGATCTAGAGCAGGTAGTTCTCTTGTCTTGCGTTCTATCTGGCACTGAGCACAGCGGTCATGCCACCGCAGGCCAGGAGAGTCCAGGCGAGCTGGTGTACTGACATTCTAAAATCACCGATCTGGAGACACATCTGAAAGGTGGGCGGCCTCGGCAGGCTGTCTTAGGTTCTGGGCTGGAATTTCTCTAGAGCACTGCAGGTCACTTCGGGATGGAAAACCAAAGACGAGAAGTAAAGCCCTCAGCAGCCAGGCACTCCCAGTTGGTCAGGTATAAAGATGGATGTGCTAAGGTCTGGGAGCAGACGAGGCCCACACAGGGTTTCCAAATCAAGGATGCGCACGCGTGCGTGTGTGGGAGCGTGTTTTGCTTTTGCTTTTGGAGAAACTGCTTCCGTGTGAATTGTAACCACTTTTGAGGAAATAATAGTCTTTCAATGATGAAGTTCTAGCACAGAGAAGATATAACAGCTCTGTTGTTTCAGATGCATCCAGATGAGGTTGATTTAAAAAGGTCATACTTGTATAATTATTCCATAGAAATAGTACCATTGAATCACAAAAATGTTTTTTCTTAACTTTCTAAGCATTGAAGTAGCACAAAGGCTGCCTAGTAGACCAGCCACTTCTGTTTTCTTAAAATATTGTGCTTATAAACTAATTAGAACAAATTAAAAAAAAAAAAAAACTTAAGGCCACTAAAAAATAATAATGTGCTTATACACGATCTGTACACCTATTTAAACTTGCGGTAAAGAAATACTTTTAAATTAAAAAAAAAAAAAAAAAAAAAAGAAAGAAAGAAAAGAAAAGAAAGAAAGAAGTAGAGGCTCAGAAATGCTAAGCACTTTACCAAAGTTCTTCAAAGTGTCAGAGCTGGGATTTGACCAAGCAGCATTCCCAGTGAGGTCCCATTGTGGTATTTATTTTGGAGAGAGTTAATTCTCTCTCTTCCACCCATGCTCACACCCACACTTTGTAACTATATGTTGGTAATCCATATCCTTTAAGAAATGCATTCTATACCCTCCAATTTTTATCATTCTAGGCAGTGGAATAAAAGTTTTTGTTTTTTTAGTTTGTAAGATGTTTTCATTGATATTACCATCTTTATATCCTTATATATTCCAGTGAGGTGGGCACAGAATTATCCCCATATTGTAGTTGAGAAAACCAGACTCAGAGAAGGCAATCATTCAATGCAGTGCCTGACTTAGTCTGAATGCTTTGAGTTTATCTTTTGACTTTTTTTGGCGAGGGGAAGGGGTATTGGGAATTGAGCTCAGAGACACTGTAACGCCGAGTTACATTCCCAGCCATATTTTGTATTTTATTTAGAGACAGGGTCTTACTGAGTTGCTTAGCACCTCGATTTTACTGAGGCTGGGTTTGAACTCGAGATCCTCCTGCCTCAGCCTCCTGAGTGGCTGGGATCACAGGTGTGCACCATCAAGCCTGGCCTATCTTTTGACTTTTTAATAATACCTTTTATTAACCCTGCACTCAGGTGGCAAATGGCATCACATGACAGTTTTGGGTGAGTAGAACTCTAGAGAAACAAATTATTTGGCTTCCTGGCTATTTTTGCCTTGACATCCAACCCAACCCATTTAAAAACCACTTGAGCACCTACTGGGTGTTCCAAGATGTTCATCTTGTGGGGGGCCTGTGGGGAGCAAGTGGTGGATAGAAGGATAGGCACAGTGAAGCTGAAGGTGAGATGGCGTGGTCAGGGCCATCCTGGAGGTATGGACAGAGCACTCTGGCTCTTGGGGAGGGACTACTCATTCTGGTTTGGGCAGGGTGGAGGGATGGGGCCGGCTTTACAGAGAATGTGACATTTGAACTGGCTATGGAGGCAGAACTGCATTTCCTCAGAGAGAGAAGGGCAGGGACAACGACAACAGTGTCACTTGTTAAGTCCTTGCTATGTACTATTAATTTGCTCTTCCCCAAAGCTCATGAGGTATCAACAAGAAGCATCTCCATTTTGTAGATGAGGAAATGAAGGCTTGGAGGATTAGCACCTAAGAAGTCTGATTCCAACTAATCCTCTCAACCACCGCACAGACCTTGAGCAAGACCTCAGAGATGGGAAGGTGTCTGGTCAACTGGAAGGGCAGGGTGGGTACAAGGAAGCAGGGCAGAGGCATGAAAGGTGGATGAGGCCAGAGAATGATAGGTTTTGCATGATTTTATTTCCCTAGCATGATTAGAAAGCAGTCATGTGATCTGATTTGACCAGATCTGTGTTTCTTATGTTACTCTGATTACAGAACAGAGTAGGAACCTCTGTCATCAATGCCTATGGGAGGACCAAGCCCATAAGGTACAGGAGGAAAGCAGGCCAGGTGGGGCAGAGGGCTATCTTTGCTGAAATGCTCAGCTCCCCAGATCCTCCCAACTGACTGCAGCCATGTGGGAATGAAATTCCTTTGTTGCCAGTCTTTCAGATCTTTTTTTTTTTTTTGGTATTGGGGATTGAACCCAGGGATTCTTTACCAGTGAGCTACATTCCAACCCTTTTTATTTCTTATTTTGAGATAGGGTCTTGCTAAGTTGTTGAAGGTCTCAAAAACTTGCCCAGGCTGGCCTCAAACTTGTGATCCTCCTGCCTCAGCCTCCTGAATCACTGAGATTACAGGTGTGTGCCACTGTGACTGGCTTCACAGTGATTTTTAAAGAAAAAATCCCTTTGATTTTTAAAGAAACTTTGGAAAACCAAGATGCAATGCAAGATCTCCTGATCTAAAAATGTAAAAAACTAATTAAAAATGTTTGTTTTTTGAGTACTCTCTGGACCAAGCAAGGGATGTGTGTGGGCTTGCTAGTTGGCCACTTCTGTTAGGGAGGATGGATTGAAATAAAGAGAGCTTAGAGGCAAGGAGACCAATATTAGGAGCCCAGTGTGATAGTGTAGACAAAGGAAGAAGACCCCAGCAAAGACCATGACAGTAGGGATGAAGAGATAGACTGAATAATTTCTGGTAACTTTGGACATGAGTGCATCAAAGGGAGGAGTCTGGACGTATCAGGTACATGATGGAGCCATTAATTCACTTAATTTTTGGACAGTTTTTATTGAGTACTTACTATATCTAAGATATTGTGTTAGGAGCTGAGGCCCAAGAAGGAGCAAGACACAGGACTTTGCTGTGAAGGAGCTCAGAATTTAGAGAGGACATTTGCTGGAGGATAAGCACAGAGAGATTTGGGATGTGCACCTGCCCCCTCTTGGGGAAGCTGTGCTGATAAGGAATACAGCAGAAGTGAAGGTGTGAAGAAAAGGCCAGGAATCGGGTTTTGGGTTTACTGAGCCCGGTCTTAGCTTTGGCCCAGCTAGTTCTGTGATCTGATTCCCTCTGGGATGCTTTTAATTCATGGCATTTGAAAATCCAGAGGACTTGCTCACTCCCGGGACAGAGTCCTTCCTTGCAGTCAGGTTTTCCCTGCATCCTCTTAATGTGCTCAGTGTGAGTGGCCCTGGCGGAGAGCACTGCAGATGCTGGCCTTCCCGCTGTTGCCCACACCCTTCCCAGGCCCTGCCCTTTTGCCATTCATGTTAGATGTTGCAATATTTGTAAGACGAATCTAAGTTTATTTATTGATGTATTTTTGTTTACTTATTGCTATCGTGGTGAATGATCTGCTTTCTCTCAGGTATTAATATTGTACGGTGGATGAGTTACAGGGAAAACATTCTGTGCTATTAACCACTCTACCTTCTTCCTGAGAATGTCATACATTCTTTTATCAAACCTAGGTGCGGTTTTGCTTCATTCATTCAACACATATCTTGGGGGCACTTACCACGTGTTAGGCTCTGTTCTAGGCGCTTGGGATGCATGACTGAATAAAGAAGGACTCCTTTCCTCAGGGAGCCTTGCTTTCCTGCAACCAAATGATATGGCCTTCCCCTGCCCCATCGGGTCTCTCTTTCAGGATGTTTACAGATGGGTGGCCCCCTTCCATTCAGTCTCCCTTCCTCTGCAAAGGTGGGGCTGTGCTCTCTTCATTATTTGAGATTTTCCATTCCCTTCTCCTGGTATGGCTATCCCACAGCATGGCAGCCTCTTGGCAAATGGAGCTCCACTATCTCAACAGAACCTTAAGGGTTTTGCCCACATTTGAAAGATCATTGTTCAAATCATTATTTATGTGTTCTTTTGAGAAGATAATTTAACTCAGACCCTTTATCCACAAAGATAAGCCTGGGATAGGGAACTCAGGGGCCACTTTCGGGGCTTCATTTGGGTGGGGTGAGTTCTTCGTTCAAAGAACAGGGGTACAGAGATCTCCTGGGGTCATAAACCACCCCGTGAGGAGCTAGGAAGTTCTGATTTGGAGGGCATTCAGCTGGAGAAATTCAAAACCACCTCATATGCCTGGAAGTCCTCTACCTATTTGGATCATCCTGGGTCTATGGCAGGCCATTTATAATTCCCATGAACCACAAAAAGGCAAGCAATATAGAGAAAAGAAAGAAAGAGTTACCAAAGAGTTAAAATTCTCGAGATTATACATGTTGTTCCTTAATAGTTCTGTGGTCTTGGTAAAGCAATTATTCTTTCTGAGTCCCAACCTTACCTTCCCAATAAACTTAAAAAAAAAAAAAAAAAAAAAAAAAAAAAAAAAAAAAAAGGTTGACATACAAAGAAATGTGTGCCCATAAGGTACCAGGCAAATGTCAGTTGTTTTTACTATTTTGCTATCATTATTATTGTTAATTTTAGTAGGCCTCCCTCCTGGAGCCCACACTAATCTGGACCTGAATCCTCAGGGCTGCTCCAAAGGCTGTCCCCTTGAAGGTCAAGGGCAGTCCAAGAACCAGTGTCCATCGAGCCCCGCCCATTAATCAGCTAGCACTGGGCTGAGGAATCTGTGCAGCTGTCACATTGCCACCAGCTAGCATCGACCTTGCATATTATAGCTTTTGAGCTAGAGCTGGAAATTCCTTGGCAAGAGCTCCACCTGCTCAGACTTGTCTGTTTTACTACACCCAGGTTGTGGCAGTTACCCCACTGTATCAGGACACTAACAACTGTGTGCTCAGTGGGGACAAATCACTAGTACATCTGAGTTTCAGTGTGGGCTCCAGCCTGTGGAACAGACTAGGTCACATCTGGGCTTTGGGGACTAAGGCATAAAATGAGGATAAAATGATGCCATGAGTCTGGAATTTTGGGAAATGGGTGTGCTCAAGTTGAGAACACTAATGGAGCAGTCCATGGAGATTGAGCTAGGACTAAAGGATAATTTAAATCTCAAATTCCTGGCAACAACCTGCCCCCATGTCTTTAGAGTCAGGCAGTCCTATGTGGCTTCATGTTGCCAGATGAAAGATCAAAGGATAACAATGTGAGCTGTCAATCATTGTTCATGAGTTAAAAAGGAAGAAGTTCCAGAGAGAGCTGGTTGGCATCCATTTATAATGCTTCCCTTGGGTTTTTAGAATGGGAAAAGTGACCATAAAATGTTAATTCTAGAAGAAACACTCAATATCATGAGAAACAACTTCTTGGAAGAAACTGAAATCCAGTGTGTGCAAATAAGTTTTCTAAGATTACACACTATTGAGTGATGAAATCAGTACCATAGGCTTGTCCAATGAATAACAGAACAGTCAATACAATGATGAACATGTTATTACATGTACAGATACGTTAGGTGCAAAGAGTTTCACCACAGTGTTGTTTATGGTGGAAAAAAACAGAAGCAACATAAATACACATTATCCACTAATAGGGAATTATCTGAATACTTACCAGTATATGCACTTAAAGGGATAACCTGTAGGCTTTACAAATGATGTAGGTCTATATATATTGGGGTATTAAGGGGACACTGACTATGGGGACACTCGTGACCTTTTGTTGTGTAATAATAGCCAATGTCAATGCAGCCATATATGTCATCTTGGTAAATTTTTATATATGTATATGCATATATAGATATGAGAGAATGTTTATAATAATTACTTCAGAGATCAGGTCGTGAATGATGGTAATGATGATGATGATGATGATGATGATGATGATTTGGTACCACCTCCCCAGCCCTTTTTTAATGCATTTTTTTTTATTTTTTATTTTTTTTGCATTCCATGGTTTTATTTTTTTTTATTATTTATTTATTTATTTTTTCCTGGGTGCTTTATTCTTCCAAATGAATTTTAGGACTGTTTTTTTTTTTCTAGTTCTTTTTTTTTTTAATATTTTTTAAAAATTTTAATTAAAAATCATAAATTTACATAGGGCAATGTTGTTTGATTCATTTTGTTATTTTTTTCCCTTCCCCTCTCCCCTCCCACCTCTCTTTTCCCTCTATACATTCCTTTCTTCCTCATTCTTACCACCCTCCTTATCCCTAACCCTAAACCTAACCCTAACCCTAACACTAACCCCTCCTACCCCCCCATATGTCCTCATCCGCTTATCAGCGAGATCATTCGTCCTTTAGTTTTTTGAGATTGGCTTATCTCACTTAGCATGATATCCTCCAATTTCATCCATTTGCCTGCGAATGCCATAATTTTGTCATTCCTCATGGCGGAGTAATATTCCATTGTATATATATGCCACAGTTTCTTTATCCATTCATCAACTGAAGGGCATCTGGGTTGGTTCCACAATCTGGCTATAGTGAATTGAGCAGCTATGAACATTGATGAGGCTGTATCTCTGTAGTATGCTGATTTTAAGTCCTTTGGGTATAGGCCAAGGAGTGGGATAGCTGGGTCAAATGGTGGTTCCATTCCAAGCTTTCTGAGGTATCTTCATACTGCTTTCCAGAGTGGCTGCACTAGTTTGCAACCCCACCAGCAATGTATGAGTGTACCTTTTTCCCCACATCCTTGCCAACACCTATTATTGCTTATGTTCTTGATAATCACCATTCTAATTGGGGTGAGATGAAATCTTAGGGTAGTTTTGATTTGCATTTCTCTTATTACTAAAGA
The DNA here is from genome assembly GCF_902686455.1 of Sciurus vulgaris. Taxonomy (NCBI): domain Eukaryota; kingdom Metazoa; phylum Chordata; class Mammalia; order Rodentia; family Sciuridae; genus Sciurus; species Sciurus vulgaris. The sequence continues at coordinate 82,102,943 of NC_136465.1, forward strand.
TGTTGAACATTTTTTCATATATCTGTTGATTGCTTGTACATCTTCTTCTGTGAAGTGTCTGTTCATTTCCTTAGCCCATTTGTTGATGGGATTATTTGTATTCTTGGTGTAGAGTTTTTTGAGTTCTTTATAGATTCGGGATATTAGCGCTCTATCTGAAGTATGAGTGGCAAAGATATTCTCCCACTCCGTAGGCTCTCTCTTCACATTACTGATAGTTTCCTTTGCTGAGAGAAAGCTTTTTAGTTTGAATCTATCCCAGTTGTTGATTCCTGCTTTTATTTCTTGTGCTATGGGAGTCCTGTTAAGGAAGTCTGCTCCTAAGCCAACAAGTTGAAGGTTTGGGCCTACTTTTTCTTCTATAAGATGCAGGGTCTCTGGTCTGATTCCGAGATCCTTGATCCATTGTGAGTTGAGTTTTGTGCAGGGTGAGAGATAGGGGTTTAATTTCATTCTGTTGCATATGGTTTTCCAGTTTTCCCAGCACCATTTGTTAAAGAGGCTATCTTTTCTCCATTGCATATTTTTGGCACCTTTGTCTAGTATGAGAAAATTGTATTTACTTGGGTTTGTGTCCGTGTCCTCTATTCTGTACCATTGATCTACCTGTCTATTTTGGTACCAATACCATGCCGTTTTTGTTACCATTGCTTTGTAATAGAGTTGAAGATCTGGTTTTGCGATACCCCCTGCTTCGCTCTTTCTACTGAAAGATTGCTTTAGCTATTCTGGGTTTCTTATTCTTCCAGATGAATTTCATAATTGCTTGCTCTATTTCTGTAAGGTACATCATTGGGATTTTAATTGGAATTGCATTGAATCTATATAGCACTTTTGGTAGTATGGCCATTTTGACAATATTAATTCTTCCTATCCATGAACATGGGAGATCTTTCCATCTTCTAAGGTGTTCTTTAATTTCTTTCTTTAGTGTTCTGTAGTTCTCATTGTAGAGGTCTTTCACCTCTTTTGTGAGATTGATTCCCAAGTATTTTATTTTTTTTGAGGTTATTGTGAATGGGGTAGTTTTCCTAATTTTTCTTTCTGAAGATTCATCACTTATGTATAAAAATGCATTGGATTTATGAGCATTGATCTTGTAACCTGCTACTTTACTGAATTTACTTATGAGTTCTAAGAGTTTTCTGGTGGAATTTTCAGGTTCCTCTAAATATATAATCATGTCATCAGCGAACAGGGATAGTTTGAGTTCCTCTTTTCCAATTCGTATCCCTTTAATTTCTTTGGTTTGTCTAATTGCTCTGGCTAGAGTCTCAAGAACAATGTTGAATAGAAGTGGTGAAAGAGGGCATCCCTGCCTTGTTCCAGTTTTTAGGGGGAATGCTTTCAGTTTTTCACCATTTAGAATGATATTGGACATGGGCTTAGCATAGATGGCCTTCACAATGTTAAGGAATGATCCCACTCCCCCAATTTTTTCTAGTGTTTTGAGCATGAAGGGATGCTGTATTTTATCGAATGCTTTTTCTGCATCTATTGACATAATCATGTGATTCTTAACTTTTAGTCTGTTGATATGGTGAATGACATTTATTGATTTCCTGATGTTGAACCAACCTTGCATCCCTGGGATAAAACCCACTTGATCGTGCTGCACTATCTTTTTAATATATTTTTGTATGTGATTTGCTAAAATTTTGTTGAGAATTTTTGCGTCGATGTTCATTAAGGATATTGGTCTGAAATTTTCTTTGCTCGATGTATCTCTGTCTGGTTTAGGTATCAGGGTGATATTGGCTTCATAGAATGAGTTTGGGAGGGTTCCCTCCTCTTCTATTTTATGGAATACTTTGAGAAGTATTGGAATGAGCTCTTCTTTAAAGGTTTTGTAGAACTCGGCTGAGAACCCATCTGGCCCCGGACTTTTCTTTGTTGGTAGGCTTTTGATGACCTCTTCTATTTCATTGCTTGAAATTGATTTATTTAAGTTGTGTATGTCCTCCTCGTTCAGTTTAGGTAATTCATATGTCTCTAGAAACTTGTTGATGTCTTCGAGGTTTTCTGTTTTGTTGGAGTATAGATTTTCAAAATAGCTTCTAATTATGTTTTGTATTTCACTCGTGTCTGTTGTGATATTTCCTTGTTCATTCCGAATTTTAGTAATTTGAGTTTTCTCCCTTTTTTTCTTTGTTAGCGTGGCTAAGGGTTTATCAATTTTGTTTATTTTTTCAAAGAACCAACTATTTACTTTGTTAATTTTTCCAATTGTTTCTTTTGTTTCAATTTCGTTGATTTCGGCTCTGATTTTAACTATTTCCTGTCTTCTACTACTTTTGGTGTTGGTCTGCTCTTCTTTTTCTAGGGCTTCGAGCTGTAGTGTTAAGTCATTTATTTGTTGATTTCTACTTCTTTTGTTGAATGCTCCGCATGAAATAAATCTTCCTCTCAGTACTGCTTTCATAGTGTCCCAGAGATTTTGATATGATGTGTCTTTGTTCTCATTTACTTCTAAGAATTTTTTAATTTCACTCCTGATGTCTTCTGTTATCCATTCATCGTATAATAGTGTATTATTTAATCTCCAAGTATTGGAGAAGTTTCTATTTTTTATTCTGTCATTTATTTCTAATTTCAGTTCATTATGATCTGATAGAGTACAAGGTAGTATCTCTATCTTCTTGTATTTGCTAACAGTAGCTTGTGGCATAAAACATGGTCTATTTTAGAGAAGGATCCATGTGCTGCTGAGAAGAAAGTGTATTCGTTCTTTGTTGGATGGTATATTCTATATAAGTCGGTTAAGTCTAAATTGTTGATTGTGTTGTTGAGATCTATGGTTTCTTTATTCAATTTTTGTTTGGACGATCTATCCAGCGGTGAGAGAGGTGTGTTAAAATCACCTAGTATTATTGTGTTGTGGTCTATTTGATTTCTGGAATTGAGAAGGATTTGTTTGACGTACATGGATGAGCCAATGTTCGGGGCATAGACATTTATGATTGTTATGTCTTGCTGATTTCTGCTTCCCTTAAGCAGTATATAATGTCCTTCTTTATCCCTTCTGACTAGTTTTGGCTTAAAGTCCACATTATCTGAAATGAGGATGGATACTCCAGCTTTTTTGCTGTATCCGTGTGCATGGTATGTTTTTTCCCATCCTTTCTCCTTTAGTCTGTGGGTATCTTTTTCTATGAGATGAGTCTCTTGCAGGCAGCATATTGTTGGATTTCTCTTTTTAATCCATTCTGCCAGTCTATGTCTTTTGATTGATGAATTCAGGCCATTAACATTCAGGGTTATTATTGTGATACGATTTGTATTCCCAGTCATTTGGCTCATTTTTGTTTTTTGACATGATTTGGTTTCTCCTTTATTTGGCTATTCCTTTAGGCTAGTTCCTCCCATTGCTGATTTGCATCGTTGTTTTTCATCTCTTCCTCATGGAATATTTTGCTGAGAATGTTCAGTAATGCTGACTTTCTTTTAGTAAATTCCTTTAGCTTTTGTTTATCGTGGAAGGATTTTATCTCATCGTCAAATCTGAAAGTAGGTTTTGCTGGGTATAAAATTCTTGGTTGGCATCCATTTTCTTTCAGGGCTTGATAAATGTTGTTCCAGGCCCTTCTAGCTTTTAGGGTCTGGACTGAAAAATCTGCTGATATTCTTATTGGTTTCCCCCTGAATGTAATCTGATTCTTTTCTCTCGTGGCCTTTAAAATTCTGTCTTTATTTTGAATGTTAGGTATTTTCATAATAATGTGCCTTGGTGTGGGTCTGTTTTAATTTTGTATATTTGGAGTCCTATAAGCCTCTTGTACTTGGTTTTCCATTTCATTCTTCAGATTTGGGAAATTTTCTGATATTATTTCATTGAATAGATTGTTCATTCCTTTGGTCTGTTTCTCTAAGCCTTCCTCAATCCCAATTATTCTTAAATTTGGCCTCTTCATGATATCCCATAATTCTTGTAGATTCTGTTCATGATTTCTTACCATCTTCTCTGTTTGGTCAACCTTGTTTTCAAGATTAAATATTTTGTCTTCAATATCTGAAGTTCTGTCTTCCAGGTGATCTATCCTATTGTTTATGCTTTCCATGGCGTTTTTAACTTGGTTTATTGTTTCCTTCATTTCAAGGATTTCCGTTTGGTTTTTTTCCAGTATCTCTAACTCTTTATTGAAATGCTCTTTTGCTTCTGTTATTTGCTCTTTTAACTGTTGATTAGTGCGTTCATTTAATGCCTGCATTTGTTCTTTCATCTCCTCGTTTGCTTCCCTGATTGTTTTAATTATGTACATTCTGAACTCCCTTTCTGACATTTCTTCTGCTGTGCTGTCATTGGGTTTTATTGATATAGTATCTAGGTTTGTTTCGGACATTTTCTTCCCTTGTTTTCTCATATTGGTCAGATGTCAATAGGACTCTGTTATATTGTAGATTTCCTCTATTGGCTTGTAGTGACCCTGTAGATTTCCAGTGTATCACCTACCAGCCTTCAGTAGCCAGAAGTCTTGGATTAATTTGATAATGCAGTGCTTCCGAAGAACGCTGCCCCTAGCCTGCTACTGGTTCCAGGGAGAGAGACCTGGAGAGGTCTCTTGTTGCACAGCCCTGGTTCCAGAGGCTGGTTGTAGGTCAGAGGTCTCCACTGGCTTGGGGACTTGTGGCTGGCTCTGTGTAGACAGGCTCTCACTGGGTGATTTGTGCCGAGAAGCTAGCCTAGAGAGGCGCTTCCCGCCGGAGGGGCGCTGGGCTGCTTGGGGAAGTCCCTGGCGCCCTGTGCTGGTCACTGAAGCAACCTGCAGGAGGGCTGGAGCTGGCAGCGGGGCGGGCCGGAGCTGGCCGGAGCTGGCCATGCTGCTTCTGTCCAGAAGGGCTCTCACTGGGGGGCCTGTTCCGAGAGGCTGGAGGATCTGTCCCTGTGGGCGGAGCCCACTGCCAGAGTGCACAGAGCTGCCTGGGGGAGACACTATCTGCCCTGTCCCACTCTAATAAGCCACTCGAATCCAGGCCTGCCACCCAGCTGAGCTTCGCTGGGCGGGGGAGACTCACCCCGTGGTTCTATTTTAGTCCGAGACTCTCAATGCCTCCCCTTCTTGAATCCTGGGTTCTGGGGCAACTGGAGATGCAGTCACCCTCTAGTCTGCCATCTTGGATCGCCCCGTGGAAAAAGCCTGCAGCTGGAGGGGGACAATGCTGCCTGGAGAGGTCTCTGGCTGCCCAGCCCTGGTCCCAGAAGCCGCTTGTGTATCAGATGTCTCCGCTGGCTTGGGGACTTGTGGCTGGCTCTGCATCGAGAGGCTCTCACTGGGCGGTCTGCCCCGGGAAGCTCAATGCATTTTATTTTGAGACAGGGTCAGGCAGAGTTGCTTAGGGCCTATCTAAACTGCTGGGGCTGGCTTTGAACTTGAGATCCTCCTGCCTTAGCCTCCCGAGCCGCTGGGATTATAGGCACCATACCTGGCAGGTCTCTGATTATTTTAACTTTCTATTTACATTTGCATGCACTTTTGGAATTTTGTTCATATTGTTGTCAAATAAAAGTGATATATATTTGTGGTGTATAATGTGATGTTTTTATGTATATATGCATTGTTAAATGGTTAAACCTATCCATTAATGTATCCATAATCCTATATACTTATTTTTTGTGATGAGAACATTTTTCATCTACTCTCTTGCAGTTTTCAAGTACACAATACATTATTAACTATAGTGACCATGCCGTACATAGATCTCTTGAACCTATTCATCCTGATCAACTGAAACTTTGTCCCCTTCGACCAACATCTCTTCAACCTTATCTCCAACCTCTGGTAACCATCTTTCTATTTACTCATTGTATGAGTTCAACTAGTTCCACATATGAGTGAGATCTTGCAATACTTTGTCCTCCAGGTTCATCCATGTTGCTGCAAATTACAGAACCTCCTTCTTTTTAAAGGCTAAAGAGTATTCCAGTGTGTGTGTGTGTGTGTGTGTGTGTGTGTGTGTGTGTGTTGAATTTTTAAATTTGTTCATACATTGATGGGCACTTACATTGATTTTATATCAGGTATCCTTTTCTTTAATCAGAAATGAAATAATAAAAGGGCTTTTATTTTTGTCATGCATCCCAGGTATAGTTTCAGAGATTTGCAAGATGGTGGGGGTGAACTTCCCACATTCATTGGGCGTATAGTTGCTTCCTCTCAATAACAGGCAAGTGCTGCCCAGCATACAAACCAGAGGAAGGGTGTTATGGAGGGCAGGATGCCCTGGATCTTCAAACGGGAATGGTCAGTAAAGGGGTAGGTTAAGATGTCCCCAGTACTTCGAGATAAAGTCTCCTGTAAGAGTAAAGATCGGGAAGGATAGAACAGTTGTTTTGAGCCCCTGTGGGTGTGATTTCCCTACAAATACAAATGGGTGGCAGAGGAGATTTTAGAAACCCCTGACTGTAACTAAGATGACAGGGTGTGGCATGGGCAAGCATGACTAGACTGAATTACAACTGGAGGTGAAACAGAAACTTGCTGGACGGTGTTGTCATCGACTGAAGACACAGTGAGTTCCCAACGGGGAGGGATCAGTGTGGTCTAGAGAAGGGAGCTGTGTGCTCACCAGCTCTTATCCAGCTGCGTGGGTTGTGTGTCACAGAGTGCTGAGACACCTCCTGGCACACCTCCCTGCAAGGGGCTGGCTGGGGACGAGACTCAGGTGTGCATGCAATGGCAAATGCCAACTTATGTGTGTGCATGTCTTGAAGGGTTGAAAGAGATCTCTTTTTGTCCCATAATGCTTAAAAATCAACCAAATATCCTGTAATTTAACCAGAAAGAATACCCCATTTTCCCGTGAGGCAGAATTATTAAGTCACTCTCCTTGGTGTTTGCTTTTGCCAAGAAACAATGTTTTTCAAAGTGTTAAGTAGGTCTCAGAGATCACTTCTAGCATGTTCCTGGGTCTTGTGTGCTTTGCTGCTTATGTGGTCCCAGTGGGGAATATTTGTAAGGTCCCTATGCTGGGTTGCTTGGCTTTGTAAGGTCTCTTTGCTGGGTTGCTTGGCTTTAAGCTCCCTAGCATGACAGTTTTCCTTGGGAAAATATAAAGATGTGCATTAACTACTTTCTCCACAGGGGGAGATGGGGCTTAGTTAGAGGGGTGCTCTGACCAGAATCTGAGTTTGAGGGAAAGATCTTGAAGGAGAACATGAGAGTCTTTGACTTGGGTATTAGACACTTCATTGATTAAACATACTACGTTTTAGTTGAGCACCTGCTGTGTGGCCAGCATCTGCTTCTCACACCTTCTGCCCACTGCATGCACAGGAGAGATGGTCAATCTTTAATCACTTATGAATATCCAGTTGTTTACCTCAAATGGCCCATGAAGTAGTGGGAACAATGCTCTTGGGAATATGAGAGGAAAAGTGCAAAAGAAAAGCCATTTATTCACTATTTTTTTAATACCTACCTTCTAGTACCACAGTTGACATTAGCTGGAGAAAGACCAGATATTTTCACTTTTCTATTTTGGTGATAACTGCTTCTTCTTTGTGTGCTTGTTGTTCTTCTCTGACTTTGAAGCCATATTGCCAGTAGACATTGTTTATAAGTTTTTTCTTTCAGACACATCAACCATCCATACGCATCCCAACTGCCTGAAGAACTTGATTGTAACACTTAGTATAGATCTGGCAACTGTCCCCTGTGGCAGGGTTTTCTCCATCCTGCTTATTTAGGTTGTCATTGCCGACAGGGCCCCCTCTCTTTTGTAAATATAGGCACTACTTCATCAGAGAGACTTTCTCTGCTCAGCTGGAGGGTGTCAGGCCATTGCCCCCAGTTCTTGGGTGCTCTTGGAATTTCATCAGTATTTTCTATCCAAAGCAGTTTCAGCACAGACTTGCTCAGAGATAAGAAACAGGGGAACGAAGGGGATTTTAGGCACTTGCATTTTGCAAAACTATATTAAAATTACATTTACTGAGGGGAATTTAAGAAAATAAACAATAAAAGCAGGAAGAAAACAACCTGAAGGGAAAACAAAGAGAGGAGTGCTGTAGAAAGAAGTGAAAGGAAAGAAAAGGGTGGAAGGAATACAGAATTTTGGCTCAACACTCAAATTTCAAAGAGGAGTGGCAAGGAACGCACATTCATTTGACTTTGGGAGAAACTGTATAACTTTCTTCTTGCAATCTATTTACCTTTCAAACAGTGTTTGCTAGTACTGATCCTTAAATCCCTGCACTAATAATAGTTTTGGGGAACATGCTGCGCTGATTAGGATTCTTTCTGGCTGAGTTTGAACAAAAGCAAGTTCAAGCTCTTGCTAGATTTCTGTGGGTGTTAGGGGGTCAGACCTACCTTAGGAGACTTCTTGTATCAAGTCATTAAAAGCCCTCAATTCATATAGTCATTAAAAATGTTTATGCCTGTTCAGACTGGAAAATCAATCCCAAATGGCATTGGGCCAGAGGTGGATACTTGTTGCTATAGAAGGAGGGACATATCCCTGTGCCAGAGCAACACCGTTTCACTGGACAAGAGGGGACATTCCTTCCTAAGAATATAAGGCTTGACAGGTTGAGTGAAACTGCCCGACTCTGCCCATGTGGAAAATGAATGCATGGCATCTACCTTCCAAAGGAGGAAAGCATGGGAACCGAACAGAAAGGCAGGTTACTCTGACTGTTTGGAAAGGCATAGATGCCAGAGTGAGCTGTACTGCCCAGCCTCGTGTGGTTTTTAGACCCCTGAACACTTTACTGTCCCAAGCCTTCAAAACTGTCCGCTCACCACCATGGAAAATATCAGGCTTAGCACTTTAATCATATCCAGAGGCACAATAAACTGGAGCTTCAGCCAGAACAGATCCGGTTTCTTTCCCAGACTTGGCAACTTATAAAATAAGCTCAGTGATAGTCCAAGAGTTAATTATGAGACTTTAGAAATCCTGGACTAGCATCAATCTTTTAAAAATATTCACACCAAGCCTGAGCAACTTAGAGAGGCCCTAAGCAACTTAGCAAGACCCTATCTCAAAATATAAAACTAAAAAGGGCTGAGGTTGGGGCTCAGTGGTAAAGTACCCCTGGGTTCAATTCCCTGTACCAAAGGAAAACAACAACAACAACAACAAATCACACCAAATATCTGACTTTATATAGCACCACTGTGTGTGCGCATTTTAAGAGTTCAACACATTTTTTTCTCCAAATCTAAACATCTCCAAAAGTGCACAGGAAAGTAAGATTTATTAGGTGCATTTGAAGGCTACGACATCTACTCACTTTACGGCAGAAGTGCAGGAGGGCAGATCCCTTGCTCCCCACCACTGCCAGGCAGTAGGAGAGGAAAAACTAGAACTCCCGCTTTCAGGCTCCTACTTTCAGAGCCCTTCCCTCTGTCCACAATCTCTGGAATCCAGTGTGAGAATCCAGAAGAATCAAATGACTCCTCTACTCAAGTACTTTAAAAAGTTTCTGCTTTTTTCCTTTGTTAACCTAAGACGGTGGGAAAGAGAACATCTCCCTTCCCATATTTCCTGGCTCCAGGTTTCCCTTTAAAAATGGAGGCCAGACCACAACTCCCCAACTGCTGAGGCCTCTACCTCTGGATCCCACCTCTCCCTTACCCACTGGTGAGAAAAGAGAGTTCCAAACAGGCAGAAGGCCTCGGAAGGCAAAGGCAACCCGAGCACAGGTGAGGGCCTGGGAGAGACAGACCCCAGGCAGAGAGTTCCTGGGCTCACCAGCAGAGGCCCTCCCCTCCCTGAGGGTTGGGCTGTTCAGATCTCAGGGACTCTGTCCAGTGCTGGGAGTGGCTCCTCCTAGACCGCATTTTTATTATCAAATGAGTGATGGGAGATGGGGGAGGTGAAGAAATATGTGAGAAACTGATGCAGTCTTTGTCACATCGTCAGGTTTTAATGAAAAATCTAGACTTTGCTATCTTTACGGAGCTAGAATTCAGTTCTCAGGGACTTTGAAGAGGCTGTGTGTGTGTGTCTGTGCCCCATCATCCACTTTAGAAATATTCTCTTCTATGTGAATATATTTTCCCCTAAAAACCAAAGTAACATATATTTATTGCAGAAAATTTTGGAGAAAAAACCCCCAGAAATGTGACCAGAAGCAACTAAAATTCACCGATAATTTTGCCATCTAATTTTATCAACATTTTGTTGCAACACCATCTGTCCATTCTCTATTCTTTTATGGAATTTAAGTTCTAAGAGGGCAGGGACCTTGTTCACTTCTTGTGACCTGGTTTTCTGAACAGGGCTCAGCGAAGGTTGAAGTGCGGCACATATCGGTTGAATGAATGGATAAATAACTATGTGAACATACTTACATGCAGTAGAGAACGGCAGACAGAGAATTGCTTGGGTTTGGCAGACTCAAATCCAAGCTGCTTGTGCCAACTTACTGTATGTTCTTGGAGAAGTCACTTCACCTTTCTCTGGGCCTGAGCATCTTCTTCAGTAAAATAATCATTGTTGCTAACACTGATTGAACATTTAATGTATGCATTATTAGAAACTCTATGTGCATATTTCTCACTATAACTTTATGAGATAGGTATCTCCATTTGATGCATGAGGAAACAGGCATGGAGAGGGTAAGTGATTTGCTCAAAGTCACACAGATCCTAAGCAGAGAGCTGGGCTTGAACTTGGGCATCCAGGCTCTGTACCTATCTGATGGACTACCTAGACTGTGGGATTAGATGCCTTTGAAGGCCCCTCCCAACTCTAAGATTGAGTGAGAGAGGAGTGGCGCAGGGAGGCCACAGTGATGATCATGCCAATAGCTGGGTTCAAGAAAGTCAATTGTGGAACAAGGTCCAGGTGATTATTACATGGAGATCAGAGAGCAAAGTCCTTAACTGGAGGACTTCCTCCAAGAGTCCATATGGGCATTCAGAGTGCATAATTAAAGAGCAGGGATTGTCTTTTGTCAATCAGTGCTCCTTCATTCAGAGGCAGGTTACAAAGGCACTTGGTTGGTCCTCTTCTGCTTCCCGGGCCTCATACAGCAGGACAGTGCCCTGGGGTCAGTCAAGGGAGTCAGAAGTAAATCTGATACTTCCTGGCAATGAGCAGCAGCTGGTACATTTGATGGGGAAGGAAGGACAGGAATCTCATTTGATGATTAGCTGGGATTTTAATTAACCGGGGTTCCCCTTCCTCCCCGTCTCCACTGGAACCTGTGTTTTGTCTTATGTCCATAGTAACCGAAGTCTCTCTCTGGTGAGGAGGAATGGGCTTCAGTAAACAGATCTATTTGTGTGACTCCTATTACTCATTTGAAGCAATGTCACTCCTTTTTCCACTGTGGTCTGTGTGTCTGAGTCAGAGGGAGCCTACAACAGGGTTCTTTGAATTGATGGCTCACTCCCAGTCACTTTTGACTGACTGCCAACTTAGCAGGGCGTAGCTTACCAACATTTTTTTTTTTTTTTTTTTTAAAGCCAGACTGATTCATAGAAACTCCTTTAAAACACAGAGAAAAGAAACCGCCCATCACACACCCCAGCACACCAGCGGAGGAAACTTATAACCTCGGGAGGCAGTCCCTCCCCTCACTGTGGTCACATACCTCCAGAAGAGCGGACCAGGGCAGCTGCCAGCTCCTGCCACTCAGGGCGTCTGCCTCCATCGCTGGGACCCTCGAGGTAGGACAGTTCCCAGCTGTGGGGAAGCTCTGCACTCTGCCTCCTTTTTCCACTGTGCTCCTTCTTCCGAGAGTTCATCTAAGCATTGCTTTTTCTATTTTCCTTTGCTACTTTTCCAGGGTTCTCTAAGAATCAAGGAGTCCTTGAAATATTTTGCTAAGTGGATGCTGAGACAACCTTTCCCTTGAAGTTAAAAATGTGTTTTGTGGAGGAGTCAGGGGAAATCAGCAGGACGGGGCTGTACTCATTTCTTGTAATAACTGTGTTCTTACTCTGAAGATATGGCAGGAGCAGGGACTTGGGAACAAACCTGGAGAGAATATTCTTTATGGAGGAAACAATGCATACCTCTGAAATAGAACTTGCCAGATGTTTTCAACTTCTCTGTTTTGATTCAAATTGCTTCAGGACTTAAGATGTTTCTTGGCTTGTGGGTTGTTTGCTGGGTCTTTCAGGTTGAGGGTGTATAGATCTGTGGTTTTCAGTTTATTTTTGCTCTTTTACTGTGCTTTTGCTTGTCCATTTGCTCCTGTTTAAACTTAAGTTTTGTTTTGTTTTGTTTTCTCTCAGAATGGGGAAAGAGGAATTGGTTTGTTTAAAGAAAACCGTTAGGGAAATGGAGAGAGAGAGGGAGAGAGGCAACTGGTGTTTCAAATAAAACGTGGGAGGGTTCATTGGTGGAATCGGGAGCCTGATGTGGATTCCAGACTCCTCTTCTGGTCCAGATGTGGAGGCGTTGGAGGCAGGAGGGAAATCGGGCTTGGAGGAGAGGGTGGGGCAGGGGAACTTTGTTCCTGTAAGAAACCATTGAATGGCTTCGAACTTCCACCCCAGGAACAGTTGCATTTCAGTGCTAAGTTGAAGACCAGAACAGAAATTTCTAAGCGGACGTAGAATTGTGTGGCGGGGAAGGCCGTGATCATTTTTGGAATGTTTACCTTTTCACTCGTTGGCAAAATGTGGTTGTACAAATGCATAAGGCTAAGCATGAAGTGAATCTGGGGAGATGAACGGCACCTTTGCTGTTTGCTTTTGTCTTATTGGGTTAACATTTTGATCGAGTGACAGAGGTGTGGCCATTTCCACATAGATACTGGTAGATTATTTCCCCCCCCACGTAAACAACACGAGAATGACAGGATTCAGCTTGTCTGATGAAGTTAGGCTTTTCCTTCAGAAATGCAGTTTGCTTGTTGGTTGGCAGAGATTTAAATGTAATCAACCTGCAAGTTGAGCAGGCAAAACTCCTTGTAAAACTGCCCCTGAGGGGGTGGTTAAACAAACACAAGGGCAACTTTTCAAGATGCAGGGAACTCCCACATTTGCTTCAAATGTTTATGACTTCCAGATTACACGGAGGTGAGTGAAAGAGCCAGATTAAATCCAAAACGATAGTATACTAGGGAAATAATACAGATTTGTTGTCAGTTTTGTGTATGTTAAAACTAATAAGTAACCTCTGACCAGTCGGCAAATGGGAAACACTGACAATCCAGAGGGTGTAAACATCATGATCTGCTTATTTGTGGAGCATTTCACAACACTCTGTGACTTTATATGTGCAAAAACGTGCTGTGGGTTATTTGTTGGTTTGAGGCAACCTAAGGTGGCTCAGATTCCTGCCGTCTACTTTTCCTGCAAGGACAGGGAGAGAGCATCTCAGCTGGGAGAGGTTTCCGGGACTTCAGCTGTAGGTCTTTGAAAACGCTGAAATGTGAGGGTTATTTTCCCCCTGTGGCCTCCCACCCTCAGAGGCGGATCCAATTCCACCCAGACTCTGAAGAATGGGGCGGGGGTGGAGAGCCATCCAGGGTGGCTGGACATCCGGGCTGGTGCCTTGGTGAGAAGGGCCCCCAGATTTTACATTGTTCAGGGGTACAAAGCTGTTTTGGTTGTTGGCATAATGCCATCAGGGACCAGCCCCAAGCAGATCACATCCTCAAAACCTGGCTACCTCCCAGGAGTCCTGGCAGCCCTCTGAGGAGACAGAGACATTCCTTTTGCAGATCTTGGAAAGGACTGACTGGTTTGCTCAATCCCCTGTGGAGACCAATTAGGCCTAATCCCTTCCCAACCTTGAGAATGGGCTTCATGGAGACCTGCCTGAGAATGCAGACCCTCTTGGCTCATCCTGGTGGCTCTTGGGATTTTCAGGTAGTGCTGGACCCATGGGAGCACTGGAGAAAGAGCACAGAGGCCCAGGATGGTTTATGCAGGAAGCAAAACTGCTTTTCTGTAGACTTGCTGGAGCCCAATGGAGTATGTATATGAAAAGTGGCCACGGAAAAGGGCACAGAGCAAATTAGTTCCAATACATGCTTCCTTTTATTCACAGAATTCTGAATTTGGGAGGGATTTTGAAGATCAGCTCATTCATTCTTCCACCAAATGTGCAAGTCTAATTTTTAGGCAGATGGACATTTTACAGTTCTTTATAATCCCCGTACAGGAGGAGCTCAGTTCTTCAGAGCTGTACCTCCTGCTCATCCCCCTTTGTGGGATGGCTCTATCAGAATTCCTTAAATTGAACAAAATCTGCTTCCCTGGAAGTTCCTGGTCCTGCAGAACTGAAATGACCCAGAAAATATTTATGTGGGATTGGTTGTTGCCCACCCAATGCTCCTCATCTTCTAGACATTTAACTCTTAGTTAATATTTAAGACAGCTTTATGGATCTGCATTGCATTATCTTTTTTACTTTTTCTTTCTTTTTTTCTCCAACGTCTCAGGAAGAGCATTTTTGAAGTTTTGGAATTGGCACATAGTCAAGCATATCCATACAATTTGATTCTGAGGAATTTTGTTTTTTAGACACATGAATATGGTTCCTTCTTTAACTTCCCACATAAATGGGAACCATAACACCAAAAGCTTAGAGACACTTGGGAACAACAACCTTAACACAAAAGCTCAGAGACATTGTCAGATGAACATACTCAGAGGGACACACCTTGTATTGCCACTTAGTGGGTTATGGTTAATTCAACCAAATACCAGAAACACTTTTAACTTGGTCTTTGGAGATTGTCTCATGATTGGTCCACAGTGCATGTGGTCCATGCCTGTACACTGTTACCCACCTGTCATGGTAACAAAAGGAATAGGCTGCCAATCAAAGGTAGCTGCTAATTGTTGGAAGTCCATGTATCAATCCCTTGAGAAGGGTTCATAATCCTTAACTAGTGTAGAACTGGAATTTACTGAGCATAAACCTCTCCTTTCCAGTACTCTTCTCAGTTCAGCCCAGTTGACCCCAAATTTCTTGACTATGCTTGCTTTTCAGTAATCAAGGAAACCCACATATGGTTCCAATTAGGGGTTTACTTGAATTTCCAACACCTCACCCCTAAAACACATGTCCCTGAGACAACTCTTTGTAATATTCAGTCCCTGGTGCTGACTGGTGAAGCAGTTTCCCTCAATTTAACTGGAAGATTCACTCATGCTTCATAGAGATACAAACACTTGTGGGGGTTGCTCCTTCCTTCTTCCATTTAAACAACATATTGGGGGTCAATATTTTCTTCCTCATTGTGGGAAGGGCATTTCTCTGGAACCTAAAGGAACTCCTCTCTGGTTGTGGTTTGGTCTTCTGTGGCTATGGCAGTTGTTTTCTTTCTTGAGTAAGTGTCAGGAATTCCTCCTTCAAAAAGGAAGAGAATCCTTTTGGCATGGAATTAAACCGTGGTAAGAATTGTGGGGTAGGTGTGAGACACTGATAGGAAGACACAGAAGCTGTTGTCTTGTCAGGACTCTGCAGTGTGGTCAGGGGAAAGTCGCTCACTCTCTCCTTGCTTGAGGAAATTGAATGTGACGGCCTTCAAAGCCTCTGAAGCTCTGAAAGTCTAAGATCTTACCATTCCTATTTTGAGAAGTCTCTTGAGTTCCCAGTCAAAGCTTGTTAGAAATTAGTGGAAAACTGGAATGAAGCAAAATGCTGCACTGAAAGGGGATTTAAGAGAATCTGGCTCCCAGCTGTCATGAGGACAGAGGTGGCATCCTGTGCCCCATCCCCCTGGAGATTCCTTAGGCACAGTGCTCCCAGGACTTACCAGAGAGCATACCCAGCACTTGGAAGGGAAGGAAGAGGTTTGATGTATGAAACACAAGGGTGCCCCGCCAGCTCATGAGAAAGGCAGGCTATCTAGCCCGTTAAGACACTGACAATAGCAAGGAATTTGTCAGGAATGAAATTGAGCTCATGGAGAAACTGATCTCCTTCTGGGAAAGAGACTCCACCCTAATCTCAAGATGGAGATCCTGCAGCAGGAGGGTGTGACCCTAAAGGTGTGGAGCCAAGGAAAAACAAATTAAGAGGAGGAAAGGAAGGTTCTAGGAGGACAGTAGGGGAGGGAGGGGACATGGGTAGGCCCTGAGTGTTGGGGGAAAAGGCAAATGAAAAGGCCTAGAAGGCACAGAAAGATAAGTCGGCAAAAACCAGGAGAGGGCCAAAGAACAAGGGTGACATGGTGAGAACGGTTCCACTCCTAATTCTTTCTTCTCTTGTTTGGGGGCCACCCACTCTCAATGTCTCAGGATGTCATTAGATCAAAATTCTGATAATTGTTCCTGTGAAGCATCTTTCGTTTGCTCAGGCCACATCTAATTTTTTTGGTGTGGTCAGTACATGCTTGGTGCCATTTGGGTTTCCATTAAGTGTTTGTGCAACAAGGCAGTGACCTCTGCCAATGAGGTCCTTGTCTTTCAGAGGTAAGATCAGAACTG
This sequence comes from Sciurus vulgaris, assembly GCF_902686455.1. Classification (NCBI taxonomy): domain Eukaryota; kingdom Metazoa; phylum Chordata; class Mammalia; order Rodentia; family Sciuridae; genus Sciurus; species Sciurus vulgaris. The sequence continues at coordinate 82,119,289 of NC_136465.1, forward strand.
GGAGTTTGGGGGTTTTGATTATTTGAAACAAGAGGTCTAAGGTCAAATAATCAAAACCCCTTCCCCAAGGTGCTGGAGAAGGAGAATGAGTTTTGGGTAAGATGGAGTATTCCCACTGATCTCAAAGAATTCCGAAGCTGAGCCCCAGAGCTTCCCTTTGCTGAAAGATGTTCTCTGAGCTTCCACAGGGAGGGGACTCTGTGCAGAGGGTGGGGCCCAGGAGGGAATATTGGAAGCTTGTCTCAGGGTTTGCAAGGAGGGAGTCTGTTTCAGGCCTTCAGTGTCTTCTGGACTGACTCTACTGGGTGGGCCTTCTCAGAAATATGACAGGAAGAAGCAGTGGCCTTTGAAAGACCCTTTGTTTATACCATTGGCACTGTTTTGAGGGGCTGTGCTGGCTCTCTGAGTAATTCAGAGGTGGTGGGAGGAACAGAATGATGAGTAACTGCTGTACGCTAAGACAAAAGACAGGAGAAGGCAAATCATGCTAGAGTGGAAGAGCCAAAACTGGAAGATGCAAGATGGTGGCCTCAGGTCTGATTGTGCTTTACCTGAAGGACGTGCATTTCCTTCTTGGTCACGGGGTTGGACTGAATGACCCAATGCCTCTAAACCTCTAAATAACCAATTGCCCTCAAAAACAGAAACAAAGCCTGTAGCCCACCCAATGCACTTGGGGTACGCCTCTGCCTAAGTGGTGTCCCTCCAGGCTCCCTGCCCCCTTCCAGGCTGACGGCTGTTGCTGCCATCTGCTGTCAGACCCACCCAAGTGCTGCTGCGCTGGGCCACACCTTGACTTTCTTCCCAAACCCGAGTGATGATCTTGGCAACTTCTCCCTTGAAGACACTCTGGCTGCCGGAATACTTCTCCTTTGTCAGAAGCTTCCGTCCTTACCCAGGGGACTCGCCCCATCCCTTGACCAGCTGCGGGCTTGGGGCGTGGGCTGGGCTCAGGCTTCACAGCCCTGGTCTGGCCTTAGCCTTGCAGATGTTGCCCATATCCACCCCCTCCGCTGGACACAAAGGAAGACAAGCGGAAATAAGAGAGAAAGAGAGGTTACTCTCTTGGGGAGCATCTGCAAAAATAATCATGTTAGTTGTTTGACTCTGGCATAGATGTTGACCCTCAGATTCTGCCAGAGAAGCTTAAAGCCCATTTCATTGGTCCAAGTCTCTCATTCTATATGAAGGAATTAATATAATATAATAACAAAATACCATATTGCCCTTGCTTTGTGTCAGGCATGAGTTAACCCTACGAGTTCTATAGGAGACAGTTGGGAAGTAGTGAAGGCAGGATACAAACCCAGAACCTGTGCTCTGTATCATTTGACACTCTGCCTATCTCTAGGAGCCTCTGACCAGAGAGTTTATGCAAATCATTAGTCAGAGGCAGAATTTTTATGAGCATCTGGTTTTTCAGTAGGTGCTTTCTTGCTTGACCTACCTCTCTCCCCTCTCTTTTCCTTTCTGGTAACATGCCTGCCCTTGTCCTTCAATCAAACCCCTTGACTCCTTATCCCTAACTATGTGAGAGTACACACTAGTCTATGCCAAGGCTGGATAAACACTATTTTTTTTTTATATATTTATTTTCTATATATTTATTTGATAGACCACATTTGCAAGATGTAGTTCCCTTCCCCCAGGACCAAGAAAATAATAGTTGTTTTCCCAGGACACTGTAGGTCCCTGTTTCTTTTGCTGCTTGATTGCTGATGTCTATCCTGGGCATAAAAGCTGCCCTGTACTCAAGAGCATCAGCCCATAGTAGGATGAGCAGAGAGTTAAGGGCAACCTGAAGTTCTTTCTTTCCACACCAACATCAGACATCTAGAGTCAGGAGGAAATGATTCTTCAGGACCCTTTTACTCTACGTTTCCCACAGAGAAATGAATGCCCCCTCTCCCACCCCTACATAAAAACAATATTGAGAATGGAAAAGTATACTTGACTTAAAACAATAATAGCAACGCCAGAAAAGCTCATCCAAGGTCTCATCCACTCAGCCGCCTTTAATCCCAGCCACTTTCTCCTCCAGATACATCCTCTGGCTGCTTCCAAAAGACAGTATTTCCTTTTCTGCTTTTGTGTTCCATGGATGTGGATCTTGCCAACCAAAATCATCCTCAACTGGAAACAAGCACATCAAAAGCAAAGTGGTCCTGACATGTGAGGGTAGAGGGGCCATCGTGGCACCCTAGGCATGCCCTCAGGAGAAGAGGCAGCCACAACTTTGCTGGAGTGTCCTGCTGAGGAGGCTGGAGCCAGAGGCTGACTCACAGAGGTCACATGACCAGGAGCAGCTTGCCTTTCATCTTCCCCTTGCCTCCAGGGAGCGCCAAGTCTTTGATCAGATGGTGTGAGAAGCTTTTTTCAAAATTTGCAGTTATCCAGAAGGATGAATCTTTCACAGCTGGAAGAACATTAGCCAATATTAAGACTGCTGAACTTTTTTATCAGTAGAGTCATCTGAAGATTAGGTTATATCTTGACTGAGAATTTAAGATCTAAGGAGGTCCTCTGGTGAATTCTCTGACAGTGCTGCAGATTTCTCTGAATGTGCTACAAAGGTGACTGTGGTAGAAAGAAGTAGTGTGAATCGAGTCAGGAACCTCATGGGCGGAGCTAAGGTGGCTGGTGGTTGTTCAAAGCAGACTCTGGTGCTCTGTCAGGACTTTCCTAAGGGGGCCTTGGTAGGCAGTGAGCTCCCCATGACTAGAGGAGTTGAAGCGGGATTTAGATAGTTCTTTGATGCAGATTCATAGAGAGTTTCATGTGTTGGGAAGGAATCGTAAAGTCCTCCTTTAGTCTGGAGAGTCTATAATTCAAAAAAGTATGTTGAAAGTTTAAATCTGCAGATAGATTAATGTTTAGAAATTTAAGATTTTCTCTTTGCACTCATTTTTTTAGCTCTTGAACAAAATGCAACACATACATACATACCCTTGTATATCTAAATGCCAAAGGTACTCAAGAAATAGTTGCATGTTTACATAGTATAAAAATAGTGTATGGGAATATATAAAAAAATTTGCATATAATGAAAAGCTCCATACATAGTCATTGTAATGTTTTAAATTATTTTTAAAAATAATAAAGGACTAAACTTCATGCATGCTCATATAAAATAAGGGAAATATCTTCCTCCTTGAATTCTGTGTCTATTACGAAGTCTTCAGTCGCTTCAATATTGCTTATTTTTCCATATAGAAGAAAATATTTCTCAATTCATTTTTTATTTAATTGAACAATAATTATTTGGTACCTGTCATAAACAAGACTCTCCTTTCAGGAACTTGGACTCTTTGTGGTGGGGAAGCCAAACATGTCCTAAATAACTTTATTACCAGGCAGGCTATCATCAGTGGCTTTGCTGAAGGGCTGTGTATGGGCCAGAGCATAACAGGGGAGAGATTACTTCTGACCTGCATATCTGGGAAGGCTTCTTAGAGGAGGCAGGGTTTGTATTTGGTGGAAAAAAATTAATAGTTCCCGGCAGAAGGACATAAAAGCAGAGCTTTTGTTTTTGGAAACCAAAGTCCTAGGATTCCAAGGGCCAGCATGAGGTGTTCAGATCCTCTTTCTTGGTGATTTGTGCTGATGGTGTGTGTGGGAGGGAGGTTGGAGGGGAGGATTTGGAGGTTTTTGAGTAGAGAGGCATGGCTGGATAGGGATAGTCCAATGGCTGTATAGAGCATGGGTGGGGAGGGGAAATTGAGAGAGAATCAGGAGAGGGGCTGATGCTAGCTAGGGTCCAGACTAGGGCCTGAGCTGGACTCTGGCAATGGGAGTAAAAAGTCAGGAGGCAGAAACTCAAGACCTGACTGTGAAGGTGAAGGGGAAATAGAGACCTTGGCAACTGGCCATTTTTGCTCTCTTTTCCCCTAGTAAAGCCTGAGCTATCTTAGGCTGCCAGGGGAATGCCTAGATGGGCTGCAGCCAGCCCTTCTGGTCTAGCAAGTGCTGCTCAGGAAGGCTCTTGCGCCATCTTGTCTTCCTGTAGAGAATGTCTCTGCTTTGGCGTTTATTCAGGAGAATCTCACCCACTTTCAAATGAATCATGGAAATTTGAGTGCTGTGGGACTCCCCCACTGTTCACATAGTTCCCAGCCCCTGGGTTTTGAGTCCCCAAGCTCAGACTGATTCCTCAGTGACTCAAGAGCCAGGATTTCCACCACTTCCTATGCTAGAGAAGTGGTTTTTTTGGTTGCTTTATTCTATTTCATTACTTCCAATTATGGTGGCTTAGACCACCCTTAGAGAACTGCTTCCCCCAGACTCCTCTGGCAGTTCAATAAACACACAGCTTCCATAACAGGAAGTTATCTGATCCCTAGTTTAGCAATCTTGTAGCCAAACTAAGCACATCTGAATTTCTCTATTGTTCCTCAGAAGTTAATCTCTCAAAATCTCTGCAGAATTAGTTACAGGTCACCAAAGGAAAGTCTCTCACAGGGACCTAATTAATTTCTCACTGCTCAGAGCACCCTATGAGTATTAGGTGATCTGAAAAAAGGTCAAGAAGCAAAGCAAGGTAGTCTTAGGGTTGTTTTTTTTTTTTTTATTCTCTTCTGTTCTGTCCTCTCCTCTTCACTTTCCTCCCTCTCTGTCTCTCTCATCTGTTTTTTCTTTTTTTGTGGGAAGGAGATGTACAAGGGGAGCAAGAAGCCTGTAAAGATTTAAGTGGATGGAGACAGTGTCATCTCCATCCACTGCTCCTCTCTCTGATGTCAGTTAGTCATTTATGGCTCTACTCACCAGCAACTGTGATCCTCAGGGTCATGTCTGCTAACTATAATACATTTTCTATTAACAAATAGAAATGAATGCAAATACAGATGGCCAGTGGTTGGGAGGCCTACATTAGAGATAGGGTCTTGAAGAGACCACTGCTGTCATGTGATCCAGGCAATGTGGGAAGAAAAGTTGTCAGAAAATGGCTCTGTGGAAGGGGACGAGGGGCAGGCTGGTCCTTGAGGACTGAAGGAAGACTAGAAAAGGATAACAGAGACCTGTGTGGCTCCAAGTCTCAAATCCTGTTTCTGCTGGTAGTTACTTCTTTTTAGAGGCAACTCCTGTGCCTCCTATGGCTTTCTCAGTTCCCCAGACCACCCCTATGCAAGCACAGCAGGTAGGTGAGGGTCCTGCTCTGTTCACATTCCTGTAGGTGCAGAAATATGTTCCTGGCATCTTACAAAGAAGCCAGTGCATGTCCTACCCTTTCAGCATGGCGTGAATTGACCAGCTCCAGTGGCCTGGGCCACAAGTAACATTGTTATGAGAGTCCCCAACAATGAACGCCACACTCTGTGACTGCCGTACACCATGGGGAAGCAGGTATTGTACCATAGTATGCAGAGTCGCAATGCTGTTGTCTTCTGCTTCCTGGTCCAATTTACCCAGCCTTGGCGATAGAGTGCTTTTCACCAGAGAGTGCCACATGAAGCATTTTAGAGAGGCATGGAGAAGAAATCTGTTATTGTTTTAGTCAAACACGATGAAAAAAAAATGGAGAGAGTTGTAGCATTCAACACCTCCAGTGACCTACATGCTCAGAAATGGTTTTTCTGTGCCATAGAATAAAGCAAGATTCACAGTGGAACAGGGAATGAATCTCCCTTCAGGTTACTCTGCAAGTAATGGATGTATAGGAGTTACAAGAGCAGGATCTTCTGTTATTTATACCCACCCTACTTCTCTGTTGGTAAATTCCCAGACGTTAATCCATTTGGTTCCACTAATGGTTACCATAAAGACTGTGGGTTTCCTCCCCTGGACTGAGGATATATTTGATGGGGGTGAGGAGCAGGACCTGGGTAACAGGAATAATTCAGAACAGGAATTTAAGAGGATAGTTCATTTTGTTTCCAAATGTATTGGAAGAGGGCCATTAAAATAATGGAAGCCCCTCTAAACTGACAATGGATGATACTGATAAAACCTGACAAATTTGGGGCAGTGAAAAGATGAAGTTACATGTATTATGCAATAGTTATAGCTACACAGCCTGTACTTCTGGCTGGACATAGCAGCAGAAGCAGGGAGAGTAGTGTGCAATAACAACACTTGCTAATCCAAGACACATGACTCCCTTCTACGGTGAAAAGACACGGCACCGTCACAGAAATCTAAGATGAAATCTCTTAGCTTGGTTCCTCCATCCAGTCTGGCAGCCTGCAACAGGCAGGGAATAAGGATCAGGTGGGGCTGTGGCTTAGATCAGCAGTGAGATCCAGTGACCAGGAACTCATGCTTCCTGGGGATGCACACCATGGAGGTGAGGTGAGAGAGGCCGTCCCACTGGAGACTGAGTGGCAATGAAAGGGAGTGGATTCAGCCCAAGAAGGTTACAGAGCAGTCCAAGGAGACCGAAAGTGCTGCTGAAATCCAGCGACCTGTCAGGGAAGGAACTCAATGCTTTCCCTTAAGTGGCCTAACTTGGTGTATTATATTCCATTCTTGGCCCCTCAATGACTTTTCACTCTTAGGAGGAGGATATTTGTAAATTTACAAACAAAAGGAATAAGAGAGTCATTTAAAGAGCCCAAGGAGGATTAAACACAAGACCTCATTATGTAATATTTGTAATTTCCTGCAATCAACCTATTTCTTTACCCAGGAAGGGCAAGGTCAGGATCCAGTGAGGTGTGAACTTAGGGGAATTAGGAGGATGGGCTGAGATGAGTCGACTTTCTCCTGGTCATCCCTGAGGGTGTGTCTGTAGCCTCCCCTCTCCAGGGGTAAGGTTAGGCAAAATGGCAATTTCTAAGAGGACTGAAATGACTTAATACATACTTCTTCATGAACCAGCTAGCTGATACCTTATTCCTTGCATTTAATGTGGGGCAGCCTGGTGTTATGCAACTGGGTTGGGTTGGCAACATCTACTCAGCTTCAGGTATGAATAACAGTAATAATGATCACAACCAAAGCAACTCCATTATCAGTAGCTGCCATGTGCCGGACACCATGCTAGGTGTTACACATATGCAATCTAATCTAATCATTGGTCTTCCCTGTAGGATTGGTATTGCCACTTCTGCTTTATACATGAGGAAACTGAGGCATGTCAAATACCTTTATGTGATTCTAACTCAAACTCTTCAAAACCCTCTTTTTACCATGGCAGTCAAGCAGAAAATTGTGGAGGTGTGCAAGAAACTGAGAGGAGCAAAATGAATTTGAACAAATGGAGAGATTATTCACACAGGCACAAAGGCTCCAAGCTCTCCCCTGAGGCAGCAGGATAAACTTCATTATTGTTTATCATTCACAGTTTAATTGGATGCATGACTTAAAAAATAGCCCAGTTGGAGGAGAGTGTCCAGATGGGGAGAGAGTTGTTGGAGAAGGCTGGGGTGGATGGTGGAAGCCAGTGCCTGCCTGATGTCCCTTGCCTGCAGAGGGCAAGGCACCCTGGTGTACATTAGACCACGCCAGATTTTGCATGCCTCATGAGGAAAGCGAGAAGAGATAAAAGATATTTGAAGTGTTAGAACAATGGTAGTATCAGTGATCTCTAATAAATACCTGGTGTGGCGTGAAAGTGGCACAAGCACCCTCAAAGTGTCAATTAAATGAGGTGGAGTGAGAGAGAGAAGTGGGACAATTGCAGGCTGTGTACAGTCATCTCCTGTGGTGGGGACATCCACGCACCCTCCCTGCCTAGGGTGTGAATAACCTCCAGCCCTTTCCTTCTGATGTCCCTCTGAACCTGTACTGCATCATAACTGTCCTGGGCATGACAAAACATCCCTGTAGCTGACATAAATCAGAATAGCCACCGCCATGTGCCTCCTACCCACTCTTTTGTTTTCTAGGCTTTATGACCAGTGGGTTCCCTTCTTCTCTGCTGAGACTATGACTGAAAGCTTTTGTTTACCCATGTACATTTTTAATCTGTATTAGTTCCCAGGTCTTCCACCCTGTGATTTATGCATTTGCCTGGCTTCTGTATTGAGTTCTGAAGGATTGGAATTTGTGTAAAAGTCATGCAGGAATAGAAAGCACATCTGGAGTTGTCTCAAGCTGCCCACTTTTATAGGCCCCAGAGCTGTCATACTGAGCTGTAGGAAATATAATGCTGCCCCAGATGAACAGCAGTGCCCCCACCATGAGGCACACATAGGCCAAGGCTCAGGTATGGCATTGCTAGTCTGGAACGTTCAATCGGTAGGCAATCAGACCATTAAACTATAATTAGGTCATTATAATTATTGAATACCAAAAAGCATTATAATAATAGAAGTTGTGTCATTCCCATTTTATATCTCATCTGGGATCAAATTAGTAGCCTATTCAGTATAAAGGCATTGAGTTATAGCTGCTAATCTGCAGGAGGCATCACTTTGATTAAAGTTGCTGGGTGAGCAGTTTGGTGGAAGCCCAGACACTTCTCTAGGGGAAAATGGAAATTTACCTGATGATGTTGCATGGAGACCTGGAAATTTCAAAGGCCTACTGACAAAACAAAACAAAACAACAACAAAAAACACCCCCTTCATTGCCCACCCAACAAAACAAAAACAAACAAAGTCACTCTTTTGGTCTCAGAAACACAAAATGTTAACAGTTTCATAGAATGTTCTGTTTTTAGAAATAGGCAGTATTGGAGAAATGAGTATATAAATACCTGTGAAAAAACAGAAATTCTGTTTACTTTTGGGTGTATATGAATGGATGGATAGGTAGGAGACAAATTGGGAACTAGGTTGACAAGGTGTTTTCAGGGATTTATGATGAAACTGTTTCCTCATTTTAGCAGAGAACCCATACATGTGAAAAAACTGAATTTTCTTATTGAATCTGAGAGTAACCTTTTCGTCCCTTTTATTTTTTTCTTTTCAGAACTCTCTTCGCTCACAAATCACCAGAAAAGCCAAGATGTTGGTGTTACTGGCTGGTATCTTTGTGGTCCACATCGCCACCGTTATTATGTTATTTGTTTCCACCATTGCCAACGTGAGTCTTGGACTTTTGTTCATTCATTCATTGAGGAATTATTTGAATATTTACATAAAGTGCTGCAAAAAAAATTTAAGCCACAACGCTTGCCCTTCATGAACTTCCAGTCTAGTTGTAGAATTAAAATAAACAAACCCTCACACTTCAAACACTTCAATAGCAAAAGGCCACCAATCATTAGGCCACATGAGGGATCCTGCTGGGGCTATTGGTGTGGAGGCAGAAGGACCCAAGGATGCTGCCTCAGCCTCTATAGGAACCTTACCCTGGGTCGTGCACTTGGAGAACTAAGAGATGAGTAGGGTTTCTCCAGGGCACAGTGGACAGTGTAAGGACATAGGGATGCATTTCAGGTGAGAGCGCTAGCAAAGTAGTGCAACTGGGAAGGATGTGCTTTGTTCTGGGAATAAAGAGGACACTCATGGATAGAGCAGACCTTCCCTTCCTTCGGGAACCTTGATTGCAAGAGGGCACAGAAGTGAGAGGACAGGAATCTTTGATTGCCAGACTGATGAATTTAAGTTTTGGGTAGAGAGTAGCATGTGAAAGTGTAATTTTGCACTATTTACCTGGTGCCACTGGAATTAACTTGGTCACACATAAAACTATCAAACCAAGGTGGTGTCTTTTCTCTCTCCGAACCTTGGGCTACTCTGCCCTCTAGTGGCCGTTTTTAGCACCCAATTTACTTTTGTTGGGCTTGTCTCTGAAACAAGACCGTTGGATTTAAACACCAAGGCCACCACCAATCACTAGGCTGCAAATGATGGTTCCAGAATCTGTTTCAGACTTAGCTACAAGTAAACGAAAAATGGGTTTTAAAGGTTACAGAGAAGAGCTTTGCAAAAGTTGGTGGATGTGATTACAAAACTTAAGCAAAACTGTGGTAAGACACCCCCTACTCATGCTGCCTCCTTCAGATTTTGTAATTTAGTCATCTGCGTGCCACCCCAACATCTCTCAGGATAAGAAGTCTGATAAACTTCAAAGCATGTTAAGAGACGCCCACGTGCTTCATATCTGTACCTTATCAGCTCCTAATATAGGGCCTGGCACACAGGAGCTTATGGAGAGTGGATGACGGTACATCCTTGGCTTCACTTTTCCAGTATATGTATGCTTTATATGTTTGTAGGCAGCACTCTGCATTGGTTTTCTTATTCTTCTTTTTAAAAAAATATGTATTTTTAGTTGTAGATAGACACAGTACCTTTATTTTATTTATTTACTTATTATTATGTGGTGCTGAGGATTGAACCCAGTGCTAGACAAGCACTCTAGCATGGAGTGACAATCCCAGCCCTCTGCACTAGTTTTCTGTTTCAGAAGGGTCATTGTTTTTCTTGGACTGGGCAGGAAGGGATGCTGGCACCATGGTGAACCTGGGGGGAGATATTTTAGTCTCTTTTTCGTTTTTATCTGCTCCCACAATAGAGTTTTTGCTTCATTACTTTACTATGAATTTACTTTGCATGTTGTGAAAGTTAAAGCTGGATCCTTCTGTATAAGTGAAAATGACTTGTTGACCCCCCAGATTCATTATTATTTCCCGGGAGCCCCCCTGTTTCTTAGTTGTCAGTCAGACATTTTTTCTTAACTCTTGAATTTCTTGTTAGCCAGGTACTTAATGAGATATTCTGGAGAGAGTAGATAAATAGTGCATACTTAAAACCAGTTTCCTCATCTAGGTTTTTTGTTTCTGAGAGCCTTAGAATTTTAAACTACTATGGGTGAAATTATTTCCATTAATTTTTTTTTCAAGCCACAAGGAATGTGAAACCCAAAGAGACTAGGGGACATTTTTCTGGGTCGTGCATTCTATCTCTCGTATTTCTTGGAAATTTTGTGACTTCAGTCAGCTTTAATTGGACTTTATTTACACCAAGAGATAGTCTGTTTAGCTGTATTTATGGCTACGTAGAGCGGGTCTTGATTAAGATTTGGTCATGATGTAAGCTGATTTGTTATTTCATTTTCTCTTTTTAAAACAGAGATGTTTAATCACCTCTTTGCTTCCATCTGGTTTCAGGTCTGGGTAGTTTCAGATGTTATGCCAGCATCCGCAGGTCTTTGGAAGAACTGTACCAATGGTGACTGTAGCTTTGACCTTACGTATGGCCACGAAGGTATGTACAAAGACATCAACCCACTGCCAACAGTGGGTGGGGTTAGGGATGTCCAGTCCCTGGGAGTGGCCTAATGTCCTTGCTCTCCCCACCCGTGTCTGCAGATGCCCTCAAGGCCGTGCAAGCCTTCATGATCCTGGCCATCATCTTCTCTGTCATCTCCCTCCTGGTCTTCGTGTTCCAGCTCTTCACCATGGAGAAGGGAAACCGGTTCTTCCTCTCAGGCGCCACCATGCTGGTGTGCTGTGAGTATCTTGGGGGCAGACTCTGGTTTATGTGGGAGGCGTTTTTAGGTGGATCCCCTGTGGGTGCTCCTGGAGGCTTCAGCAGATTAACGCATGGCCCCGTGAAACTGCCTTCTACAATTTTCTCCTCTAGTTATTTGCTCTTTTGCTGAGAACCTCAGATTGCTTAGATTAAGAACCCTCATCCACTTTGCTATTTAAAAAACTAGTGTTCCTGGCAGCTCTCCAGAGGTTGGGGCACTCCTGTCAGTAGTACTTGCATAGAGGACTCTTGAAGAAGGTGGGAAGGTGGGGATCCTGGGAAGATGCAACTTCTGCAACAATGCAAGCAAGTAGTGGACGTCTGTCTTCTCTCATTCCAAGTATGCCCTTCTCTCTTCCCAAGTACCCCCAGTTTGATGGAAGTCCGTGTTCTTTTATACCTCTGAACAGTTTGTCTAGACAGGTGGGTCCAGGCAGGAGAGCCAGGTGTTGAACGTAGTGTTCTGTGTTTTGCTTCACACTCACAGCCACACAAACCAGTGCAGCTGTGAGAGCCCACGCATCTCTAGTGTATCAACACCAGCACCAAGCTTGGTCCAGAGCAAACCAACAGCACCACTGTTGAGAGACAATGAGTGTGTACTTTCCCAATGCCATGGAGGAAACAGGATTAAAAGAAAAGAAAAAAATATATATATACCCGTCCTTGGTATTAATTATAAACCCATTTTATTGATTAAAACAACAATAATAACAACACCTTTGTCCCCTGGCAGGGCTGTGCATTATGGTCGGAGTGTCCATCTATACTCATCATTATGCCAATAACAGTGAGACCTTTTATGAGAGCAGCCACCATGGCTACTGCTTCATCCTGACATGGATCTGCTTCTGCTTCAGCTTCATCATCGGCATTCTCTATCTTGTCCTGAGAAAGAAATAAGGCTGAACAAGTGTATGGGGACCTGGGGGGTGGGGAGGAGGAAGCGGTTGAATCTGGGAAGGAAGTGGAAGTCATTGTGCAGGAAAAACCAAGAGAGGGGAGGGAATGGGGAAGGGGAAGGAAGGGTGGGAGAGGCCCAAGTCCAAACCATTACTGGGGAGATTCTCTACTGTCAATCCCCTGCCCTTGGGAGAAGGTCACTGACTTGTATTTTGATGCTCCCTGATATGGGCCAGAGGGTCTCTCTCCAGCCACCAGACTTGACCTCCAGCTTGGCCTCAGTTACATACACCTCCTGAGATCCCATCAGCTGCCACTCCATTGGCTCCACTTCCAAGAGTGAATCTGGGTCACACACTGGGGATCTTGCAGACCTACTGCATCAAAGCGGTACAAGTTCTGGCTGGAGCAGATACTCTTTCCGCACTAACTATGCTAAGCCTGAAAACCATCCTGCCCTTCTGACCCAAAGCAAATTATCACCTTACCATATGAAGTGCCTATAGGAAGGCTTTGGCCAGGGAACCATCATCCCTCTTTTGAACAGATACTTAGCTCTGTAGAATTGGGTGGCATTTGTTACAACAGCAGAGAAAGAGAGAGAGTTTATAAGGCCAAGTCAGTGGGCTGACTAAATCAAGGGAGAAAAAAGAAAAACGCTTTTCACCATGGAAGTCTTGGGGGATGGACAGAGCCCAGGCCAGACCTCATATTGCTGTCCCTCATGGAGACCTCTTGCCACAGACTCTGCTAGGCTCTCGTTTAAAGCTAAGGCAGCTCTTCTGGAGTTTCTCTAGAGGCATTAATGATCAATTCAGTAGTGAAAGCCCCAAGCGGATTGTGGGATTAAGGGACAATCTTACCACAGTGCTATGCCAGGGTTATGTTTTTAGGATTCCCCTCAATGCGGTCATAATGAGAGAAATGAGTATGATTTCATGTAATACACTCCTGTTATTCTTTTTCTAAATTATGAACTTTTGAGGAAGTTTTGTCTAATCATCCATATTGAGGTCAGGGCTTCAAGGTCAGTAGTCACTCTAGCTTTGACACTGGCCGGAGTGGTTACCTCTCAGAGGCCCTGCCCATCCCACTTCCCAGGTGAGGCATAGCAATTCTGGAAGCAAATTCACACACACATACAAACCAAAACCAAACAACAGGTCCTTGGGTGAAAGGTGCTATATAATTGCAAAGTATTAAGCATACTATATTTTAGTCATGATAAGAACAGAGAGCCTGCTCCCAGGAAAATAAGAATCCCATGAGATAATAAAAAATACAGGTGATGGGAAGATACTTTCTTAAGGGAAAAAAAAAAAAAAAAAAAAGAGCAGAAACTCTTGGGGTACCCAGTCAGAAGGTAGCTGAGCTGTCTGTGGCCACAGGAGCACTTCTATATAAGATTTAGAGTAGTATGTTATTCCTGGTTCAGCAGGCAGCGCTCTGCCCTAGAGCAGCTATTTTAAGCCATCTCAGATTCCGCCTAGAGGAGTTTTTTTTCTTTTGGAAGACATTTCCTTTATTTGCCCTCAGAGTAAGATCTACCCCAGGAAGAGTCTGAGACATCTTGCCCACTTTCTTTCTTCTAGTTTTCTCCTCATCCACTTCTTATATAACTTGCCTTTTCGGGGATTTGTTATGCCATAATTGCTGGTATTTATGTAAAGGGACTATTACTAAGTATACTTTTCTATGTTTATTCTAGTTAAGGGAATGTGGAAGGTAGACCACCATGTTACCTGGGCTGAGAGTAGAGAGATTGGCCAGAAAAAACTGGCGTAATGAACTTTTCAATTATGATTTGGTTATCACGATTGTAGAGGGCTGTCTTATGTGGAGAATCATGCCTACATATCAGATATACCCAAAAGACATCTTTCGTTTTGTTAAAAAGTTGAACTATGGCTGGAGTGAACCATGTATTCCCTTGTCTTTTACTTTTTTTTCTGTGACATTTATGTCTCATGTAATTTGCATTACATTGGTGGGTTGTTCTAGTACTGTATTTGGCTTCTTCATTCATAGATTATTTCATATACTATAATTGTAAATATTTTGATACAAATGTTTATAACTCTAGGGATATAAAAATAGGTTCTGACTCCCTTCATTGTGTGAATGTTTTCTTTCAAGAAATGTGGGAAAATATGGGTAATAGTGACATTTATACCTCATTAAGTTGACTATCAGTTTGATTTGGGGAATCTGACATTTATTTGAGACATTAAACTGCTTTCTGGTAATACCTTAAGGATTTCTGCAATAACTCTTTCAGGCAAATGAACATTATTAAGTATAGTTTTGTCTTGCTTTAATTAAACTTCTTAGGCAAAAAATGGAATTTCATAAGCTAATACATTAGAGAGAGGTTATGAACTTAAATAAGAATGGATTGTGACATTAAGAAATGAGACACTTGTAAAGTTTCCTTGAAATAATCAGTTCCCCTAATGTGTTTTCAAAACATAAAGGATTCACAAAGGTATGCATTACATGTGTTTGCAGGAGCCCATTCATTGCATCACCTGGGGCAACCCCGCATAGCTCTGGAGTGAAGGCAAGCTTAACTGCCTGTCTTCCATGAGCCATACGGACTGGTATCAACCGTGGGAGAGCAGGGTAGCTACTGTATGTCCCAGTGTCAAGTCAACACCAGTATGATGAGCATGGTTTTAATGTGGACCAGGTACTCTTCTAGTCCCCTCTGGTCTTGGATGAAAACACTGCACAGAAAAAAGCATCCAAAACACAGTGGATCCTGAAAATAAAATTTCAACATATTTTAGATCAATTGATCAAATTGCATTGACTCTTGGTGCCTTTTCATGTGTCCATAGGATTTCTTAGATTGTTTCTAGGGTGCCATCTTAAGAGGTCTATGTCCCTCCCTTACTTCTTCCAGGGATGCTTTCCTGTGTGTTGGACCCCACCCCCTCAGTGGTAGATCTACCCTCTTGGCCACCCCTCCATCCCCCTGCCCCAGAGAAAATTTTTACTCAGGACCTGCAACAAACTCCCTGCCCTATGCAACATATCCACTACAAAGAGGGTATTCCCCCCAACACCTCCCCCACCAAAAAATCAAACAACTCTGTTTGATGAGTGGGGGTATAGTGGTCAGGATTTTCCAGAGAAATAGAACCAACATGATATGTATGAAAAGAGGGTCTCCCACCCTCCCCGACCCAGGATTGATTGAAACCAGGGGCACTTACTTTCCCACTGAGCCATATCCCCAGTCTTTTTTATTTTTTTACTATGAGACAGAGTCTTGCTAAGTTGTTGAGGCTAGACTCAAACTTGTGGTCTCCTGCCTTAACCTCCCAAATAACTAGAATTACAGAGTGCTGCTGCCATGCCTAGCTTAGAAAGAGATTTATTTTAAGGACTTGGGTCATGTGGTCATGGGAGGCAGGCAAGTCCAGAATCTTCAGGGTGGTCTGTTAAGCTAGAGACCCAGCAAGTGACAAGGCAGTGGTTCCAGTTAGAAGGCTGTCTGCTGAGCATTCCCTTCTGCTAAGGGAGGCCAGTCTTTTGTTCTACTCGAGACTTCAACTGATTGGATGAGGCCCACCCACATTATGGAAGGCAATCTGCTTTACTCAAAGTCCACTGATTTACATGATAATCTCCAAGAACACCTTCAGAGACATCACACAATCATATTTGGCCATGTATCTGGGCAGTGTGACCCAGAGAAGTTAATACATACAATCAAACATTATGGGGGAGCATTCTTATCATGAATAATGTACCAGCTTACTAAACATTTTTAGAAAAGACTTGTAAGAAGTTGAAACAGTGGAAATCTTTATGTTTACAGTTGAACTGAAGTCTTGTAGGTAGTGAAACAGCAAGACCAGATTATATTACAAGATGAGCTGTGAAAGGACAGGAAATTGTCAGAGTCCCTTGTGAAGAACAGTTTAAAAAATATGTGTTAAATGTCTTAGGTGGAGTCAAATCGAATCAAAGTGGTTAAGTAAATATTCAGGGAAATTGGTCCAAATGTGAGTACTGAGAAGACAAACTGCAGAGCTCTCTGCTGCCACTCAAGAATGGGGCTCATAGGCATGTGATACTTACTCATCCAGTGAGGTGATAAACTTGAAGTGCCAAATAGTTAGAAGACAGTGACTTGGACTCAGTTATTGCAATCCTTTTGCAGAACCCCACTAGTCTTCAGGCACAGGCGGGAAAAAAGTCTCAGCAAGTCCTTGAAAGAGGAAGATGGCAACAAAGCGATGGAGAGTGCATTTGGAAGCCAGGGCCACTTAGGGCAAGGGATGATTTCACCCTGGCCATGTCCACATTTACCATGGAATGTGGGAGACTCAACGTGGTGCCCAGCAGGACCCTGTCTAGATGGATAGATGTGGACTTTTGTATACTGGGCATTCTTGAGCTGGGATTGCTTGTTTTACTCCCTTAATCTTATGATCAAGAGTTGATTTTGGTTCTCCTGCTGCATTAGCATAAATTCACACTTAACTTAAATTCAGCTTACTTAGGAATTTTTGAATGATTCAACTCCTTAGCATTGTAATTTACAGAATTCTGGGCATTATGAAATCTTACTATTTTTAATTTGATTTTACCACTTCTCTATCTTCCAAAATGCTGACACAGAGCACATATGTATTTATAATCTTTTTTTTTCTTTTTATACTGGAGATTGAACTCAGGGGCGCTTTACCACGGAGCCACATCCCCAGTCCTTTTTATTTTTAATTTTAAGTCAAGGTCTTGCTAAATTGCTGAGGGTCTCACTAAGTTGCTGAGACTGGTCTCATCACTTGCATTTCTTCTGCCTGAGCCTCCTTAGGTACTGAGGTTACAGATGTGGGCCACCACACCTGACTGTATTTATAATTTTTAAGGTGAATCAAGATTAAATCTGTTTGGAGTATGTGGGTACAATTTTGTAATAGTCCATAAGTTAGCTAGCATTGCAAAATCAAGTTTGAGAATTATTGTACTGACTTTATGAGTAAAATGAATAACACTAATTAATCTGACATTTAATTATCTTGTTCTTAAGAAATGTTAAAACCATTCTGGCAGTAATATTTAAATCCAGAT
Source organism: Sciurus vulgaris (assembly GCF_902686455.1). Taxonomy (NCBI): domain Eukaryota; kingdom Metazoa; phylum Chordata; class Mammalia; order Rodentia; family Sciuridae; genus Sciurus; species Sciurus vulgaris. The sequence goes on from NC_136465.1 coordinate 82,136,637, forward strand.
TTCTTATAAACCAGCCTATGAGATTCACTTCAATATGGAACACCAGAACGGACTCTACTAACTTCTTTCCCCAGAGTAATTCAAATTCTGTACTTTTCATTGTATTTCATACTTGTCAGAGCCGCTGGGGAGATAAGAGGTAAATGCAGACAATTATTCACTGTTCAATGTAAATTCATTTTCAGCCATCCATATCTCAACAAAAGAAAACAAACAAACTTGCCGGCCACTCCTTCTCACGCTAATATTTCACCTCTTGCCATCAAGACCAACTTCTTGAACATGCGGCTTGTTATTTCTGCCTCCACCAGGCCCTATCCTGACGTTTGTGGGGTTGAGACTAAGAACACAGAAGCCTGTACACCATATGCCTAAATATATCTAAAAGATCAGGATCCCATTTAAAAGGCTCAGTCCATGGAGTTCCGGGAGGAACGTGGTTTTTCAGGGGAGTGTTGGTACTGTGCCTCTGGCTCACAGCCTGCCGTCCCCTTAGTTTTCACTTCTTTATCTGTTCCTCATCATGAGGGACTCCGAGTGCAGAGATGTGGGTGTTCCACACCTCCAAGACTCGTCTACACCCTTCCTCATTCTACAGAGGCCTGTTCCTCGGTTGTCCCTTGGACTAGGAGGACACACACCTGAGCTCTGCTGTGCCTTCTGTGTGCCACACTCAGGGAGAGGCCTAGGAGTGAGCATGGTGCATGATGTTAGGGCAGGGTCCTGGAGTGTCAGAATTGAGTCTGGAAGGAGGGGGTAGGCTCCAGGTGGGTATGTCCTTTGACCCTGAACCCCAGGGTTTCTTGTGTCTGGGAGGGTGTGATGGGAGGACAGTTGGGCAAAGAAAACTCCTTGTGCCCTATCTAAGGACACTGGGCTCCTGGTCTCACTTCTTACCGTCTGCCTTCTGACTTTACTCAGCTTATCTGCTTCTGCCTTCAGCTTTCCAGAGTGACTCTCTCACAAGGATTAATACACAGTGACTTTCACAAATCCAAGGAATATTCTTAGCCTTTCTTTCCTTCTTCCTTCATCCCTCCCTCCCTCTCTCTCTTTATCTCTCTCCCTCCCTCTCCCCTTTTTCTTTCTCCCTCCCTCCCTCCCTCCCTCCCTCCCTCTTTCTCTTCCTTCTTCATTCCTTCTTCCTTCCTTTCCTCCTCCTTTTTCTTTCTTTCTTTCTTTCTTTCTTTCTTTCTTTCTTTCTTTCTTTCTTTCTTTCTTTCTTTCTTTCTTTCTTTCTTTCTTTCTTTCTTTTTCCTTCCTTCTCTCCCTCCCTTCTTTGTTTTCTTCCTTCCTTCTCCTTTCTTCCTTCCTTGCTTCTCCTTCCTTCCCTTCCTCCTTCCTTCCTTCCTTCCTTCCTTCCTTCCTTCCTTTCTTCCTTCCTTCCTTCCTTCTTTTCTTTTCTTTCTTCCCTTTCCTTTTTTCTTGGCCTTCTGTTCATCTTATCTCTGTACTCTGCATGGGTAACTTAATCAAAAGTCATATAATTAATGATCACCTTTCTTATAATGGACTCAGAATCTGCATTTTGACTCAGACCAGGCCCATAAGAACACTAAATCTACTAGGTTTCTCCCTTCCCTTTCTTTCATCTCACCTTTCTGAGGAACTAACCATCTCTGACTCTGATGAGGCCAACAGAGACCCAGTGTCACTCATGATTCCTCCTTTTCCCTCATTCTTCCCATCTAATGAGTAAAGGTATCTCATTGATTTGAATTCCCAAGTATTCCTACACATTTTCCTTTTCTTTCCATTCTCTTGGCTATTATCTTAGTTAAGACCCTTAGGAGCATTTATTTAACATCAATGAACAGGTTTTTAGAATTCACTGCTTTAACTCACTTACCACTCTATGGCAAAAACTGATTTTCCAAGAAAGAAAATATGATCACACCATTCCCCTGCTTTTAGCCCTTCGTTGACTTTGTCATGTTCAGGATAAGATTCAGAGGCCCAAACATAGCCTTTACTACCTTTTCTCCCCAAGCCCACTCTATCCTTGACTTAAAGGGTACTTACTCCATGTTTTGGGGAGTGTTTGCCCACATGCTATTCCTTTTTCCTGCTGGTCCCTCCTTCCTCTGGTATCTGGCTCCCTCCTCCTGATTCCTCAAGACCTAGCACGTTCATCATCGCTGACAGGGTGGACTGACAGCCCAGGCCCTATTGGGATGTGCTTCATCAATGTTTCCGGCACACGTTCCATCAGACCATTTTTCACAGAATGTTCTAGTTGTGGGTTTAATTGCATTCTTCTCACTAGACTGTGAGCTCCACAAAGGCAGGAAACTCATTTTTCACTTCCTAACCCTCGACGCTTAGCATGATACCAGCAGATGTTCAGTACAGCTGTGGAGAGGTGCTGGGGAAGTTGCAGGGCATGTCATGATGGGTGACAGAGCCTGTCCCCTACAGTGCCTGCTGTCTAGGGGGAGACAAGTTATTGTAGTGCATGTCAAGTTGTGTCAATGCTGGAAGAAGGAAGGAAAAATATCTCTGGATGGGTGTTTCTTAATATTTTTAGGGCCATTAAAAATTTCTTTGTAAAAATTACACACACACACACACACACACACACACACACACACACACACATTTTTCATAAAATTTAGGACATTTGCAAATCCCCCAGAACTACACAGAGATTTCCTAAGCAGTATAGCCCTTGGACCTAGTAGGAAGGGCCCCAGCTTTAGATTATTCTCATTCAGCTGTGCCCCATGGCAGTTTGCATTTAAAATGAACTCAAAGGTGGATAAAATTTTGGAAGCTATAAAAAAGTTGGAAGGTGAAGGATGGTCCAACAAAGTCAGAGAGATGAAAAAGCCGGCCAGAGCAAGTGACTCATTTGGAAAGATGGATTGAGGTCTAGACTCTGAAAGTTAAGGATTTTGCACTGATTGGAGGGATAATAGGAAGCCATGGTTGTTTTGGGGCAAGGGGGTGATGTAATTGAAGTGTTCTCTCAGAAGACAAATTTGGCAGATTATGGAGTGGGTTCCAGGGGAGGAGAAGGAAAGTAAGGGGACAGCAGGGGACCTATTGTAGCAGTTGAGGGGAGAAGGACCTGGGTACAGTGGGTGGGATGGGAATGAAGAGATTAATACAGAAGGTATGATTTAGACACCATGTGATTCAGCAAGATTTCAGGGAACAGGCGTCAAAGGTTATTCTGATGATAGAAGATTGGACTTTGGTGAACCATAAACAAAACAGGAAACTGGGAGAAGAATTGATTGGAGGGGGAAGGGAATAAGCTCCAATCTGGATATGTTAAGCACAAGGAGCCAGCTTGTGCTTGTTTTTAAATATCAAGTATGAAGATGTCCCAGCATGATCCTTTCCAGAGTGACCCTGGAGAATACCGTGGAGGCTGCATCTCGCCTGTGTCTAAATGCTAGCTAGTTAAGCTTTTCATCATCCTGGGCCAATTTACTAGAGACTGACTTTCCTTATATCTGTTTGAATTTAGATGTTTTCTTGTCAACTTTAACTCCCTCAAATTAGTATCCCATTTTCTCCTGTTGTTACTTCCAACCTGGATCCTACAGGAGTGGCTGTGGAAGGGTGACAGGATGACAGGGCACTGATCTGGGACACACTCGAACTTTTAATTTGGTATCTGGTGAAACTTCTTGTTTAAAATATCTGATTTGCTTAAATTTGCTTTTCGAAAATGTTGCCTTTTTACAAAATTTCCCTTTCCAACATTTTTAAACATCTGCTTTTGTTTTAAAAATAGTTGTCTTTTTTTTTTTTTTTTTTTTTCTTTTCAAAAAACATCTTTTACTTTGGCTCAAACTTTCCTACTACCAAAATGGAGGTTTCTTTAGGGCAAGTTACTTTGACACCAATGCTCGGAACATCTGTCTCGTCCTGAGAGATCTGGGATGCTGCTGGGCACAGGTAACAGTGACCTGGCCTGGAGATTAGTTAGGTGAGATTGTGAAATAACCATGTGATACCAGGGGGTGTGAAGACAGAGGAAGATGAGAGGCAGCAATTCCTTTATATTCTGAATTAGTCAGATTATAGTCTGAATTAGAGCGCTCTGTTCAGCGTTGATCACCACGGTTCAAAGGGATGTGAAGAAACTGAAGTGACTGTAGAAACAAGCATCAAAGATGATTAAAGGATTGGGAAACAGGTCCAGGATGAAAGAAGAAAAGGTTCCTTGCTGTCTCCAGAAGAGAAGACCAGGGAGGGACGTGATTCCAACAGGGGAGTCCGGGGGAACCGTTTATGGTTAGCAGAAAGATAGAACATGGCAGTGTATGATGGAGGGAGATTGTGAAGCCAACCTCAAAGAAGGGAGAATGCTCAGCCTGTGATCAGGAGCCCAGAGCCACCCTTTCCATACCCCGTCCTAATTAATCACAAATTTCTTTCCTCTAGAGCTTGAGCCAACCCTTCTGGGTGGAATTCCAAGCAGCCTTTACCAGTTCTTTGAAATTTTTGCTGAGGAAGAAACCCATTTTCTACTTGAGATTTAGATATTTAGCTTTTTGAGAGCTTGAAATTTTACTCTTTTTTTTGGTACTGGGGATTGAACTCAGGGGCACTTGACCGCTGAGTCACATCCCCAGCCCTATTTTGTATTTTATTTAGATACAGGCCTCATTGAGTTGCATAGTGCCTCGCTTTTGCTGAGGTTGGCTTTGAACTTGAGATCCTCCTGCCTTAGCCACCTGAGTCACTGGGATTACAGATGTGTGCCACCTTGCCCGGCTTACTGGATAATTTCTCAAAGCTCCTTCCAGTGCCATGATTCTACTAAATCACTTGGTTAAACAAGTTTCATGAGAAATAGACTTAAATTGTGGGTGATAATGACATTATGAGCTGACCAGGATATCATTAGGATGCTGTCAGTGAAGGAATGAGAGATTTTAATACACAAAGTTTAGTGGACTTCTTGAACAAATTCTTCACAGGCAGCCGAAAGTTCCATGCTGAACCACAACAACAAAAGTTGGAAGGAGCCAGATATAGGGGAGAATTTCTACCAGACTCCCTTTTCAGAAGGTACCACTTGGCCCCAGGAAAGGAAAACTGGGTTCTAGGTGGGTCCTGGGTGCTGACTGACTGAGGAAGGTGGCATGGAGCCCTAACGAAGCTAATTGAACTCTCTGCTTTTTCTGTGACTCTTATGGATCGCTATGTAAAAACCTGATGAACAGCGCTCTTCTGACCCAGCGTCTCTGGGAGGTAAACAGTGATAAATGGCCGCTAAGGAAGCTGAGGGGCAGAAATCAATACTTGCAGCTACTCTGTAGTGAATTATGAGAAGGCTTCAATGAGAGGGACAGATGTTGTTTTTCCAATCACGCTATTTGAACTTTAGTTGTTTATACATTCCCTTTCTCCCTGTGGGTTTTAGTTTCTATCTTTGCCATCTATAATCTAAATATGTGGGGATATATATATCAGGCCAATTAAAAAGGTGGCAGGTAATTCACATGGGTACTACCTGAATTTTCTTCTCTCATTACCACATCTAGCTACCTTCTTAATGATAATGAGCACAGGTTATTTTGTTGAATGACAGTCTTGGGTCACAAAATGGATGAAAATAAAATAGCTAAACTCTGCTTTAAAAAAAAAAAAAAACCTAAAAAATCTCCTTCACTGAGTTTCAAGAGCTGAGTTTTTTCTCAGTGCCGTCTGGATCACAAACATATATTCTTGAGCCACCAAATTGGAAAAACGAAGCTAAAGCTAAAAAGCTTTTTTTTTTTTTTAAAGCCATTTCTTCCAGTGGGGTCAGCAACAACCTTCATTGTGTTTTTTGATGAATTCCCATGTTCCACCAAGTCAAATATTTACATGTTCTAACTTGAAATTTCACACCTGAAAAATAATAAAGAAAATAATCTTCAAAGATATTTTTGCTGTTTTTATGGCAGTTGTTGACCTTTAGTGTTTCTTGATTTTTCTTGCCTTTTCCTTATTTATTACCCCTCTGCCACACACCCCCCCTAAAAGAATGAAGTAGTTTCCTGAAATTTGAGCTAAGGCTGCTGCTTCATAGTCATGGGTCAGGCTGATAACCAGAAGAAACATGCTAGACTTTGTGGCAACCTGTATGTCTCATTTATATAGGGCACTTCTATTGTTGCTTACCTGAGTCAGTCATGTGGCACCTTCCAGGACTACTTCACAGGGTACTTAAGTGTCAAGATTGCAGAGGGAAGTCACCCACCCCAGGGCCCCATCCTCTAGGGCATGACAGATATAGAGGGAGGACTTGGCTCTTCTTGACCCTACACCCTACTACCTCCTGAGAGTAGGCTCACCTGGCCAAGGTACAGACCAACCTGAAAGAGAGAGAGAAGAAACCAACAGAGCCTTATACATTTTCAGAGCTTTAAGAAAGGATGGTTTACGGCCTATGACTTAAGGCTGATCATAACGATTCCTGAGACACCATCTAATTAATGCCAAGTGTACCTCCTTTGTATGAATTTCAAGGTTCAGCATGTTGCCTGGTTTGTAGTCAACACAGAGTCAACATTTATCGAACAAATGAAATGAGTGAGAGAATAAACGAATTTTTATTTTGAATGAAGAAAAAAGAGGCTAACATTGAAATATCAAGAAGGTAGGGTAATCCTTGAGGGGATTTCTTGGTAGGGAATACTGTTGTTATGTTATGGGTCTGCAAGAGATCATGGAGGAAGTTCCATGTGATCTAAGGAATTTAGCTTTGCTTTTCCAATTGGGTGGATCAGAAATGTATGTTTGTGATCCAGACGGTACTGAGAAAAACTCAGCTTTGAAACTCAGTGAAGGAGATTTTTTAGGTTTTTTAGAGCAAAGTCTAGCTATTTTATTTTCATACGGTCATGGAATTTCAGTAATTCTGGAATGATCTCAGCGGGCTGCCTGGAGGAAGGCGTGGCCTGATTACTGCAGTATCTCCTCCTTCTCTTGACATTGATGATTCTGATTTTTAGGCGGGTGCCCCACTCCTGTCTCCCAACTGGCTGTCTATTTCCCTGGATGATGCTAATTGTCTTACAGTCCCTGCATGAAGGGTCACTGGTCCTGGAGCATTGCTGACAAAAGGTATTGCAAATGCTCTGTCAGAGCAAAGATACCTCAAATACATTTATGGTGCCAACTGCTGAGGTGTATAAAGGGCTAAAATGTGAGAGGGATCCAGTGACCCTGACACCAAAAAATATAAGTGCATCAGTATGTCCTGGTGCTCTCAAGTGTTGAGAAACAGAAGTCAGAGGCTATCCCCCCTTTTTTGCATTGACATCCATTGACCTATATTGTGCATTCTGTGTAAATTCCATATGCCAGAGACATCAAGAATAAAAAGGTCATGTGAAGTCAGAGAGAGAGCTGGAGAGGGCCCAGAATAAGAGAACTTGGAATGAGACAGTTTATCACAATATAAGCAATGATTTCTGATTTCTTTTTAACCAGCAGGTAAATAAGCACAGAGGATGCTCTATCAGTCTTTGTTCAATAAGACACACTTTTCAGTAAGAAAAATGATGCCTCTCCCTGTTCCAGTACCTCTTCCCTCCTCTGTCTTGGGGCTGTGAAGTCTGAGGTTGTGGCTGCTTGCAGATTGACCCCCTGGGGTGGCCAGACCAAGAGGCAGCCATCAGGATTGCTGCTTGTCCACTCGGTTAAGGAGTGAGGTCATCGTCTTTGCCCTAGAGAGTGTCTAGTTCCCAGTCTGTCATTTCACACGTTGACACTAGATGTCAGGGAAAGACTTAATAGTGTTGGCAGGTCTCTCACCATTTCAGCAGCAAGGAGGTAACCCTAGCGATCAGGTGCTGAAATCTGGCAACCAACCTCCACCCGGTCTGAGAGCATGCCTCGTTAGCCACGCTCCTGAGGCTGTTAGAGCCCACGCACAAAACGAGTCAGATCAAGGCCATTTCATAGAAATAGATTTTTTTGGGGGGGGTGGGGGTTGGGGGGGAAAGGAGGAATGAAAGTCATCAATTTACTTTTTCAATTTCATTATAAAAGATACTGAATTTTAAAAGAAGGACACAAGATGTAACAGTTATGTTCTTACGACCTGTTTTATCGGTAAATTAGGAAATAGCCAAACCAGTTAAAAACTACATGAAAAATCCCATAAGATCATTCCAATAGATATTCTGCAGTAGTTTCTCGTTCTGCAAAAATGGCATTTTGTTTTAAACAAATTAAGTAAAACTGATTTTACTGCAGAATCACTAAATCTTGACCTGCCTTATGATTCCAGATCGCGTCTCTGGGCTCCTCGGCAGGTTTTCTGATGTAATGAAAAGGAACGTGGATGGCACATTCAAACATTGTTCTTCTCTCTCTTTCTTTTTTTCCTGTCTGAGAGAGGCAATGTGAACAAACTGGAATCAGGCTGGAGGTGGTAAAGGAGGCAGACAGAACAGGGCACACATGTGCTCTTCCTCATGGTGCACGTTTTTTTCCTATTCTGAAGGTTCACGCTATCGTGTTCTCATCCAGCCTTTGGAAATAGCTGGTCATCTTCCCGCCCAGGGTCAAAAATAGCACTCTCTTTGGTAGGAGGAGCCGGCAGTGGGAGGAGGGCCCACCCAGACACGTGGAGCAGCCCCGCCTGGGGCAAGAGGCTCCAGGAGGCCTCTGGGTGATTCTGGAAGCCATTATATCATCCCTGAAAATAGCATTATTAATACCACCTGGGTGTGCCCTTCGTTTATTTGTGAGCTGGATGTTGTGCAAGGCACAGGCAGCATGAAAAGGAAAGCAACATCCCTGGAGGCTCACGATGGAGGTAGGAGAGAGCCAGGCTGAAAAATCATGGCAGCATTTATAAATAGATAACCACAATGACTGCTGGTTGTTGCCTAGGGCAATTGAGATGACCCCATCCTCTTGGAACTTTCAGATAAAAATTGATGTAGACAAAGACCATTTTAAAGCATAATTCAGATCAGAGGAATACTCAGAAAGGTATAAAATATGGAGAGCTGTCAGTACTATGGATTATTGACTAACTTGTTGATGGACACTCAGTTGGCACATGTGATGTGCCAGGCATCCTTCTAAGAATTTTGCAACTTATAAGTCTGTTCCATCCTTTAACTGAGTAGGTACTGCTATCAGTTCTGCATTACAGGTAAATAAACTGAGGCACAAAGAGAGTATTCACAGCAAAGCCTGGAATCCCAGGGCTGAAACTTCACTCACTTTTTCTTCTGCCCATCCTGAACTCTCACTAACGAACTATGCCTTTTCTTTTCACACAGGAAGAGAGCATTGTGCGGTTTAGCAGGTTTAGATCTGGCAGTCAGTCAGACCTGTATCTGACAATTCGCTCTGCCACTTAATAAGTGTGAGTTTGGGACAACTTCTGCTTAACTACTCTGAGCCTAATCTCTTTTTATAAGAAACAGCAGTTACAGGTTCCAACAGGTGTTGGGATGATAAAAGGAGCTATAACAAGATTCCATAACCTTGGTGCCTGCTCTTTCTTCCTATAGTGGCCATCTAAGACCATCCCCCTTCTCTGCTGGTGACCATGCCCTTGTGCAGTTCCTGCAGGGCCCCTGTGTAACCAACAAGATGTCCCCGCACTGTCAAAGTGTACCTTCTGAGGTGAAGGCACAAAAGACACAGCAGCTGCCTCCCTGCACTTCCTTCATCCTGCGTTCAGGGAAAGCCAGGTGCCACGTGGTGAGCACCCTCCACCCCACAGCCAAGGGAGACTCCTCAGGTAGCCAAAGCCCCTGCCACAGTTAGCCCTGACTTACCAGCCACGTCGGTAAACCATTCTTGAAGTGGCAACTCTAGCCCAGGCTGGCCGGCACAGGACAGCAGCCTGGGCTGACATCTTCACTAGGACCTCATAAGCACCCCTGAGCCAGAACTACCCAGCCAGGCACTTCCAGATTACTGATCCACAGAAACAGGTGTGAGGTAGTAAGCAGTTTTTGGTGCTTTATGCCACGAGGCTGGGGGCAGTTTGTCATACAGCGTCAGTCACTGATAAACCTTTCCTCACCTATTCTTTCTCTGACAGTGGACCCTGGACTTACCTTGTCTCCAGTCCTCAGGGCTCCCTCTGCTCCAGGCAAACGTGTAGTGAGTGAAGTTTGTACTGCTGTGCCCCCCCAATCCATTTCACCCACGCTTTCTGCTGCCAGCTCAGTGTCTTGGCCACCGCCAACCTCACTGGCATTCAGTTGCCCTAATGTCTTTTCCAGGACATTTACTGGAATAGCAGATGTGGATGATGAAGCGCCTTTACAACATAGCCCGGGGGCTTTCCTTCACCCTCTTGTACTAGGCCCCACAAACGCCTGGATTTGGAGTTTCCTGTAGGTTAAAATGCGTTTCAAATTCCTTGTAATCTTCAAGGCCCTGTGGGATCTGGCTCCCGCCTCCCTCTCAGGTTCAGCCTTTACCCATCATGTCTTATTCACTGCACCCAGCTCGCTCCACTCAGGCCTCTCTGTCCCTGGAGAATGTCAAGGTTATTTTCCACGGGGCTTTTGTACTTGCTGTTCTCCCTGCCTGGAATCCTCTTCCCCAGGTCTCCGCTTGATTGGTTCATTCTCAGCATTCAGATTTCAATTCAGTAGCAAGTGCTCAGAGACGGTTCTGTCCATCAACTTGTTAAACGGAGGCCTTCCTGTTGCTACCTTTCCTGTTGGATGCTGCCGTGCCACCAGCTTGACAGCTGCCGTTACCTGAGTTACCTGATTGATCTTTGTTTGTCCGTTCACTTGGTCTTTGGTTCTCCTCTTTCCCCCAAGTCACACGTGCTTCATGAGTGGAGCCATCATGTTTACTCACTGTATCCCAAGTGCTTTGGAGAATGCTTGGCACATAGTAGATGCTCAATAAAAACCCCAGAGCTTAAACTTCTCAGATTTGGCTTTTTTGGCTATAAAATGAGACCATGTGTAGTCATTGTGTGCAACTCATGTGTATGTTAGAAACAAAAGCTCTCAGCACATGGGCCTAGGAGATTGTATATTAGGAAATCAAGAAATATGATTTTCCATTTTCATTTTGTAAATTTAGCTCAAGTTTCCAAAAACTGTAAGAATTCTGAGCCTCTATGCTCAATTTCCCCCCTGGCATACCATATGCCCTTCACCCTCTCACCTACTGCATATTCTGCTCTAATTCTCTCCCTTTATACCCTCAGGAATGCCTGCTTTTTGGGGGGACTCCACTGCAGTCGTTAATGTAATTGTGCCCCCTGGTGGTCAGTTCAGAGATGACACACTGTGGAGACTGGGAAGAGGTTATTGGAGAACCCTGTTTATGGGTCATTTTCAAGTAGTTTCAAGAGGGGAGACATTAACCTCAAGTTCAGATAAAAGCCTAGAATACAGAAATTATGGTCTCTGTATCCAGTTGCTCCTGAAATCCTCGTCCCTGTCTATGACCTCACTGTCTGGTCTCCATTTAGGCCCTGGTATCTATCTTATTTGGCTTATAGCCTCCTCTTGTTTGAAAAATCAGCCTCTAATTGATGTCTCCTCCACCACACATTCTCTTCCTAAGGTAGACAGTATTTTTTTAAAGTTCAGATTTTCTCAGATTACCACACAGCTCAAAAACTTTCAATAGCTTCCTGTCAGGTGAACAAACTCTGGGCTCCTCAGCCTGGTGTAACAAATACTTCAATTCTGGGGCTCAACCTGCCTTTCCAGTTTCAGTTCTCACCTACTCTTGCCCTGCATTCCTCATTTTTATATACTTACGTGCAAAGCACCCTAACCATCCCTTGAAATGTTCCTCTACTTCATCAAAGCTGTGCCAATCTTCCACCTGTTCTCTCTATATGAAAAGTTCTCCACTCTTCCCTGACAGTTGAACCCTATGCCACCCAACACCAGCTCACAGGCTCTGACTGAGGTGAACTTTCTGCCTGCTCCCTGCACCATGGACCACTGTCCACATTTCCACCTGACACTATGGTGTCTCAATTGCTTTAACAGTGGCACGTGCATAGGAGGTCATTAATCTTTGCTGGATGGATAAATGAGTGTAAAGGCCCAGGCTGGAGTACATGTTTTCTGGAGCCCAGTCAAGCTTGTCCGAGAAATGAGAGGTCACATATTGGAACAGGATCTCTGCAACCGGAACTGCCTTGGGGATTCTGGGATGCATAATTATCAAAACTGGAAGTAGAATCTCCAATGAAATTCTGTGAACCTTGGCTTCCCTGGGGAAATGATTTCTGAATCTCCTACTTTATATCAAGAGGGTGAAGGTGAGGATATTGGGATAATGACTCGTGTACTCTCTATGCCAATATGAAAGGTAAAGGGCAAACATTGAAGTTATTAGAATATTAATTAACAAGTATCTGGGACATTGTATTCTTTACACTAGTTCTTTTCCAAAGTTCAGTTGGGTTTTATATTCTTTGGTTTGTACCTCAAGGTAGGTATATATTACAAGTATCTGAGATGAACAAATCAGATGCAATGATGTAATCCCTCGACAAATTTTGAGACAAAGGACTCAGTAATATCTAATGAACACAACACAGGAAGACTCAGTGACATGAATGTCTTTTTCTGGAGTCACTCTGTTCCATCTCTTGATTTTTTTTTATCAGTTCTTTTTAGTTACACATGACAGTAGAATCCATTTTGACATAATTATACAAGCATGAAATAGATCTTGTTTTAATTCAGTCCCCAGTATCTCTCCTTCCCCTCTCCCCCAGCCCCTCTCCTTTCTTTTTATTCTCTTTATTGATTCAATTTGCTTATCTAAAATTCAGAAATAATATCTGATAGTCAATGTTACCAATAAGTTTTCAGTGAAATTAGATCCAAAAGTTGAACATTTTCCAGAAAAATGCCAGTTTTCTTAGAAGTTAAATTTGAAGTTACATATTCAGGTTCTGTCTTTCTATCTCACAGACCTGCACCCCAAGACCAGCATGCACATGTATTTTTTTGTTTTTCTTCTTGGCTGCTGGGGAGGATTTTTACCTGGGTCAAAAAGCAGAACTCACATTCTTTGATTAGATACCTAATCTCTGCATATTAGATCCCCTTTTTGTTCAGAATAGAGCAGTAGGTGTCTACATATGGAATAGCTACTGTCAAGTTGGGCTGTGTCACACCAGGTCCCATCCTAACAGGAGATCCAAACCACTATAAAGATTAGTGGTAGTCTTGTGGTAGGCAAGCCACTGAGACTGTCTCTGACTCCATTTCTGGATGGAGGAATAGATTTTTTTATGGTCATGTCCTACAAAACAAACTAATGAACCCCCTTCCTTAAAAAAAAGGAAGGAAACCCTCCAAAGAGGATCAACCATACTTCTGACTTGCACCATGTGCTTTAATAAGAAAGGCATGAACTGTATCTTCTATTTGGAAACAAAATTATTCTTAAAATAACTATCTATTTTTATTTCCATGTGATCAAAATAGAACAATTCCACAGAAGAAAATTCATGGAATCATAGAATCGGAAGGAGCAGGCAGATTACTTAGTCCCATTTCTCACACAAGATAATCTTCCTGACCACCATCAACCAGTCTCTGCTTGAATACTTACACTAACAAAGAGCTCTCAAACTCACAAAGCCACTGTGCATTCTAAGATGCTTCAGCCTCATATTGAGTTCAAATCTGGCTTTGGGTAACTTCCACTTATTGGTTCCAGTTTTGTAGTCCCTACTTCAATGTAAATCTAACACCTTTGCTATGATTTGAACTTCCCTCCCTGAACTCATGTTGAAATTTAGTTGCCACTGTGATAGTATTAAGAGGTGGGACATTCAAGAGGTGACTAGGTATGAGGGTGCCACTGTCTTCATGGATAGATTAAGGCTGTTGTCATGGGAGTGGGCTCCTGATATAAGGTTGAATTCAGCCTCAGTTTTCCCCTCTGTTTTGCCTGAGTGCTTTGTCACCCTGTGATGTCCTCTGCCTTTATATGACATAGAAAAAGGTCATGGCCACATGCCACTATCTCTTGGACTTCCCATCCTCCAGAACTGTAAGAAATAAATTCCTGTTCTTTAGAAGTTAAAAAAAAGAAAAGCATGGCATACTGTAAAATATACACGAGTTCCATGGTTTAGAGCAATGTGTAGTACACGTTCGAGTGCAGTTTTTAGATTTAGAGGATTGCGGGTAAATTTCTACATTCCCTGAGGTTTCTGAATAATCCTAGACCAATCTTGGCTCTTAGATACTTTGAAGACCAGTTAACTGGGGGTTCTCCTTGACGATGCAGGACATGTTTTCCTTTGGCACTGATCTGTTAGAGACTTTGAAAGTCCTTTTTGGGTTGAGGCTTGGGGGTTCTTGAGGGTGCCAGATGAACTTGGCATTCTCAAGAAACATCATGAGGAGAATGTGTTCTCCGAGATCTACCTGGGGCAGATCTTTCACATTTATGTGAGCTTCTGGGAGTTATTTTAAGAGTCCCAGCCACTACCTGGAAGACATAATTTATATGATGTTCCCTCTATAGAGCTGTGCAGTTTAGACTACCAATAGAATAATGCCAAAGCCCATATCCACAGCCCTGTTTGTACCCTGGGAACAGTTCATATCTCAGGTCATTCCTCTTGCTGTCCGTCTTATGGTATATGGTTGCTTTTTCCATTTGTTTCATTTAAAATTCCCTTACAAACCTACCACTCACCAGCCCTACAACCAGTCCTAGAGTAATTGGGATACTCATTCCTAGGGTATAGATGAACCAAATTCAACAGCTTGCATGATTCTCCCTCACGATCAGTCGAAGGGTTACCCTGCAGGGCACTCTCTGATCTGAGCTAAGCAATTGCAGGGCAATGGAAACACACTTGATGGATGAGGCTGGGGTGCTGGTGCTGATGTCTTCTGTTCTGAGAGCAAAAGATGTCTTCCATAAAATGGATGCGGTTGTGGCCCTATGTACATTCAGCAGTATGTTGCTTCCATCCCTGCTCTGAGGAGATAAGGACTAATGCCATTCCACCAGTTGTGTGAAGTGCAAGAGGTCAAGCAAACACTCGCATCTTAGAGCAACAGGCTGTAAGATGCAGCCAGTCCCATGCGATCCCGAGTCCCTGGGCACCAGGACTGTGCAACCAGCAAGGAAGTTCTGTATCGAAAGTTAATTCGTATGTGAGATTGAGCTTGGGAGACAGAGAGGTAGAAAGGGAGAAAGGGAGGGAGGAGGAGGGGAAGAGGGAAAGATGATGAAACAGATGAATGAGAATGAATAGTGGTAGGGGGAGATAAGGGGAAAGCAGGGAAGGAATAGAGATGAAGTTAACCCGGCAATTGTGGAAATCCATCACAAATAGAATTGTGAAGGAGGGATTAGGGCAGCTAACAGGAAGATAGAAGAAATAAAGTAGAACAATAACAGGAAAAATCAGGAAAAGACAAAGGACACAAATGCACTTCAAGGAATAGGTAGGAGACAAGATGTGCATGTGGAATTTAAATGAATTATTGGTCGCCCAAGTTTTTCAACTTATAATGCGTTCTGCGGATGAGTCTCATTCCCAATTAAGATATGCTAATAAGGCTGACCATATACCAGAGACTCATCACGCCTGATAAGCAGCTTATTTCCTTTTTGGGTTGGGGGCAGTTATCTTGTCTTTCCATACCTAAGTTTCTCATTGGCATTCCTCCGCCAAAGACACATGGTGACCACATGTGGCTGTGATGATATTTGTCTTTGTCTAACATATTTTCATCTCTGCTGAATTGACTACTAATAGCTCATCTAAGCTTTGTATTCCACCATCTGCTTTCAGTTACCTTGATCAAAAGTAATATTCACACAAGTCATTTTTTTCATTAATGGAGAAAATTGATTTCATTCTGGTCTATTATCTGTGGGTAAATATAATTCTTTCCCACATATAGGAGACTTAGAAGTAGCAATGGCAGAAAGGGAGCTCATGGCACAGAGGCAACTTGCTTACCTGCAAATAATAGATAATGAATCAGAACTGAATCATGGTCATTGTGTGAAGAACCGATTGTCCTTCAGTGGATGTTAGAAAGAGTATCAGAAAAAGGCGGGAGGACTTCACGTAGGTAGTGACCAGGTCCTGAGTGTGCAAGAACAGTGAGAGACAACTGTGTGTGCATTGTCACATTTCACAGAAGTCGGATCCATCCTTTTTCATATGCCAAGTTCTTCAGTGAGAGCCCCTGTCCCATGGTACTGCAGGATCTTTGGGGTCCTACCTAGTGGCTTATGGGCATGCCTAGGAATTGTTCATATTCTACAACTCACCGTTAAGTGCTTGCTGTACGATTCTCCTAGATTTCCTCTGCTAGGCACATCTTTACCTCTTTATGATACACCAAGATTTCTGATTTATTCCACCCCAAAAGTCACTGCAGATCCTCCCTTCATCTTCCAAGCCAATGACACAGAGAGAGAGAGTATTAGTGTTAAGAAGATGAACTTTGCAGTCAAACTTCTTTGCCATATGGAAATTAAAAATTTTTTTTTTTTTTTTTTTTTTGTGGTGGTGCTGGGAATTGAATCCAAGGCTTCATGCATACTGGTCAAGAGTTCTGCTGAGTCATATCCCCACTCCTCAAACTTCTTGGGTTCAAATTCAGGCTATAACTTTGACTAGTCATGTGACTTTAAACATCTAACTTTACTTCTCTGTACTTCAGTTTCTCTGAGTTAATTCTTGTACAGAGTTAATATACAGAGCACTTACAGGGCCTCATGGTAAGCCCTCAAAGAATGTTAGTTATTAGTTCTAGATTGTAATGGTTAAGAAACTTTACTGAAGGTTTAAGGTTAGAGCTTTGGGAAGAAAACAACATGAAATTGAATATCTGACACTACTGCTGGTGGAATCTACCAGTCACTTGCTGACACCGTGTCTGTTGTCTTTCTCCTTATCCATCAGTGTCCGCCATTTTTTTTTTTTTTTTTTTTTTTTTTTTTTTTGCGGTGCTGGGGATTGAACCCAGGGCTTGGGCTTGCAAGGCAAGCACTCTACTGACTGAATTATCTCCCCAGCCCAGTGTCCGCCATCTTGGTGGACTCACTTTCCCATAGTCCACTCAATTCCTCTCATCTCCCATTTCCCTCACATCAGGGACCACAACCTCTAATGTCTGAGTCCCAAGGAAGCCAAAACTCAAAGATCCTTACAATCTTTATCTCCAAAGCAAACAAACTTCTTTCTCACTCATGCTGTTTAGAAGCCTGGAGTCTTTGTAGTCTTACTCTTTTTCCCCAGAGTGGGCACTGAGCCCACAGGTTCCATTCACATGTTTCCCCAGAGATGAATTCTGACTTTCCTAGGATAGGGAGAGAGCACTCCAGAGGTTCAAGATTCATTCATTAGCATTGAAAATATTAAAATATATTCTTTGAGGCAAGATTGTTTTGAGCTTTTGAGTATGTGTGGTGCTGTTAATGAGCAGCACCTTGAAGAAAAATCTGAAGTGCTTCAAAAAATGGCCTGCATGGAAAGATGGCTATTACTTGGTGGCGATGCCATTGCACACTGGAAACATTTGATGAAGGTGGAAATTGAAGGTAATGATCATATATTAATTACATGCTTCTCTTCACTACAAAATATTCTGCCTTTATGTTTAATTACCCTGACTTGTATTTCTGCCTCTTTGTAGAAATAGTTTTCTTGAAAACTGTTAATGTTCTCCAAGTTGCTGTGTCAAGTGGTTTTTTATTTATTTATTTTTTTAGTTTTTCTTGTTCTTTTCTTAATCCACATCCTCATTCTGAACTCTCTAGAATATTTGGTATTTTTGAAATCTTATTCTTTATTGGATCGCCTGATCTTTAAATCTCCTGATTTTCCCTGAACATCAGGTTACTCTTCCTTTAACCTTTAGTGGCCTTCTTTTCTTTTTCTGCTCCTCTCCCCACAATGTTATTATGGCCCCCATCTTTGTATTTGACATCCCCACCCTCTGTTTCCTACACTTTCTTTTTTAGTAACCTAGTCGTTGCTATAGCTTCACATAAAATTTCTCTGCAAATGAATCCCAAATTCATATCTCTAGCTTTGACATTTCCCTTGTCTACACTCACTTTTTCAACTATCTTTGCACTGTTCTATTTAGATATCCAGCTGAAACCTTAATCTCAAAGTTCTTATCTTCATAATTGTTGGCATTTGTCAATGTGTCCATCTTCTTTTTTTTTTTAAATTAATGGTATCACAGTCTTACATTGATTCAGATTTAAAACTTCTAAGCCAATGTTCTACATTTCTTAAAACCCACAATTCACTGTAAGAAATACTTTTCATAGTATAACTTGGTGTGTATACATATGTGGGAACACACACACATAATTGAAACAAAATTTCACAAAGCAGTACTTACCCTTACTATGGATGATATGCTCTTTTATTTTAATTTATTTCATTCCCTAATTAAAAAAAAAAACCTGGTTGTGACACATTAAATTGATTCATGACCCACTAAGGATATATGAATTGCAGTTTCAAAAATATTGCTTTTAAATAATTGTTGAGTCATCTTTCTCTTCTAACTTCCAAATCTAATGAGTCATTAAGCAATGGGTTTGTTGTTAAATGCCTTTCATATTCAGCGTCTTTTTAAAATTTTCTCTCAGATTCTTTCAAATGTCTCTTTTAGTGGGAAACCTTCCCAGGTTTTCCTCAGCTAGAGGTGATCTCACTCTCCTCTAAGCAACTCTGTTTATTTGGTTGTATCTCTGTGTTAATCAGCTTTCCATTACTGTGAAAAAATGCCTGATAGAAACAATTTAAAAGTAGGAGAGATTTATTTTGGCTCACTGTTTCAGAAGTTTCAATCCATGGCTCTGTTGTTTCTGAGTCTGTGGTGAGGCAGAACAACATGGTGGAGCATGAGAGAGGGGAGCAAAGCATCGACTGCAGGCAGCTGGAAGGTGGGGGAGGGCTCCCTTTTATAACAAAGCCTTTCCCCAAAACCCATTAAGCTATAAATCCATAGAGGGATTAATCCATTTATGAGGTCAGAGCTCTCACGATCCAATCACCTTCCAAAGGCCACACTGCTAAACATTACTGTATTGGTGACTAACCCTTCAACACTTGAACTTTCAGGTGACATTTAGGATCCAAATCACAACACTCTCTTAAATTACTTAGCCACTAAACATCTTATCCCATAACTCTCTGTTTTCTTAGCTCGCTTTTTCTTCTTAGATCATGTCACTTGACAATAAACAATATATTTATATGCTTATTTATTTTCTTGTGGGATCCAAGATGGCAATGGGTTGGTGTCCCTAGCACTTAGAAATGAACTATGCTTAGAACATAGGCCACCTGTAAAACATGGTTGGAGAGAAGAATGCATGAGGAAATGACTCCCAGCGGCAATCAAGAATAATACTTCTGCTGGGTGTGGTGGTGCACACCTATAATTCTAGTGACTTGGGAGGCCAGGCAGGAGGATTGCAAGTTTGAGGCCAGCCTCAACAACTTAGGGAGACCCCCATCTCAAAATAAAAATAAAAAGTAAGAAGGGCTGGGGATGCCACTTAGTGGTTAAGCATCTCTGGGTTCAGACCCCAGTACCAAAACAAACAAACAAACAAATGAATAACAACAACAAACCAAGAATAGTACTTCTTCTTGGGTGGAGAGAGAAGGTGTCTTCCCACAACCATTTTTTTCTTACCCATTGTGGATGTTGGGCCCATCTCAGTGGTCAAGGGATCGACATGTACTGTTTGATTTAATGTCTCAATTCGTTGCTAGGCACTGAATCATCACTGTGAATGGTTTCAATCAAGATCCTCTCTTAGAGCAGTGGGGTCTATTCAACCAAAACACCTGGGTTGTTACATTCCTAAATGGGCAGATGGACAGGAAGGGATGTTGATCAGCAACTCCAGCACCCACTACAAGAATCCAGAGGAGGGTCTATCAGAAATAACTACTTCAGAATCAACTTTGCACTTCTACTTGCACATGCTAAGTGACCACTACACAAAGTCGACGAAAAGACACATACCTCCCTCAGTCCTGCCCCTCCCTCTTCCTTCTAACAAAATCCTTTGGTCTAAAATATGCCACTTGTAATCCTATAAAATACATGAAACTGTCACACAGTTGCTTTAAATGGAATGAAAAAAAAAATGAATGAACGAACCAGGGGTTAAGATTCTGTACAAATGGACTGTGTGCCAAATAGGAATGAGGATGATGCAGAACACTATTATACATCTTCAAAGATGCCCTACGGGACAAAAGTGGAGGGGCATTCAGAGACATCTGAGGCACTGTTGGAAATTTTTTAGGTTCTATTTGTACAGATTTGTCCCCAGAGAAGGTGGTTTCCATAATTTATAGATACCCTCTGGCAGGCAAGGATCACTTCTGGCAGAAACCCCTGAACTAGGAAGGGACTGGGTTCGAATTCAGTCCACACACTGAGCCATTAACTGTGATATCAGTGTGCTGACTCTTCAGTACCCATGTGTCTCATCTCCCCGACATGAAAGGGGGGACACCACCCTCACCTCTGTTCTCAGACCCTGAAAATGGATAAAGCCAAAGCTGTGGCCTGTTTGGGGCTCCCTCAGGGCCTGTGAGAGCCTACTCTGCCAGTGAAGTTTGGGCAGCTCTTGTAGGGGTAATGCTACTCAATGACCCTAACTCTGTTCTTCATGGTTCCTGTGATCCTTAGCACACCCAGCCAGGGAAGGGCAAGTTCAGTAGGGGCCCCAGGCTCTGGGGAGGCCCATCCAGCCCTGGGGGAGTATGAAGGATGCTGAGTTGGTTGGGAGAGTGAGAGGCAGCCCCGTAAGATCCTTCCCTGCTCTCTAGACCATGTTGGCCAGCATGTGTCCCAGATGAAAAGCCACTATTCCACCTTTCACTTCAATCCTCCTTTTTGTGCCCAAATGCCTCTCTTCCTTTTTTATTTTACTTCATTTATTTCTTAATGATTAGTTACTTTAATTAGAATTACCTCAGATAAAAGCACTAGACAAGATTTTGAGACAATAAAATGGCTCAGGGTGGTGTTCACTAGTGAAGTAGCTAGAAGTACATCAGTCCCCAGCTATCTCCTTCCACGGTAGGAAAATCCAACTTTACTCCTTTGGATCAAAGTTTGAAGCTTCTGACATAATCTAAGAGGAGGGAAACTCAACACAACCCTGATGCCTTAGTCGATGTGGCTTTCCGCAGGTCATTCATTTCAACTGATGCTGGAGCAGAATGAAATTTAAGTATAATATTTCATTTGATTGACCAAACCATCTTGTGGCAGATCTTATTTTACAGACAGGAATATTGGGACCTGAAGAGAATGTAACTTTTTTTTAAAATTTATTTTTATTGTAAACAAATGGGATACATGTTGTTTCAGTTTGTACATGGAGTAACAGCATACCATTTGCATATTCATATATTTACATAGAGTAATGATGTTTGATTCATTCCGTTATTTTTTTCTTTCCCCCCCACCCCTCCCACCCCTCTTTTCCCTCTATACAGTCCCTCCTTCCTCCATTCTTGTCTCCCTCCCACCCTCCATTAAGTGTCATCATCCGCTTATCAGTGAGATCATTCCTCTTTTGGATTTTTGAGATTGGCTTATCTCACTTAACATGATATTCTCCAATTTCATCCATTTGCCTGCAAATGCCATAATTTTATTATTCTTTATAGCTGAGTAATATTCCATTGTATATATATACCACAGTTTCTTTATCCATTCATCAATTGAAGGGCATCTAGGTTGGTTCCATAGTCTGGCTATTGTGAATTGAGCCGCTATGAACATTGATGTGGCTGTATCTCTGTAGTGTGCTGATTTTAAGTCCTTTGGGTATAGGCCGAGGAGTGTGGATAGCTGGGTCAAATGGTAGGTCCATTCCAAGTTTTCTAAGGAATCTCCACACTGCTTTCCAGAGTGGCTGCACTAATTTGCAGTCCCACCAGCAATGTATGAGTGTACCTTTTTCCCCACATCCTCTCCAACACCTATTGTTGCTTGTATTCTTGATAAACGCCATTCTAATTGGGGTGAGATGGAATCTTAGTGTAGTTTTTATTTGCATTTCTCTTATTACTAAAGATGTTGAACATTTTTTCATATATCTGTTGATTGCTTATACATCTTCTTCTGTGAAGTGTTTGTTCATTTCCTTAGCCCATTTGTTGATCGGGTTATTTGTATTCTTGGTGTAGAGTTTTTTGAGTTCTTTATAGATTCTGGAAATTAGTGCTCTATCTGAAGTATTAGTGGCAAAGATATTCTCCCACTCTGTAGGCTCTCTCTTCGCATTGCTGATAGTTTCCTTTGCTGAGAGAAAGCTATTTAGTTTGAATCTATCCCAGTTATTGATTCTTGCTTTTATTTCTTGTGCTATGGGAGTCCTGTTAAGGAAGTCTGATCCTAAGCCAACAAGGTGAAGATTTGGACCTACTTTTTCTTCTGTAAGATGCAGGGTCTCTGGTCTGATTTCAAGGTCCTTGATCCATTGTGAGTTGAGTTTTGTGCAGGGTGAGAGATAGGGGTTTAGTTTCATTCTGTTGCCTATGGATTTCCAGTTTTCCCAGCGCCATTTGTTGAAGAGGCTATCTTTTCTCCATTGCATATTTTTGGCACCTTTGTCTAGTATGAGAAAATTGTATTTATTTGGGTTTGTGTCCATGTCCTCTATTCTGTACCATTGATCTACCTGTCTATTTTGGTGCCAATACCGTGATGTTTTTGTTACTATTGCTTTGTAGTATAGTTGAAGTTCTGGTATTGGGATACCCTCTGTTTCATTCTTCCTGGTAAGGATTGCTTTAGCTATTCTGGGTTTCTTATTCTTCCAGATGAATTTCATAATTGCTTTCTCTATTTCTGTGAGGTACATCATTGGGATTTTAATTGGAATTGCATTGAATCTGTATAGCACTTTTGGTAGTATGGTCATTTTGACAATATTAATTCTGCCTATCCAAGAACATGGGAGATCTTTCCCTCTTCTAAGGTCTTTCTTAATTTCTTTCTTCAGTGTTTTGTAGTTTTCATGAGAATGTAACTTTGCTCCTTCAATTTTCTACATCTCCATCTGTTCATCCAACACATGTACTAAGAGCATGTAATGCAACAGATATTACATTAGAAACCAGGATACAGAGATAGAATGAGATGAGGTCTTGACCTCAGGAAGTCCTAATCAAGTAGGACAGAAAGATAGTGGATATATCCAGGTGATCCTACCTGAACTGGATATACAGTTGGTTCATAGGGGGAACAGGGGTCACTACTCAGGTCTCAGGACTCCCACTCTAATATATAATTTTTCATTGCATCGAACGGTCTCCTTCATTGTAGCATCTGATTTCTTGATGTGTGAGATATAACTAGTATATGAGATGTGGCATAGCTGATAAAAATGATGGCAGCTCACTTCTGGTGGAAGAGTCTTAACAGCCTTAATAAGTCCTGTGAGGTTAAAAATAATAATTAGGAACAAGCTTCAAACTGTCCTACAAAATTGTCAGTGGTCTTCCTCCACTCCAGTGATAACCTCTTCCAATAGCAGTGGTATCTGCAGACCAAAGAATCACGGCCTAAGTTCAGTGGCTCATAATTCTGAATTACTTTAAAGTTCTTCCTTTTTCAGAGTTGAATTTCTTTTCCAGTCAACCTAATTTTCATGGCCTTTGCTAATCTGCATGGTTGTCTAGCTCCATTAGAAGGGTAGGTGGGAGGAAAACCCACAGAGATGTCACCTGCCCAGAGCATTGACAAGTGTCCTGGAGCAATGTTATCAACAGGCAGATGACAGGAAGTCAGCGTCCCTGATGACAATGCTGTGAGAGTCAGGGCTTAGACATTGTCCAAGCCGACCCCTGTGTGGGACAGACACTCAGGAAGTGGGGGGAATCATATGCCAGGCAGTGTGTCACTGTCAGAGCCAAGATCAGGCTGGGTCCAAATTGCCTAATTCCCAGTCCTCCATCCTGATGCTGCTTCAGCAGGAAAAGAAACAAACTGTGCTCATCTGACCAAATATTTTGAAAGAAGACACAACTGAACAAAAATGAATGAAGTTGTGGGAAGTTTAGTCATCATTTTTCCCAATTATTATTTCTGGACATCATTAAACTGTGTTTGTCAAGTTACCTGAGTCAGAGTTATATTTCTGATATTTCATATCCAAATAATCATTTACCTGTTATCCATATATTTTTCTTTTTTCTTTTTTTTGGTTGGGGGTAGGTGATGGGTCTCTTGAAGAATGGGATGAAAGCTGGAGACCTTTTCTCCAGAGAATTGTATATACAATCACAAGTTTTAAAACATATTTAGGGGTTTCATGAACTCTTAAATCTTATTAATGAGACAAATGCAGCATTCAGACAACTTTAAGGAGTCTCTATAGCTTGAAGAAGTTGATGAGATAAGATCATGACCTATCTCAGCAGTCTCCAGAGGTCTCTGGAAGATGGACGAGAAGGAATTCTGCCGGCAGGTGGCCTCCCCTGGGTCTCAGCCTGCTGGGTACCTTGCAGAGTTCACACTTTCCGAACCTCTATCATTATGTGAGCCAACTCCTTAAATCAATCAATCAATCAACAACCAATCAATACATCCATCCATCAATCATCTATGTATGTATCTATCATCTAACTGTTTTCTATCATTCATCTATCCATATCCTCTTGGTTCTATTTTTATGAATAAACTTGATGACAGATTTTCCTTAGATACTAACATTAAATTGTGGCAAAAAAAAAAAAAAAAAAAAGTACTCTGCTGTGCAGGAACACACACTGTTTCCTAGTAGCTGTTAACTCCTCTGCTAAGGTGGAAAATAAAATTCGTTCTTGTTTCAAATGAACTTTTTGATTTTTTGTACCAGGGATTGAACTGAGGTGCCTAACCACTCAGTCACACCCAGCCCTTTTTTGTTTTTATTTAGAGACAGGGTCTCACTGAGTTGCTTAGGGCCTTGCTCAATTGCTGAGGCTGGCTTTGAACTTGTGATCCTCCTGCCTCAGCCTCCCAAGCTGCTGGGATTACAGGTGTACACCACCACACCTGGCTGAAAACTCTTAAAACTGGTTATTTTAGTGAAATGTAAGCTACCTGTGTACTTTTAAAAGCACTGGGATGGTCAGACTACAAAAGATCAGCTTTCTGGAACCCAGTTTATGGTGCACAGAGATCAGGTCAGCCAGTAAAGTTGGGTTCCAGAACAGTACTAGGTAAGCTGAATCTGGATCTATTGAACCATGATTCTCTGGAGCTGCTGCACTGCTTTGTGCCTCTGTGCCCTTGAATGTGCTGCTCCTCTGCCTTTCAGAATATTCTTTCTTGTACTGTGCATCCATCAGGGTCTCCAGAGAAACAGAATCAATGGAATGCGGATTAATACAGAAGGAGGTTTATTTTAAGGAGGGGGTTTGTGCAATTATGGAGTCTGGTAAGTCCAAAATCTGCTGGGTGGCTGCAGTCTGTAGACCCTGTCTGTAGACACTGATTTCAGGTCCAGGGGCTGTTTGCTGGTAGAATTCCCTCTTGCTCAGAGGAAGTCAATATTTTGTTCTACACGGACTTCAACAATTGGATGAAGCCCACCCACATTTTGGAGGATGATGTGCTTTACTCAACATCCACTGATTTTAAATGTTACCCTTATCTGAAAACACCCTCATAGAAACAACCAGAATGTTTGACCAAATTTGGGCACCATGGCCCAGCCACACTGACACAATAAAATTAACATCACTCACTGTTTGGGAACTTCTCCTAATTCTTAAGGATTCAGACTAAACGTCTTGGCCTCACCAAGCTTCTTTTCCATTCCACCACAGACTCAGTACATTTTAATTCTTATTCCACAGTACCTTAAGGACTTATTCACATGCTTTCGATCTCTGCAAGAGAGTGAGCCTTCTGAGGACATGGACTTTGTGGTCTACTGAAGACAATATAGCAGGACAGTGTGCCAGCCCTTACCCAATACCCATCATAGAGAGTCGTCAATGTAATTTATAGACTCAGGTGATTAATTAATGGGAGGAATCAGGAGCTATAAATAATTGCAGTATTCATTTATTTAATCTCAGATAATGCGTTTCCCCCACCTCCTAGATATTTTTTACATCAGAGATGCAACAGATCCAAGGATCTACCTGGGCACTCTGTTCCACACGCACACTTGCATTCATTAAGACCCACCCTGGAAAGGGTTGCCAAGGTTATGGGCGAGGCACGAAAGAAGGAGCCCTTGCTTGTCTTCCTTAAGGCAGAATGAAGCAGGGGGAAGAACCAGGTCTATAGCTTCAGGCAGCTTTGCCTTCTACCCAGGCAAGAGCCCTTTGCAAATTGCTGGAACTTGGGCATGAGTCTCACATTCCCCAGAGTCTCATGTTTTTCTTTTTTAATCAGTCCCACAAGGACAACAATATTAACAGCTGTAAGACAGTGTTAGAAAAATGAAATGCCTAGAACACAGTAAGTCCGTAGCCACAGTTGATCCTTCTTCCTTACCTGTGTTCCTGTTCATATCCAGAATTGAAAGTAAACAAGAACACAGTCAGTTCCAAAGATACTCTTAATGTTTCTTGATGTCCTAAACTTATTTTTTGCCCTTTTTAGGTTCTGACCAGGAGAGAGAATGTAGACCACATAGGAAAGAAAGAGAAGAGGGCTGGTGTGTGTACCATTTTGTTCTCTATTGAAACTGGTGATTTTCAATCTTTTTGAGGACACAGGCACTTTTGAAGACATAGATAGACGAAGGACTCTTTCCTCAGAAAGATAAACTGTTGTGCAACATTTTGCTTATAATCTTAGGGAGTTCACGGATTGACAAATGCCAGGTTAAGAAACTTGGGTTAAAAATCTCCTCCTCTGCGGAGTGCAATGCACACCTGTAATCCCAGCAGTTCTAGAGGAGAAGGCAGGAGGATCACAAGTTCACAGCCAGACTCAGCAACTCAGTGAGACCCTGTCTCTAAATAAATACAAAAAAGGGCTGACTGGGGATGTGGCTCAGTGGTCAAGTGCCACTGGGTTCAGTTCCTGGTATTAAAACAAACAAACAAACAAATAAATAAATACACAAACAAAACACCCCTCCTATCTCTGTCTTGTCTCACATGTCCCCCTGTCCTCTTCTCTCTATCTGTGTATTCATCTGTGCCAGGGTCCAGCCCTAGCAGGAGTCGATGGGTTCCACACTGGTAAACGGGGCGTGGGGAGACAGCGTCGGCAATGGATGGAGAATGAAAGACACAGGCTCTAGTTCTGGTGCAATCATTCCCACTTTATTCTGGGGAAGGCTGGATTTATATACACTTTTCTTCAGGCTATGATGACAGGCTTATGATTAATAAAATCAAAGAAGTTTCTAAAGCATATGCAGAAATTGTTTTTACCAAAAGATTATGAGAAAACAGTAACCTTACAGATTATCTTTACTTAATCACAATTATTTTAAGAATATCTAACTATGTCAATGAGCTAATACAATGTTTATTTCCTTAATATCTAAACTCTATGTGACCTAAGATTATTTTTATTACTTTTTGCAGTAAAGCGATAGACAAATAATCTCATGTGACCATCTCTACTAGGTCCTTCTGGTTAATATCTAAATTGCTGAGTTAAGGGCTACAGGAGGGCAGCGGTCCCAATGGTTATTATGTACCAACGTTTATTATAGGGGTGACATATTCTTTGTAGGAAGGAAGGAATGTTGTGAAACCTTATTCTTTTACCTTACCACCACACATAAACAAAACCATCATCTGGATTAAACCACCCTGTAGGAGACAGGGGGAGATCTATATCTACCTTCTCTAAGGGCTTGCCTTTAGCGGGGTACCAGGGCTTGCCATAGATAAAATAAGCTGGTCCATATCTAGTAGCTACTGTGGGAGGTGCTTTGTGCTTAGAACTTGGGGAAACATTGTTATATATAAATTTCTGTGCCCCAACAGGTTCTGGTTGTGCCAGTAAATGCAGTGTTTGAGTTTTAACATAATAAAAACATTCTCCTATAGTGAGGTTAACATCACAGGGTTTCAACATGTGTTTTTGTCTCCATGATGTTTTTCTGGAAATTTGTAGAATTATTCCCATCACCTCTAGCAAGATCCCCAGACTGAAGTGAGTGATATATTATTAGGAAAACTCCACAGAATAACATCCAAGCTAGGGAGGCATACATCTGGCATGCAATCCTTTTAGGATGAGTCTCTGCAATCATCCTTGAGTGGAACTCTGTCAAGCACTGCAAGGAGAGCCAGGCGCCCCCACACATCTGTTTGAAGAATGTGTTTAGGAGGAGGATAAGTACTATGAATGGACAGGTGCATGGAGGACAGAAAAGTAGAGGACAAGATGTGACTGATGTGTCACCTTGGAGACGTTGATCTATTATAAGGTGGAACGTGGTGATGGCTGAACTCATGGTCTCTAACGCCAGATTGCTGACTTCAAACCCTCTGTGCAGCTTGTATCAGTCCTGTCTGTATCTCAGTTTTCCTGTTTTTAAATTCTATCGTCTTGAATTTTATAAGGATTAAATAAGCTAAGGCATGTACAGATTTAGAGTAATGTATTTTAGTTAATGTTTGGTATTTGTTAGCTGATGCTATTATTAATTTTGATGATTTAAAAGTTCCAATAAAAAAAAAAAAAAAAACTTCTCCAAGGGGATTTACTCTTAAATTTACTCTTAATAGAAATGATGGGTTAATAGAGTAGTTAGAAGATCATTCTGGATTTTTTTTTTCCCTTGAGACCCAGAAATGAGTAGAATCCATTGTCCATAATATGATTTTTTCCCCCTGTGATAACAAGATGTATTGATTAGGAAGAAGACCTAGGTCTATTTCTACATATCGTCAATAGGCTTTATGTTCTTTTGACTGTTTTACTTTGTAAGGATCTCTAGACATAATTATTTTTATACCAAGGCAAAAAGGTCTACCATTATATCAAATTACATTGCTGACATTTTCCTATGAAAGGTTGTTGAATAGAAAAAAAAGATGAAAAAAGAAACGCAAATATGCAGTCATCACTGTTAACACTCACATTTTTAAGGTAAAAGAGTGTCTAGAGTTGAATTTACTTCCCCTAATTTATAGAACTTGTTTACGTCTGGTCCTTCAATTCCTCTTACAATGATTGTTTCCTTTCTTCTTTCTTTTTTTTTTTTTTTTTTTAAAGAAAGCATTAACCATTGCAGAACCGAGGCGGAATTATTCGGTTATTAACAGGCAGTGTTATCCGCCTGCCCCAGCTGGGAGGGAACGGTGCAGCAGATCGGTGTCCAGAAGATGGCGCTGTCTGCAAAACCGGGAAGGGCAGACAGAAAGGAAGAGAGAGGGAGGGAGAATTGAGCAGGGACAGTGGTCCGAATTCTAATGGTTTCAGAAGTATGAATTGTTAATTTTAACGGGATCATAATTTCCATTTTAATTGTAATTGCCTCTGAGTACATTCAGACATATTTGGGACTGTCAAGAACTTGATGAGGCGGATCTCCTAGTAGCCTATTTGCAGAATTGAGGACCCCCCAGGGAGGAACCCATCCTGAGGGAAGGAGCAGCTACTGAGCTTGACAGTAACAGTTTGGTCTTGGATCTCTAAATGCTCATTGAGTCAATGGACTCGAAGTGGCTCCTGAGTCCCATGAACGCAAGCCTGTATCTTGCAGGGCAGAGAGAGGAATCTATATACAAACTGGAAGAGATGTTTTACTAAAAATCCTAGATAGCACCAAGGTCCAAGTTACACAGCCTTGAGACTCTTCTAGCAGAGTTCAACCCCAGAGCCCTCCTAGATCAGGCCCCAGGTGATGGCTGACTGGGCATCCAGTGCCACGACTGAGGCTCTGGGGACATTGCTAGCAATGGCAATCATCATCACATACCCAGAACTTATTTTCTACCTGGCCCTATGCCAAATGCTTTACACTCATCCTCTCATTTAGGTTTCAAAATAAATATAGGAAGTAGATTCTATTTTCGACCCTATTTTATAGAAGAGGAAACTGAGGCTAACTTAGCTTGTGGGCAGAGCTAAGAAGTTGCAGGGTCTGGTTTGGAGCCAGGTGCGTAAATGGATACAACCATCCTTGCCCTTGGTGCCTATGCTGATTCTTTGGAAGCAACTAGGCTTGCCTATATTGTATGCCCAGAAGGCACTATGAGGTTGTTGTGGTTTGGGTGTGAGGTGTCCCCTAATAGCTCACATGTGAGACAATGCAAGAAGGTTTGGAGGAGAAATGATAGGATTATGGCCTTAAACTAGTCAGTGAATTAGTCTGATGGGATTAACTGATTGGTAACTATAGGCAGGTGGGGTGTGGCTGGAGGAAGTGGTTTTTGTGGGCATGGCTATAGGGTATATATTTTGTATCTGGAGCATGGAGTTGTCTCTCTCTGCTCTCTGATCATCATGTGAGCTGCTTCCCTCAGCCACACTATCCTGCCATGATGTTCTACCTCAGCTTGAGCCCCAAGGAATGGAGCTGGCCTTTTATGGACTAAGACCTCTGACACTGTGAACCCTCAAATAAACTTTTCCTCCTCTACGATTGTTCTGGTGCGGCTTTTAGACACAGTGGTGAAAAAGCTGACTAAATCAGAGGTCAGTTGTGGTAGATGGTGCTAAGCCATTCTGAATGGCGTTGCCTTGAGATCTTGAGTTGCTCCAGGACTTGAGTATGACCTTGAAGTTTGGGGTTCGAGAGAGGAGGTAGGCATTTCAGGCAGGAATCTAGGAAGAAGAAGGGAGTAATGGCAGGAGAGGGCACGTTCTGGGGTCTCAGGGGCCAGTCTGAGTTGGTGGAGGGGCAGGAACATGGAGCCTGGGCATGACGGGTGGGCTGCAGTGACAGAGCACCTGTACTCTGTGGGTACACAGAGAACACTGGGAAAGGAGGGTGGGATGAGCCTCGCCTCCTTTTGACCCCAGACATCTCCAGATTGTCTTTTGACTGTGGATTCTCTTGCCTGGCTTTGAAGATGGTGCTGCCCAGAGGGATTGTTTATAAGTCTTGTCAACATGTCTTGGAGATGACATCAGAATTGAATATTTTAAAAAAGAAGGTTGCAAAGAAAAATACTTTTTTTTTTTTTTTTTGGTCAATTCTCAATTATCTGTGAAGAATAAGGTTAATTGAAATCTGCAAATTTCAGTAGCAAACAGCTTTTTCTTCTTTTGCAGCCCATCTTTTACCATTACTTCCAGAAAGTAGCAAAATTGACTAATCAGATTTTCACATTTACTCCTTCACATCCTCCATCTGAAGTGCTAATAAGCAGTAAACTGTTCCAGATGTGGACAGTAGAAGGGAGAGGAAGGAAAACAGAGGGCTGCGTAACTCTCTACATACATGGCATTTTAAGTTTCTGAGAAACCAAGAACTGACCATTCGACACATCTGTACCAATGCCCCTGGCTGTAGTGGGCAGGTGCAGAGCACAAGATGCTAGGGAAGATCGGAGTACAGTTGCTGCAGGCACTGGAGTCCAAACTCCAGGGCACCCCACAAAGGCTACGTGCCCTAAGGGCTTTGAAAAAAAATCCTACTGGGGAAGACAGAAAGAAAAACATCCTATTCGAGAGGCTTAATGGGGAGCACGCAGTAGGTCTAAAACATTGGGGAGCTGAACTGAGCACCATGAGAGGGTGAAGGAATTCAGAGTTCAACTCCACATCCCTCACCATTCTTTTCCTCTTTTGTTCTTCGGGGTAGTGATTCTTGTCTGGTGAATATTTATCTAATATCTAAATTATTGGTGATGTTATACATGTCCTTGTGTCTGAGAATATACTGTGATTTAGAACTGTATTCTTTATCATCCCCAATTCTGCTGAGTGGGATTTATTTTTGATGTAAGGATGTGGGACCTTGGAAAGAACACTTGTGTCCAAGAGAAAAAGTCCTGGTGTGTCATCTCAAGGGTTTGGCTAATAA
The DNA here is from genome assembly GCF_902686455.1 of Sciurus vulgaris. NCBI lineage: Eukaryota > Metazoa > Chordata > Mammalia > Rodentia > Sciuridae > Sciurus > Sciurus vulgaris. The sequence continues at coordinate 82,168,548 of NC_136465.1, forward strand.
GGAAGTTATAAGTGGGGGTGGCAGGGCAGGAAGCTGGAGAGAGGGAGGAAAGCATTTCCCACCTTTCTAAATGGTAGTAACTTATCACAGATGGAGGCAGATGGCAATGGGGAGGGAGACTCAGTTTGCATTTGGGAGGACTGAGGGAGAAGGTGAGGCCAAGACCATATGTCCAGGAGGAAGAGAGGCAGGGGAAGGTGGCCTATGTGGACCTGGAGTCTCTGCCCCAACCCCTGTCTTTTATTCTGACAATGGCTTCACAGAGAGGAGAAGGTGCTGCTGGCTCTTGGTTCCCTTGTCTGTTCTTCCCTGGCCTATGACTTCTCACCTCTGACAGCTGCTACTCTGGCCTCTTGCAGCCTGAGAGCTCAGGAGCAATGCCTGGCCATGCAGCAGAGTGTCACCCAGTCATGCCCTTGGAACCAAACCATCAGGGGAATCCACAGCCTGCTGGTGGGTTCCAAGGGCCATGGTGCCCAGGACCATGATCGTGGAATGTCAAAGTGCAGGAAAGGAGGCGATTCTCACAGAGGAGAGAGTCCTTAGGGAACATAGCCACAAAGGCTCTTTCCTTATAATGGGATGTGGATAATTATGATGGTGGAGAAAATTTGGGCAGGAAATTTGAGCTGTTATAATATGGGAGGGGATTTCTAAGAATTTTGGGAAAGTTTACTTCTGAGAGGTACTGCTTTAGTGAAGTCAATGGAACCTCTGGGATTCTGTAAGTAGGTATCATTTCTGACCATGAGCCTGGGGACCCTGGGGAGGTAAGACTCCTGCTTTGAGGGTGGGAAGTCTCAGTATTGGTGAAGTGTTTTGAGGTCAAGTGGGACTGGAAGATGGGAACAGCTTATTCACTGGGCTGTTAAGACATTTGAGTTTTTTCCTGCTCTATGAAAGGCTAGGTATGTTGTCATTTGGACCAATGACAGTCTTGGAAAAGCCACATCACCATCTGGACTTCAGTTTCTTCATCTGAAGCTGTGGCCACTACATGAATAATTTCAAATATTACCATTCACCTTTAATAGGCTTTTAATCTAAGTCTTTGGACAAATAATATACCTCCCTGCCTCTACTTCCTTATCTATGAGTAGGGATAATAATATCTTACTTTCTAATCCATGAGAAAGTACTTAGTGCTCTGGGGAGGAAGTGTTATTTAAATCCAGGGTAGAATTATTATTATGGTCTATTTGTTCTTTCCTCATTCATCAATGCTATGCTATACAATTATGCCCTGGGGTGAGTTATGTGAATAGTCACACCAAGCAGTTTTCCTGGGTGATTGAGCATTCTGATTGTGTTGGTGGAAAAGACACCCAGTCTTTTATTTAGTTATTTTCATGTGGAACTCACTATCTATTTAGTGCACAATCCAAAATTGGAATATATTACTACCTCTAGAATATAAGATTTGTGGTTATTTGGCTTGTGTGGTGGTTTTCTGGCCTTTGGATTTCTGTGGGTGTTGTTTTGATCGGTTTCAACCTGGGAAAGCCCAGCGTGAGTCCTCTGTGGCTCCCACTGAGACCCCAAACTCTGACACTACCTGGGGTTCACAGTATAGCCAGGATCCGCATTTCCTGGAAAATCTGTACAGGCAAATGTGCATGATTAAAGACTTACTTTACCTAGATAAACAAACACACGCAGGCTTATAATTGCTTTTGTATTTTACCATTGTAGCCACCAGAGGCCTCCCAAATTGTGGTTGATTTTAATGTCAGTGGAAATCTACAGGGAATTAACAAAAAAATCATTTTAAAAATTGAATAGCATGCCTACAAAAGTTCAAAGTCTGTTACCTTGTTCATTCAACGTCGCTATTCATGCAAAATGTCATGCAAATCAGCCCTTATTTACTGAGTACTTTCAGTAACTAAAAAAAAATGCTAAGAAAAAATTGCTTATGTTTAGCCATCTATTTTTCCAAAAATAGGACAGCAATTAAAGTAGCACCACATGATGTGACTGATGATGTCAGTGCAGAAAAAGAATGCCACCTCAGTGCATAGTGCTCAGGGCTGAGCATCTATCTCTCATCAGGGACTGGACACTGTGTCCAGAAAAGAGTTCTGGAGCACCAGGACCATGGGTGATGTAGATGCTATGCAGGGCATGAAATGAGGAAAGTATCCTGTGTGGTGAATAACCATGACAACGGAGCCTTCCATCAGAGAGCCTCAGAGAATGGTTAGGGACCTTGCTTCCGTCTCTCTTGGCCTCAGTTTCTTCAATGACTAAAACGAGAGGTTTGGACTTCGTGATTTCTAAGTCCTCTCCGATTGTTAAGACCACTTACTGTACATTAGTTAGATGCAATTGCAATGCAAGGTGCCTTGCAGAGGTTTGTTTTCTTAACCCTCACGTAGCTCTTTGAGGTAGGTATACCCAGTTCTATTCCATAGATGGTCAAACTAAGCTCAAAGAAGTGAAGTCACTTACCGATGGATACAGCTTGTCAGTGGCAGAAGCAGGATTTGCACTCAGATCTATTTGATTGCAAAACTCCTCACCACCTGGTCTTGTCTTTCATGCATTCCCACAATGGAAGAATAAAGTCAACTGGCCTCAATAGTTTAGCTCATAGTGTAGCATTCACTGCTGGCTGCTGCGCCAGTTAGGAGTTACACTGTTGGTAAGCATCAGGCCAAACAAATAATGCTTAAACACACAGGAGCTTATTCTCTCATGGAAATATGGAGACAGGCAGACTGGGGCAGGTAGAATGGCTCTGGAGTCACCAGGGATTCTAGCTCCTTCTGTTTTTGTGCATCACCATCCTTGAATGTGGTTTCCATTCTCATGGTCAATTCAGGGTGTAAACTAGCTGCTAGAGATCCATCCATCACATTTGAGTTGCAGGCTGAAAGAAGGAGGAAAGCAGAATGGAGTGAGTAGGTCTCTAGGCTGAGTTCTCTCTCTTTAAGCAGCATTTTTTTTTTTTTTTAAACCAGGATTTTAACCTAGGAGGACTTAACCACTGAGCCACATCCCAGCCCTTTTTTATATTTTATTTGGAGACGGGGCCTTGCTAAATTGTTGAGGCTGTCTTGAACTTTTAATCCTCCTGCCTCAGCCTCCTGAGCGACTGGCATTATAGGCATACACCACCATGCCCAAGCAGCATTTTAGAAGTTCCACACAGCTCTTCTGCTTATGTCTCATTGACCACAGTTTAATCATGTGGCCACATACTGGTAAAACGGAAAAATGGAGAAATGTTATCTTTATTCTGGGTGGCAAACCATCCAGTTAAAAGGGTATTGGGATGCAAATTTCTGTCTTTGTCACTGTTACAAACTCCACAGCCATATCCAGCTCTTTCGTGCTGAGGGAGCCTTGATTTTGATCACGCTTCTGCCTCTTCCAGCCTCTAAGGTCACCCTGAGCAGTCAGTCATGGTGCCACTGCTCCCGAGAGCCGTGATAGCTTGTGATGAAAGCACACGAGCCAGTCCTGCAGCGAAGCACGAGAGGGCTTTTGGGGAGAGGTTTCTTTGCTCTTTACAGAGTTGCTTGGGAAGAATGACCTTATTCTTCTACCAAACATCGTATTGTCTGGCAATGACTCCTGGAAGTCTAGTGCCATCTTGGTAACACTATGGGGAACCCTACTATTCAGGACAAAGTTGGACCTGGAGGATGTTGCAGGAAAAAGATGGAAGGGCCTGAGATGAATTGGCCAACTCTGGAGTGGGTATGCTTCTGGATTTCCTATGAACTCCATTTCCATGTTGCTTTAGTCGGTTGAATCAAGGGATCTTCTTATTCACAGTCAAAGGCCTCCTGACTGAGATGTAGGGAAGGAAAGAAAGTGACTCCTCCTTTCATGCTTTTGGGATGGCAAGATGGACACCCATCTATGACTATGGAACACCCTGGGCTGAACCCCTGTATTGCTGTCTCCCCTTCCTCCCTCCTACTCTCTCCCTCCCCTCCATTCTCCCTCCATTCCCTTCCCTTCTTCCTTTTCTGTAATTTCTTTGTCTTCTTTTTGTACTGTGGGGATCAAACCCAGAGCCTCACACATGCTAGGCAAGTGCTCCACCACTGAGCTACACCCCTGGCTCTCTCTTTCTCATTCAAGGTACTTTTGTTTTTGATTTCCATAAAGGGGTGCTTTTAGATAGAGTATTGAATAGGCTTAGGTTAGAATATTTTAGAATTATAAGGGACTTCACTCTCTTGTATGAGGCTCAGAGAATTGGTGATTTCCCCAGGGTCCCGGAGTTAGGGGTAGAGATGAACTGGGACTAGGCGCCAGGCCCTGTGAGGGCCTCCCAGTTCTGCCCTCTTTCTCTTGGCTTGTTTGCAGTCTAGTCATGGCTGCACGGTTGGAAATGCTTGTGTGCTCAGTCATGGTTAGAATTTCTTCCCAACCATGGACAGATACCCTCATTGGCCTTCCTTTCTGCTCCTACCATGTGGCTCATCTTGGCTCCAGGCCTCAGGGCTGAACATGCTGAGAAAGATGACTTAGGATTGCAGGCAGGAGGTGATTTTCAGCTTCAGTTGTTGCCAACCACATCAGCCATGGCTGTCACCCTTCCTCCCTTGCTCCTCTGCCAAAGCACACTGGAAATCATTAAGATGGTCACATCTCCTTCCCTTGAAATCAGACCCCAAAGGGTTTCCATGCACTCAGGCCCCATCTGCTCCTCATTCCAGACCATGTCATGTCACAATTATTCCCAATCATGTCTCATTTGGCCAGGCAGTGTGCACCTGACTGGGAAAAACTCCCCCAGTGAGAGTCAGAAGTGTGTGCAGCTGTATGGGGCTGTGGGGGAGACACTCTGGGACCTAAGTGACAGGCTCAATCATGTTATATATATTCTCCAAGAGGGGTGGCTTGACAGTCACAGGCAGGAGTCAGACTGACCCAGCTCAGCCACTTACTAGTTTTAAGAACTTGGACAGGCTACTCAAATTCCCTGAGTCTCAGTTTCCTCGCCTATAAATTGAGCATAATAATAGCTACCTTGTAGAGTTCTGTTAAATAGTAAATGATGTATATATAGCAGCTAGCAGACATTCAATAAATTATTAATATAAAAATAAAATTATAATAGCATGTCAGATTCAACATGTCATGCTTTTTCCAAGTTCATACTTTTTGCTTTTCTCTTTGACTTGATACTTACTGGTTCCCAGAGACCTAGAGAAGAGGTCAAGTGCCCTTACCTCCCAATCATGGATTCTTAGAGGTGAAGGGAACTTGGAGCTCTGTATTCTGATCTACTTGGTCCTGGTTGTCATGCACTCTTACTGAGCAAAGAGGACCAAGACAGAGGAAGTGGACCTAATAGGCAGAATTTGAATGACCATCACCCCATGATTTACCCTTCCCCTACTAGAAGAAAATATCTCCCAAGAGACCACTGAGGCCTAGAAAGAGCAGCACCCTGTCAAGGGCCTGTGGTAGAGGTCAGCCTTGCTCTAACCTGTCTCACCTCTGCCCTTCTGCCCCAGCCACCCTGAGCCTTCGTCAATCGGGCTGTCTCCTTTCCTCTGAGATTCCTTGGACCTCATCTGGCCTCTCCAGGGGTAGACAACCCTAGAGAGAAGGTTGCCTCATGTATTATTTTAATCGGTCTTAGGAAGAGAAGAAACCCAAAGAATGAACTGGGGCAAATAACAAAAAAGGATATCACTCTTGCTCTTCCACTGAGAATTTCATCTCCTGATTGATGACCAACTTATGTGACCTTGAGAAATGAATATTATCTTTGATGTTTGCTATCCTCCCTGGAGGTGGAATGAGAAGGATTCCACGATCATCTTGGATTTGATCAACAGTGGCCTCATGATATCTGGTAAATCTGGTTAATTCTGTTGGTGTCTTCAATTGAGTTGCAGTGGTCCTGTTTGCTCCCTGTTCAAACACAGCCTTATGGTTTACCTCCTGTTATTAGTTTCTTCACTGCCCTGATGTCTGGGGCAAACTCTCCACTGTGCTGGGCCTGATGTCTGCATCAGCAGAAGCATTCAAAGAAACTTCACCAGAATTTAGGGAATGCCTTGCATACCTTATCCAGAAAAGAAAATAGACTAAGAAAATATTACATTTTAAAAAGTTAGATTGTTAACGGGAACATTTGCTATCTCAAGATTTGAGTAGCCAGAGCATTTTTTATGGTAAAGTCAGGCAGTCTTCCTATAATGGGAACTTTTGAAACATCCTCATTAGTTTCTTTTTCTAGAGATTGGTCTGAATACATGCATAAAAGCTGTTGAAGCAGAGATTTCACTGCTATGTCAAGGGGCCAGTCCCTGAAGACTTCTAGAAACCCCTGTCTTCTTTTGGTCATCCGGTCTTAGAGAACAGAGTAGCTTCTGGGAATTGGTGAAAGATGGAGGAGAATGTCCTTGGGAGCATGGCTCTCCCAGCTCTTGTGACATGAATGGCTGTCTCCACCTTGTCTTTATAGAGGGGATTCCAAATGGAGTGTGGGCATGGATCTGGGTTGCAAAATGCTGTCCTGCACCCACAGGATGCCTCTCCTGTTTCCTGAGCTGCATACTTCTCTTTGGGGGCAGTCGATGGCTCCCTTAGGTACTGATTTCTCCATTCTCTCTTCACTCACACCCTCAGTTTCTTTGTTCTTTATCTTGTTTTTTTTCTCCTACTATATGGGCATGAATGTCCTTCCTTTTATACTTATTGTCTCTCTACTTCTCTATCAGTTTTTTTATTCTTCAGTTTCCACATTAACCTTCCATCTGCTTTCTCCTCTCCAACTTTCTTCCTCTGTATTATCCCCAACATTTAAAATTTTATTCTTTGATTATTGTCCTAACTTCTCCACTCTGTTGTATTTTTTCTTTACCCTGTGTTATGGTTGGGATGTGAGGTGTCCCCCAAAAGTTCATGTGTGAGACAATGTAAGAAGGTTTGGAGGAGAGATGATTGGATTATAGCTTTAACCTAATCAGTGAATTAATCCCTGATGGGATTAACTGAGTGGTAACTGGAGGCAGGTGGGGTGTAACTGGAGGAAGTGCTTTATAGGGGGAGTGGCTATGGGAGATATAAATATATAACATTATATATATATATAATGTTTTAAAAATAATCTTTTTATTAGTTGTTAATGAATTCTTATTTATTTATTTATTTATTTATTTATTTGTATGTGGTGCTGAGAATCAAACCTAGTGCCTCACACATGCCAAGTGCTTGCTCTACCACTGAGCAACAATTCCAGCCCCTGGGATATATATTTTGTATCTGGGGCATGGATCCTCTTTCTCTGCTTTCTGATCACCACGACAGCTGCTTCCCTCTGCCACACACTTCGGACATGATGTTCTACCTCACTTTGAGCCCTGAGGAATGGACCCAGCCTTCTATGGACAAAGCATTCTCTGAATGTGTTTTAAAACAGACTTTAGTGCTCTGATGAAAATAAAAACTTAATGCAGAAATATTTTACCAAGACACCTATTTTCTCCATTAAGTTTTTTGTGCCATGGTGGCTCACACATCTGTGTCCCATGTTATTTCCCAGGTATTTTCATCCTATGTACTCCAGGATAGGATTGCCCTAGTGGGTTATTAGTGGGTTGCAGTGGGCTATTATTACAGATGAGAAAGCTAAATGATTGAGCTTGGGGTTATACAAAAATATGAGTAGCTGAGATGAGGCTTGGAGTTATGGCCTCTAGACCATCCTCCTTGACTCCTCAAGACAGGTGACATGCTCCTCCCAGGTGCTGTTTACTGCATGTCTTCCTGTTCCACAGCTATCTATGAACTTGGCTGTCTCCGCCATCAAAGCATAATCTCAGACAGTGTCTATTATTACTAAGTGCTCAGTTAATAAAGTCCACAGAATACCAAGAAGTCCCAGTGAGAGTCTTCCTCACAGTAATTTCTTGCCAGTTCATTTCTAGAGTGGTAGAGCTTCCACAGGCAGCCATGTTGAGAATCCATTTGTATGGGAAGCCAAAAAGCACCTCAGAACAAATAAGTATTCCAATTAATTACTTAGCAGTACTTTCCAAACAATGCTTCCAGGCCTATACTAGGAAATCTAGATATTAGGGACACAAAAGCAAAGGAGCATGCTTCCTGTCCTGGAGGACCCTGCATTCTAAGATCAGTCCTTCTAGAGCTTTTACTTTCCCCACTCCCACATTTGGGCTACCGGCAGTTGTCTGCAATGGAGAACCTCCTGGCTTCTGCCATTTTGGCTCTATTAGATATGTGGGGTGGGGTCACCTGCTGTGACATCTGCTGATGTGGTCTGTGGGGCTGAACTGTGGACTCACTTTGGTTGGAATTTTCCAACATAGAATCTCCCATCTCAAATGCAAATGTACTTTCCTGACCAGGGCCTGTGCAGAATATGCTATCAGGTGCACAGTGTGTTTTCAGGAGATTATCACCCCACATGATTCTTACTGGCAAATAGCTCTGCAGCCAGGTTTTCGTCTCCACAAAATTAAATAGTAAACAGATTTCAAAAATTAAATGGTAAACAGATTTCAAAAATTACTTGGTTGTGAAACTACAATTAGTTCACGAAAATGTCACTGAGCCTTGCCATGGTGGCTGGAGCCACCTTTATCCACAAAGTCATGTTGCTTAGGAACTGGGCCAATTGAAGGGAATTAAAAAATGAACATGGCCCAACTAGAAGTAACTTCTGAGGATGGCAGTTGAGTTTATTGTCTTGAGGGTGGAGATGATTCACCAGCGTCTGCTTATGCCAACACACATCACATTGTACACTTTAAGTATGGGTGGTTTATTGTATGTCAATTATACCTCAATAAAGCCATTAAAACAAATCTCACTGGATTCAAAATCTCTTTCCTTCTTCTACATGAAATTTTTGTCTCACTGTATTTGACTTAACGGATCAGTCATTTTGTTCTATCACATTTTATGAAGCAAACAACATTAGTAGAGTAAAAATATAGTCAACAGATTCTCACACACTTGTTTGCTTACCTCTCAGCAACTGGGACTCAGAGCTGTAGAATGTTCAGAACGAGAATTCAGATGGGAATGGGAATGGGAAAGGGGGAAAGGGTGATATTGCAATCTGGGAAAATTTGGAGGATTTAGGAGATGGGATAAAGAGACTTGGCAACCAGCCAGGTTCTGGGGAGGAGGCCCAGGAGATCAAAGTGTTAAGTGAGTCTGTGTCAAAAGTCCACCCTGTTATTAATCAAGGAATGTTCTCTTATTCATTAGTATAAATGGCAGACCAGCTAGAGGCTTTGAAACCAGGAAAGCTGGAATATGACTATAGGCCTCATCACTGATTAGATGTATGAACATTGCAAGTCTCTCAACCAACCTTAACTTCAACTTCTTAGTGTGTAAAAAGGCATGATAGTGTTTATCTCATGTGGGCGTTGTGAGGCCCAGGCAGGATAATATAAGTGGAGAGCTTTGCCTAGCGTCCTGCACATAAAAGACTCATGCTTCTCCCCTTTCTCCTTTGTCTTTCCTTATTTTAAAAATACTATATGTATTATAATAAAATAGTATTACCATATATATAAGCTTCATCAGACTCATTAAAATGTGTGTGTATATTTGCATGTGCTCCCTAATTATGGAAGGAATCCAGTCTAATAGTTTTGAATAAATGTAGAATATAAGTCAATCGATTAGGGAAAAAGTCTCCCTTCCCTAGGCGTTCTTAAGAGGCAATGAAGGCCCTCAAATACAAATGTTCATCCTGGTCGTGCAGACCCATGTCATGGGCAGTAGCTGTGGAATGGACGGAGATGGGACACATATATGCTTTCAGCTCATTACCTTGTTACCTTTGGTCAGCTCAGATTTCTTTTTGAACTTGTTTTCAGAGATACCATTGTGTTATTTTAAACACAGCCAAGAGAAGATGTGGAATACATTTAGATCACAGAGTTCAAGAACTCTTGCTCAGGGTTGAGAGTGGAGGGCAGATGAACCACGTGACCCAAAGCAGTTCTTGTAGTTCTGCTGTTTCCTTCTCAGAGAGGCCAAACCTGGAGCATCCAGTCCTAACCTTGCCTTGCCATTATTTTCCAAACTCCAAGCACAACAGAATTAGCCCCAGAACCTTGGTGCTGCCACTCAATCACCAAACCATGCCCTGTGTCCACCTTATACATTCTGCTGCATTTGCCAACCACACCACTGCAAGTGCCAACGATACTCCTTTAAATTCCTTAAATTATAGACATGTGATCAAGAGTTGGAAGACTCCCGGGGCCATCTCATCTACCTCTGTATCTATACTGTATCAGTGTCTAGTTCAAGGTTACCCTGTTAGGGCAGGCAGAATCAGATTCGCTGGCATCCAGGGATGTGTGGCTGGAATGCACTGGGAGCGTGGGATCAGGATGTGAGGAGCTGGTCAGGATCACTCAGCATCACTGTTAGTGAGGCTCAGGAGCCCCTTAGTGGAGGTGTTTAGTATATAATAAGGAAGAACTCTTCTCTCTAAACAGTTTATCTGCTGTGCCAATCTTCAGCCCCAGACCCTCTGGGCTCAGATAACTGGAGGGTCAGGCTCAGTCTCTTAAGGATAGCCAGTGTGTCCTCATAGCCCAGGCTGGTCTACCACACCTGTGACCCCCCACACACATATGGGACACTGCAGCCACACAGCAGCATTACCCCATTCTAAACTCACGCCTCACACTGCTGGTCCTTCTGACAAGGTGCTCCTCCCTCTTGGTCCACCTAGAACATGCTGTCTTTTATGACTTCCTGATTGCCTCTCTAGTCACCTTCATTTGTCATGACTCTTGCATGACCCCAGCAATTATAATATTAGTGATAAGGATAACGGCAGCAACACTTACTGAGTATGCTAATAAATTTTATCTTCATTCAGAAAAAATTTTATTATGATGCTCCTGATGAAATGAGCCCTAAAAAGGAAATTGAACCTTAGTCATTCACCCAAGGTCACAGCTAGGAAATGGTGGCTCAACTTCAGTTGATCTTTCTCCAGACCCCAAATATTACTTTGCCTCTCACATTTACCATGGTGTCTTGGCAATGATCAGAGGGCAAGTCATGCTTCTGGAGGACAGGGACCATCTCTCTCCCTAGTGCCTAGCACAGTGCCTGGCATAAAAGTTTGGGCAATGTTTGCTGAATAAATGAATAAGAACAATTTCAAGGAGGAAAGTTTATTTTGAGCTAATGATTTCAGAGATTCAGTCCATGGTTGGCCAACTCCATTGCTCTGTGTCTGTGATTAGGTAGAATATCATGGTAGAGGGCATGGTAGAGGAAAGCTGTCAGCCCATGGCATCCAGGAAGCAGAGAGAGCAAGAGGAGTCATGGGGACAAGATATAATTCCCAAGGGACTACCCCCAGTGGCCTACCTCCTCTAGCCATGTCCCATCTGGACTACAGTTACCACCCAGTAGTCCGTTTAAGTCATTAATCCACCAAATGGATTAATTCACTGATTAGATTAGAGCTCTCATAATCTAATAATTTACCCCTGAACATTCCTGCATTGTCTAATATGAGCTTTTTTGGGGGACACTTCATCTCCAAACCATAACAATCTCAACAGAGCCCACCCCACCTCCAACAGTCCTTGATGGCTTCCTCCATGCCCTGGAGCCTGGACAGCAGATGGTGCCTCAGGGCTGCGCTGTCCCGTTGCTTCTGCACTGAGCTGTGCTGCCCGCATCCTCTCTCCTCTGAAGTAGCCCCTGTTCTAGGAAGATGGCCAAGCATAGCCATGGAGCCTTCCTGCAGGAAACACCTGGCTGGTCAAAGGTTTTTTGCAAAGCTTTGTTTCCACAATTACCTTTTATATCCCTCTCCCTCTTAGATTTCATGCGAAGCCAACTGGTATGTCTTTTTAAGCAGCTGAGAACAGCAGATGGAAGGGTAGGGGGAGGTGGAGGCAGGAGGAAAGGTGGGAAGGGGACAAGTAAGGTGGTGCGTGAGGGGGGACCAGTTCACAACATGTGACGTAGGGAGAATGCCAGACAGGTCAGCAGCGGTAGGAAAGGAAAAAAGAAGCTTAAAAAGCGAGCAGCCACTGTATGTGCGCAGGCACACACGCAGCGCTTTCAACATACCATTAAAATAGAGGAAGAAACGTTCTGGTTTCCGTGGCAACAAGGCCAATCGGTGCCTCAGCCAGAGAAACTTATTGGAAAAAGGCATTTGCCTGTTAAGGAGCCTGATGAATTGGGAGATAATTATACAGCATTCTGCCACCACTAAAGACACACAAATACACTCCAGAAAATATTTTAAAGAGCATGGAATGTCCCAAGTCCTGTGAAGGCAGCAGGAGGGAGGGAGAGGCAGCAGACAGGGGGCAAAGCAACTGGGATGATTCTAGGTGAATGCCCCAGGAGGGTGAGCCATGCAAGGGAAGAATTGGAAGCAGCCCACATGTCAGTCATCAGAGGTTGAATGTGAGCAGAACCTGGCATATTTGTAACCAATTCTAAGAGACCAGCACATTGAGTCATATTCTCCTTTGTCCCTTTAGAAAGTAGGTGGTGGATCTTTAAAGTCTAAATAATCAGATTCACTGGGAGAGGGTTTGCTAATCAAGGTAAGGAATCTGTGTCATTAGGGCCCCGCTTCTTCACTGGAGTTAGCCTCGCTGTTCTAACAGGATCCCGCAGAGGAGGTGGGAAAAAGAGGAGTCTTTAAAATTGAGTAATCTACTGTAGCAACTCACTTAGGGTCGAATGAAAGGAAGGACATAATTATTTTGTACTCTTCATAGTACAGGACACAGTGCTACATATACACACATTACATAACAATTTCTAAATGAAATATTGAGTGAAAGACTAAATGGGTAAATGGATGGATAGATGATTATGTAAGCGAATGATGAATGAATGGTTAAAGAATCATGAGTAACCAGACTGCCATCTTCTCTCCTCTTGTTCATCCCTGGGAACTTAGCTGTGGGTCAGTTGAAGACGGACACTGGGTAGTCACACTCTCAGAGAGAGCCTTTGGATGGGAGTAATTTCCTGAGATAATATAAGCCCTAAGGCCCTGGGGCCAAAGACAGTCCAGCCCTCCTGGACGGTGAGGAGTCAGGCCTCCTGTCCTGTGCTGCATGGTGCGACATGTGGCATGCCCTGTTACTTCAAGCAGAGCCTGCCCACTGCATCAAAGCACCAGGACCACGTTTGATAGCTCCTGGGGTTCAGGTGGCTGAATCAGTTTTCCATTCTCTGGTTTCTCTTACCCTGCAGTTGACCCTTTAACATATGCTATCTAAAATCATGATTTTAAAATTTGGTTATCCATCAGGTTTTCCTCTGTGTATGACACACCTCTCTATTCAGACTCTACTCCTTAGGGGCAGAGGGGTTTTCTGGAGACCCTTTTCATCATGGGAGCCCCTGGCAGAGAGCCTTGTATATCAGAGCATGGAATATTTGCAATCTAATGCCAAGGGAAAGCACATTGATCCACAGCCTTTGGGAGCTCACAGAAAGCATGGGGCTCCACTCGAGGCGAGGAGGACTCCATGCCAAGGGGTCCCTGGTGCACCAAGCACACCTGCAGCACATGTGCCATTGTGCACTGCTTGTGGACTTGCTTGGTCAGGCCTGGGCTCGAGGGCAGTGTGAATTAATGGGAAGGAAAGCAAAGGTATCAGGGAAATTGATGGATGACTCATTCCCTTGCTGCTCACAGGCCCTTGGCCTATCATCCACCTCAGTCTACCATAGTCAGGCCTCAAAGTTCCTGCCAGCGAAGGGAATGAAGAATGAGTATTGGACAACTTCTCTGTCCTGGAGGGAGGCATGAGGCAGAAGCTTCTATGTCATCACAATCTTAGAGATACATTTTGCTTATACTTTGTCTTTTGGATAAGGAAAAAGAGGTTCAGAGTGGTTCAGTGAATTGCTCAAGGTCACACAGTTCATCAGTGACATATTGGATTTACAGTTTCTCTCCAATGACCAGGATTTCAACTCTTTATTACATTGGCTATTACTGAAGGCACTGGAGGCAGGCAAAGCATGTTTTATTTCCCTAAGTGGATGCCTCTTCCAAAATATAGCCTGGTTTAGAAGCATGAAAGAGAAAATCGGATCAAAGCTCACTGCTAGTTAAAATGAAGATGGGGGAAGCAGGGTTCAGAGCAGGGAAAAACTTCTAAGTCTTATTTTGTGTAAGCATCATATTAAACAGATTCCATTCCAACTATAAACAGCTTTTCAGATTTCCACTTCCCCCCCTCCACTTACCCTTCATCAGCCCCCACCATCCCCAACAGATTGTTCCCTTCCTTCCTGTTTATATTACAATAAAGCAAAATTGGCTTTCCCTTTATTCTCCTCCCGCCCTGCACCATCTGGGGGTGCGGATCTCTTACCCTGTTTCTTTCTTTTTTTTTTTTTTTTAAACACTCCGGCCTCGCATCCAGCAACCCATTCGCTTTCGACGCTTTGCGGAGATTGTTTCCGATGGTCGCCAGGGGTCGCAGTCGGGCAGCGGGAGCAGCCTCTCTGCAGGGGAGCGGGGCCTCTTGCCGGGAATCGCAAGCCCAGCTCCTGGATAGATCAGCGCACAGCATTAATCAGGCCGCAGCCTCTGCAGTGCTTTCGGAGCAAGAGGCCAGGACTGGGAACGAGATCGAGCTTTTTTCAGGTCACCAGAGCCCGGTTCCCTCGACTCTTCCATCCCAGGCCCAGAGCAAACAGGGCTCAACGAAGTGGAGCAAGACCACCCACTCGATCTCGCCCAGGGTCATGCCCCGCCTGTCAGGGTTCCTAAGGGAGGGAAACCACACCAGGCCTGTGAGTCCGTGGAGGGGAATGCCTGCCAGGCCTGACTTCATCAGGAGGGGAGAGAGATAGTGTACTGGGCAGCTCTTGAAGTAGATGGACACCTTCCCGGCCCCTACTCCCTTACCGCGCACCCCCCTTAATTCCCGATAACCCAGGCCCCCAGAAGCAAGTGTTGTTTTCCCGCACACACGCAGATGCTCACCAATCCCTGCAGGTTCTCAGTCACCCTCAGACAGACTTGGCCGAGCTTCCCGTGGTCTCTGCATGTGCCTGGAAAGCCAGGTCTTTGCCAGGTTCCTATCAGATGGGATCCAGAGGAAGGGAGAGCCAGCACGTGCTTCCTTTAGCATGAATTTTTCAACATTACATTTTCATCTCTGCCATATTTCTCTCAATTCCCTCCCACTGCTCTTTTTGGGGATGCAGCGCCTTGTTAAGATTTGATGCAATTACTGGACATCTGAGATGGAGGCACTGTGGAAAGAAGAAAGGAGACCCAGTAGAGGGGAAGGGGAAGGGCTGCAAGCGCAGGAGAAGCTTCTGGCTCCGAGAAGTTTCGGTCTGACTGCCACAATTCCTCTTTTAGGGGAGAACTGTTGAGCAGTTTTATATAAGCCATGGAGGGGAACCAAGAGGGGCCCATGAGGTACCCCCACTTTTCCTTCCTCTTTTCTCCACCTGTGTCTTTCTTTCTTCCTTCTTCCTTTTTTCCTCCTTAGAGACAGAAGCACATATTAGACACACACATGCATGAATGCCGGCTTATAATATAAGGCAAACTATGATCTTTTATCATAAGTTTTAAAGAAACAAGGCACTATGGGAGGAGAAATTAATTTTAATGGAAAGATCTAGTCAATTTCTTGAATTAAGTAGGATTTTAGTTGGATCTTGAAGAATGTGTAGGACTTCTAAAAAAAGAAGGCAGGACCAGCAGTAAATAGAGCCTGAGCAAGATAAAAATGAGAGATTTCACTCCATGGAATAGGCTGTAGTAGTTCAGTAAAAGGTAGAGGGAGAGGAGACATATTGGGCCTAAGCATGCAAAAGTGGGCCAGAAAATGGAGACCTCTGGATGCCCAGATTTGGGGTTGGAACATTGGCTCTGATACAGAGACGCCCAGCAAAAGTTTCCATGCACAACAGATCTGTGGCTTAGGTGGATCCTTCCAGAGAAGAACTAAGGGAGCAGCTGCACATGGAAGGTCCGTCAGGAGGCCACAGAGGTGGTACAGATGGAGAGAATAAGTGGTCATATCTGCACCAGGAGGAGGGAGAGTGCATGAGAACCCTCCAGAGGGGCTTCATGCTTGCCACACAGGCCTCCCCGACTCCTGCCCACCCCCACTCTTCATTATGGTGGATGACCTCCTATCACTTGTTGTTGAAAATGGAAACTGCTGGAGAATTCCTACTTCTCCCAATCACCAGGTCCATTGGTGCATACGGCCTACACTCTTTCTCTATCTTTCCTCCTCTCAGGATGAAAAATGTCTCCCTTGGATCAATGGTCAACACCATCCCTCTGCTCTTCTTGATGACTCCTTCTCTCTCCAGCGTTTTCAGTGCTCTCTCTTTAAAGTTCATTCCCACCAACACACAGATTTGCCTATTCTACCCATCTTCACAAAATTCTCTGTTGAAGTTCCACCTTCTTTACCGTTAGCCAGGCAGAGCAGGAAGACACATTCAAGCTTTCTGCTCCAAAGTCTACACATACAGCTTCTATTTCTTCAAGAAACAGACAAGTTCAAGTTTTTTGCTCTGAAGTCTGCACATACTACTTCTGTTTCTTCACCCACAAATGACTTTTGAGTTTGCTCCAATCTAGCTAACAGCACTGTTTTACCAAAATTGCTCTCCATTCCCTATTATCCTCAACCCAATGGGTGGCTTTCCAGCCTTATGTTGGTTTTTCAGTCGTATTTGGTATATTTTGCCCCAGTCTCTCCTGTGAAACAGTTTTTTTCTTAGTTACATGCCATCATACTCTCCCCAATTTTGCTATTTTTACTAGTCTCTGCTTCTCATACCATTTGTTGCCTCCTCATTTGAGACAGGGCCTCTAAATGCTGAAGTGCCTCAGGACCTAGCTATGGGACCCCTTCTCGTCCCTTACCTTCTCTTCTCTCCCTGTCTCATCTATGAAGATTCTGTTCATCTTTATATTCCCATGGCAAAAACAGCACCTCTATATTGATGTCTCCTAAATGGATCTCCATCTCAAAGCTTTCCTCATGTTATATCCAACTGTCAATTTGACATCTCCACCAGAGCTTCTCATTGGAATCTTAAATTTAGCATGTCTAAAAGAAAACTCTTAATTCTCTGCTGTACCCAACTGCCAGCTGGCTCCAATCCTCCTTCTATGTCCCAAATTCAAGAAATGGCATTATCATCCACCTAGTTGCTTATACCAGAACTCCTGAGTCATCCTCAATTCTTCCCTTCCCCTCATTTCATCCAATCCGTCAGCAAGTTCTATCAGGCTTCTCTCCAACATACATCTCAGATTGGCTCATTCTTGCCATGATCACTGCCCTCTTATAGTTTAAGCAGCCCCTTACTTAGTTGGCTGGAAAAAACTCGAACCTGTCTTTCTGCTCTGCCCTCTCTACCTCTCCCCCATAATTCATTCTTCATGCATCAGTGAAAAGCACAAATCAGGTCAGATTCCTCCTCTGCTTAAATGTGTCCTTTGGTTTCCCATCTTACTTAGAAAAAAGTCTAAATCCTTCAAGAGGCCTCCAAGGTCTTCCATGATGTGGCCTCTGCTCAACCTTACCCTCATACAGTTATAGGTACTGCCTTCTCCATACACTCTAGCCACAAAGGTTTCATTGCTGGCCCTTGAACATGGAAAGCACTCTCTCTCTACAGGATCTGCTGGCCCTGAACCTGGACTGCTTGCTCCTTCCCTGGGTCTTTTTAGAAGAGAGACCTTTCTTATCCTGTCAAGATGCCTTTTCTCACGCCCCTCACGATCTGCACCATTCCGCTCACTTTCTTGACAGCATTACGCACACTCTGCAACACAATGTTTATTCATTTGTCTATTTTCTGTCTTCTGAAATTATTCTGACTCGCTCACCCCTACATTCTCAGCACCCAGAAAAGTCCCTGACTGTGAATTAGTAATGTTTTAAATTAGATAGGAATGAAGGAATCTGGTTAGTTATCCCATATAGAAAGCAGAGTGAAGGAGAAGGGATGATTTCATTAAGGACGAGACTGAAGATTCCAAACAATGCAAATACCTGTTCCAGCAAGAGAGGACAAAAGTGAAAGCAGAAGTGTGGATGGGGAGGTGAGTATAGTGCTGATTTTTTGGTGTGAGATGTGAATGGAACTCTAAGTTGTTAGATGAATATGGAGGCCCATGGCTTGGCAAAGAAGTTAAGGTCAAAGAAATAGATTTGGAAAATACCTGTCTCAGTCTGTTTTGTGCTGCTATAACAGAATACCACTTATAATGAACAGAACTGTATTGACTCACAGTTGGCTGGAAAGTCTGAGATCAATGTGCTGGCAGGTTTAGTGATTCTGATTTCAAGGTGGTGCCTGGAACTCCGTCTTCAGAAGACACAGATGGCAGAAGGCAGAAGAGTGAAGAGACAACAGGGGACTTACTTGCCCTTTTATAATGGCATCAATTCCATCCACGAAGGCAGAGCTCTTATAAACTCATCACTTCTTAAAATTGTTAAAATGACAAATAAATTTTGATATAGATTTTGGAGAGGACAGTTATACCTATACCTATGCCAAAATGAAAGCATTGGATGAAATGAATTGTGATGGGTCAGGTAGAGTCAGGACAGAAGAAAGACCAGGGCTAAGTGCTGATAACATCTATAGTTAAGCATGAGAAGAGGGAGGAGCCTGTGAAGGAGACTGAGAGGCAGGACAAGAACTGAGAGGATGCATTGTCTCTGAAGTTCAGGAAATGTGAGATTTTGGGGAAGAGTAGCAGTAATATTTCAGTTCAGTACAATAAGTATTTCCTTATGCTGTTCTTCTGTACCAGACTCTATCCTTTATATGGGACTCCAAATATAAATAAACTCTTATCTTTTTAGGGGATGTGTGTGTGTTGTAGTCTGTTAGGGGAATAGGTATGTAAGAATATTTATGTAAATAAAAATATATACTCACTAGTAGTACTAGGTACTTTGTAAGAGTGTACCAAATATAAAGATATATGCCAAATAGAGTAGAGCAGTTTCCAGTCAAGGAGAACAGGAGTGAAGAATGAGGATAAAGGGGTGGGGGGAAGGGAAAAAATAACAGAATGAATCAAACAACATTACCCTATGTAAATTTGTGATTACACAAATGGTATGCCTTTACACCATGTACAAACAGAGAAACAACATGTATCCCATATATTTACAATAAAAAAAATGTTATGTAAAAAAAAAAGAATGAGCATAAAAAGGAATGAATACATACATAAAACAAGACAAGGGTCTCAATCAAGCTAGGATGTTATGGTATCATGAACTGGGGCTCACCCTGCTAGATCATTAGAGTTTTTTTTTTTTTCTTTAACATCAAAACCTTTATTTTTTGTTATAAAGTGTGTAAAATATTTCTTATAATAAAATATTCTAATGATATAGAAAATATAAATAAGGAAACAAACATCACTTAAAATCCCATTGCCCAGAAATGCCCTATGCTAATATTTTTGTGTCCATTCTTCCTTACAGATTTCTCTGCATGTATATTTGCACATGCATCCATGCATATTTTTGGTGCCTTTAGTTATTTAAAAATTGCTAGTAGTTTCTGTTTTACCAAGGAGCAGCTTTTTCTGGGAGGAACCACTTGCATGCTTCCTTTAGGTAATAGAAATAATGCTAGTGTCCATCTGTCCTTTGTTGTAGGAGAAAAGTGTAATGGAATACATTTTGGTTTCACAAGAGCCTAAAACTCAGACACTGGGGTAGGTGAAATTAGGTAGTGAAAACTCCAGTATCCTTTTGCCTCCATTAATTTGTAAAAAGAAACTTTCAGAGGAAGGGGAGAAACACTGCTCTCACTTAAGGTTCAGGGTCATTAGCATATGTCTCATAGACTGATGGAAGCCCAGATGACAAAGAAAGAAAAAGGAAGGGAGGTGTTTTGTTCAGACAGAGAGAAAACAGAACCCTCACTCCCCGGTTCCTGGTTTATGGCCACATGTTGGGGAAAAGCTGTGTGTGGGTGTGCACTGAAAATATTGTGTCCCCGAAGAGCTTCAGCAACTCAGACCTGTTAAGCATCAATGAAGCACACACAACTGACCAGAACTCTGGGGAAAGACCTGTCACCTTCCATTCAACCAAGAGCCACTAGAGCCAGCCTGAGAGCTGCTGCCAGTGATCCTGGGTTACTCCAGCTCTGGTGAGTAGGCACTTGGCCACAGGGTGCTCCCTACAGGGTGCAGGCCCTGATAAAGAACTTTTGGACCTCCTGAGGCAGAGGTTCTGAGGGGTGGTGACAGCTATAACTGTAGGGCTGGGCTTTTGGCACACAGACCAAACTTTCCATTTTCATTTGTCTCTGTCTTGGGCAGGACAACAGTAACTTATCACTTTGGCCTCAGTGAGAACCTACTCCTGGGAGTCATCTGGGAGGGAAGGGTGAATTGCTTATGATTGATGAAATGAGAACTTAAAGTCATTTATTTGACTTTTAAATTCAATGTAACTTGATATTTCCCTCAAATGGGTGGAGCAAAACAGAATAGTGTATGTGTATGTAACATTTGTATTATATTTGTATATGCATATATATGTATACACACGTATATATATATATGCACATATATATATTATATATATATATATATAAATATATAAAACCTTTGTCTACACTGCTGTGGTCACAGTGGAGAACAAGAAAGTCTGTTCTCTGCAATCCAGAAGTTTATTTTCTAGAAGGAGAGTAGATAAAAGTGTAGTAAGGAATTTGGTCTCACCCCCAAACAGTTCTGGGCTTTGTCCTGGTTACTGGGAGGTGACAATGAAACTCTTAGAATTCCTCCAGTGACAGGAATGTGGGTCATGGATGGTGGACCACTCAGGCCCCATCCGACAATTCATGCTAACCAGGAGACTCATGGTGGATCACTTAGGCCAGATGATGTCATCTCAACCCTGGGGAAGGTGGGGATGCTGTAGATTGAGTTCAGTCATGTGGGCAATGATTGGATCAATCAATGCTCAGATAGTGAAGCCCCAATAAAACTCTGGACACAGGAACTTGTGTGACCTCTCTTCTATGGCAATATCCCACATGTAATATATACTGCAGCTGGAAGGTGGTAACACCATTCACGACCCCATGGGGAGAAGACAATTGAGAGTCCCACATTTGGACCCCTGTTGGACTCTACCCTGTGCAGCTATTTCCTTGACTGGTCCTAATTTGAATCCCTTCCCTATAAGAAACATGACCATGAATGTGGTGACTTTCAGTGAGTTTCGCGAGTCTTTCTTGCTGGTTATTGTATTGAAGGGTCGTTTTAGGAAACTTGTACTTAGTGTCACAAGTTTTGGGCAGACTAGGCTGTCTGGAAGATTATTCCAGACAGACCCCTAAAGTTTAGCTGACTATAGGAGATAGACAAACAAACAAAAAACAAACAACAACAACAAAAAAAATAAAAAGTTACTTTCAGAGAGTACTAAGTTCTTGGAGAAAATAAAACAGTGATGTGAAAGAGAGTGACAGGAGTGGGACCTCGTGGGCTGGGTTGTTTGCAGCCTTGAGCTGAATCTTCAGTGAGGAGGCAGAGCCAGTGAGACAACATCTGGGGACACAAATGGTTTGCCAGGTGGGAACAAACGGCTGTTTTTGAGAAACAGGAAAAGAGTTCAGTGTAAATGGAGTTGAGTAAGGCAGAAATAGAGGAGGGGTCAAAGAGGTGGGCAGGGTCCTATTCTACAGGCTTTGTAGACTGGGTCTGCCCTTTGTGTTTTGTTAAGTACACCTGGAGAAATTCAATGGAGCATTCAGGCAAGTGAGTGACATGACCTGCTTGTCTGTTTTACGTGCAAATATCTGATTTTACATAAAAGAGGTCCTAGTATTCCTGCAATTCTGTAGCTTGCTATTTTTTCTCAGAAGTATATAATATCCAATCATATCTGATTTCTATGGGACATACAATGATAAACATTTGCAGAGGGGGGTATGGGAGCATGGGATGGGGGCACTGTGAGCTTTAGGAAACTTTTCTGGAAGAGAATGCCTGAGTCAGGTCTTAGAAGATGTCATAGCTGGCCTACTAAGGAAAGTGGTGAAGGGAATGTCGGAGGAAAGAGTTAGAGAAGGGGCTTGAGGAGGTGGGAAATTGCTCAGGATGCTGCAGAAAGGTAGAGCAGAACCAAGAGGCCAATGGAATTGAGTTGAGTTTTTAGAGATGGCCAACAACCTTTAAAAGATCAGCTTCAGGGGAGTTAGGAGGATATGATTTAAACAGGCATTATTGGGTTACTTAAAGGGACAAAAACTGCTCAACTGAGAAGGGCAGCTGGTTACTTTAAACACACCATACACAGTCTAATGGTTATCCAGGGACAGGATATATTGGGATTAGAACCAGAAAGGGGGCTGCCCAAACCACTTATATTTATCATGGTGAGACTCTAATTGGTTGAGTGCAGTCTATTGTTGGTCCTATCAGCTTCGGCAGTCTAGCAGTTTCTTAGGGAGGAGTAGGGCAAGTTTCTCAAATATGCCTTCTGCAGCTATTCTAATGATCAAGAGTACAGCCTCTGGAAGAGAGAGATTATGCTAGAATTCCACTCTACTACTTCCCAGCTGTGTGATCTTAGGCTTAATGGCTTAGCCACTCTGTGCTCAATTTTCTTTACTGACAAGTAAGAATGATAATAATAGTGTTTATCAGGCAATATTGTTATAAAGAATAAATGAGTTAGTACATCATATATGAGCACTGAGAACAATGGCAGGCAGATAGAAATGTGTTAGTATTTGATGTTAGGGAATGATGAAAGAATGCAAAAATTGGGAAAGAAGATTAAACCTGAAGAATTTTGACAACAAAGGAAAAGAGAGAAACGCAGTAGTTTTATGGAAAATTTGTAGGGATTGTGGGATGTATCAAGATGCAAGAAGTATGAACACCTTTCTTGGTTCAGGGATCAGAGCCAGGAATGAAGACACATTGTATGAGAGAGAATGAAGAAATGATAACCCTAGGCCAAAGACCCAATTCTGGGACACCAAAAACCAAATGGGAAAAGTAATGGTGATAAGTAGAAAAGGAACTTTAATTAGTACAGCTGTTATGATTTGGATGTGAGTTATTCCCCAAAAGCTCACGTGTGAGACAATACACAAAGGTTTGGAGGAGAGATGATTGGGTCATAGTCTTAACCTAATCAGTGGATTAATCCCTGATTGGATTAACTGAGTGGTAACTGGAGGCAGATGGGGTGTGACGGGAAGAAGTGGTTCATTGGGGAGGGTATTGCTGTAAAGTATATATTTTGTATCTGGAGCATCTCTACTTTCTGATCATCATGTGAGCTACTTGCCTCTGCCACTCTCCCATCATGATGTTCTGCCTCACTTTGAGCCCCAAGGAATGGAGCTGGCTTTCTATGGACTAAGATCTCTGAAACTGTGAGCTCTCAAATAAAAATTTCCTCCTCCACGATTGTGCTGGTTGGGTCTTTCAGTCTCAGCAGTGAAAAAGCTGACTAAAACAATAGCTACACCTGGAAGACAAGAGAACTAGTGTCCTTAAGCCCATTTCCAGGGTGCTGACATGAGCTCTAAAATTATATAGACAAGGGGGCCCAGAAGTAAGCACCATCAGGCAGTGGTGTGGTTGATCATCCTCTCAGGATTAGCCAGGTGGGGCCTTTGTGGAAGCCCTAAGAGAACTGCTCTTGCCAGAAGGGTAGTTTCCATTCATCAGAAGATGTTTATGGATCAGACCCGTTGTTCCCAAAAACCACAATGACACAGGACAAAGGAGACAGATGCAAAACAGAGGCAGAGATACCATGCCTCTTCTTCTTTTATTTATTTATTTTTTGTCCTGCTTTTTGTTACCCATTGGGCATCTGAAGAGCCAAGCCAAGAATCAGTGTTTTAAGTAAAAGCAGCCTCTAAGTCCTTGTTACAATGGGGCGACACTGCAGAGGACATGAGAGGTGAGGCACCAGTGACAGAAATAGAGGAGGAGTAAAAGGTGATGGGATGCAGAGGGATATTTAAAAGTAGAAAATTCAAGTCAGAGGCCTCCTTATTGCTATAAAGGAGTTGGCAGAGACAGCTGCCAAAAATGAAGGTCAATGTCATGTTTAGGGGTTTAAGGGAATCAAGAAGGCTTCAGAATGATTTAGATGCTTCTCCTCTATGAAATTAAAAAGTCAAAATCTCTCAGGCATAATAAGTTCCTCTCTTTTCCATGTTCCAACAGCATATTCCAACACACACCTCTCATATAACCTTTGGTGTATTTTATTCTAATGTCTTGTCTACCTGGCCCACCTTCTTGAATGCTATCCCTATGAGATCACAGACCTTAGTGGGTCACAGCAGATTTTCCTCAGCTCCAAGTGTGGATTAGCAAAAAGTACCCTTCCTGAATGGAAGAACTCAGAGAAAGGGCACCTTTTCATAATCTGCAGAAAAGTGTTTTCTACTTGCCAACCTCTTCTTCTGTGAAATTAAAAAAAAAAAAAAAAAAAAAAAAATCACAGACAAATACTGCTGTGGACCAGAGTCAAATACTGGTGAGTGAATTTCTACTTTTTTCATTTTTTAGCTTGGGAATCTTTGCTGTGCATGGCCTGCCCAGTTGCAGGGCATGGTTCTGCACATGTGTTTTGCACAGTATGTAGTGCAGAGTAGATGCTTAACTGCTGAGTAAATGAAAAAATTATGCCTCTATGGCAGATTAGGAACTGGGAGGAGGGCTAATTATTTACTGGGGACAATCTAAGTTTTTATTTTATTTTATTTTTTCAGTGCTGGGGATCAAACCCAGATCCTGACACATGCCAGGCAAGTGCTTTACCACTAAGCTATATCTTTAGCTCTAATATAAGCATTTAAAACATTTTTTTGAGTGGATGAATGAGTACAAAAATAACATTGAGGACTCAACTGAGGTTGGGAAGAATGTATGTGTCTTCTACCCAAGGCTTCCGGTTTTTATGATTTTTTAAGAAATATGAATCATCTTGTGTATAGAGGCTGCAAGAATTACTGGTTAGATTCAGGGTTACAGATTGCAGGGTGTTATGGAGAAGGGTTCAGTGTCCAGATTTTTTTTTCTAGTGGTCTTCAAAATCTCTGGGGATGTTCCCAGATGGGATCCCTGAAGAATGCTTCCTCAAGACCATGCAAAACCCTGAGCTTGGCATCTGCTGGGTGGACAGTCTATTAGTTCCTGAGATGCCTTGGGGTCACTCTGTATCATCTTTCCATCCTGCTTTGTGGCATTTCAGGCCTACAGAACACCACTGAGCATTGCTTAATAAAGATCTATCCTCTTAATAAAGTCCATGTCCTGTGTTCTACACCCAGCCCTTCTCTGGTTCCTCCCCTGCTGGTTCACTGCTGTCTGGCCTTTTTGGGCTCCAGAATGATAGAAAATCTGAGGGCTCAGCTGCAAAAACAGGTATCTTTTCAGTTGGCCAGGTCAGTTTAGAGGCTCAGAATGTCCTTCTCCCAACAGTTGACTAAGGCTGGGCCCAGGTCTGAAGTTTTGGTTTCAGTTGATAGTGGCACTCTCATTTCCATCTACCTGGCAGAGGACGTGCTGACTAATCAAAGGTCCTGGGCCCCCTCTCACAACTGCTATGTGTGTTTCTTGGAGGTCCTGCCCCTGCATCTTTCCAGCCAGTATCTCCTCCCTTACCTCTTCCCCATGTGCTCACCATTCAGACCCATCTCACTTCTTCCTCAGCACCTAGAGGACCAGGATTGCCTCCTGGCAATTGCTCCTGTTTTCCAGTTACTTATGGTTTCCTTTTCCTTTAGTTCGAATATCCCAAGGACAAACACCATGGCTTATTTCTCCCTTACACTCTTGCACCACTGTGACCTAACTCAATGCAATGGGCACACACAGTTGGTCCTCAATAAATGCTTTTCAAATGTAGAAAAGAATGTCTCAGTCTCTTTCCACAGTTCATCTGATCTCCGTGTATCATATCCATTTCTCAGTGCACACTAGCAGTTTAAAGCCAACTCTGAAAGATTTCTTTTAAAATACTTTAGTTCTAGGAGCCAGGGATGCAGCTAAGTGGTAGAGTCTATGCTTAACATGTGCAAGGTCTTTGGTTTGTTCTCCAGCAAAACACACACACACACACACACACACACACACACACACACACACACACACACACACACTATACAAAATACTTAAATTATTGCTGTGATTGCTGGAAGAGAGTCAACTTCAGTTTCCAATAAGGGTTTTATCACCCAGTACTACAATCACTTTTTGGGAAGACTTTTACTGGTGTTCTGAATGGGCTAGACCTTCCTTACCCTGGTGTTCTAGTTTGGAGGCACATCACTGTTCAAGACCATGTGTGGGAAGGAAGAAGTTTCTGATTATTGGCAATTAAATAAGTACTATCCAGAACCAGAGAAATGCAGTTCTACCTAGAACCAAGAGAAGTTTGATTCTATATCTTCATATTTCAGTTTTATATCTTTGCACTTCTTTTGTCAAATTGGATAGTGATATCTGCAGAATTTACCTACTGCACTTGTGATTTTAAAATACTTAAGATTATGAAAATGTATTGAAAAGTGCAAAGTAAGATGTAAATACAAGGGATTCTATTTCTGCCCACACACAGATTCTAAGTCTTCAGTTCTGACATGAGATATCTTAACTGCTGAGGACTCTGTGGGTAATTATGCATGTGTGAAATACATACTCAGACACATGGACACTTTTAAATAGTCTGCATATCTGAGCATGTCTATTTTTATACAATCAGGGACTTTTCAAAAGATTTCTCCATGGTAAATGCATGTCAGGAATATCGTAGGGATCATGTGTATGTCTGTGTTTAATGAATTGACCGTAAGACCTGTCCCTGAACATAAATGGCTAAATGGAACACATATTTATTAGATATAACCATATATAGAGAGGTACAAAAATAGCATAGGCCACTTTCTATCTCCCCTTTAAACAAAAGAGGCACATATTGCTGAAGTCTAACTTAATATTTAGCTTCCTAAGCAGGTCTTAGATCTATGTTGTCATCCTCAGTGTTTTGGAAGACACTCTTCTGTGTCTTTGTCTTTGATTTTGGATTAATATCTATAAATTGGCATTAACCTTTGTAAACTGATTTCTCAAACATCTTTTTACCTACTTTCTCTTATGAAAAGGGATTATTCACTACCCTAAAAAGTTCCTATGCTTTGGTGGGAAGTGTCATTCCAGGAAAAGGCTACTGAGCCTGAGTCCTCCCAAGAAGATTAGACATTTCGAACATTCATGGGAAACTCAAGTGCACTGCTTCTGGCTTGTAAAGTGGTATAGGCTTAGGATAAACGATTGTGTTTGATATGAGAGATACAGCCCAGGCCTTGAGCCCAATTCATGAAATTACCTCTGGTATTTACAAAAATAGCTCAGTGCCTGTGATTTCATTAGTTAAGAGTTTGGGTTCCTTTTGAGATGGCCATCCTTGACACTTATCTCTGTGTTCACTATTAGAAAGACCCTGTGGCTAGAATTAGGAGTGTGGATCAATTATGCAGGGAACCCATTTAACCTATATAAGCATAACTTAAGAAGGCTGAGCCTCTCACAGGTGTTTTATCAGTTTTTATTTCAGTTGCCCAAGAGAAAATGGGTGTGGGGTGGAGCAGCATTGTATGTAGTCTATAACCGAAAAACTGTCAGAGTCAGGGTTCTTCTTTCTTATGACCACCTGATCTTGCTCACAGTACCTCTGTTTCTCTCTGATATCTGCTCCATTTTCTTTACTAACCAATTCCTCTTCATGCCTATGATTTCTGGGGCCTAAAAACTTCTATTTGTACTTGGCCATTGTGTTCTTTCTGGTTCCAAATGCTCAATCTCCTGGTGCTGCCTGTTTCAAATCTCCTGCAAGACAACTGTCTTCTAAGCAGGGTGGTATAGACCATGTGTTTCTGGTCATCCTATGTTGGTGACCCTCACTCCAAAATATTTTGCCAAGTTGGGGCAGAGCCATATGTTACAAGCCATGGCTACCTAAACAGGGCATTGTCCCTTAGGATTGGGATGCTGGGAAAACTGGCTATTTGGCCATTTGAATTGACCCTGTCCAGGTGAGGAAGTACTGGTACACGTGGGGTCAGACTTCAGTCATTGCCACCGTCACATGCCCACCAGGAACACTTTGACCTCCCCTCACAACTGATTTGGTGCCTTGTAACACTCAAAATGTTCACCTTGGGTATCAAGGCACAGGACCTCTGAGGTCCAGATGATTTTATCACATTGTACCTTTGTGTGATGAGTCATTAGCCTTCTTCTCTTCCATAGACTCGTGAGAGATCTTTCTTTCCCCAAACCAGGGCTTGAGTCATCCCTGAGATCTAGGGATGATCCTGAGATCTAGGTCTCCATTTCAGCTCTTCTCAAAGTTCTGGACCATTGTGTCCAATTTCCTCTTATCTGCATATCCTGTAAGCACCTGAAATCCACAGATATAAATCAAAATTATTATCTTTCTTCAAATCTTTTCTTATATTTCCTAACTTCCTAAGTTTCCTAATTGAATCAAGTGTTTCTCTCCATTTGTTTAATCCTGAAAAGTCTTAAGAGTTTTGAATCTGCTTATTCTATCCACCAGCCAGATATATTCAACTGTTGCAACCTACAGATTCTCCTTCCTGCGTAATTCTGAATGAGCCCCTTCCTCACTGCCATGACCTTTGTTCACTTCAACTTCATTTCTTAATGTGTGGAAGTCCTGTCCCCTGTTCAGTTTCCCTCCATTCTATCTGACAGACATTATCTGCCTGTACTCTGTGTCAGAATTATCTTTCTAAAATATTGTCTCATTTCAATTACCTAATTAAAAATCTTCAGTAGATGCCATATTGCCTATAAGATGAATGCTAAACTTCTTAGCACAGTTATTACACCCTTTATGGTCTGTCTCTAGCTACCACTCACCTGCTGCCCTTCTGTTCCTGTCACTCCCCGGGCCTCAGTCACACCCAACTATGACCACCCCACGTGCCAAGTAACTTCTGAAACTTCATATATTTATAAAACTGTGTTTTCTCTGAAATGTCCTTGTTCTACTTATCCAGAGGCACAGCTCAGAATCAAATCCTAAGAATCAAATCCTAAGGCATCTTCTTTGGCACTTCCAGAGTGGTTGGTTCATTCTCCCACTGAAGCATCATACACGTTGTCTTGATGGTTAGCAGGCTGGGGTGCTCTCAGGGTGCAGGATGTCAAAATTAATGAGTGACGGGACTCAGTAGCAACAATTGAAATGAGCAACCTGAAGAATCTCTGGACTGGCCCGTGGAATTTGTAGTGGACATTGCTCATCTTTGTTGTCTCATCACATTTGAGCATATTTTCATCATTTCCACACTTTATAAGTCCCACCAAAAAGACAAAATGCTTCTGGAGTTGGGGTGCAGGTTTAAGACCTCAGTTCCACACAAGAAGTGCCTTCAAGGGTGGTGTGACTGGCCAGGGCACTGAGACTGGGCTAGCCTGGCAATGTGGGCACTTAGCTCTGTGGATGGCACTCAGAGCTTCGGGGGAGGCCAGCCCCAGGCATGACAGATCAAGGTAGTAATGGCAGAGTTCTGCTGCAGAGGCTTCGTGATGTGATTGGACTTGATCCCAGCTGCAATCCAAGCTTTCAAAATCAGTCTCCCTGGCGGTGCCAAAGAGTCTTTGACCTATCTAATACCCTTTAATACTTTTCTTTTATACTTAAAAGAACTGGAGTGGATGGTGTCATTTATACTTGATTGGAAGATAATTCCAATTTTAAATACACACACATCTTTTATCTGTGTATTTCTATATATTGTATTTGTCTTTTATTCTTGCTATAACAATTACATGCTTAGTGGTTTAAACCAGAACAAATTTGTTATTGTACAGTTCTGTAGGTCACAGGCCTGACAAATCTTGCTGGGTCGTCAGGGTGTTGACAGGGCTGCGTTCTTCCCTAGAGGCTCCAGGGGAGACAGTCTCTCCCAGTTGTTTCCAAAGGCCAAGCACCTTCCTGGGCTCTGGATGCCCTTCTTCCATCTTCAGAGCCAGCAACAGCAAGTCGAGCACATTTCACACTTCAAATTTCTCCTACTTCATTTATCATCTCATCTCTGACTGACAGAAGCTGGGAAGGGTTTTCCTTTTAAAGACTCGCACGTTTAGACTGGACCCACCTGGATAATCCAGGATCATCTCCAATTTCAAGACCCTCAACCTTAATCACATCTGTAAAGTCCCTTCTGCTGTGTAAGGGAACACATTTACAGGTTCCAGGGGTTAGGATGTGGATGTCTTTGGGGGGCTGCATTATTCTCTCTTTCTCCCCTCCCTTTCATATGTAAAATTATAATCTCCAAAAAAGTTGCTTCCGTTGTAAATTTTGGGTTTAGCTCACATGCCTTATCTATCTGTATCTATGTCTCCCTATATCTGCAGAGGAAATGTTATGACTCTTGGTTTACTATTACCTTTAGTTCACTCTATGCCTAAGGGTCACCTCCTGTTTTATTCGTAGTGTGTCTAGCATATAGTTGATCCTTCCTGAATTGAGTGTTTACCAGAAAAACCTCACCAGAAAGCCACACCACCTTTCCTTCCCCACAGGGGTGACCCAGGCTTCACAATGCCAATATGGCTCCTGACTGACAGCCAGCCCCTCCCAGGATGGGTTGTGGTGCCATGGCTGTGGGGTGCTTTCCTGAGGCACTGCCTTTTATTTACATGCACCAGTTGTTACCTCAACACCTGGGCGATGTTACAATTCATATCTTTGATTTA
This sequence comes from Sciurus vulgaris, assembly GCF_902686455.1. NCBI lineage: Eukaryota > Metazoa > Chordata > Mammalia > Rodentia > Sciuridae > Sciurus > Sciurus vulgaris. The sequence goes on from NC_136465.1 coordinate 82,199,332, forward strand.
ATTAATCCTCCAGCCTCCCAGGTAGGGAAGTACAAAATGGAGATGCAGGGCCTTGGAGTTTTCCATAATCATTAGAGGGGAGTCTGGAGAGGACAAGAGAGCTTCCCTGGCCCCTGCTGGCCCTGCTCAAGCCCCTCCTGGGTTCTCACTGCTTCCTTCCTGCCTCTCACAGTCTTCACATGGAACGGCTCAGTGGTGGGACGACAGATTGAGGGAAAAAGTCAAAGATGGCTTCTAAAACCCAGGGGAGTTTTTCAAGGGATGGCATACCTGGCTGAGATTCTGTGATTGGCCTACATACTGTGATGAAATCAGCTGACAAACTTGGTGACACCTTGTAACCCATGGAAATCTGGGGAGAGATGGTAAATGATTTCTTCCTGTTCTTAGGAAAAATTCTCAAAACTTTAATGGCCCCGTGCATGATCTGGCCCTCGCCTGCCTCTCTCGCCCCCAGGCCAGCCCCCTCTAGTTCTTATAGCTCTGTGCCCTGCTATCCTCTCCCTGGACCACTTTCCTCCCTTCCCTTTCTAGCTCTTTTATCTAGCAAACTTGCACTCCACTGGGTCTTTGCTTGAAGTCACTTACTCTAAGAAGGACTTCCTGATACCCTAGGCTAGATTAGGTCCCTCTGCTGTGCATTCTCAGAACACATCACTATTGCAATTACCTAATTGATTATCTCTGGTGATATAATTATACTTTAAGGTCAGTCTTTCCTCTTTAGAATATAAACTCCACAAGGAGCTTATCTTGTTCACCCTTTTATCCTCAGAGTATAGCATAGTGCTGGAATAGAGTTAGTATTGATTAAGTATTTATTGAATTAATAGCTTTCCAGTAAAATCCCACCAATATGCTAGGGAAGATATTACTCAAGAGATTAGAAGGTGGCAAGTGTCCAAATCTATTTCAGATTCTGAGGCCAAACACTTTACTTTACATTATTTTATTCCTCAAAATTTTATTTCTGTTATTTCTTATCCCAAAGTTTTAGCAATTTTTGAACAAATACACAATGACAGAAGCAAGAGAATGATGGCATGCCGTTGGCAGGGGGCGCTAAAGAGCAGACCTGGGCCTAGGACTGACTGTCAATAACCTCTGAGATGATTCTGGATGGATCACCTCGCACCTGCATCATCTCTGTGCTTGGTTTCTGCATGGTTGTTCTCTGGCCAGAAGCAGACTTTCCACCCTTGTTTTTAAGGAGCGAGGAATGGTGGATGCATATCTTTCTACAACTCTGCATTGAGAAGTCTTGAAATTGTGTTCCAACTTATCAAAGGACAAGAGGCAGTCAGAAGGCTATGAGAGGGTGAACTCAAATAGTTAAGCCAATGTTGGAAAGCAGAATGAATCCTCTGGAAAATCGGAGCTAGCAGGGATCATAGTGTTTTCTAGTTCAAGCCTATATTTCCAGGGGAGGCACATGAAGTCCAGACAAGTTCACTGACTCATCCAAGATTAACGACCAAGTCAGGACTCAGCTTCACCTCTGTAGACTGCTAACTCAGGACTCTTGTTCCTCTCTCATGTCCTCTATCCACTCTGGTGGCTTGGGCTCACACCTGAACGTAGAGATACAGTAACGATAGTGTCCATAAACCTGTGTGACCCAGATGCCAGCCGAGTCCCACTGTCTTTTGAAATGCAAATCATTTTGGCATGAGATCCTCCTTCCGTGGGCACGAGGGGATCCACCTTCTTCTCCGGAGACACTTACATGAACTTGTTTTTCTGCTGGTCTCCCTAGGCCTTGAATTCCTGTTGCTGCCAAATGAGTTCAATTGGCGGGACAAGTGTGTTTCTTGCCTTTTCCTCCCTGATCCTATCATTCTCTCCAAGTGGTGTCATCATGAAGCTGGAGTACACCTGTCTCCAAGTGAAGCTTCAGGGCCATGGAGGGAGTCCTACGTGTCCATGAGGTAATAATGTCTGTTTTGCTGTACTATCATTCCTACCCCCAAACCCCTTCCCCTCCTTTCACTCCCCTCTACCTAATATAAAGTAATGCTATTCTTCCTTATCCCCGGATGGTCATTGTGAATTAGCATCCACATATCAGAGAAAACATTCAGCCTTTGGTTTTTTGGATTTGACTTATTTCACTTTGCATGATATTCTCTAACTCCATCCATTTACTAACATAATTTCATCCTTCTTTCAAGCTGAGTAATATTCCATTCTGTTTTTATTGTGGACAGTGACTGAATATTCTTGTCTCCTCTGAAACTGATGTATCTGAAACTTAATCTTCAGTGTAATAGTATTGTTACTGAGTTGTGACCTAATGAGACATCAGCAGGTCATCAGGGCGGAGTCCTCATGAATGGCTTAATGTTGCTATAAACAAGGTTTGTGGGAGTGGGGTGCTCTCTCTCCTGATTTTTGCCACATGAGGACATGGAATTCCTCCCCTCTGGAGGAATGGCATTCAAAGTGCCATCTTGGAAGCAGAGAAACCAGACACTAACATAACCTGCCAGTGTCCTGATCTTAGATTTCTCAGACTCCATGGGAGAATAAATTTTGTTTCTAATAATTTACCCAGTCTTGGATGTTCTGTTATAGTAGCACAAAGTGAATGAAGTTACCAGGGTGTTTTCCTAACTGAGTCAGATCTCTTCCTGAGATAGACTAGTTCTACCCGTGTCTGAGTGTGTGTCTGTGTGCGTGTGTCCACATGTGTGTGTAAATATACTATGGCTCGTTTTTTAACATTTTCTTGATTTTTAAACTTAAGTTATTTTAATGTCCAAAATCTATTTCAGGAAGGATTAGAGCTCAAAGAAGAATCAGGAAGAGAAGAATGTAAATGGCCGCTGTTGGCAGACAAGGAGTATATTTCAGAGGGACAGGAAAGACACTTGGAAACCATAGAACTGAGAAAAGGGCAAGGCCCAGATTGAAGGTGACTTCTGGAAGTGGGTGCTATGATGGGGACATGAAGGGCCAGGCTTTGGAGCTGGGGGGCAGGGTGAGAGATGGACTAGTTTGGACTCCTGGATGGATAGGTTGTCAGATGGAGGTTGGGTGGAGATGACAGGAGCTGTTGGACCAATGGACCAAATTCCCATCACTATAGTTGTTGCTGCAGCCCCCAGCGTCTGGTTGTCAATCACCAGTGAAACAGGACTTGGGAAGTACTTAAGGAAGCCTGGGAGTCAGAGGCCATGGTGAGGACAGAGGAGGACTATGTACAGTCATTCTGATGTGACAGAGTGAGCAGGGCTGGGGTGGCTTCAGGACAGCATGAATGGGGAGGACCAGGATCTTCAGAGGCAGGCATGCACATTCAGGGGCTTTACTCTTTCTAAAACAGGGGCCCAAAAGAGAGGGTAGACTCTCTTTTGTTGTAAGATGCTCCTTTGCTGCCTCTTTTTTCCCCCAGCTGCCTCAGGCTTGGGCAGGGCATACTACTTGGGTGATAACAAGAGTTCTAGTCATTTTTATGTTACTAAAGATAATAACAGCCGATACTTATAAATGCTTCATATGTATTTTCTCATAACACACTTAAGAAGAAGGTATTTCTCTATTTCACAAGTGTGAAAACTGAGACACAAAGAGGTTGGAACCTTTTCCAAGGTCAGATAACTGTCAGTATTGGAACTGGGAACTGAATCCCAGGCTATTTAGCATCCAAGTACTTAAACACTATGCCAGCTGCCTTTGAGTAAACACTTGAGGCACGAACTATAAAACCCTGGGTCAAAGGTGATTCCAAGTATAAGGTTACCCCATTCTCAAAATCAGAAAAAGGAATAGTGTGACCAACTTGAACAGAGAGTTTTAAAATCAAATATTAATGTATAACACTAAAATGATCATATAAAAATTTGAAGCATTGTGCTTGTCCAGGTTTTGAGTTGTAAGATATAGAAAATTGCTGTGAGGGATGTAAAGGATATTGGTTAATGAGCAGAAATGAAGGGGATCTTGGAGAATAAGGTAAGGACCACTGACCTGACTTGCACTGTTGTTGATGAAGGCCTCTACATGCTGCTGTTGACTTGATAGTGTTGAAGTAAATGTATTTTCAGAAACGTGCATGGTCATAGGTGTGAACTATACCCACGTACCTATCAAAATGTAGAACTTTTCTAGCACCCCATACAAAAAAGTCTAGTGTCAGTAAATATTTAAAACAATTTTCTATAGTAACGTCCCAATGTTTACTTCTACCAGCAAGATGTGAGAATTATAGTTGCTCCAAGTCTTTGCCATACTTGGTGCTGTTGTCTTCATTTTAGCATTCTGGTGGCTTCATAATGGTATCACCTTGTGATTTTAATATGAACTTTTCTGATAATTAGTGATACTGAGCATTTTCCCACATTCTCTTGACCATCTGATATTCTCTTTTGTCCATTTTTTTTTCCCGTTATGTTGTCTGCCTTTTTCCTATTGATTTGTAGAAACTCTTTATATATTCTGGATACGAGCCCTTTCACAGAAAACTATGCAAATATTTCTCTCCCACTCTATAGCATACATTTTTACTGTCATGATATTTTTGAATAGAAGTTCTTAATTTAGGGCTGGGGTTATGACTCAGTGGTAGAATGCTTGCCTAGCATGTGTGAGTCACTGGCTTTGGTACCCAGCACCATGTTAAAAAAACTAAATAAACCAAGTAAAAGTATTGTGTCCATCTACAACTAAAAATATTTTTTAAAAAAGTTCTTAATTTAGTGGAGTCTAATGTATCTAGTTTTTTTTCCTTATTGTTAGAGCTTTTTGTATTCTATTTAAGAATTCTTTGCATACTTCAGGGTCATGAAGTACTCTCCTATGTTTCCCTCCAAAAGCTTATTGTTTTATGGGGATATTAATTTTTAAAATTATCTTTAAATATTTCAATTATGACAATGAACAACTTTGATTCCTCTGAGAATAACTGCTCAATATGTATTAAAATATGTTGTCCTCTTTTAAACATATCATGTCAGATAACCTCTGAAGACACCAAGTACTAGCATTGAGATCATTTAAGGCTAATGGGTTTCTCCCAAATAAAGTTCATTGTTTGAAATAAAGTAATTAGGCAAGAGTTCCATTTTTTAAAGAGAAATTCTCACTTTATAGTTGGGCAGAATAGCACAGATTACTCCTCTTTTGATTGCAAATGTCCAAGATTCAACTTCAAGTAGCTTAAAGGGGAAACAAAGATGGGAAGGGGTGACAGGAGTTTGGGCTGGTTCCAAACCCACACAGTTGGAAGGACAGGATGGGCTTGACTGGATTTAGGTGCCATAGTGACATATTAGGCTCTGTCCCTACATCTCTCTCATCACCTCCACATTGGCTCCCTTCTGTGTTTCAGCTTCACACTCCAGATGAAGAAAGGATGGCCACTGGCAGCTCTAAGCCTATATTATTATAATTTACAGCCCAAGAAGAGAGACTCTTGTCTGAGCATTCATATATTATATCTCAGAAAAGTTTCTGATTAGACTTTCTTGTGTCACATGCACACTTCTGAAAATGTTACTGTGGTCCACGAGATGAACTACTGTACATGGTCAGCCTGGGTGGCATCCCTATCCCTGTGACAGTTGAGTGAAGGTGTCTGGGTCGCTGTGAGGGTTGGCCCATGTTGTACAAAAAGTGGTTATCTGGTAGGAAAGGGAGGCAGTATTTTCAGATATCTACTGAAACATATTTCCATTAAATTAAGGTGGCAAGAAAAGGAAGACTTTTTAAATTGGTGAACTACAATTTACATATAATAGTAGGATTCTTTATGCCATATTTACATATGCATGTAGCATAATTTTGTCAATATCATTCCTTTTTCCCTCCTATTGATTTTGTCAATATCTTCTCTTTCCCTCCTACCTCTTCCCCTTGATCTGCTTGTTCTATTCTACTGATCTCTCCTCTATTATTACTATTATTTTAATTAGTATATTATAATTATATACAAAAGTAAGATTCATCCTTCTATACCTGGACATAGCATAATTGGGTAGATTTTGTTCTCTAGTACTTTCACATTTCCTTCTCCTTCCCTCTTATTGGTCTCCCTTCTATTTTTGTGAGATTCCTTTTTTCTCTCTCTAGCTTCCACTTATGAGAGTAAACATTTGATCCTTGATTTTCTGGGTCTGGCTTATTTCATTTAGCATGATGTTCTCCAATTTCATCCATTTACAAGCAAATGACATAATTACATTTTTCTTTATGGCTGAATAAAACTCCACTGTGTATATATACCACATTTTCTTTATCCATTCATCTCTTGATGGGTCCCTAGGTTAGTTTCATAACTTGAATGTTGTGAATTGCACTGCTATCAACATGGGTAGGCATTTATTACAATATTACGCTGATTTTAGTTCTTTTAGATAAATACCATAGAGTGGGATAGCTGGGTCATGTGGTGGTACCATTCCTAATCTTTTGAGGAATCTCCATACTGCTTTCCGAAGTGGATGCACTAATTTATAGTCTTACCACCAATAGATAAATGTACATTTTCCCCCACATCTTTGCCAGAAATTGCTGTTATTTGTATTCTTAATGATTGCCATTCTAACTGCAGCGAGATGAAAATCTCAGGGAAGACTTTTTTCAGTATGAAGTGTTTCCTTAGCCTTTCCTGGCATTTCTATTTTGTATAAAATTCTGTATGACAGGAGCTGTGCTAAGTGATACAGACATGAAAAGCCATTTTCTGTGTCCTAAGGTCTGCAGAATCTTTCAGGTGGATAGAAACATCAAAGACAGGCGCAAGGCAGTGTAATGTTCGCAAGATGGAGGCTGTGCGAGTTGCAACTGGGTGCATCTGATGGTGTCTAGGGAATCCCAGATGAAGAGTAAAGTGAGCTAACTTTTAAAGAGGTGAATTTTTTTCTTATAGATAAATAGAGACAGGACAAGAGTGTCTTCCCAGACAAAAATATCAGCTTGGCAAAGGCAGAAAGGCACAACAAACTAGAGCATGTTAGAAATTCAACTTCAGTATGCTCCATTCATTCCAGGTGAGGCGTGGGTGCTGGCACTAAAAGAGGGTAAGTGACATCAAGGACAGCACTTTGGTCATGCCACATTGGAGCCCTGTCCATAGCATCTCTTAAGGGCTCTGGGGAACATACACGAAGAGGCTCAATCCTCCATGGCTTTTTATAAAAAAAAGATGGACACTATTGAGCTGTTGGTACATTTGCGCTAATTCCAGCGCACCCCTTCCCAAGAGGTCTTCCTCCTCCACCTCTTCTCTGCATGTGTGTGCATGCTTGCATGCTCTGGTGTCTTTCTCTCACTTTGAAAGGCCACTTGCCCTGTGTCATGTGGATGAGGAGATGTGCTGGGAAAATGTCACTGCTGAATGGTCCCAAGGGAGACAGCTGTGTCAAGTGGCAAGACAAAGGTCTGCTAGGGTTAGAAAGAGTGTGACAATGTGACTAAGCACCAGTAAGCTAGGGGCTGCCCCCAAGATGGCCCTCGTGCTTGCTTCAGAGCAAGCTGAAGGCAGGGAAGGGTGGGGTGAAACTCCTTTTAAAATTCAGGGCTCAGCTCCGCCAGTTCCTGGACTCTGGGGCTAATGAGGGAGAGTGATGATGCATTTAGGCTACAAGCTCTGCTGCCCCACCTTGGTCTGGAGAGTAGCTTCTCAACCAATTGAATCCTCGAAAGTCATTCTAATTTGGTAGGGGAAGCAGAAATTGATGGGAGGTTGTATTTAGACAGGATTTTCAATTCTGTGTTGAAATTCCTAGTGCAGTTTTTTTAAGACTTTGAAAATTTCCAGAAGCAAATGGACACAATCATAGGTTCTTCTGCAAAACCACAGAGAGGTGGGGATTTGTTGTATTTTAGACGTGTCCTAAGTGATACTGGAACCAACCTCTTCCTCCAAATGTAACGGGTTGGATATATAATTGCCTTTTACAGGGAGAATCAAGAAGACTGTTTCTCTTTATTCCATGTTTCAGAGGTGATCAAAAGACTACAGAGATAGTTGATAGTCAGCAAAGGGGTCCTCCCTTATATTTTTTTCTAGAAGCATGTCAGTATCTACAGTTATTAAATGAAGGTCACATCCATCCGTATACATGCATCTCAGTTGGTCACAGACTTGCAGAAGGGAAAAGGTGAAGGGAACTCAGACACAGGCAAAGGCTGTGCCATCCATCCTTCAAAACACAGATATAGGTGGCATTAGACCCTTTTATTCATGGAGAGTTTCTAAATTCATGAAGTGCCTGATGGTAGGAATAAGACAATGGACACTTTCTAATCATTTATTTATCCATTCATTGACTCATTTAATGAACATATTCTAAAAGCCTATGTTCCATACTGGGGTTTTGGGGGGCATTCAAAAAAGCAATCACACACGATCCCTTCAGACAAGGACATTTAGTGTAAGGGAATGAGCATGATAACAAAGGTTTACAGTGTTGTGCATGCCACACTGCACTGGTTACAAGCAAAAATATTTACTAGCAAAAGATATTTACTAGAATCCTGAGATAATTCTCAGCCTAAGCTTCAGAAGGACAGGAATAAGACAATTCCCAGGTATCCTAAGGGTGGATGTTATGTTGAATGTCCCCTCCAAAAACCATGTGGAAGTTGAATTGCCACCTTGAAGTGGTAATTAGATCATGAGTGCTCTATCCTTACGAATTGATTCATACCATTATCACAGGACTAGGTTCCTGATAAAATGAGGTTTGGGGATCTGATTTTCTCTCTGTCTCACATGCGCTCACTTCCTGAGGAGGCCATGCTTGGATAATTTACATGGAAAGATAAGGACAGCAGAGACTGACGGTAGTTAAGCAGACCCATGGGAGAAAATAGAGATAAGAGAGCTTATGACTGCTGAGGAAGGGAGGAAGGGAGGAATGTAGGCAGGCAGGCAGAGTGAGAGAAATGAACCACTGCTGTCCACAGCTTTTCAGCTTCTTATTCTGGTCCCTTGAAAAGCCCTGTTGTGTTAGTGTGTTTGGTTGTCATGAGAGAGGCTTCTATTTCTCCAATAAATGCCTTTTGAGTCAATTCCTGTCTCTTGCTATCCTTGAAGGACAGTGGGATGTGGATTTGCATAGATAGGCCGAAAGGTGAGGAAGAACATGGCAGGCAACGTGGCCCAAAGGTGGGCAAGTATGAGGCTTAATTAAAGAAGAGGAAGAATATTTTAGCTTGACTTGTTCCTTTTGTAGACAAAGGATGGGAAGCAAGATGGACAGGCAAGTGAAGTTGAAGCGTGAAGACTAAAGTGTTTTGAAGTTTATTTGGAGATAAATTTGAGTTGCTGAACTTTTCAGCTGGGGCATAAGATGATCGGGCCTGGACTTTGGGAAGATCACAGGAAATGGACACCACTTTTGTGTGTAAAGAGGGTGCAAGTCTCCTGCTTTCCTAGGAGAGAGGAAGGGAATCCCTTCTATGCCTCATTTCCATGCAATCTGGCTGGGATAGCTCATTACCTACTTTTAAAAAATATGTCCCCTTCATCATGGGTAGTACCCATGAAAAAAACCAGGATTCATCTATTCTGTTTCCCAGACCAAAGCCAGGTGTGAGGGTGAGGAGTAGGAATTTTACAACCGGAATGGTCCAATTCTTTGAAGAGATCTATTGTCAAGGCAAATTTCCTCTTACCTGCAATAAACAGATTACATAAAGCAATGCATGCTGAGATATTCTGATTTTCAGAACATCATTTGGATGGCCCTAAACAGGCAGAGAATGGTTGCCTAACAATGGAGGTTGTTTATTACTGTTTCTTTTAAGTGGCACAGAAAAACCTCCTCATGGCCACACCCCAGACCAGGGGGCTGAGGAGAAGAGTCAGGTGGGGAGCTACAGGCGCAACTTCAGGCAGGCTTTGTTTGTTGCTGCTCCCTCACTCACTGTGATGAGTCCTCTGCATTGGGAAGGGAAACATAAGGAGTACAGGAACAGTGAGTACCGACTAATTTAGCAGCCAGCCGGCTCTCAGCAGTGATGGCTAACAACCAGGTTAGAAAGCAGAGATGATTTTAAATAATAAGCCTTGCTGGGGGTGAGTGGAACGAGTCCAGTAATAGCCTAGTTAGGCAGGTGTGTTCTGGCAGAGCTGTGCTGGGCTGAGAGGAGGCTCTTTTAGTTTGAGGTGAAGGATTCCATATGGATAGGATGAGACGGAATAAGGCAGAGTGCTAGGAGTCAGGCTCATGGTCACTGGCGCTTGCTGGCTACATGGTGGTTCTGCCAATTAGCCCAGGCTTCCCCACTTCTCCAGCTCACTGTTGCTGCTAATGGGGGTGAGGTCGAGAGGGTATTCCTCACTTCAACTCCCACCTCATCACTGCCTGACTCTAGTTCCTGACAGTCAGTTCTGCAGTTGACACTTCTCAGCAGCACATGTAGAGGTGCCCATGGTGAGGGAACATTCGCGAGAGGGACATGGAGAGTTAAAGCAGTGAAAATTCTGGTAAGAAGCAAAGGATTAAAGGAGAGTAGATGGTCCCTTTTTTTTTGGCCCAAGTTGTGTGGTAACGGGGCCTTCCCTTGGCACAGGGAAAGGTGCCCTGCTCTGTGTATCAGTTCATGGCTTATAAAATGTGGAACATAGAACAGAAGACCTAATGGTTGTTCTGATGCTTGTGTGAGTGATTTTGTGGATTTCTGAACTCAGATAAGTGAAGTTTATTCTCCATTGCTTGGAGAGAAGGTAAGAAGGCCACTGTAGCTCAGAAGGAGGGGGCCCTTTTCTCTTCGGTGAGACTCAGATCATAGTTTGCAGAGGAAATCAGGCCTGGATTTTTAGGGGACTGCACCTGCTGATATTCCCATAAACAGACTGAGAAAACAGGGTCTTTGCCTAACTTTCTGACACATGGCCAACAGACAACACTCTTTCCTGCCGTTTTGGCAGAGAAGGGATGAACTCCGTAAAACCAAAGATTGTGGAATGTGAAAGGAGGATTCCACTTTTACTTCAAGGTTTGGAAATTATTGTTTCAAGGGTTTTTTGTTTTTAAACAGTGAGTTCTCTATTTCTTTGACTGGTGTAATTTAAATTGATTGAGTTTCAACTAATTCCACCTTTTTACCAATAGAGAAACACTGTTATACTTTATTTCTCTCTTCCTTGTTTCATTCCAAACCACATATTAACATATGCTCAGGAAAGGGCAAAGAGAATGTATGGAAGTTCAAGAGGTTCATATATCCAGTTGGGGAGGAGCAGCCTATAGAGACAGCACAATATGGATTAAAGCACAGTGTCTAGTCTGTGATAGAGTTTACTCAACATCTTTTGGTCTAAAAAAAACAAAAATGGAAGAACAAGAAGGAAAGAAAGAATACATTCTCAGTAATTTTGTTTTCTCTGCTTTCAGGAAGGCTTTCCTATTGAATAATTCTGGAAAATTCTTTTCTTCTTCATGGAACCAAGTTGTGTGTCTCTGTGTATTCATTTGCTGTCCCTGTGTCTACCCTCTTTTCCTCTCAAACTTCTTTTCACTCTTTAAACGCCACCTCAACTTCACCTTTATTCTCCTTTCCCATCCCTATTTCCCCTCCTCTCTTGGGAAGGGAAATGACTGGAATACTCCCTGTAAGATGCTCCAGGGAGTGAAAATTCCGTGTCTCCTTGGCTACAAATGTCCTTTACTGGGGTTTAGTTTTATAGAGGCCAAGGTTCAAAGAAAATGCATCTGAGATGCCCTGTAGCTGGCCACTCCTGCACTGGGCCCTTGTTCACTTCACCTGAATCCTGAATCTCAGTTGTAGTATATTTCTGAGGCAAGTTGCAATCTGTTGCTTTCACCCAAAATGCTACACTGCTGATAAGCTGGAATCGGCTCTTTTCCACAGTAGGCTTTTGAGGCTCCATTATAATTTAGAAATTGTAAAATGGCATAATGCATGAGTACAGCCATGAAATGTTAAGACTCCCTCTATTAATCCAAAAGTGAAAGGAAATGGGCAAGCTGTCCAGCTTACAACAGTGCTTAAGGCTGTAGCAGGTGCTCTCCATGAGATTTCAAGTCTGACTTGAGCATCTTTCTCCTTGGCTCTTCAGTGACACAGACTTTCTTCCAAGTCATTCGCTTGGTGGCCTTATCTTTCTGTAGAAAGTAAGAGTACAGTTCATGTTCACTGTTCATCTAAACTCAGGCTATTAGCCCATTTGTGATCATCTAAATGTCAGTTTCTGCTCCAAGGCACCTTTGTTAGTTTACTAGGTCTCAAAGGTTTTAAAAGGTAAGTCAAACATTTTCAAGTTTATGAGACTGAAGTTTCTTGGCTATAGATGGGTGGTAACATCAGCAGAAGGGAATCAAGCCATAAAACTTGCATTTGAGGTATTGAACAATTACATTTGTAGTGATTTTACAACCTTGTGGGAATTTATTTTGAAATTGTTATTTGATGGCATAGGTGGCCACTTACATTTTCTCAATCGATTTCTCCTCTAAGCTTTGTGTCTCCGCTCAGCACAAGAGCGCCACTTTGAAATAGGGCAATGGCTTTGCATATTGGTTTCTTTACATGTATTGGTTCTCTACTCCATTATAGGATTTTAACGGATGAAGCTGGAGCATGCCACATCCACAGTCACAGGAGGGAGCTACTGTTCAGGGTGGTGTGCTGACTCAGAGAATCCATCCCTTCACCCTTTTTCTAGCCCCAAGCATAGCAGGCGCAGTGCATTCCTGTCAACATAACACTGCTCTCCAAGCAGGCCTGTCCTCGGCGATCAGGCAATGGAGTCAGACGATGTCTCTCAGCAGCACAAGCTCCTTTGAGTTCTAGGATTTGCCTCGGATGACAAGGTGGAAACTCAGATGTGAAGAGGAAGGCAAACCCAGACCAATTCAAAGCTGGAGAAAGAGAGAGCAAAACTGAGTACCATTTAACTATTTGCCCTGTGGCCTAGAGAAGATCCTGCAGAAATATTAGTAATTCTGCTTTTGAAGTTTTCCATTTTGGTCTCTCCTGCCTTGAAAAGAATTTCTTAGATCTTTATTGGCATGAGAAAAACTTAATCCATATGCCGATGATACTCCAACTAATATTTTCATTCCAAACTCTGACATTCCCGTGGGATGACTAATGGGTAGCTGAAATTTAACATGATCAGCATTAAGACACCTTCATCTTTCCTCATACTTGATGTTTTTAAAATCTTCCCCATCTTAGTAAAAACCAACTCTCACTTGACTATAGAGTCATCCCTGAAGCTTTTTATATACCATTATACCCCTTTTTTTATACTGGGAAATGAACCCAGGGGTGCTTACCCATTGAGCTACATCCCTAACCATTTTAATTTTTTATTTAGAGACAGGGTCTTGCTAAATTGCTTAGGCTTTGCCGAGTTGCTGAGGCTGGTTTTGAACTTGCAATCCTCTTGCCTCAGCCTCCAGAGCTGCTGGGATTATAGGTGTGTATCATCATGTCTGGCTTTGCATCCTATTTTAGATACATCTAGAAATGTCATTAGCTCTATGTTCAAACCATATCCAAAATTTGATCACTTCTTACTTCCTGGTTGTCACTACCCCATCTAAGCCACCATCATTTCTTCCTTGGATTATTTAATAGATTCCCCCAAAAATCTACCTGCTTCCAATCTGGTCTCTTTACATTTTATTCACAGTATAGAAGATGGAGTGGTTGCTATAGTTTGCTCTATAATGTCCCCCAAATGCTCATGTGTTGAAGACTTTCTCCCTAGCTGGTAGTTCAATTAGGAGGTGGTCTTGAAGAGATGGGAATAATTGGAGGAAGTAGGTCACTAGGGATGTGACCTCAAAGGGGATATTTTATCTCTGGCCCCTTTTGTCCTTTCTCTCCCTGTTTCTTTCTGCTTTCTGGTCACCATGAGGTGAGTGGCTGTGCTCTACTATGCACTTCTTGCCATGATGTTCTGCCTCACCAATGGCCCAGAGCAACAGGGTCACGTGACCATGGATGAAACCTCAGAAACCATGAGCCAAAAGAAATATTTCCTTCTTTAAGTTGATTTTCTCAGGTATTTCATCACAGTGGCAGAAAACTAATGCAGTGATCCTTTAAAAATTCAACCAGACTATACCACTTCTCTGCTTAGCCTGTCCTCTTGTCTCCCTGACTCTCCCTCCTCCTCCTCCTGTCCCTTGCTTACTCCACTCCAGCTCCTCTGACTTCCTTGCTGTTTGTGAATATGTGGGACTTATTCTGCCTCAGCATCCCTCATCTGCTTTTCCTCTTCATGTAAAGCATCTCCTCTAGTGCAATCAGAGTCACATACCCTCCAGAAATATGAGTGGCTTCTTTCCTCACCCCTTTGAGATCCTCGTCTATGTCACTTTCTCAAAGAGGATTTCTCTGATTACCTCACTACATCGTGGTCCTACTGGATACATCCTATTCTGTCTCCCATTTTATTTTTCATCGTAGGACTGATAGTTGGCTATTGCTGAGAAACAAGTCGCTCCTAAGCTCAGTCATCTGTTTCTCCTGCCAACCCAAATGTAAGTTGACTGAGCATACATAGGTGATGTGGGCTGGGTTTGGCTTCACTCTGCTCTCAGGGGTGGTTTGTCTGACCTGAATTCCTCCTTTCAGGCAGCCTCGGGTGGGCTCTAGGTGATTTCGTTGTGGGGTCCACACAGAAGAGGCAGCAGCTACCCAGGGAAAGTTCTTCTCATGGTCACGGTAGAAATGCAGGAGAACAAACCCAGCCTACAAGCAACATTTTCAGCCTTCTGTGGTATGAATGGGATATCTGTGGTGAACGTGTTTTTGTGAAGTGATGCGTCTGTCTTGGCTTAGATGAAGTGTTCCCATTAGTCAGAACCCCCTCCTGGGTCTCACTCTGTCACTTCTTTTGTTCAATATCGCCTCAGTGTGACTTTCTCTGACAACCGTTTGTAACATAGCATCCTTCTTTTTATTTTCCTACTCTGCCCTGTTTTTATCAAGTATTTACTTCTATATAACATTTTATTAAATATCTATTTGGTTGTTCTCTGTGTCTCTCTTATTAGAATATAAGCTTCATGAGGGTAAATTCTTTGTCTTGTTCATTGCTGAATTCTCAACGTGTAGAATGGTGTGTGGAGTTCCACAAGTTTCAATAAAACTTTTGAATAAATTATGAAAAACAATGGTAAAAGAGGTCTAAGACTGTGTTATGGGAGGGAACATGTCCATCTCTGTATCATGTGACATTACCGTATAACATGCATTTACTAGGGCAGAACTCTTTTTTTATTGGTACCAGGATTGAACCCAGGTATGTTTAACCACTGAGCCCTGAACAACCCTTTTTACTTTTCATTTTTTAAAAATTGTAACTCTTTTATGTTTCTAAATCACATATAAACACATATACACATTGAAAGATATTTACAGATTTTAAAATGTATCTTAGTTTTCTGGTGAGGGGACAATTTGGTTCAAGTTATAAAAATACTTATGAATAGTCATTTCCACATATAAACTCTATGAAAGAATTGCTATTCAGATAATCATACATTAGTTTTTCTCTCTCTCTCTTTTTTTTTTTTTTTTTTTGGAAACTTTCACTTTCTTTTTTTTTTTTTTTCAAAAGAAAATTTTTTTCTGGGTTTCACTGCTCAGAGCCTACCTCACTAAGTTGCTGAGGCTGGCCTTGAACTTACAATCCTCTTGCCTCAGCCTTCTGAGT
The DNA here is from genome assembly GCF_902686455.1 of Sciurus vulgaris. Lineage (NCBI taxonomy): Eukaryota > Metazoa > Chordata > Mammalia > Rodentia > Sciuridae > Sciurus > Sciurus vulgaris. Next base: position 82,214,978 of record NC_136465.1, read on the forward strand.
TGCTGGGAGTACAGGTGTGCACCACTATGCCCAGTGGCAGAGCTCTTTTTGACATAACATCAAAACCTCTGTATTTGTGTGTGTGTGTGTGTGTGTGTGTGTGTGTGTGTGTGTGTGTGTGTGTTTTAATTTGCTTATGAAATACTGTGTTCCTTTAAGAGGATCTCTAAATTTTTCTTGATACTTCATGTGATATTTTGATTATTTCTGAAGCCATTCTCTGTGCCTGTAATATATCTGTGCCTCTTGTCTGCAGGTAACGTTGAAAGTGGTGGAGTTGAGCTAAAAATATTCAGAAGAAGCTAAGCAGTCGGCATTGCTTCAGCCTTGCACATTGACTGCTTTTGTGTCTTATTCTTGCATCTGGTATCAAAACAAAAATCTGTAACATGGAAAGATATTCTAGTTCAGAAGCAATCTATTATTGTCACAGATAATGAAGAAGGTAGTTTTAAAAAACACCCAATGTTCTCTAGGCTGCCTCTCTAGGCACCCACCTTGATTCCACAATGAATAATCCCATTCATCCCCAAAAGACTTAACATTTGTAAAATCTGAATTACAGTAATTTCAAAATGCACATATCTGTATGGTGTGTGTCCCTTTTTAGAGCACTTTTACATCATTAGTATTTTTCCTTAGAAGACAAAATAGCATGCTTAATCCCATTTGACTTGGGAAGAACCAAGGCACAGAAGAATTAAGTGACCTCCTGAAGGTCATTTGGCTAACTAGTGACCAAGTCAGTACAAAATCTCCAAACTTCTGTATTGTACAGATTTTGAAAGCTATAATTTTAAGATAATGTATTCTGATAACTGTTATTGAACCTCTATTTTCTATATTTAAAATCATTGGTAAACTTAAAAAAATAAACTTGGAAGGAATGTAAGTTTCCTAGGTAAAGCAATAAGGCAAGGATAATCTACATTATGATTAATGACTCTTCCTTGCCTCATCACTGTATTTACGAGGATAAAACCAGGACTATGTTAATGGAGTAAGGTGTGCACAAAAGGGCAACATGAAAGATGAGGGAAATGTGTGTCAGGGAAGGAAGCTATCCCTAACAGTGTGTATAGGATGCAAACATGTGTGCTAATGCTTCCTTTGCCATTCTGGTCTTTCTCAGGCTTTCCCACATGGGGACCTAGTCCTGTCTGGTACTTGAGCCAATCTTGACCAGGGGATCAGCAGTCTCAGTCTTGCAGATGGTCGGGTATGGCATTTGCTGAATGGATCAGGTGTTTGACATGAGCTAAGGGAAACCATATGTTCATCAAGTGCTTTGCTGTCTTTTGATCACTACTGTGGTCAATTCATTTGACTGGATTTCTATTTGGAGTGCTGTCCTGAATACAGACCATTTTCCTGGGACCCTGAAACTCCAAGTAACCTGTACCAGCTGATATCCTGAGGGGGTGGCCAGGTTTTGTTTTCTGTAGACTCAGGCAGTGTCTGGGGATATAAATGGATTAATGTTTCTACAGCTGTCCTGAGTTTAAGCATGATTTGTGGCATTCAATGCTGAAAACCCAGTGCCTAGAATGTGGTAGTCAATGAATGAATGTGCAAATAAAAATGCACGTTTCCTGGATTTCTACGGCAACTCATTGGTGAGACCCTTCTTAGACAGGACAACTGTCTGGACAAATCCTGAATTGCACCATCCTTTTTAGATTATGAGGTTTTGGATGTCCACCGGCACTCAAGAGGTCCATTAGCAGCAAATTCAGTATTCCTACTGGTGGTCACATGTGCAAGTGTGTACCTTACAAGGGTCTCTGGTTCACTCAAGCCTTTACCCAACATGGCTGCCCAAGCCCATATACCACCACCTGACAGTGAGTGGGAAGACTCCTGTCCACTTTTGGGGCCATGACAGCCATTTCAAAAACCAACTATTTTACCCTTACTAAATGATGCTAAAATGCTTTTTGAGGAGAAGGAAGGAGAAATCTCTGGCTCATGCTCAGAATTTTGAAAACAGAATTAGACTTGGCAGTGGGAAAAATTCAATTCCATTTAACAGAGATTTATTTATTTTTAAAGTACTTTTATATGCTTGGAACCACTGGAATGAAAAAGAGAAGTCAGTCATGGCTTTTGCTCTCTAGGGATTCACAATTTAGTGACTGGGATAGACCCAATAATAACTGAGGCAGGTGCAATAGTTCCAGGGTTAGACCAGCTTAGCAAGCACTGTAGCAGGGTGAGAGCACAGAACTTGTGGGTTTGATAGTTAAATATTTCTGGAAAACTGAGGACAGGTAAAGTCCTGGTGACCTAGAGCTTGTCCTTGGTGTCTTTCCATTTCCTTTTTGAGATTCTTTTAAAGTTAAATTTGATTCATTAATACATTCCAATGTTCAAAACCCAAAATGAATCCAGTAGCTACACCTTAAGAAGTCTTTCTCTCATCACGTGCTCACCAGACCATTCCCTCTACCTCTGTTTCCTATAGCAGGCATTTGGATTGATCTCACGTATATTCTTCTAGGGTGACTTTCTGTGAACAAAGAAGGTGAGAATAGATATTTTTATTCCATCCTTTTTCTCACAAAAAGTTACCATATTACATATGGCTTTTACCTTGCTTTTTTTCTTTTACAATATGATCCCAGAGATGACTATACTTCAATAAATCTAGAATTTTTGATTGATTTTTACAAACACATTGAAGTTCTTGTAGTTTACTTAACCAATTCCTTATGGATGGATGCTTGGAGTGCTTCCAACTGTTTGCTATTAAAAATATTGTTGCACAAACCATTATATCCATCATTTCAAATGTGTGCAAGTGTACCTGTGGGGAAAGTACCCAGTGGGACTGCTCACAAACCTGTTTTCTTTTTCTTTTTAAATCAAGCTCACCATTATGCCCAGTCTCAGTTATTTATTTTGTTGTAGAGACTCTCAAAGACTAGAGGAATGGGTCTTTTCAAAAATATTTTTCTAGTTGTATATGGACGCAATACCTTTATTTAATTTATTTATTTATATGTGATGCTAAGGATTGAACCCAGTGCTTCACATATGCTAGGCAAGCACTCTACTATGATCCCAGCCCCAGAATAGGTCTTTTAATGGTTGAATTCCAGTTCAATGAGGAGACATTAGGTGGGAGCTTAAGATACTTCTTACATTGTAAGACAGACAGAGAACAATGTGAATATGATCTGCTTATACTATTAACTCAATTATCATGATTTCTGATTCCATCAGTATTTGTTTTGGCCTAATTAGTGGCTTGCTCTACACTCATTCAAGTCCTGATGTATTCTGGAGTTAAGAGTGGATTAATACTTGGTCTCTGCTATGTAACTCATAATGTATCCAGATATGTGAACAGTTAACTACGCACTTGTGGTAGGTATTGCTGTCTACATATAGATAGGTTAAGCCTTGCCTACAACAGCCTTTCCTTCTTTGTGCATTCTCTCAACAATCTGGTAGAATCCCTCACTGTCTCTGCCATATACTCCATAGGAAGTATAATGCACAGGAATTGTAGTCTGAAAACTTGGATTTTTGCTTTGATCTTGGTCATTTATTAGCATGTAGTTCTTATGATTATGAAAATCTCCATCTGGGATGTCCAGAGTTTCAAACGATGTAAGCATTTGAAAGTGTTTTGTAAATTATTGTTTACACCTTTTCTTCCCCAAGAAGACACACTGTGAGGGTTGTGTGAATAATTTCAGTGGCAATGATTGTATGAGTCTGTGACACTTCAGAGGCTCTCAGATCCCTTTCCTTTTCCAGGTAGACTTGTTTGGGTCACCTGCAGTCAAAGGTAGCCATGAAAGATCTTTTGAAATAGCTGCCCATACAATTTCTCTGGTGGTGGAGGGCTTGTATGCCTCTTATGCAGGCTCCTGTGTTGACCCACTTCTCCTTCCCTGTCATTGTTGACTTTGTCACCAGGGAGCCACTGAGCTGAGAATCTTGCTTTTGCCAATGTGGGGAGAGCTGTGAGGTGTCATCCTTGGGAAGTATGCCAGAAGCTTTTGGAGTTGAACCCAAAGTGTTCCTCTATGCAGTGGTATATCAGTGTCAGTACATGGCCAGAATTTGGCATCTGTATCAGCCAGGGTGAGGTCAGGAGGAAAAAACCAGGCCAGGCAGCCCTACAGAAGAGAGATAGTATGCAGGACTCATCTCAAAGGTGCTGTAAGGGCTGAAAATTCTACTTGTAGTTAGGCAACTCAGAGAATAGCAAAATCCATAATCTGCTACTGTTCCTTCAGTTAGGGGCAGTAAAGAAGAGGTGATGTTACCAGTGTCCAAGAGTCAGATCAGTCCATAAGGACCTGCAGGATCACAGAGAAGATAGCTCAGGATGAGATTGCCTACCCAACCCTCAGGTGGAGAAAGAGATACATTCCATGCCTTCTCCCTTCCTGCCATCCTCTAGTCTCTTGCTAGTGCCTTCTGTGAGCAGGACCCAGGGAGGAGACAGTTGGCAAATGAGCCTGGGAAATACATTTTGAATCTGAGAGCAGGTAGACAAATGACCAGCTCAGAATCTCTACTCACTCTTAAAGTGTTCCCACTAAGTGGGGAAGGTTGCTTCCAGTCTTCCTCTTATTTGTGAGGCCAAATTCTTCTGTCTTGAGAGTTGACTGAAGTTTTCAGATTCTTTATTTTTAAAAAATTCTTTTTTTCAGCATGTTCTTTGGTTCCTGTACAGGGTGCTCATGATAGTCTCCAACAAAGATTCTCAATGCAAATTATTCTACCTATTTTCTTTGACACCTACCATTATCTAGCCAGCTCTTGCTTCAGGGGCTTGTGGGATGCAGAGGTAGAAAAGGGGCTGTCCAGAGCCAACAGGTCACTGCAAAGGCCAAGTGCATTTGAATCATAGAGAAGCCAGAGAATTCCGAGGAGGAACAAGATAATTACTGGGGCTTCACAGTGGTTGTTATTGTCACTCTTACCACTCCTTTAGGTTACAGGGAACAGCTCTCTAAATAGCTTTACCTTTAGCCACAATCTCCTACTCTTGATTAGAATTATAGAATTTTAGAACTAAATGTTGTTAGAAATCGTCAATTTCAATATTTTCTTCTCTTCCTTCATTTGATAAAAAGCAAAAATGAGGCCCAGTGAAGTTAAGTGACATGAACCAGATCACATAATGAGTTAGAAGTGTGGGCTGATTTCAAAACATTCCCTTTTTATCTACTGAGTCAATTTCACCTAAGTTCTGTATTGATTCACTATCTTAATATAGTCTTCCAAAACATTTAAACAATTTCCCTTCTGCTATTCAGAATTTCTAGGTGTTGAAGATTGCTTTACATGACCTCCTGGATTTCTTTTGCAGATTGCTCATAGCAAATTTTAATTTTCTTCTGCTGCTTCCTCCTCACCTGATACGAATTATTCAGATTCTATGAACATATCAAATGAGCTCAGGTTTGAATTGGCTTGTGACTTGCTATATTACAGGGTAGGGTTGTGTGACTTTTCTTTCTCCCATATCATTTTGGTATAAACATGCTAGAGTTCTTTCTGTGAGAAGTTCTGAGATTTTATTGCCAGTAAAGTAAAGTGGAAAACCAATACTATCATTTTCACTGTAGGTTTTATTTCCCTGGTGAAACATGAAGAAATTGGTTCAATGAGGAAACCAACTACATATAAGCATGGAAATCTGTGGACTCCAGGCTCATGACAGCCCCATGAGGGTGTGGAGTTAGGGAAGGAGGACAGTATCCTGAGCTTTGGTAGAAGAGCTGAGTCCTGACGCTCTCACCAGCTTCTAGCAGTTTCTTATTGCAGTTTAATTTTTATCTCCATAGGAGAGGAGAAAAAGACAAAGAAACCAAGAGGATAAAGATGGAAGGAAATGAAGAGACAGAATACGAAAATTCTTCCACAGAAGGAAAGAGGCCTTGGGAAAATAAGAATCAAAGAAGAGGGCTATGTGTCATCCCAAAGTATATTTAATGAAAATATGACAAGTTTTTTGGTCAGTAGCACAAAGATTGATTATTTATTTTCATCACCATGAGTTAATGAGACCCAGGACACATTTCTTCAACTGCAGAGAAATCAGAGTGCTCACAGGACCAGGTTAGTCTAGTTTGCAGCTGCAGAGACTAACACATAAGATCTCACAGGGCATGGAAGGGGGAATGAGGAGGAGGCAGGTGGAGCCATCTTCATCCATGGAAATGGTGCTTCATGCATACCAGGAACTCAGTAAGCACTTGTTGATCTTTGATTACTCTCGTCCCTATTTGTTTTGATGCACTCATCATGATACCAACTTAGAAACAGTACAAAGACTGAGCCATCTATTTTTAAAGTTGTTATGACCAATACTTGATTTAAAAAAATTGAGCACCATAAGAGTTGGAAGGTTAAGAAGGAGTGGGTGGAAGGGAAAAACTTCATGGGCTAACATAAAGACAGAGACTGTCACTCCTCTGGGATGTAGTGGAGAAGAAGGAATCTTTTAGAATCTTCTAGAGAAGGTTGGTGCCCATATAGTGGAGGGGAGCATAGAATGGAAAACATCTACATTTTAATCAGCTAGAAGGGGAAATGGTATAACTATCCTGATTTTATCAAAGCATTTTTGCAGATATGTTTGTTCTTGAGGCTCAGTTTTAATATACCACCTGCAATCTCTCCTGGAACTTGGAACCATATTCAGATGGAAAAAAAAAGTTGGAGCTAATTTATCCTATGCTGGTACCCTAACAGAACCATTAGTTGGTGTCTGTTACCTGGATCCCAGAGATGTCTTGGATCCTGCCCTTCTTGAATCTGTTTGTACCTTTGCACATTTCTTTGATTTTGAAAGCTATTGCTCATTCTTCTAATATGATCGCTCTCTCTCTGTCTCCTTTTACTTTCTCTTTTTCTCTCTCACCCTTCTTCTCTTTAACTTAAGTTGAAAGACTATTTCTGTTGCTTGCATTTAAAAGACCCTAACATAACCAATAGAGCTCCAACTTCCTACCAAACCACTGATTTCCTCACCAGGCATTTTGAATTTCTAACATTTCTAGTAACAAATACTTTCTAGATATGAAATGAACTGATGTCACCTCAGTGTAATGGCAAACTTTATAAGCCTGGGGCTCTCTCAAAGCCCCAAGTGAGCTAGCTGTTCTATACTCATAGGATCTAGAAGTTTTGTAAACTGCAATGGGCATTTGTATACTCCTCAAATCATATGTGGAATCCTTAATCCCTAGGAGGCGGTAGAACATAATTAGGTCACTAGAACTTTGGAATTAGTGCCTTCATAAGAAGAGGCCAAGTCAGGCATGATAGTACCTGCCTATAATCTCAGCAGCTCAAGAAACTGAGCAGGAGGATTGCAAATTCAAAGCTGGCCTCAGCAATTTAGCAAAACCCTAAGCAACTTAGGAAGACCCTGTCTCAAAATAAAATATAAAATGGGCTGGGAATGTGGCTCAGTATTAACCGCCCTTGTGTTCAATTCCTGGTAACAAAAACAAAAACAAAAACAAAAATAAAATCAAACAAATACCCTGCAAAGTCCAGACAGTTAGCTTGATGTCTTTCTGTCACATGAGGCTGCAGCAGGAAGATTGTTGTGTCTGTAAACCATAGAGAGGGTTCTCACTGAGTACCCATTCCTGTAGGGACCCAGATCTCCGACTTCCAACCTCCAACCTCTCTGATCATGAGAAATACATGTTAAGTCACCTAGTATGTGGGTTTTTTTTTTTTTTTTTTTTTTTTTTTTTGGTTATAGCAGTCCAAGTCGACTTAGGTGTAAACTTCCCCAGATAAATATATGGATCAGAACAGGAAAAAGCACAACATGGTAGGAGAAATGAATTCTAATTCTGCTACTGACAGGTGAGTCACTTGATATTGCTAGGCATAATTTTCTGTGAGCATAATACCTGCCTCACAAGGTTGATAAGACAGTGACTGAAGTCATGTGTGAAAGTGACCACGTTGCACCTGGCACGTGAAGGACCAGTTTCCGTATTTCCCTATGGGAATGTAAGTGCCAAACACTTGTGCTTGGGAGAATGCGTTTAGCAGTGGATAGTGAGTTTAGACTAGGGACTAGGGATTTAATAATCTTTGGAGATGTGGGTTTTTGGCCAGAGTCACTAAGATTAAAGCTTCTGACCAGAGGAGACAGAAAAATATCCAGGAACTTAAAGACAAGAGAAAGGCAAAGAGACAGTGATGCAGAGATTAACAAGATAAGGGGAAGAGGGAGGGCAGAATGGGGGTAAGGAGAGAGAGAGAGAATAAATTCAAGGCAGAGTACACCAGAGAGAGCCAGAAATTCATGGCCAGAGACAAAATGTGTCTTATGAATTTTCTCTGCCTCTGAACTCCCACATTGGTCTGGGACCTAGTACCCAAGGATCAGAGAGATTGACATACAGCACCAGCACCTGCTAGAAACCCCAGAGTTGGCAATAGCTGAAGCTGAGGCTTTCTGCACAAGCCAGAATTTCTGCAAGCTACTGAGGCTCTCATTAAACACACTGTAATTTCTGTGTGTTCTCTCCACTGTACCTTAAAATAAATGTATTCTTTATGATCTGGAGAGATGCCTACTCTTCTAATTTGGAAGAAATATAAATGTTGGTAGTATGTCTCTGGAGAATGTTACTACCTATCATCATTAAGGGAGAAAGTAATGAGAGAGCAGGAGATTAACTAGTTAGTTGGGGAATCTACTTAAAAAAAAAAAAAAAAAACAAAAAAACAGGGAATTGGCACCTCAGGGCCTAATCTTGAAAATTGTGCTGGCAGAGACAGAAACATGCTGAGCAGAAGAGAAACTGGGTGGTGAATGGAAAAAAAAAAAAAAATAGAAAGGATCAGAAGTGCTAATCAAAATATAATAAATATAAGGTGCTAAACTATTTTTAAGAAGAAAATCAGTATTGTTATGACATCTTTATTTAGTCAAAAATTGCATTTATTTAAAATGATTCCATGTCTGCGAACTCTGGCACATGGTCGAGATAGAGAAATCTAAGAGTTAAACCAGGGATGGCTGCTGCTAAGTTCTACATATCCCTGGGCAATGACCACAACAACAATAGCTAAACACTCCTCTGAATTGTAATTGTCACAGGGCTTTCCTGGGTCCATCTTCCTTACTCGGTATTTTAAGCCTCTCTTGCTTAATGAAATGTCATCTTTTCATAGCTGGTGACCAAATAATTGTTTAAAGTAAATCAGAATGTGAAAGGTGAAGGTGTTTATAACTTGGAGCATAATTTGCTGTGATACTTAGATTCATGTCTCCAGCTCACTAAAAATATGTCACCTTGCAGGACATGTAACCTTTCCCTACCTCTCACTTCACCAATTATAGCAAATTTCCCTTTATCCAGAGTAGCTGGAAATAGGTGGTTTTAATTTCCAGTATTCTGATTAACTGGGTATTGACATATAATTGTTTTTTTTCACAGAATGTAAATTCATCTGCTCTGGATGATGGTCATGGATTTTTGAACTTTCTCTTCCTTCTAGTCTCTCTTTGAGTGGCTCTTTTTGACATCTCTTCCCCAAGTCAACCTTCAATAAGTTCCAGAACCAATGGGATAAAACTGTCACTCAAGACTGTTCATGATCATCCCCAATAAGCATATGTATTTCACTTCCACTTACATACCCGCAGTGCCTCTCACATTCTCCATTGTAAATGTCCTGGCCTTTCTCCATGCCCCATCTTCTCTCCACACAGGAAGCTCTTCTACCTGGTTTCTGCATATTCAAATACTCCTGTCCTTGGAGACTCAAGACAATTCTCTCTTTGAAAAGCCTTCCTCTGTCTTTCCCTCCACCTGATCTCCAGTTTTTACTGACATTTTCTTCTTCTGAAATCCATATTCTTGATCTCTCCATTTCTGGAGAAATGATTTTCCCTTTTAAGCTACTAACACTCAATTTATCTTATCTAGGAATCACAACTTCCTCGAAGGCAGTATTTGTAACAGATAACTTCTCTTGTCAGCCCCCTAGGTTGTACCATATGCCCTACACACAGTAGGTGTACATTAAATGAATTAACCAAAGAACCATAATTTTTATCACTAAAATGGGTCAGAATGTGCTTTTCCCTCTCTTAAATGATTCATAGAACACTTCAGGATCTCACAGTGCTTTTGATTTATTATGATTAACGTCAACCATCATTAGAAGGGCTGCAAAGGAATCTGGATAGTTGAATTTTCTGGTTTGAATTTCTGAACAAAACCAAGAGCAAGTAATTTTAGCAACCAGGGGACCGACAGATCCTAAAGGAAAAATACAAGTGTTCATTGACCTCACATTAAATCCAGTAAATGGGGAATTAGAAGAAAATAAAATCCATCTAGGCTTGGAGTAATTTTGTCTAAGAGAGTCTAATTATTATGTTAGAGCATGATCAGAACCTCTGTGTTAATACCATTCATACAAACTCTCCCTCATTTATGACTTTAGGAAACACTGTCTACCAAGGTACTGCCTTAGAATGGCCCCAGCACTAGGCAGGAGCAAACTAACTTCCCTTTCAATTACCAGAGGCACAACTGGGATTGAAATTTCACTTGGTTCCCTGCCCCAAGGGCCGCAGGCCATAGCATTCATTTCCAAGCTGGCATAATCGTTGTCCACAATGCCATGCCTGTAGCCTGGCAGTCATCCTTCTATATAAGTGCATATTCAGATAAAAAGAAAAAAGAAGTCAGTCACTAAATAAGGTGAAAAGGTCATATCTATGATGTCAGGTCATGCATGGAGCAGGATCAGTCAAGGAAACTGAGGAAAAAAGAAAAAGGGGAAGTAGGAGCTTGTGGATGGATATGATCAGGTAGCAACAGGTCAGCTGCCAAATAAGCTCATAGAAACCAATCAAGGAGAATATGATGTCAGGAGAAAATAGGAGATCAGCCCAGGTAGAGTCAACACCTCTGAAATTTGAAGAAGTTGAAGGAATAAAGCAAAATAAGTTGTTAATGTTAAACACTCCAGAGCATTCTGGAGTTTTCTCACTAGGAGACAGCTGCATGGTCCCAGAGTCCAGGAAAGGACCTAGCTGCCAAGGAAACTTCCTCTTCCAGCCCCAGTTGCATAGATATGCCCTCTCACTCCAGAAAAACAAGCCTGAGGTCTCCTGTTGTAGAGAGCTGGGAGGGATGCTCACTGAAACCTGGGGCAGGAAGTGTTGGGTGATCATGCAGACGTGGTTCTCCAGTGGAGTCACCTTCCCAACACAAGTGCACACAGTGAAATTGGAAATGGACCCTGTCTGGAGAATGAAAGTGATGGAGACATTTACTTGGGATTCTCTAATTTCTTAGATTTATCTAATCACTACTCAGAGGCTATGCAAACTGAGAATTTGCTTAGAATTTTTTTTTCCAAACTCTGTCTCAGTCTTTGGCACTGACCAACTCTGAACCTGGTCCTTCCACAGCTGCTTATAGTGTGGGGTGCCAGCCTAGCAGAATCAGACTTGGCTGAGTCATGGGCTACAGAGGTCTGACTCCCAGGAACTGGCAGTCATGGGAGACTGTTTCAGATAGCTTAGGAGTAAGTGGCCCTGTGTGGGAGTGGCTATCATCTGATGATATGCTGATTCCCTAAGCAAATGGCTTCCCTAATTCTACCCCATCCTGTTCTTTACAGAAGAAGCCCCTCTTGGTCTGGGCCCCTTTACCTGTGTGACTATAAATAAAGGTGAAGAAGGTGGGGTCCTCCATCTTGTTGGAGGCTGGATCTGGTGGTCTGATCTGCCATACCTCTGTTCCATTTGAAAAGAATATTGACTCTTGTGTTTATTGATTAGATAAGTTTATTGATAATTAATTGATTTATTGCCAGCACCATCCTCTGACAGTTAACCCTTCCCTCATCCATGCTGAACGTGATTTGAAACCCCCACATTGTAGGATTGTGGTAAAAGCTGCTGACAATGGGAAGCCTGGCTCCCTCACTGTCCCAAGATGGCCCAGAGTAACTCCCAGGTAGAGAGCAGTCGCTTGTTACCGATTCTACAATGGAAAGGCTAGAAGGAGATAACACTGTATTTTACAGAGAAAGACATAATCTCAGATTTGTTAAGTGACTGGCCCAAGGTCACAGAGTCAGAACCAGGAAACCAAACCTCTTGATTTCCTCTTTGTTAAATTATATTCACACAGCCTTCAGAGACCATGCAAATACAAGTCAAGCTCTTATGTTCCTATCTTATTTTTGAATAGGAAATTTTAGTCCATCTTACACATAGCAGAAAATGATTCTTAAAATGATTACCATGAGGTGAAGATGTACAATCTTTTTTTTTTTTTTTTTTTTTTGGCGATGCTGGGATTGAACCCAGGGCCTGTGCTTGGGAGGAAAGCACTCTACGACTCCACAAACTGAGCTATATCCCCAGCCCAAGATGTACAGTCTTGAATAACTTACCAAATCACTTTGAACCCCTGCTTTCTTATTTGAAAAATGGGGACTTATTACTTCCCTCCAAGAATTATTGTTGGAATTAAATGAATGAAAGTGTAGGTAGAGCATCAGGTTTGGTCTTTGCACCATCAAAAGAAATATGCAAGAATGTTGAGTTTGGTGCTGTTTGTTTTATTGCCTTAGGAGTTTTGAAGCATAGTTATCCCCTGCAGGCTTTCTTTTTGCAATACTCCGCTGACGAGGAAAAAGTGAGAAACAAAAAGCACTCACTAGACCAAGAATCAAGGGTTCTAGGTTCTACTTCTAGCTCTTCTATCTGCTCCTGTAGAAACTATTTAGAATATATGAGCATCAGTTTTCTCTTCTCTAAAACTCAACAAAAGACTCTGTTTTCCATGTCTACCTCATAGAATTGTGAAAATCAAATAAGGTAATAAGTGTGAAAGTTTTTTGAAAATTAACTCAGTGAACATGTATTAAGGATGGCAGGTCCCATTGCTCATTTAATCTCCACAATAATCCCGTGCAGCAGACATATCTGACTTTATTTGAAAGCTTGAGCCTGGACAGACATTCAGGGACTTGCCAAAGCTTAATGGCCATTGAGCTGGGCAACCAAGATTCAAAAACCAAGCCCGCTGGCTCTAAGTGCTTTTTTCACTATTATGTTGAATCATGAAATTGCTATGTTTGTAGGTCAAAAAAAATATGGAATGTCAACAATTTCAAATGGTTTAACCTGCTGTAACATATTCATACAAAGAATGAAATTCAAGAAAGCAGAACTATCGAGTAGTGGCTTAGAATGTGATTAGAACTATTTGGGAACAGTGTTCTCTTGTATCAGGTAGAGGATCAGAAAGGGGTTATAAATTCTGTGTTTTGCCCAAGCCAGAATTTGTAGAACCCTGCTCTGGTGGGATGTAGTCACACAGTGGTTCAGCTGAAGCTCAATAGGAGGCAAGTTGTTAGCGTCATTATCCTCGAATCAGGGTCTTCCTTTGGTATAGTGTGTGATACCCACTCATTGTCTTATAGAAAGTTATGAATTCATCATGATTCTGAATTCAGGTGCAGACTGAGACACTGAATAATCTGTTCAGCAATGTATATTGTGTCTTTAGTAAAATGTGACTTTATGAAATTGAGATTCTTTTTAACTTGTGGATTTAGATTAGACTGTTCACTAAAATTGATGTATTTTGGTGGATTATGTCAAAGTATTTGCTCACAAGATCCTGGGAGATCAGATAATGACAGGAGGGATACTGGTTTCAGCTTTCCTTCAGCTATACAGGAAGAGACTGTGAATGTGTGCTGGGATGGTGTTGGCTTAGCAACATCCAGAAAGGAATCTTGATGTCCTCTGTGAGGGAGTGATAGAAGCTTGGAGAGCAACTACAGGGTCAAATGTATGCAGTATGCTTCATCTGGATCCCCAAGGCAGGATTATACCCCATGGACAGGGAGGAGACTTTTCTGGAAGATAATACATATTCCTACTATTGGCCCTCTTGAGGTGGGAAAAGAAGAGAGCTTTGGTCCAAGAAATGGGGAATCTTTTCTTCAGGGCCTGGAAATGGGTTAGGAGTCAGGATTCAAGGTGGGGAGAAGACATATGGATATCTTTCTAGGACTTGGTTCAGCTGGCCACTGGAAAGTGGTGGCTTTTTGATGTAGCATTTAGAGTATTTCTTTATGGAAATGTGCTTTTCTTAAGAGGAAGCTTTTAGTACATTTTCACTAACGATTACAGATCAACTTCCATGTAAAGCAATGGATTGAACACATGTTATTTACTTTCATTCTCTTCTGAAATCCCTCTGAAATGATAGAAAAATAAATTTTAAATGCTTTTATTAGTACATTATAGTTATACATAATAGTTGGGTTCATTTTGGCATAATCATACATGCACGGAATTTAATTTGTTCCACTTCAGTCCCCAGTGCCTCTTCTTTCCCTCCCCTCCTCCCTCCCTCTACTCCCCTTAGAAAAGGGATTTAAAAAAACTGTTTACCTACAACAACAAAGAGAAGAGGGAAGTAGATAATGCCAATTAAATTTTGGAGGTTGGACACCAGTTGAATGAATAAGAATTGACTTAGTAAACCTGAGACTGTGGGAAATGAGTGGAAAAAACTGAGAAGTAATTGCAGTAACACTGAAGAACTCTCCAGAGGGTCAAAAGCTGGGTCATTATGCAAGTAGGTATGAAGGTGGTGGCTGATAATAAAAGGTTTGTTGAAAATTGATTTGGAAAGAAGTTGGAGTCCTGAATCACCACCCCCACGTAGTGCAATAGAATTGCTGCCTCTCTCCCACCCTGGAAGCAGATGGGAGAAGGTAAATCAGAACATCATTAAAGTGAGGAGATACTAGACACAGTTGACATCCTGTAAAGGAAAGGGGATGTCAGTCAGCTAATTCTCTCCACAGTGAATCACCTTAATGGCCTGTGCACTAGTTCAGAGCCATCAGACTTTACTTCCCCATATAAACAAACCACCATGATAACCACACCTGCCTGACACAAGTCTATAACATGAGAGCAATAGATAAGAAGAGACATGCAAAGAAAATAAAAACTACTTGAAGAAACCAAAGATTATGCAAGCACAAGAACACTACAGATATTTGATATTCTCTGAGACAAGAGATGATGTCATATCTATAGAACAAGAATACACTTTAATCTACAACAAAAGCATTCAGAAAACAAATAAGAAAGCTTGTAGAAGTTAAAAATGATAGCAGGAATGGAAAAACCTGGAAGAGCTAGAAGAATAGCTCGAGAAAATTTCCAGAAAATATCACAAGGCAAAGAAATGCAAAAGAGAAAAAAAAAAAAAAAGATACAAAAATTACATAATCACTCCAGAATGTTCAACAATCAAAAATATAGGAACTTTAGAAAAAGAGAACAAGCAATTATGAAATTCATCTGGAAGAATAAGAAACCCAGAATAGCTAAAGCAATCCTTAGCAGGAAGAGTGAAACAGGGGGTATTGAAATACCAGATCTTCAACTCTACTACAAAGCAATAGTAACAAAAACGGCATGGTATTGGTACCAAAATAGAAAGGTAGATCAATGGTACAGAATAGAGGACACGGACATAAACCCAAATAAATACAATTTTCTCATACTAGACAAAGGTGCCAAAAATATGCAATGGAGAAAAGATAGCCTCTTCAACAAACGGTGCTGGGAGAATTGGAAATCCATATGCAACAGAATGAAACTAAACCCATATCTCTCACCATGCACGAAACTAAACTCAAAATGGATTAAGGACCTCGGAATCAGACCAGAGACCCTGCAGATTATAGAAGAAAAAGTAGGTCCAGATCTTCAACATATCGGCTTAGGACCAGACTTCCTTAACAGGACTCCAATAGCCCAAGAAATAAAAGCTAGAATCAACCACTGGGATAGATTCAAACTAAAAAGCTTTCTCTCAGCAAAGGAAACTATCAGCAATGCGAAGAAAGAGCCTACAGAGTGGGAGAATATCTTTGCCAATCATACTTCAGATAGAGCACTAATCTCCAGAATCTATAAAGAACTCAAAAAATTCTACTCCAAGAATTCAAATAATCCATTCGACAAATGGGCTAAGGAAATGAATAGACACTTCACAGAAGAAGATCTACAAGCAATCAACAAACATATGGAAAAATGTTCAACATCTCTAGTAATAAGAGAAATGCAAATCAAAACCACCCTAAGATTCCATCTCACCCCAATTAGAATGGCGATTATCAAGAATATGAGCAACAACAGGTGTTGGCGAGGATGTGGGGAGAAAGGTACACTCATACATTGCTGGTGGGGCTGCAAATTAGTGCAGCCACTCTGGAAAGCAGTGTGGAGATTCCTTAGAAAACTTGGAATGGACCCTCCATTTGACCCAGCTATCCCACTCCTTGGCCTATACCCAAAGGACTTAAAATCAGCATACTACAGAGATACAGCCACATCAATGTTCATAGCTGCTCAATTTACAATAGCCAGACTGTGGAACCAACCTAGATGCCCTTCAATTGATGAGTGGATAAAGAAACTGTGGTATATATATACAATGGAATATTACTCCGCCATAAAGAATGATAAAATTATGGCATTTGCAGGCAAATGGATGAAATTGGAGAATATCATGCTAAGTGAGAGAAGCCAATCTCAAAAAGCCAAAGGACGAATGATATCGCTAATAAGTGGATGATGACACATAATGGGGGGAGGGAAGGGTTAGTGTTAGGGTTAGAGTTAGGGTTAGGGAGGGGGGAAGTAGGGAGGAAGGAAATACTGTATAGAGGGAAAAGAGGGGTGGGAGGGGTGGGGGGAAGGGAAAAAATAACAGAATGAATCAAACAACATTACTCTATGTAAATTTATGATTACACAAATGGTATGCCTTTACGCCATGTACAAACGGAGAAACAACGTATCCCATTTGTTTACAGTAAAATAAAAAAAAAAGAAAAAGAAAAAGAGAACAGGAAAATGTGGGAGAAGAAATCATCAAAATTACAATTAAAACAAATTTCATAGAATTCAAGAGCAAAAGAAGTTTCTAGAACAAGGTGACCCACACAAAGGCATATCCTGAAATTTCAGAAAACTAGCAACAAAGAAAATTCTTTTCATGCCTCCAGAGAAAGGGAGATATGTCATGCACAAGGATATAAAATCAGAATGGCCTTGGGTGTCTCTACAGGGATGCTAGAATCTGGAACACTATGGAGAAGTGTCTCAGAAACTCTGAAGAGAAATGGGTTTTGATATAGAATTCTCTACCTAGCCAAACATACATTTAAGGTGAGGGTAGGACAAAGACATTTCAGTCACTAGTCTCAAAAAATGTTATTGTTGGCGATCCAAGTTGGCGGACCAGAGGGTGACTGCATCTCCAGTCGCTCCAGAATCCAGGATTCAAGAAGGGGAGGCATTGAGAGACTCGGACTAAAATAGAGCCACGGGGTGAGTCTCCCCCACCCGGTGAAGCGCTGCCCGGGTGGCAGGCCCGGTTTCGGGTGGCTTATTAGAGTAGGGCAGGGCAGCTAGAGACTTCCCCAGGCAGCTCTGCGCACTCGGGCAGTGGGCTCCTCCCACAGGGCCAGATTCTCCAGCATCTGGGAGCAGGTCCCCCAGTGAGAGCTTTTCTGCACAGAACCAAGCTTCAAGTCCCTGAACCAGGGCAGCGAGTTCCTGCCCGCAGGTTGCTTAGGGACCAGGACAGGGCAGCCAGGAACTTCCCCAAGCAGCCCGCAGCCCGGCCCCCTCCAGCGGGAAGCGCCTTTCCAGGCTAGCTTCTCGGAGCAGGCCCCCCAGTGAGAGCCTTTCCACACAGAGCCAGCTCCAAGTCCTGGAACCAGTAGTGGGCTGGGGCAGCTTTCCTTGGAAGCACTGCATTATCAAGTTACTCCAAGACTTCAGGCTACTGAAGGCAGGAAGGTGATACACTGGAAATCTACAGAGACACTATAAGCCAATAGAAGAATTCTGCAATAACATGAAGTCCCACTGACATCTGACCAATATGAGAAAACAAGGTAAGAAAATGTCCCAAACAAACCTAGATACTATATCAATAAAACCCAATGACAGCACAGCAGAAGAAATGTCAGAAAGGGAGTTCAGAATGTACATAATTAAAACAATCAGGGAAGCAAACGACGAGGTGAAAGAGCAAATGCAGGCATTAAATGATCGCACCAATCAACAGTTAAAGGAGCAAATACAGGAAGCAAAAGATCATTTCAATAAAGAGTTAGAGAGATTGAAAAAAAAAACAAACAGAATTCATTGAAATGAAGGAAACAATAAACCAAATTAAGAACTCTATAGAAAGCATAACCAATATGATAGAATACCTGGAAGACAGAACCTCAGATATTGAAGACAAAATATTTAATCTTGAAACCAAAGTTGACCAAACAGAAAAGATGGTAAGAAATCATGAACAGAATCTACAAGAATTATGGGATATCATGAAAAGGCCAAATTTAAGAATTATTGGGATTGAGGAAGGCTTAGAGAAACAAACTAAAGGAATGAACAATCTATTCAATGAAATAATATCAGAAAATTTCCCAAATCTGAAGAATGAAAAGGAAAACCAAGTACAAGAGGCTTATAGGACTCCAAATATACAAAATTATAACAGACCCACACCAAGGCACATTATTATGAAAATACCTAACATACAAAGTAAAGACAGAATTTTAAAGGCCGTGAGAGAAAAGAATCAAATTACATTCAGGGGGAAACCAATAAGAATATCAGCAGATTTTTCAATCCAGACCCTAAAAGCTAGAAGGGCCTGGAACAACATTTACCAAGCCCTGAAAGAAAATGGATGCCAACCAAGAATCTTATACCCAGAAAAACTTACATTCAGATTTGACGATGAAATAAGATCCTTCCATGATAAACAAAAGCTAAAGGAATTTACAAAAAGAAAGCTGGCATTGCAGAACATTCTCAGCAAAATATTCCATGAGGAAGAGATGAAAAACAACGATGCAAATCAGCAACGGGAGGAACTAGCCTAAAGGAATAGTCAAATAAAGGGGAAACCAAATCATGTCAAAAAACAAAAATGAGTCAAATGACTGGGAATACAAATCATATCACAATAATAACCCTGAATGTTAATGGCCTGAACTCATCAATCAAAAGACATAGACTGGCAGAATGGATTAAAAAGAAAAATCCAACAATATGCTGCCTGCAAGAGACTCATCTCATAGAAAGAGATACCCATAGACTAAAGGTGAAAGGGTGGGAAAAAACATACCATGCACACGGACACAGCAAAAAAGCTGGAGTATCCATCCTCATTTCAGATAATGTGGACTTCAAGCCAAAACTAGTCAGAAGGGATAAAGAAGGACATTACATACTGCTTAAGGGAAGCATAAATCAGCAAGACATAACAATCATAAATATCTATGCCCTGAACATTGGCTCAATTCTTTCTCAATTCCAGAAATCAAATAGACCACAACACAATAATACTAGGCGATTTTAACACACCTCTCTCACGGCTGGATAGATCGTCCAAACAAAAATTGAATAAAGAAACCATAGATCTCAATAACACAATCAACAATTTAGACTTAACCGACTTATATAGAATATACCATCCAACAAAGAACGAATACTTTCTTCTCAGCAGCACATGGATCCTTCTCTAAAATAGACCATGCCTTATGCTACAAAGCTACTGTTAGCAAATACAAGAAGATAGAGATACTACCTTGTACTCTATCAGATCATAATGGATTGAAATTAGAAATAAATGACAGAATACAAAACAGAAACTTCTCCAATACCTGGAGATTAAATAATACACTATTATATGATGAATGGATAACAGAAGACATCAGGAGGGAAATAAAAAAATTTTTAGAAGTAAACGAGAACAAAGACACATCATATCAAAATCTCTGGAACACTATGAAAGCAGTACTTAGAGGAAGATTTATTTCATGGGGTGCATTCAACAAAAGAAGTAGAAATCAACAAATAAAGGACTTAACACTACAGCTCAAAGCCCTAGAAAAAGAAGAGCAGACCAACACCAAAAGTAGTAGAAGACAGGAAATAGTTAATCTCAGAGCCGAAATCAACAAAATTGAAACAAAAGAAACAATCGGAAAAATTAACAAAATAAATAGTTGGTTCTTTGAAAAAATAAACAAAATTGATAAACTCTTAGCCACACTAACAAAGAGAAAGAGGGAGAAAACTCAAATTGCTAAAACTCGGAATGAACAAGGAAATATCACTACAGATACAAGTGAAATACAAAACATAATTAGAAGCTATTTTGAACATCTATACTCCAACAAAACAGAAAACCTCGAAGACATCAACAAGTTTCTAGAGACATGAATTACCTAAACTGATCGAGGAGGACATACACAACTTAAATAAATCAATTTCAAGCAATGAAATAGAAGAGGTCATCAAAAGCCTACCAACAAAGAAAAGTCTGGGACCAGATGGGTTCTCAGCCAAGTTCTACAAAACCTTTAAAGAAGAGCTCATTCCAATACTTCTCAAAGTATTCCATAAAATAGAAGAGGAGGGAACCCTCCCAAACTCATTCTATGAAGCCAATATCACACTGATACCTAAACCAGACAGAGACACATCGAGGAAAGAAAATTTCAGACCAATATCCTTAATGAACATCGATGCAAAAATTCTCAACAACATTTTAGCAAATCGCATACAAAAATATATTAAAGAGATAGTGCACCACGATCAAGTGGGTTTCATCCCAGGGATGCAAGGTTGGTTCAACATCCGGAAATCAATGTCATTCACCATATCAACATACTAAAAGTTAAGAATCACATGATTATTTCAATCGATGCAGAAAAAGCATTTGATAAAATACAGCACCCCTTCATGCTCAAAACACTAGAGAAAATTGGGGTAGTGGGAACATTCCTTAACTTTGTAAAGGCCATCTACGCTAAGCCCATGGCCAATATCATTCTAAATGGTGAAAAACTGAAAGCATTCCCCCTAAAAACTGGAGCAAGGCAGGGATGCCCTCTTTCACCACTTCTATTCAATATCATTCTTGAGACTCTAGCCAGAGCAATTAGACAAACCAAAGAAATTAAAGGGATACGAATTGGAAACGAGGAACTCAAACTATCCCTGTTCGCTGATGACATGATTATATATTTAGAGGAACCTGGAAATTCCACCAGAAAACTCTTAGAACTCATAAGTGAATTCAGTAAAGTAGCAGGTTACAAGATCAATGCTCATAAATCCAATGCATTTTTATACATAAGTGATGAATCTTCAGAAAGAGAAATTAGGAAAACTACCCCATCACCATAGCATCGAAAAAAATAAAATACTTGGGAATCAATCTCACAAAAGAGGTGAAAGACCTCTACAGTGAGAACTACAGAACACTAAAGAAAGAAATTAAGGAAAACCTTAGAAGATGGAAAGATCTCCCATGTTCTTGAATAGGCAGAATTCATATTGTCAAAATGGCCATACTACCAAAAGTGCTATACAGATTCAATGCAATTTCAATTAAAATCCCAATGATGTACCTTACAGAAATAGAGCAAGCAATTATGAAATTCATCTGCAAGAATAAGAAACCCAGAATAGCTAAAGCAATCCTCAGTAGAAAGAGCGAAGCAGGGGGTATCGCAATACCAGATCTTCAACTCTATTACAAAGCAATAGTAACAAAAACGGCATGGTATTGGTACCAAAATAGACAGGTAGATCAATGGTTCAGAATAGAGGACATGGACACAAACCCAAATAAATACAATTTTCTCATACTAGACAAAGGGGCCAAAAATATGCAATGGAGAAAAGATAGACTCTTCAACAAATGTTGTTGGGAAAACTGGAAATCCATATGCAACAGAATGAAACTAAACCCCTATCTCTCACCCTGCACAAAACTCAACTCAAAATGGATCAAGGACCTCAGAATTAGACCAGAGACCCTGCAGATTATAGAAGAAAAAGTAGGTCCAAACCTTCAACTTGTTGGCTTAGGATCAGACTTCCTTATCAGGACTCCCATAGCACAAGAAATGAAAGCTAGAATCAACCACTGGGATAATATCAAACTAAAAAGCTTTCTCTCAGCAAAGGAAACTATCAGTAACGTGAAGAGAGAGCCTACAGAGTGGGAGAATATCTTTGCCACTCATACTTCAGATAGAGCACTAATCTCCAGAATCTATGAAGAACTCAAAAAACTCTACACCAAGAATACAAATAACCCGATCAACAAATGGGCTAAGGAAGTGAACAGACACTTCATAGAAGAAGATCTACAAGCAATCAACAGATATATGAAAAAATGTTCAACATCTCTAGTAATAAGAGAAATACAAATCAACACTACCCTAAGATTTCATCTCACCCCAATTAGAATGGTGATTATCAAGAACACAAGCAACAATAGGTGTTGGCGAGGATGTGGGGAAAAAGGTACACTCATACATTGCTGGTGGGGTTGCAAACTAGTGCAGCCACTCTGGAAAGCAGTATGGAGATTCCTCAGAAAGCTTGGGATGGAACCACCATTTGACCCAGCTATCCCACTCCTTGGCCTATACCCAAAGGGCTTAAAATCAGCATACTACAGAGATACAGCCACATCAATGTTCATAGCTGCTCAATTCACTATAGCTAGATTGTGGAACATACCTAGATGCCCTTCAGTTGATGAATGGATAAAGAAATATGGTATATATATATACAATGGAATATTACTCCGCCATGAAGAATGATAAAATTATGGCATTTGCAGGCAAATGGATGAAAATGGAGGATATCATGCCAAGTGAGATAAGCCAATCTCAAAAAACTAAAGGACGAATGCTATCACTGATAAGTGGATGAGGACATATGAGGGGGGGTAGGAGGGTTTAGCGTTAGGGTTAGGGTTAGGTTTAGGGTTAGGGATAAGGAGGGTGGTAAGAGTGGAGGAAGGAAGGACTGTATAGAGGGAAAAGAGGGGTGGGAGGGGAGGGGGGAGGGAAAAATAACAGAATGAATGAAACAATATTGCCCTATGTAAATTTATGATTTTTAATTAAAATAAATAAATAAGTAAATGTTATTGTTTATATGTTTTTTCTTAGAAAATGAATGAAAAGTGACTAAATCCAAAAAGAGGAAGACCTTAGACATCAGGAAACTAGCAATACATTATAGGATAGAAAAAAAAATAATTCCTAAGGTAATTGTCTGAGTTCATCTGTGCTGCTATGAAAAAATACCACAAACAGGGTAGCTTATAAACAAACAATGTTTATTTCTTATAGTTCAGGAAGCTGGGAAGTTGATGATCATGGCACCAGCAGATTTGGTGTGTGGTGAGGTCCTATTAATGGATTCTCCATGTCTTCTTGCTATGTCTTCACTAGTAGAAAAGAAGAAGGGACCTGTGAGCCTCTTTTATAAGGGCACTGATCCTACCTACTCATGAGGGCAGAGACTCCCATGCACAATTCCCTTCTCAAGAGTTCCATCCTCTAAAACCACACACTGGAGACGAGCATTTCAACATGTGAATTTTGACGGGGATACAAACATTCAATCTGCAGCAGCAATGTTGAAGGGAAACCTCAAAATGGCACCTGTAACAGATGTAGAGCGTTAAAGGCACACGCTGCAGCCTGAAGACTCCCAGAAGATTTCTGCAAGGAAAAATTGATAAAACACCTGAGGAGAGGATTTAGGTACTTGATGAAAGGCTTAAAGCAGAGTTAGTGATAGTTGCCTAAAAACTAAACAAAATAGACAATCATTGACTTCAGGGAAACCAAGTAATTATGTTTAAAAGAAAAACATAAATTGTTTTAGTTGGTTTGGGTTGCTATAACAAACTGCCATAGACTGGGTGGCTTATAAAATAATAGAAATTTATTTCTGACAGCTTAGGAGGCTGGGAGTTCAGGATAGAAGTGCCAGCAGATTTGGGTCTAGTGAGGGCCCACTTGCTGGTTCCCAAATGATCTTCTTTTTGCGGTGTCTTCACATGGCAGAAGGGAAGGTAGCTCCCTGGGTTCTCTTTCATAAGAACACTGATCCTATTCATGAGGGTTCAGCCCTTATGACCTAATCACCTTGCAAAGTCCCCACCTCCTAATACCATTGCATTGAATGTTAGAATTTAACGTGTCAATTTCAGGAGGACACAAGTATGCAGTCTGTAGCAGCAGTCATCACCATCCATAGCCCAGCTATGAAGAGTATATGTAGAAGTAGTATAACAACTCAGTATGACGCTAACTAAAGTTAAATATAACTACATTGGGAGGACAGAGAGATGGGAAAAGTAGATGGCATGGGAGGTTGGGGATACGGGTGGGAGTTAAAAAGGGCACAATATTCACCAATGAGTATGAAAATTTTATATAAATACACGTTTATATATATAAATAATAAATCCCCTACATATTAATATAAACATTAATATTAGTAATGTATATTTTGAATCAATGAGAAGCTATTGGGGAGGTTAGGTTACTAATTTTAGTAACTTACTTTGTGGAATTATTTGGTTCCTTACATTATAGGCATATATAACTGATTAAAAAATTCTTTAAAATGTTTACAGACCCATTCACGGCTGTCTTTAGAAAATCAAATGAGCAGACCATTTGTAGCTATAGTTAGAAGGTCTACTAAAGTCGTAAGGAGAGTCAGGGGAAGTAGTGGGATCATGAAGAAGTCAAATCCCAAACAAGTTCATTTGCTAGGCTCTCAAGCAGGGCTCTCTGGCAAAGGGATAGATTTGGGGAACATGTGAATATCTGTAAAGCTTCAGGGAAATGATATGGAGAGGAAAACCAGTTGAAGAATGAATTTCTATGGTATTCAGGATTGTGGGATTTCACATGATTATCAATATTTAAGAAGTAAGAAGGGAAGACACAAAAGTCAGAGAACATGTGTACATCTGGATTATGTGTGTATATAATGACCATTATCTAACATCATTTACATTAGAAATTCCACAATGTGCTATATACTAGGCTGCCTTGCAATATTCTGCATATCTGCAGGTAATGATATGCTGAATGCATATCCTCACATCTCTAAGGTTGCCCTGCTAATGGTGGTTCTACCCACTGAGATCCAGAACATCCACCTAGAGGCTGCCCTCTATAACTTTACTCATTGATACAGAGAAATTTGTGTTTTTCATTAATTAATACTCAAGGCAAAGTGTGTGTCTATTTTATGTAAATGATATTTAAATCCCAATCAACTCTTCTATTTTAGCATGGAATTATTTATGCTAAAGTTCTTCCATGCTAGAGGATGGGGATCAACTCTAGGGATACAGGGCCAAGCTGCTTAGTCAATCATTTTTAGCTTGGGAAAAATGAGAGTTATACAGTTTTGAAAATAGCTTCCCAGGGGTTATCTGCTAGCTGCCCACCAGAATTGTAACCAGACTTTAGCCTTCATCAAAACTTAACTGGTGAATAAGTAGGAACATATATATGCTGAATGATCAGAAGACAGTCCCTCTTAAATCCCCTCTCCTTCTTCCAAAAAGAATGGAAGGATTAAAGAGCATGAAAAGAAAGCAATGCATTAAGGTATTACTTCTTTAATGCACTTATTTTCTTATATATGATGTGTTTGATCATATTCCATTTACTAACAGCATTAAAACTCCAAGCTGGACTTTAGGAGACTTGGGTTCTATTCCTCTATTCCTAATTCAGCCATTGACCAGCTGAGTTAGAGGATGATAGCTGGAAGGTACTCAGGACTCCCATCTCTGATAGTCCATGAACTATGTCCATATCTCATTTGAAATCTCACAACAACTTGGACTTACAGGCTAAGTGACTTGCTTGAGATCATATAGCTAAGAAGTGAGATGCACAGGAGATACTACAACTAAGGTCTTGGGCAATTGCTCCAGGACTGTTCTCATGGTACCATTACGCTGCACTGTCTTCTCTAACTTCTCATCCCTTACTGAAAGGACTTGCTGTTTTCCTTGCAAAGACATGGTTTGTAAAGGTAGCTGCAGAAGGGTTCATTTATTCATTCAACATGTATTCATTTAAAAATAGATATTGGATATTTATTGTAATTTGGGTATCATTGTGTAGGCTCACAGCCTGGGTAAGATGGACAGAAAAATAAAGCACAATAAGTGCTGTGATTAAAGGAAGCACAGGCTGCTGGAAATGCTGGGTTTCTGGGCATCTCTCCTAGGGGATGCGTAAGCTAGGAGATTTGTTCACAGCTTTGGTGTGGGTCCTACAAATGGTAAGCACAAAGGAGGGTAGATCCAAGGACCTCTTTGTGACCCATGACTACTACGGGAGATGTCATTTGGGCTAACCTCAAGAAGCTCCTCCACACATTCTATGTACCTAGTTATTTCTCAAGTAAACCTGTAGCCCTGGCATTCAAAAGCTTCTTCTTGGATCTCTGAGGGATAGCAATACTTCATTTTCCAGAGCCAGTGTATATCAGTTAAGATAGGCTAGGTTGTGTGCTGTGGTAACAAATAAGCCCTACGTATCAGCAGCTTAACACAACAGAAGTTGATCTCATGTGGATTGGCCAGGGATTATGCTTATTGTAGTTACTCAGGTACTAAAACTGATAAATGCTCCATCTCTACATATTCTTCCACAATTCTCAGGCAGGAAAACGGGACATGGTAACACAAATCCTTTCTCGAAGACTTCTATCTATAAGTCATATGCCATACTTGTACTCACATTTCATTGGTAAAGCAAGTCACGTGGTCATGTCTCACTTCTATAGGATCAGGAAAATGCAATCCTACCTTGTAGTAGGAAAGAGAAGAAAACTGAAATATTCAGGAATATCACACAAACTAGCAGTGTTTTAAGAGTGTCTAACAGAGTTCTTATATTTTCAGATTTTATGTTAGCTCCTGGAGACTGAAGACTGTGCCTTTTATGTCTTTGTATTCCAAGAGCCTAGGATAATACTGCCATGGAATAGACTCAATAGTAGATACCTGTTGAGTGAATTAGTAAGTGGAAGGTCAAAGACTCTTTCCTAAAAGAAAAACCCTTCCCACCTTCCCATAATGTCTATGTTACCTTTCATATTTTAAAATTAAGCTTTAGGGCCTAGGCTGCATCCCTATTTGCCTTTCTGATATGGATAGAAAGACACCCTGCAGGTCTGCCCAGCCCTGCCAGCAGGCACAAACTCAGGTAACTGTATTTCAAGCCTCACTGATGGATTTTGGGAATTAACAGCCAGTGCACCCCCTTGTGTACAAGACTAAGGGAGAGGCCTGGGGAAAGGTGGGCAAGCAACCAAGCAACTTCCAAATGTGAGAAATGATTATAAGAATTATCAGTGCATGGCCTCAGAAGAGCAGAGGGGGACCTGACTTATCCTTCTCTAAACACTGATGCAAGGCAGTGGCTACATCTCCTGAGATCAGAGCTCTGGCTCTGTTTGACTAGATGCCCTTAGAAGGACTCCCAGAATGTGATATTGTCTTCCAAGGTAGCAATGCCAATGCCAAGTTTCAGGCCTGGAGAATCAAATAATATAGCTACAAATTTAGAAGACAGCTCAGTCACTGGATGATTGCTAGAGCATAGCAGCCACAGAAGTTGCCAGAACAAGATGGGTAAGAAGCAGGCTATAATCTGATATGCTACTCATTTATCACTGCCCTTCATGTTCCAACATCTGGCAGTGATCTCCATCTTTGTTGTGCTGCTGTAGACAAAAAGATTAGGGCACGACCATGAGTATATACACAACTAGACTAACAAAAGCTTGTGGCTTGGAAGAAAGACTGGTGACTTGACTCAGTGCTGTGTGCACAGTGTGAATCTGAAGATGAGGCACAGGAACCAAAATAGAATGTTTTCCTTTGATGATGGTGTGGGGAGCAGAATCCATTTACACAGGAAAAATAATGCATGGCCTTTTCTGAGAGGAATTTGGGACCACTCCAGTGAATGAAATGTGGGGTCGTTTATGGTCATCCTTTGCCTATACCAGGATCTGCAGCCTTCACAAGTGTAATTAGCTTCTGTGTTTGCACAAAGGGCCACACTGTGCTCTTCTCAGAAGCTGACCAATGTTGGCATGTGTGTCTGAAGTGTGCTGGAATTTTGTGGAGTGGTAAGAGGAATAAGGTGGTGCACAGTGAAATAAACTATGTGTAGTAAAAGGACTTTTGCTCTTCCTTCCCATCATTTCCCCCAGTCTGGGTTCAAGAATGCTGGGACCCCATCTCCCTAGGGTGGTGCCCCCAAACCTTCCTCCTGGGTGGTTTGGGCAGACTCTCAAGTGGTTGCTCTTCCCTGTTCCTGATGCTCAAGCTGTGATGACATAAATTTGACATTAGAGAGCAACAGCCTGTAACCGAGAGGTCACCTACAGAATCCTATCTAATATGATAAAAGCAATATTACCTTCTACCTTTAAGAGCCTTCAGACTCTTAAAAAATAAGGAGAGTTTCAATTTCTTTTGGAGACAAAGGATTATCTAGTTAAAATGACCTGCTTTGAATGAGCCCTTGGGGATTAAAGAGATTCTCACCCCAAACTATCTTATGAATTTGACACAGGAATTCCTTCTTCATTTTTTTCTGCAAAGATACAGTAAAGGTTTTAGGCTTTGTCCATAATATATAGTCTCTGTGCACATTTGTTTCCCTTCCCCACTTCCCTTTCTTCTTCTTCCAATCTGTTAAAGAAGTAAAAAATATTTTTAGCTCAAGGACCAAACAGAAACAGGCCTTGGGTCTATAGACCATAGGCCTTAATTTGCTGTCATATGCTATGTGAAAAATCCTACCCAGTATCAAATGAAGGCCTATGGCATTTGTCAAAGATTAAGCCAAGTGGGACTGCCGTAACTTTGTGACTCTAGAATGGGTCAGATACCCATTTATGTAGGTCAAGACGATTTGAGAGTACCTGGCAACTCAACAGTCCTTCTCCATCAATCTGACAGAAAGAACATGAAATTCTACCAGAGATATGTTCTTGCAGGTCAAGGTTTATCCTCTAGGACTTCCCGGTTAAAAGAAAAATAGTTTGGGAAAATTAGGACTCATACCCCAGATGTGTTCCCAGATAGAAAAGTGAGTTATAAAAGAGTAAAATGCAAGACAGGTAGGTTGAGATGTTATGTTAGTCAGTGTTTTTGTCACTGTGACCAAAAGACCTGATAAGAACAATGCAGAGGAGAAAAACTTTATTTTGGCTCACAGTTTCAGAGGTTCAGTCCATGGTCAGCTGACTCCAGAGCTGTGGGCCCTAGGTAAGGTAGAATATCATGGTGGAAGGCATAGTAGAGGAAAGCAGCTCAGGACATGATAGGGAGGTGAGGGGAAGGGGAGAGAGAGTGCTCCACTCATCAGAGACAAACTATATATCCAAAAAGTGCATTCCCAGTGACCCACCTTCTTCACCCACACCCTACCCGCTTATGGTTACCACTCAATTAATCCCTATCAGTGGATTAACCCACTTAGAAGGTTAAGGCTCTAATAATCTAATCATTTCACCTCTGAACATTCTTGCATTGTCTCATGCATGAGATTTTGGCAGATATGCATATCCAACCCATAACAGATGCCTTCTAGACAAGACTTAAAAATGACAGGTATCTCTGGTTTACATTCTTTGATTACATCATGTCAGTCTCTGCCTCTGTCATCATATGGCATTTCCCCTGTGCCTCCGTGTCTTAAAATGACATGTTCCTCTTTTTATAAGGATCCTCTTAAGACTATACAGTAACTTGTTTACATTTATCAAGACTGTACTTCAAAATAAGGTAGTAGGAGCTGGGATGCCAACATATCTTTTGGGGATATACTATTCAACCCTGAACTGAGGGTAACAGCAACAAGGAGCAAAAAGACTATTAGACAAAGGGTGGGTCATTCAAACTGATGATGCAGTTTGGTGTCAGAGGATCTGCACGTTCAGTAGGAGCCACAGAAAATGACCAGTCAATAAATGGGTTACAGCAGCTTCTGCTGGGTCAAGAGAAAATAATATAGAACACATCATCTCTCAACTCTAGTGATACCTCCAGCAAGAGCCAGATGATGGTGTGGGCTGGGTGTGTCCCTCTTCCTCTCATTAATGGCACCACAAACTTTCTAAATATTTAAGACCTTAGATCCTCTCCCCTCCTTGGGAAAAGACGAGGAGAAAGGCAAAAGAAGGAAATACCGACCAGATATTTAAGGGAATGAAATTAAACTATAAAAGACTTTTAAACCAGAGGATGCTAAATTACTGTCAGTTGGTAAATTTAAATTCCTCCACCCTCTCCCCCACCTCCATCATCAGGAATAGAGACTTGAAAGCAGAAAATAAAGCTCTCTCCATTTATATCCACCCCCATCTGAATCATACTTTGATCTCCCTCTACATATTAAACAAATATTTGTTGCCAACATGTGCCAGACATTGCTGTCACTGGGGATACTCTGGTGAACAAGTCAAAAAATGACCTCCACCCTCATGGAGACAACAGTCTTCCCTAGTCCTGGGCTGTTGTTGTAAAAGCAGTGGTCATGCCCATTTGTCCATGGGCCTCTGAGTGACCCACTGCCTCCTTTCCACCACCACTCAGCTTTGGGTAGGCCCTTCATTTTCTCCCTTCCTTCTTACACAATTAAGTAATAAATGCAAATGTCCTGAGCATAGGTAATTTTGACCATAGCCTCTTGGCCACCGAATGAATGTTGGATTTTCTCTCATGCCTTTCCTCAGAATGCTCTAAAGACAGCTTCCTCCTGTCACTCTAACCACCCTCCTTATGTAGTACCAGATTTTTGAGTGCTATTATAACTACTTAGGTCACGCCAGTGGATTTTCAGATCCTCAATTCTAGCTTCTAAATCTTTCTCCTATATATAGCCTTCTGGCCATTCCCACGGGTCCTGCTGCTTGAAATGGCCTCCCACTGGTTCCTTTGTCCCAGAATTCCCTTTGCTAAAATCCACTGTTTTGCTGGGACTACTCTTTCTAAAAGTACAAATCTGATCATGCTTTGGAAAAGATTCCAAACAATCTAATGTTCCTCTATTGCCTACATGGTAAAATCCTAACTTCTCATTGTTAGCTGATCTCACAGGGACTCTACCCTAGACATGTTGAATTCCCCAATTATATCAAGCTGCCTCGAGTGCTCAGAGCTCTGTGCTTGGCTCACCCTGCTCTGCTGTGGCCTGGACATTCCTGTTCGTGCTTCAAGTCTCCCTTTATGTTAATGTGCTGGATTTTTGCTAAGAACACCTCTCTCAAGGTTCCCATGGCAACTTAGGTTTTCAGAGTACTCATACTGAATAGTCATTATTTGTTAGTGTATATCTCCCATTTGGTATCTATTCCTTCATTTATTCCTTCAATTAATATTCATTGAGCACCTACTATGTGTTGCATATTGAAAGTAACAGTGCTAACCTTTAAGGAGCTAGTATTTTAATGGAGATGCATGATACAATTAAAATGTACAATAGACAGTGAACATTTTGTGTCAGGAATGGGGTCTGCTATAATCTGAATGTTTATGTCCTTCTAATTCTGCTGAAAATCTGCTGAAACCTAATTCATAAAGAAGAGTATTAAGAGGTGGGATCTTTGAGAAGTTGATTAGGATAGGAGGGAAGAGATCTTATAAATGGGATTAGTGCTTTTATAAAACAAGTCTTGAGAGAGCTTGCTTGCCCTCTCCTCTCTGTGAGGACACAGCTAGAAGCATCAGCAGTTAAACAGAGATAAGCCCTCACCAGAGGCTGAGATGCTGGTGCCCTGATCTTGAACTTTCCAGCCTCTGGAACTGTAAGAAATGAACTTCTGTTGTTTATGATTTACCTACTCTAAGGTGTTTTGTTATAGCAGGAAAGTGGACTAATGCTTAGTACATGCTTAGATGTTCCTCAATAGTGCTTGTGAATGAATGAATGAATGAATGAATAAGTGTGTGAGGCAGAACAATTGTACAGGGAATCCTTCTTGGATATTTATTTTTGATTCATCTGAAATTCTCCTCTTTCCTCACAATCCCCTTCCATCATATCCAGCAGAATTTATATTCCTAAGAAGGCCCCTACTAGGCTTTCCTTACTTCTCCTTCCCTTGCATCTCCTTCCTTCATGATCGTCCTTTCCCCTCATGACAATCACTGCCTGGGATATTTCTGATTCTTCTCCAGACCGAACCAACCATTAGCTTTTCTGGGGAAAAGAGGGGCCATCCTTGTGACTCTTTTCCCTCCTGTTAGGTCAGGACTTGATATTCCTCTTATCACACACAGTGGTACTCTCATGATCAAGGTGGGGGAGAGTCAAACTACTCAGATAGCAGAATCTTATTAATTCCTATTTCCCCAAAAGACTCTGAAAAGGCAAACATGATGCATGCAGAAACTCACAGGTCACCCCAAATGAGGGATCTCACAGGTACACATACCTGTGACAGCAAATAGCCATGTGGAATTGTCCAGAGAAGCACCAAGACATCCCCAGCCTCTGAGATGCAACACCCAGTGTTCTGTCTGAGCCCTCCCTTTCTGCCTTCTCAGACTTCTCTGTAGGCTCCAGAGCTTCCTAGTCTTCCTCCTCTACTTCAGACCTGCCTTGAGCCCTCCCATTGGTTTTCTTTCTCTACTCTCTGTCAACAGCTCTTCTTCTGTTACAGCATCTACTCTGAGATAAAAATTCATGTTTGCTGATAATACTCTTAACTGAGCTCTGTCACTCACCATTCACTGAATGTAAAATTTTCATGCCACTGTCCTGACACTGTGCTTTCCTGTGGGATCCCAGCTATTGTAGTCACCCATATTATGGAGATTATATGTTGAGATAGGGACACAATGTAATAGACTAGTCCCCTAGGTGGGCCCATGCTTTTTCATAAGACAGACTGGGCTGAGAGTGTAGCTTAGTGGTAGTGGCTTGCCTAGTATGCATGAGTCCTTCGAGTTGATCCCCAGTAATACACACACACACACACACACACACACACACACACACACACACACAGATACAACATACACTAATGAACAGTGATCGAGAAGCTTCCAGAAAGGAACAGATAAAGATGGTCAGTTCTAGGACTGAAAAATGGCCTTAAGTTAAACATCATGTAGATACAATGCCATCTTAACTCATCAGGAAGTCTAGATTATGCTGTGGTAACAAACATGCCCTTGCCTCTGCAGCTTACAATAGCAAATGCTCTACTTGTTCATCCCAGGTTGACCACACTCTATTCTACATCATTCCCACTCTAGGGCCCAGGCCAATGGAGCAACCTGGTTTAAACACTACTGCTCTCATAGTTGAGGAGAAAGAGCACAGGGAAGCACAAAATGGTGTTCCAAGCTTCCATCTATTTCACTCTTTCATCAGTCAAAAAAAGTCACATGACCAAGCCTGATGGGTATCCTGGGTGAAGAGTAGCAAATAATTTGGTCAGTAGTATGATCTATCACATATTGGAAAGTGGAACTATCCTGACTACTCATTCTCTTCTTCCTCAAAGCTATTGCTTCCTCCATTCTGACTTGGGTGGACAGCACTAATGTCCTCTCAGTCATGATTCCTTAGATGCTGCCAGAATTATCTCTAATTCATACAAAGAATCATATCATGTCCCTGCCTAAAATCCTTTGGTGCCTGTTCATTGCTCATGAGATAAAATCCCAACTCCTTGAGATGACCCAAGTAGTTCTTTACAATAGGATTCCTGTCATACTTTTATCTCCAGCTATTCCTTCCCTATCTCCCTATGCTGCATTAACTTCAAGTAACCTAAATTTCCTTTTAAATATTCAAATTACATGGTATTATGTCCATTTTCATGGATCTTCCATCAAATGATGGCATATTCTTCCTTTTACCAGTCTGGAAAAATCCTCCCAAGTATCGACACAAATTTCACTTTGCTCCTAGCTTGTGTTCCCTAAAACCACCACTTAGGAAACACTGACAACTGCCTCCTTTGTGTCTCTACTATATCTCATAGAAGAAGAGCTTTTAAAATGGTTTTTTGGTTCCATTTCTCTAAGAAATATATTTGATATCACAATCTCAAACATAAGTACTCATATATATGAGATATGTACTTATATATGTATATACATATGCATATATAAAAGTGAAACAAAGCATTAGGAAATAATACCTACCTTTATGGCTTCTGACAAATTTTGTTATTTGCTATTATATTCTATTTCATTTTTAAAAAAATGCTGCTAGAGTCCACCAAATTGGTTTCATGACTCACTACTGAAACATGACCCTTAGTTGGAAAAACAGTGCTATGTAATATAGATAGATCTTATTAAGTAGATTGTGATCTGTGACTCAGCACTACTATTTGAATTAAATATACATTCACACAAAATGACATTACACATTTTGCCAGAGCACACACAAAATAATGTACTTTAAAATGGTAGTCTATGAGGCAGGGAAGAGAATGGGACTATGGTCTGGAGCTATTGAGAATAAATGAATGAATAAATGGATCAATCAATCATAAACCAGTCAATGGAGAGGCCTTGAAAGGTACTGATAATAATGGGTAATGACTTTGTACCTAAAGGCCAAATGAAAGTAAAACAAGAATTTACTGTCATGGAAACTTCTGTCCTAATACCTAAGTGTTCTTTCTTTGGTGTTCTGCAGTTTCATTATGACGGATATACAGTGTGCACTTGTTTTTATTTACTTTTGGGGGTACATTGTAATTTCTATAACTGTAGATTCATGCCTTTCAGTAGTTCTGGAAAATCTTCAGGCATAATCTCATCTAATGTTGCCTTCTATGTTATCTTTCATTCTGTTTTCTCACTTTGTGTTCTTGATTAGACATATTTTAAAAGTTCTCTTTTCACCTGCACGTAACTTAACCTCTCATATTTTCCATCTCCTTAATTTCTCATGGTGTTTTATGGATAAATTTTTCAGTTTTATCTTACAGTTTAATAATTCTGTCTTTAGATATTATAATCAGTTGTTATAATTTTGGGTCTTTCAAGATTTTTTTCAACGATAATTTTCATGTATGAAGTTCCACTTGATTTGTTTTCCATGGTAGTTTCTTATACTCTATTTAACTTTGTGATCCTATTCTTTATTTCTATGAACATTTCATATGTAGCTGTTTCACATTTGATATCTGTCGAATACAGATTGGAAGTCTTTGGAGTCTAAATCTATTATTTCTTGTTATTGCTAAAGATGGATTGACAAGCAGGGTTGCCTATGAATGGTCCTAGATTCTCTGAGTTGCCTAGCAATGAAGTAGCAGGGACCAATGATTCCCATTCTCCTAACCAGAGGGCTCCAACTTCCCATGAGAGCAGGGATTACTTTATCCCCTGACCAATCCAGAGATGTTGTGCTGGAACTCAACTTCTAAGGAATTGGTGGGTCCTGAAATCTGTAGGTGCTTGGAAGTTAACATTTCCTACTACTTCTTTAAACAAATGACCATTTAACTTAACTGTGGAGCTTGAATTCAAAGTTCTATACCATTACTGAAAACTATTTCATACTCGCCCTCTTCTCAGCATAAAAAGGAAGAGTAACAAGTATTATTGTCCAGATTTACAGTGAATCTGACTTCACTCTGATTCAAGCATGCCTCTCTTTGGGATGTAAAGGGCCTGAAGGACTCACACATTTTCTTTCTTTCTTTTTTTTGCAGTGCTGGGGATTGAACCCAGGGCCTTGTGCATGCGAGGCAAGCACTCTACCGACTGAGCTATCTCCCCAGCCTGGGACTCATACATTTTCTACCCTTCTGCTGATAGTTCCAGCCTTTATGGGTGACTGTAGAGATGCCTGCCTGATCCTTGTTCTATATGACTGTGATTCTCAGTCATGGTGGCTTTTTTCTGTGATCTCACTTTTGCTTGCTTTTAATCTGTGGAAATACAGAGGTCGTAAATTAGAGATATTTCTCTCCAGAGAGGGACTGCATCTACTTCTACCAGGAAACAGGGCTGTTCCTGGCCTGTGACCATGTCATCTCCCTTTAAGGGCTTTGTGAGTATCCTAGGTTTAATTTCTCCAATTTGTTACTGGATTAGTGCTACTATCCTGATTTTGTTGTGCTGTTAGATTTTTCTTTATGACATCTCCATCTCCTAACAGCCACCTTACTCTTTGTGGGGCAGAGGAGATGGTTAGTTTGAATAAGTCTTGGAGATTTCTTGTGATTCCAAGAATGTATTATAAAGTGTATTGTTTCCAGAATCTAAGTGTTTAGTAGCAGAAGGACGCTATCAGAATGTCTCATGCCAAATTGTAGTAAATTGATCTTTACACATATCTGTCTATTCTTTGTGAACTATGCCTCTTTCTAGCACTTAGCATAGTGCCTAGATTATAGGCTTTCAAAAGTGTTTGTTAAAAGAAAATACAATATAATACCTCCCTCCTTTAAAACACTACCAAAGAATCCCTGCTCATATATACAGCATATACTCCTTAGTCTATTGTTTTTGAAATGTATTTTCTGAATTTCAACTTTTGTGAGGGAAAGAGAGGACAGAATCATGGGGTTTGTTTCAGGTCTAAACTACTGCTCTAAGACTGCCCCCAACTTCCCAGTCCCAAGGAGCAATAGATGGTTATTGTCTGAAGTTTA
Source organism: Sciurus vulgaris (assembly GCF_902686455.1). NCBI lineage: Eukaryota > Metazoa > Chordata > Mammalia > Rodentia > Sciuridae > Sciurus > Sciurus vulgaris. The sequence continues at coordinate 82,251,582 of NC_136465.1, forward strand.
AAGGTGGTAGAGAACTTTATAATAAAGTTCACTCTGCTTAGGTGCTTAGGAGGCCTTGGGGATGTCATTGGTATATATATTTTAAATAACTTACATTACTCACATTTATCACTATTAGGATACAGTGTTTAGTTTAGACATTATGATATGTCCTGCATTTTTATTCCTTAGCCAAATGAGGATTCTCTATAACTGAATCTCAGGAATTGGCAGATTTCCAAGGTGGTATTATTGCCAGGCTAATAGTGCTTAATAATCAATTAGGCTTATTCATTAGTAATATTAGCTCTCTCCCCCCAGCACCACCTGCAATCAGTTTCATGATGACAGACAGATGCTTTCCAGATGCTTGCAAGACCATCTTTGTTTCCTCGCTCTAATCAGGCAGGGTATGAAGATGCCTGAGGTGGGGAGAGGGCCTGTGTGTGGCAGAGAAAAGATGGTTAGAGCAATGAATGGGCACGTGTTTTCAAAAGAGAAGCCATGCAAGCCTGGTCTGTTGTTAATTAATGTTGAGTTTTCTGAGAACATGGCGTCCAGGCTGTAGCAGACAGATGGTGCACCCCAACTGTGAGTACCTCTGGCCAGGGAGGGACTAGTTACAGAAAGAACCCCACTCTCCCTGGCCCCCTTCCACTGCCTGGTGAGCACAATCCACCCCCACAGGCTGGAATGGTGGTGGGCTCCATGGTGACACGATGCACTTCTCCAGTTGGCTGGGAGGTGGGGATTGTGTGCTTCTGAGTGAGTCACAGTCACGTCACTCATGCATAGACCTAGAGGTAACTTTTCTAGAATGTGAAAACTGAAGATCTTACCACAGTATCTTGGATCCATGACAACTGGCTGATCAAAACCACTCTGTACCAGTGAAGGTATCTGCTGGGTTGGGCAGGTTCCAAAGCCCAGATTTGGGCCCTGCCTGTGCCTTTTGGCTGTGGGGAGTCTACACATCAACCAGGACAGAGAGAGCTGTCCTACTCCATTACCACACAAACAAGCTGACTGTAGTCACAGCCCTGAGGCTTCCTTTCTGGAGCTCCCCTTTCCTGCTCCTGATGGAAGCAGATGGAGAGTGGGAGTGAACAAACAGCCCAGGCAGCCACTGTGCCTGAGTGTGCTGGACGTTCATAGTAATTATCATAATAAAAATAAAGTTGTCACCAGTTAGTGAGGATTTGTCAGGTCTGTGTTTAACCCTCACAACAGCCCTCTTGGCACTGTAGCACCTTTACTCCCATTTTACAGATGAAAAAACAAGTCCAGAGAGTTGAAGTCCAAATTCAGGTCATGAAGTTGCTGGAAGCTGCACAGTCAGATTTCAAACCTGGTTGTTTGATGCCTCATTGGACCTTTGTTTTCCTGTTCTACAAAAACCATTCTTGCCCCTCATCTTGTTTATTGGTGGTTTTGGTGGTTACCAGGTTTAGTACAATCTTATTTTGGGTAGGGGTTGTTCAGAATTAAAATGTTATATTGTCAATAGAAAAGGAATTCTTTTGAGCCAAGAATTTGTGAGTCTATGTAGGTAAGTAGTTCTGGTAAAATGTAGGGGGAGGCATGTTTATAGATGGCACATATAATTTTTTAGGATTTATACTAGAGAAACATTTCTCTCTCTCTCTCTCTCTCTCTCTCTCTCTCTCTCTCTCTCTCTCTCTCTCTCTCTCTCTCACTAAATAGCCTAGTTGGCTTTTCAGTATAGTTTTCCTTGCCTGCCTGGGAGAAAGAAGCCCCTGAGAACTGAGGGTTCAAACACAAGAAGGGAAAGTGTCCAAGGAGGAGCTAGGTGATTATATGGTTTGGAGACAAAGCCCTGCCTCCAGGGTTGCTCTTCAGACTTTCTCTGCCCTGGGGGAGTTCACCCATCATTTCTCCAGGTGAGGTCTTCTGGGAGAAGGCCCAGGGCAAATACATACCCAGGCTACATTCACTGGAAAATTCCTTGTATTTATAAGTGAAGATTCTTCTGAGTAAGTGGGAATCCCCAGGGCTGTGGGGCTTGTGACCTCTGATGCAGAGAATAGCTTGTTTGAAGGCTTTCTTTGCCCCACATGGAGACTGAAGTCCCAGCATACTTTCACCTTCCAAGCCCAAGGTACTCCCAAAGATGGTCTGCATGGGGAATACTTGACTTATTCATCTCTACATCATTCCCATTAAAATGGCCAACACAGCGGACATCCTACGAGTTGCTAGTATGAATTAGTAAAGGGGTAACTCATTTGGTGAGCACCAAGGCAGAGAATGAGATGTGGAAAGATGTTTTGCACCATATTTAATAATATTATTCATTCAGTATCAATTGAGTTCCTTTATACATAGATCTGTGTAAAGAAAGCACTGTGAGGGATATGAAAATAAAACATATGCTTCCTGTTCCTAAGGAATGGAAACTAGATGAGAAGGCAAATGATAACTTAATGTACTTCTTTGTACCTGGATTTCTTTCTCCTCATCTCATGCTGAGATTTTCCCCATCCTTCAAGAAATGGTTCAAATGGTGCCTTTTTTATGAAACATCTCCCTCCTCTGAATTCCCAGAGTATATTCTAATTCTTTCTGTAAGTATATTATCTCCTATTTTAGGCTGTAAGCTTCCTTACAATATGCTTGACATTTGAATCATTGCTGTATTTTCTTATCCTAGGGCCAAATGTCAACCTAGAATATAGTAGGATTTCTATATGTTTTACATTAATGAATAATTGAACCAATGGAAGTGCACATAACAAAGAAAACACAATTTGAGAATAACATAAGAATGGGGATAGGCAAACAGGGAGGGAAAGAATCCAGGTGGAGTCTCTGTTCCTTGGAAGAGGAATTAATTAAGAATGAGAACATTAGCCAGGCACAGTGATGGTGGTACACACCTGTAATACCAGATACTTGGGAGGCTGAGGCAGGAGAATGGCAATTTGGAGGCCAGCTTCGGAAACTTAAAGACCCTGTCTCAAAATAATAACAAAAAAGGGTTGAGGGTGTAGCTCCATGGTAGAGTACTTGCCTAGCATGCACACAACCCTAGGTTCATTGCCCAGTACTGCCCAAACAAACAAGTGAATGAGAGTCTTAAGGTCAATACTCAAAGATACTTCAATATGGATTCTGAGACCATCAATAATGTAGCATAGACTAAAGTGAGAAGAAGAATGTCCTTCAGCTGCTTAGTGACCTAGGCCAGGGATAAAGTGCCAGGGATAAAGTTGGGCATCCAAACAGAAAAGGGACACTAAAAGAGCAAGGATTTGGTGATTTCAGTGGATTATCTCATGGGTGGAACTTTTAAAAAAGTAAGGAAAGGCTAGTGTATCAGTAGTCTGGAACTAATAGTAGGGAACTTTAGTGTGTTAGTCAGCTTTATCACTGTGACAAAATGCCAGAGAAAATCAAGTTAAAAAGAGGAAAGGTTTATTTTGGCTCACAGTTTCAGAGATTTCAGTTCATGGTTGGTTGGTTCCATTGTGTTCGGGTCTGTGGTGATGCAGAATATCATGGAGGGAGGAGCAAAGCTGTTCACCTCATGGTGGCTATGAGAGAGAGAGAGAGAAAGGGGAAGGAGAAAGAGGAAGAGGAGGAGGAGGAGGAGGGGGAGGAGGAGGAGGAGGGGGAGGAAGAGGGGGAGGAAGTAGTAGTAGTGTTGAAGGAATCAGACTAGTCAAGAAGTGGCAAATGGCACTTGGAGAGTGGGAGAACTCAAAATTTTATTTCATACTGGTGGGCCCAGAGGAGATCAAACTCCAAACTCTGAGCCCTCATCCCCATTTTCTTACATTTATAGGCTATGCGGTGATTAAAATTCTAGTCTATGTGATAGCAGGCCATGGCAAGCATGTTTACAGAAGCACAGAGCCTTCAGGGGAAGAACTGGCTCCTCTCATAAGGCCTCTGATCAGTCTCTAGCCTTGGGCCCAAAGCCTCAACAGGGGCATTCACACTTCAAAGGGGAGGAGTTAGATTCCTAGAGGTAGTTATTTACAAGTGGAAAGGTAGGGGCCTATGGTGTTAATGAGGTTTCCTGAAGAAGGGCTGACTAAAGGGGAGGGGAACCCATCCTTTCCCCTGGCACCAGTTTTTCAAGACAGGGTTCTCATAGTTTTATTTTACACCAGGCCTGGTTTTGCCGTCCACTGCCACAGCGGTGCAGCAGTAGTAGTAAATCCTAATATCTCCCGTAAGGGCATATCCCAGATCAATGACCCAACTTCCTCCCATGTGGCCTCACCTCCTAAAGGTTCCACCACCTCTCAATGACACCACAGACTGGTGACCAAGCCTTTAGCACATGGCCCTTTGGGAGATGTTTAAGATCCAAACCATAACGGTCAGCTATTCATCTGGTCACAGAGACTCCAAGAGATTGGAAGAAGCTGACTGTGTTCAGAGAGAAATAAATAAGAGGTTTTAAGCTGCATGAAAAGGCTAACTCTAGATCACTCTGGGCGAAAATATCCAAGGTAAAGTTGATAAGTAGACTTAGGCTATAAAGGGGGTTAGGAAATTTCTGGTCAAGATGGGATTGAAAGTTGACTCTTTGAAGCCTCTGTGTTCTATACCTAAAGGTCCCACTACCTCTCACTTTTTAAAAAGAGACGATTCAAAAGCAAAGCTTTGTTCAAAGATGAGATAAATACCCCTGTGTGGCATAAATAAAGCAAAAAGTGTCAAGTAGGCTGGAACTGGTGTGGAACCTGCTGGGAATAGGGTCTAGAAATAGGCAAAGTCAGTCAGGGTTTCAGGTGTTGCAGAATAAAATAGACAAACAAAGGTCCTGTTCCTGCCGAGGTCCTGAGGCCGGTGGCAGGACAAGATAACAAAGAGGTTATCCAAATGTCATTTGCCTCTTTCCTAGGGCTCTGGCTTACATCAAGGTGGGAGGACACAGACCCAGGCTTCCAGCACCAAGTCTATGTCATGCAACATGGTTTTAGTTTTATACTGGGAGCCCTAGAAGGCTGCATGGAAGCAACCACAAAATGCTCAACTGAAACAGATAAAGGCGAGGAAGATGGGAGAGGAAGGAGGGAGGGGGAAAGGGTGGTGGTGGGGTTCTCAATATAAGACTATAAATGGAAATTTCCAAAATATGAAGGGGAGATAATGCTAAAGAAAGCAGATGAAAGAAATCAATGATTTGGCAAATACATCCTAATAAAATGAAAATAATAGAGTGCTATGATTTGGAGACAGTCTGAGAGTGTCCCATGGGGTCATGTATTAAAGCTTGGCCTTCAGCCTGTCAGTGTGAGAGGCAGTGGGATCTCCCAAGGGGAAATCCTTAGGTCATCTTGGTTGCTGTCCTTGGGAGAGATTAAGTCAGTTCTTGTGGGACCCTGAATTACTTCTCAAAACATTGTAGTTATAAAGAGCTCCTTCTAGCATTCTGGTTTCTTGCTTTGCTGTGTGATTTCTCTCTCTCTTTTGTCTCTCTCTCTCATAGAACCTTCCACCATTGTGTACTAGCTGCTGTGAGGTGGTGCAGCCAAGGGGGTCCTCACTGGAACTGGTGCTATGCTGTTTGAATTTTCAGCCTCCAAACTGAGCTAAATAAATTTCTTTGGGTGCTTATATACCCAACCTCAGGTGTTTCATTATAGTAACTTAAAATGGAACAATGCAATGTAAAGAGGACTTCAAGGTATGTGCATTCAGAATCTGCAGATAAAAAAAGAATAACCCTCAAAAAAACAGTAAGTTAGGATATAATAAGAGTCAGAAATAAAGCAAGGAGACATTTATAAAACAGAAATAATTGAAAATCCTACAAGTAGTAATAATGATCCAAATGGAAAAATCTCAAACAACACAAATCCCATACTGGACACAAAGGGAGGATTAGTTAATTAGAAAACATTTAGTGAGGGAGGCATTCAGATTAAAGCAGATAAAAATATGAAAGTGTGGATAAGAGATGTGGATCTGATAGGTGTCATAGGAATCCCAGAAGAGAACAGAACAAATAACAGAGAACCAGTATTGAAAGAATAGTGAAACATTTCCCGGGATTGACCAAAAGTGCATATAATAGAATAAAAATAAATCCATGCCTAGACACATGGTGGTGAAATTGAAGGATATAAAATACTAGAGGAAATTTCAAAAAAATCTACCAAGAGAGAGGAAAAATTCCAGTTCACTTCAGAAAGAAGAAATCTCTCTTTCATGGTAAGTCACTCCATAGTAACAATTGAAAAGTTGACAAAGTAGTAGATTTATTTTTTAAAAAAATCTGGGTTGAAAAATATTCAACTGTGAGAAAAAATGAGAGTTGAACATATTACACTCCTTTACCCCTCCCCCAGGCTTTGACACTTGCTAGCCACGACCTCCCTCCAACAGTGGCTCTCAGCTGGGGGAGACTGTGCTCCTCAGGGGACACTTGGAAATAACTGGAGACATTTTTGACTGTTATGATTTGGAAGGTGCTGCTTGCATCCAGTGGACAGAGGTCGGACACATTGCTAAAATACTGTAACACACAAGATACTGGAATACAAAAAGGAACAATCTTTTTGTGAATAGTACTACTGTTAAAACACCCTAAGTTTGAAGGAAGTAAGAAACAATATGAAAATATGTTGATTAATTAAGTTAACCATAAATTTTTAAAAAAGCATTAACAATGTAAAAAATGGTAGAAATAAATTCTAGCAATGGAAAGTTTTTAAAAAATACTTTATTAAGGCCTATTGGCATATGAAAACTATGCATATTTAAGGTGTACAACTTATTGAACTTGGAGGTAAATTTCATTTCTGTAAAACCACTTGTGGTTTTACAATTTGTGCTATAAATATGTCTATCACCTGTAAAAGCTTTCTCCTGTCTTCATTATTAATTATTATTATTTTGTGATAAGAACCTCTCAGCAAATTTTTAAGTATACAATATGGCATTGTTAACTATATGCACTGTTTTGTACAGTAAATCTCTCATGACTTGAGTTTGAAATTGCTTTGACTTTGAAATTGTCTCTAAAAAACTTCCTATGTGTAAAAAAGAGAAACTTCAAAGAGTCAGCTTTCAATGTCATCTTAACCAGAAATTTCTTATCTTGCATTATAGAAACTTTGTTGTCTTTGATTAAGAGTCGGGTGATTTTCAGTAGTTAGTTAAAGTATGGTTGTTAAAGAGGAGGATAGAAATAATTAATAACTTTAGACCGTATTAAAAATATACTGTTGAGTCTCCTTGTTAAAAATGTGGGGATAATGATCAAACGATTAGAAAAATAATCTACTGTTCCAAACAAGCAAATGAAGAAAAGTAGGTCTATTCAAAACTTCATTAATTCAACAAAGGTCAGGAAAGAAGAGAAAATGAAGCAGAAAGTATGAAAAGAAAAGATACAAAATAAAATAGAAATAAGTTCAAACATATTAGTAGACACACACATGAAAACAGATTAATCTCATCTTTTATAGATTTTGAAAACAAAAGCTGGGTGGAAAAGTCGATTGTATATAGTAATATATCAGATAATGATACATGTATGTAAAGATTGAAACATTACTTATATCTATGAATGAATGAATGCTGTTTTTGAATGAATTTATTTTTGAATGACTGTTGGTTTTAGATAAATAAATGCCCAGTGAACATTTTAAAACATTGGGAGAAGATGTATACCACTAATCCACATCCCCAGTCCTATTTTGTATTTTATGTAGAGATAGGGTCTCACTGAGTTGCTTAGCGCCTAGCTTTGCTGAGGCTGGCTTTGAACTTGCTATCCTCCTATCTCAGCCTCCCAATTCACTGGGATTACAAGCACCAGGCTGTTGTTGTTCTTAACAAGGAATCGGATCTTCCTATTGAGATTGCATATATTTAATCACATATTTGAACAACTTGCCCACAATTGCACGGGGCAGAGCTGGGCAAGAACAGACTTCTCTCCATGACACACGCCATATCTACAAGTCACTTTGTGTCCTGCAGAGATACTTCCTTCCTCCATGGGAGAATTTGACATTTTTATTTCTCTGTTTATGAATGTATTTATTGGTTTATTGGCTTATTGGCTGGTTTGTTGATTTTATATAAATTATTCTATTCGCTATATGTGTCTGACAGAAAATAATAGATAAGTAAATAAATAAATACAAGTCCAAAACAATTCCTAGTCAGTCACATTTCAACAGGTGATGAAATCAAATTTGCAAGAAAATATGATTACAGAAAAATGCAGCTTTACTTCCACAACTCCGCAATCAGATATGCTGGCTTTTTTCATCTTTTCTGGGACAGGCTTCATTTCATTTTTAAATCCATTTGTAGTGATGTAATTTTTTAAAATACTTCAAACATTCAGAACAGTATTAAGACTAATCTAATGAACCCTTGTGACCCACTACCCCATGTCAATAACATTTCTCCTTACCTACCTTAACAGTTTTTCCTTTTCAGAAAAGATCAACATTCCCTGTGTTCTTTCTTCAGTTCTCCTTTCTCCCCCAATGACTGGAGAGCAAACAGTAAATAGAATGTTTATGCCCCAAATGGTAGGTGTATAAAAGGGCAGACTTGGAAAGTAGAGAAATATTTTCACCTCCTACACAACATAGTCATTAGGCTAAAGGGTATTAAGCCTAATTCCAAGCACTCCATTCCAGAGGGCATCTCCATACCTACTGCTAGATTTGGGCAAAAGGCTATGATGTAGGACCCAGATGGGTCAGTAAGAAAAGGAAATTTACATTGCATGGAGCAACCAGCTAATGAATATAGATGAGCCATGATCTTTACATATATGTCTCTCTCTCTCTCTCTCTCTCTCTCTCACACACACACACACACACACATACACACACACACAATCAGTAAGCAGTATTAAACAGTGTGCTGAGAAGAGTGCTTGCTTTGCTTTACGGGTTACCTCTCCTCGTATTGACCTAATCTGGGAGGATCAGTATGACAACTGTCTCTTGATACCTGGGGAGGTATCAGACATACTAGCCACAGGCTGAGTTCCCATTGATCCCCTGGTCCCCTCAATCTACAGTTACTGCCATTCTGGTTCCTGTAGCAGTTGGGCAGCAAGTTAAATTGGTTTAATATAGTCTGGAAATCTATAGCACTTTTCATTTTCCTGTGTTTCCCAAAGTCCTTAGTGTTTAACACAATGAAGACAGAATTTTCTCAGGACTATAATTGGAGCAGTGGAGAAGAAAAAGTACTCCAATAGCTGCAGTGGAAATCAAAAGGGGCCTCACAGAAGTCCCCAGTGATCCATATAAAAGATGCCTAAGACATCTGAGCACCTCCATCATTCCCAATAGCAGCAACACACAACAGCATTTATTGAGGGATTACTATGTGAGCTGCACTTCACTGAGCTCTTTATATGGATTATCTCAGTTATACTGCACAGCAATCCTTTTAGGTGGTTACTATTAAGATATTAATTTTATAGATAAAGACACTGAAACTCAGAGATCCAATAGTCAATAATCGACAGAATGGGGATCTGAACCTTTCTAGAGCACAGGTATTATTCTAGAGTTTTTTGAATTTCAATCAGCCAAGTAGCTTCATCTAGACACCATCTGAATAATTATTTATTATTTGTTTAATCCAACCTCTCCTAATTTAGGAAAAAAAAATCATTTCATGGTAAGATAAAATACAGATATAGAAAACCACACAAACATGGATTTGTGAAGGCAAACACCTTTGCATCATTGACCTGGTTATGAAACAGAATTTTGCTGAATTGTGTGCTCTGTATCAATTAGAACCCTCTCCTTCATCCACAAGCCACAAGCCACAGTGTCTTGATCTTGGAGGTGTTTCATCTTAATTTTATCTCTTATAGTTCATTATAGTTTCAATCCCCTCCCGCCCCCCACCTCTGCTACTAGTGATATGCAGCCCTGAATATTTTAGTTTAGTCTTGCTTTTTACAAAAATATGTTATGTCTTTTAAGTATTTTTAAATCTCACGTTCTCTTTCCAATCTTTTCTCTTAATTACAACTTATTTGTTGCAGATTTGGGCTATTTGTTTCAGGGTGGATTTTGCTGATTGTATTCTCACATTACAGTTCCATATGTTCCTTTGTCCTCTGTATTTTCTGGAACAGGCATTTGAATTCAGAGGCTTAGAGCAAGGCTTAATCCCTTTGGCAGAAGATGACAAGTGTGCTCTCAATGGGAGGAGACACAAAGTATCTGTTGACCACAAAGCTTAGATTCTTTACTCCATTAGGTGATCAAAGAAATGATATTCTAGTTCCATTATTTCATTCTTTGCAATTGACTGATTAGTTTCTTCTTACTATCATTATAAACTCATAGAGTCGGACATATTTGAAGGTTCTACATCTACTACAATTACTGTACTTAATGAAGCTCAGAATGTTCTGTCTTTGGCCTACTGGAGCCTATTCAATTTGGCTCTGGTTCTTTTGCAATGACCCTTGTAGTATTTGATAACTTTCTTGCTTATCTGGTATGCAAACTATTTCAAGATTATCTTATGATATTCTGCCTCAGACTTAGAATTCTGCCATTTATCCAAGAAGCTCTGTTTCTGTTAATGAGAAATGACATTTTTAAGACCATATTCTGAATGTTAGGGAGATTTCCTTTTGATAGGATTGGTCATAGTTTCTAATGATTTTCAGTGGACAGGGTTATGAAATAGATAAATAATAAAACACATATAGCTAAATGTATATTTCAATATGAAATGCCACATGAATTCATACTGATGCTTCCAATTAAATCCAGGACAACAGAGTTTTTGCTTAAGCTTTTCCATAGCTCATTTGTATCACACTTCTTTCCACACTGAGAATTCTGTTTCCCAAGGACACAGGGAATGTCATAATTAGCCTACCCCCTTATTTTTTCTTTTTTCTGATAATTCCACATATAACAATCTCAGTGCCATGTGAGTCTGCTTCTACTTTTAAAAAATTGGTTTTTCTTAGTTATATATGATAGTAGAATCCATTTTGATAAATTATACAAGCAAGAAATATATCTTATTTCAATTAGGACCCATTCTTGTGGATGGACATGATGGTGGGGTTCACTTAGGTATTTTTGTATGTTGAACGCCTCTACTTTTGATGTTCGACTGCTGACAGCCTCCAAGCCCCCTTCTTCCCTCTTGCCTTACATTAGGCTAAGCTGATAATGAAGTTTGTATGCTCCCTTCTTGACACTGGTGGAAAGTTTAAATCACACAAGTCCCAAACTTCATGTGGGAACACTCATTGCAGCTTCACACTCAGCCCCAATAAAACTTCAAACTGGTTGCCCGTCCTTACTTTCTCAAGAATTTTGGACCTGTTAGGAGCTTGCCCTACACTCCTCAGAAAGCCATATTATGAAAGTTAAAAACTTTTTCTTTTCTTTATTTTTGTTCTCTTTCTTCATTTTTGTACTAGGGAATTGAACCATGGATGCTTTTATACTGAACTATATCACCCAGATCTTTTTATTTTTTACTATGACATAGGGTTTTGCTAAGTTACCCAAAATGGCCTCCAAACTTGTTATCCTCCTGCTTTCAGTCTCCCAAGTCACTGGGATTAGAGGGGAGCAGCACTGTACTGTTGTAATAAAGTTTTTCATACTCTTGGTGAATGGATGTCATTATCAGTGTCGACATTTGACCTATTAATTGGGAAGGGTTCATCCTGTTTCTGAAGGGTGACCTAAACACTCTGGATAATATCAGTATCACATCAAAATAGTAACTAAGAAGTGCTAAACTTGTTTCCCACTTGCCCTCTCCGTTCTCCTCCCCGAGTCTTTGCATTTATTCTATATCTACATCATCAGAGCTATAGACATTTCCTGCTATGCCTTTTATTTTTCAACCCTTGTTTACTTGTATTTGTTTAAGTAATTACATATTTAGCACTCTGGTTCATATATAAAAGTCGCCGTAGACATTTTAGTTGACTGAAGCTTGTTTCCAAGTAATTTCTCTGAAAGTATCATGAGGACAATGTTCCCCAGGTTCCTGCATCTTGTTAACAATTTGGGCTCGTCATCCTTGAAGATCAGTTTTGGCTGATTATAAAATCCTTGAATGATATTTTCTTTCTTTGAGTATATTATTAATGTTTCTCAAATGTCTTCTACTAACTCTTTTCAGTTCTGTTATTTTTTAAAAAAAGATTTACTGAGGTGTAATTTAGTTCAATTAAACTAGTAGGTTTTAAGTTTCTTGAGCTTATTGGAAAGATTTTCTTCATTGTACCACTTTGTATATTGCTTTTTGAAAAGTTAAGAGATTTGGTACCCATTCATTATAAGTGATTGGTTTTTGTTTGGCTAAAAGCATTGTTGGCAATAATTTCTAAGATAATTCAATATTATTTCCTTATAAGTCACTTGCTTTTTGTCTATTTATTGTACAAATAATATTTCATCTTTTAAAGTCAAATAATTATATAAATAAATCTTGTTTGTGATCATTAAAAGTCAATATTCTCAGATATGGGTTGTGCTCTTTCAATCTGCAGTTGTTTTTCTTCTAATTATAGGAAAGTTTCCTTGAATTACAATTTTTATGTAATTGCTATGGTCTCTTTGTTTTGGCTTCTTTTTTCAGGTCTGCCTATTATTCATATACTTTATTTTCTTTGCCGATTTTCAATATTTGTCTCAAATAGTTTTCTGTTCATTCCTATTTGATTTAAAGTTTTTTTTTTCTTTTTACTTTCTAGCACTTTTAAGGAGCTAGCTATGTCTTTATTCACCCACACATTTTTTCTTGTTTAACTCTCATTTTTTAGATGATTTTTTCCTTTTATTTGTAATTTTTTTCTGTGTTCTGTGACCCATTTCTGAGTTTCTTGTAGTTTTGTCTTACACTATTCTTTTACATTTTTATCCTATTCTTTAAATGTCTTTCATTTAATTTCAAAATAGAAGGTTACAGTTTTGATCTCTTTGTGTGCATTTTTTTTTTAACCCTGGAGGGTTGTTATCCTGCTCTTTATTCTTATTTTTTCTTATTATTACTTCATGTAGGATTTAACCTCAATACATTTTCATGCTTTTATTTATATGAAATTAATCTCACTGAAATTGTAGAGAACACCTGAGCTCAGGTCAAGAAAGGTCTTCTAATTTCACAAAGCAACATTTTCTGTGGTTTTGAATAGAGTTTTTTTAAAAAAACAAAACAGAAATTTGTGTGCTGGGGATGTAGCTCAGTAATGGGTGCTTGCTTAGCAGGTGCAAGGTCCTGGTTTACTCCTCAGCAACACACACACAGGAGACCTGTCTGAGGCCTCCTGGATTTCCCCTTCCCAATTCTGTGTAGATTATTTCCCTTTACCTTTTCTTTCCCTGTACTGTCAAATTTAATTCCATCCTACTTTCTCCTCAGTCTGAGCTCTTTCCTGGAGCCATCACTAACTGGTCCATTTAGGGAGTTGACAGAAGCTGGACTTCTCCACTTCCTTCTGCTCTTCCTGCAGTCGCCTCCTGCTCATGCACAGCTAGAGAGGAAGATCACTGCCAGGTGCTGGTCTCCTGCTGTGCTGCCAGCCTTGCTGATCAATACCTGTTGGCTCTTTAAGGTTCATGTTATTCATTAGTTTTGGCTTTGCTATCTTGTTGCTTTCTTTGTTTTAAAGTGTGAGAATGCAGGGAGATGAAAACACTGTTGTTACTGCAGTCTTCCAATTTTACCAGAATCTTCCATTAACTTTTAAAAATTATTATTATTATTTTTTGGTTTGGAAAAAATTACGTATATTGAAACAAAATTTATATGTGATGAAATGCATCAATTTCATGTTTCTTGAATTATTGGAAGTGCTGCTTCACTGTTAAGTTGTTCTATGTGATGCTTTTGGAAGCAGGGGCCTACCTCTATATCCTCTAGTTCAGACTAAGTCTTTTTTTCTGATCCCAAAAAACCAAAGGTCCAATGTTCTTTCTGATATGTGGATGCTGATTCACAATAGGGCCAGGATGGGGTTCACCAGATTGGAAAGGGAGGAGGGATGGGAATAGGAAAGACAGTAGAATGAATTGGACATAACTTTCCTGTGTTCTTATGTGAATACACGACCAGTGTAACTTCACATCATGTACAACCACAAAAACGGGAAGTTATACTCCATGTAAGTATAATACTTCAAAATGCATTCTACTGTCATGTATAACTAAAAAGAACAAATAAAAAAAGAAGCCTGTGTGAATTTCCTGAAGCTTTTTAAAAAAATTACATTTAGTGTCTTACTAATTTTATTAGGCTATGTCTTAACCACTTGCGGTCAAGTTTTTTTAAGGTATACTATAGATACTTTTGATATGTAAATTCAGTTAATAAAAATTTCTAGAAAGTTTTCATGCATTATAGTTTTTAAATTTTATTTCAGTCAAATTCTTTATTTTCTTTTTAGTACCATGAATGTTTTCTATTTTCAATTTTACTTAACATATTTTCAATAAAATCTATTTTCACTTTACAATCTAGTCTTCATTACTGAGACTTTTTGTTATTAATTTTGTCTGTTAATTTCCTAAGTTTATCCAATTCCTATGAATTTTTTTTGGGGGGGAGTCCACTTCTTTTATGAGTTTTTGAATATCTGATTGAAGGATATCTTCCTTCTGAAATGCTACTTTAATATTGGATTCATGTTGGAGCATATATTAGTTTCCCTCTGCTGATGGTTGATTTGTGGGGGAGCTTTTTAAAATCATCTCAGAAGTTTTGATTCTCACTTTCTATATTTTTATTGTAGTAGCTTTGCTTGGATGTTTTCTGATATTTTCCATTTGTTTAAAAATGTTGTGTAATTTTCTTGGAGAAACAATAGTGGTGGTGTAAATGGAGGGGTGAATGGCATTGAATGGCTTGCCCAGTATCTTCATCTTTCTTTTCTACAGTGAAGTACAGTTTCTTTAACAAAAGGTGTCTATCTGGGAAGAGGGATGCTACTGGTTTTCTGTGTCTTCTATTATTTCTGTATTTGTCTCTTCTCTTATTTTTGACTATATGCTTCCTATTTTCCCTTTACCAACAAGCTACTCTAAGAGATACTATATTATTCAGGGTTCAATCAGACGGCAAAAAATGCAACTTAATATAAATATTCATTAGCTAGTAATAAGTAGTTGACTACCAAAAGAGATAGAAGGGTCTAAGTGGTCTAAAAGTAGCTTGTCAAAAAAATAAATAAATAAAATACTTGGGAATCAATCTAACAAAAGAGGTGAAACACCCCTACAATGAGCACTACGGAACACTAAAGAAAGAAATTAAAGAAAACCTTAGAAGATGGAAAGATCTCCCATGTTCTTGGATTAGCAGAATTCATATTGTCAAAATGGCCATACTACCAAAAGTGCTATACCGATTCAATGCAATTCCAATTAAAATCCAAATGATATACCTTACAGAAATAGAGCAAGCAATTATGAAATTCATCTGCAAGAATAAGAAACCCAGAATAGCTAAAGCAATCCTTAGCAGGAAGAGTGAAGTAGGTGGTATAGCAATACCAGAACTTCAACTATACTACAAAGCAATAGTAACAAAAATGGCATGGTATTGGCACCGAAATAGACAGGTAGATCAATAGTACAGAATAGAGGACATGGACACAATCCCAAATAAATACAATTTTCTCATACTAGACAAAGGGGCCAAAAATATGCAATGGAGAAAAGATAGACTCTTCAACAAATGGTGCTGAGAAAACTGGAAATCCATATGCAACAGAATGAAATTAAACCCCTATCTCTCACCCTGCACAAAACTCAACTCACAATGGATCAAGGACCTTGAAATCAGACCAGAGACCCTGCATCTTACAGAAGAAAAAGTAGGTCCAAATCTTCACCTTCTTGGCTTAGGATCAGACTTCCTTAACAGGACTCCCATAGCACAAGAAATAAAAGCTAGAATCAACCACTGGGATAGATTCAAACTCAAAAGCTTTCTCTCAGCAAAGGAAACTATCAGCAATGTGAAGAGAGAGCCTACAGAGTGGGAGAAAATCTTTGCCACTCATACTTCAGTTAGAGCACTGATTTCCAGAATATATAAAGAACTCAAAAAACTCTACACCAAGAATACAAATAACCCGATCAACAAATGGGCTAAGGAAATGAACAGACACTTCACAGAAGAAGATGTATAAGCAATCAACAGATATATGAAAAAATGTTCAACATCTCTAGTAATAAGAGAAATGCAAATCAAAACTACACTAAGATTCCATCTACCCCAATTAGAATGGTGATTATCAAGATTACTAACAACAATAGGTGTTGGCGAGGATGTGGGGAAAAAGGTACACTCATACATTGCTGGTGGGGTTGCAAATTAGTGCAGCCACTCTGGAAAGCAGTGTGGAGATTCCTTAGAAAACTTGGAGTGGAACCACCATTTGACCCAGCTATCCCACTCCTTGGCCTATACCCAAAGGACTTAAAATCAGCATACTACAGAGATACAGCCATGACAATGTTCGTAGCTGCTCAATTCACAATAGCCAAATTGTGGAAGCAACCTAGATGCCCTTCAATGGATGAATGGATAAGGAAACTGTATATATATATATGTTACTCAGCCATAAAAAATAAAATTATGGCATTTGCAGGCAAATGGATGAAATTGGAGAATATCATGCTAAATGAGATAAGCCAATCTCAAAAAACTAAAGGATGAATGATCTTGCTGATAAACGGATGATGACACATAATGGGGGGTGGGAGGGGGGGCAAGAATGGAGGAAGGAGGGACTATATAGAGGGATAAGAGGGGTGGGAGGGAAGAAAAAGAAATAACAGAATGAATAAAAAACTATTACCCTAGGTAAATGTATGATCACAAAAACCATACAAACTGAGATAAGAGATGTATCCCATTTGTTTACAATAAAAATGAATTTTAAAAAAAGTCAATTACCCTTCTAGGAGGAGGGACATGGCAGTGGAGGAACTCAGGACTTAGAAGAGCACTCTGGCTCACACCTGAGAGTCAGACCTCTCTAAAGAGGAATGAGCAGGAGGACTTGCCATAATACTTGAGGCAAGTGGGGATACAGTGCCTGAATTTGTGCCTGGAGCTGCTGTGAAGGTGGCCGCCATAGGAGCTGCCTAGAATGAACTGCTAGGTGGGTCCAGCTGGGCTTGAGGATAGAGCTGGACACAGCAAAACAGCAGCCAGTGGAGGGAGTCACAAGTGACCACCAGATGGGGACAGAGCAGCCTGAGGGCACAGTCAGAGCTGGCCACGAGGCTGCAATAGTGGATAAAAATGGTGAATTAGAAACTGGAAGAAAAGTACTCTCCTGTGGTTATCACCTTGAAGAGTTACTTCAGCACCCTTCATCAATAAAGGCTTGCATTGGGCCAGCTGGCAAAGGAAGCATGCTTACTGGGTCCAGCTTCAGCATCACCTAGCAGGGCAAGGAAGGGCAGATGTGGAACTGGGAGACAATAAACCTAACTTGTACAGAGACCTTCTTTCCAAGTTGGCTGTATCTCTCCCAGAAACTGTCATACTTTCAGTAATCCATCTGATCCATCAGGAAATATTTATTAGGTGATTTTCTGCCTTTTAAGATACTGCAGGTGATAGTTTACCAAATAAATTGTCACTGAAAAATACAAATCACTGTTTTCATGCTTATATACTTGTTTCCTCACTTTATTTTCTAGGCCCAAATCAGTATCAAATATTTTGTTTGTTATAGCAGCATCTTACTCCTGATACTATTTTCTGTAATTGCCAGTTGTTACGTAACACACACATACACACATCCAGTGCTTCCACATTTGAAACTGTATCCTTTCAAATACCTCAATTTCTTTTTTGTTTTTGTTTTTTGGAATTTGTTTTGTTCTGTTTTTATTCTTTATGGTTTTTTTTTATTTGTTCCTTTTAGTTGCACATGACAGTAGAATGCATTTTGACATATCCTACATATGTGGAGTATAACTTCCCTTTCTTGTGGTTGTACATGATGTGGAATTACACTGGTCGTGTATTCAAATATGAACATAGGAAAGTTATGTCTGATTCATTCTACTGTCTTTCCCCATATCCATCTCCTTTCTCTTTCCCCCTTTTCCCCCATCCAATCCAGTGAACCTATACTCTTCCCTCCCTTGGTCCTATTGTAAGTCAGCATCCACATTCAGACTTTGGTTTTTTTAGGATTGTCTTACTTCACTTAGCATGATTGCCTCCAGTTCCACCCATTTCTGGCAAATGCCATGATTTCATTCTTCTTTATGGCTGAGTAATATTCCATTGTAAAACACCTCATTTTCCATTCCCAGTTGCCAATGGTCTTAGCTACTATTTCAGATATTTTTCTCAGTGTATCTTAACTGGGAATGGAATTCTATTTGGAGGTGAATTTATTCTGTCATCCCTACAACAATCACACTCTTTTTATATAATTTCTCCTCAAGTCTCTGCTCTGGCATGAGATATTCACGTAGCTGTGCTGGTTTCACATGTTTATTTTTCCATTTACCTGAAAAACAAAGTTTGTAGCTTTTTGGTACAAAAGTAAGCTATTACTGTGTAAAAAAACCAAGTGACATGTAACAATAGGCATTTATTTATTGCTCATACATCTTCAAATCTGCTGAGATTCTGATGATCTTGAGCTTGGATGGGATCAGATACAGACTTCGTGTTGGATCTAGTTCTATTCTACAAGCCTTTTATCCTCTTCTAACTAGTATCTGTGTAAGGCAATTATATTCATGCCAAAAGATGGAAGTACAAGAAACCAAGACTTTCTATAAGAATACATTTAAAATTTCTACTTGCAATACATCCTAGTGACCAAAGAAAGGACTATCACCAAGTCCAACATCAATGGCACAGAAAATGTGCTTTCCCCATATAAGCTGGATGAGACAAGAAGTGAATATTGGTTGAACAATAATCCAAATTGCCATGGATTTCCTTCCTGTTCATGAATAAATATCTACACTCCTCCCAAACTCAGAATATTCACACTTCTATCCCAATAGTCCCCAGAGTCCTATCAAATAATGCTTGAAGTCTAGGACCTCATGAGAACTTTGAACTAAGAAGACAAATTACCCATTTATCTGAACACATAATGGTGAACCAGAAACAGATAGAAACTGCAAAATTGAAAAGGGAAAGAAGATCCATCATATAACCACATAGTCACAGGTCCACAGAACTTCTGAAATTCTGTTGGATAAATGTTGGATTCCACCTCACTAGAATTGGAAATATTCATCCATTTCGCTGGCTCTGTTGAGCCCCTGTGGGAGTGGTTTTAAAGCCATCATTTTTCACTATTTTGGAGAGTTCTACCCTTAGGGAGTTCTTTCTTATTTTATTATTTGATTTCTAGGAACCCTAGTGCTCCCCTCTCCCTCAATATTGATAAATCTCTCTTTTTTTTTAGACATAAATTGCAGTAGATTCCAACACACCATGCTCCTAGGGGTTATCCTCTCAAGTCTTCTGGTGTCCTTTAATTGAAACGATCTACTAGATGTTAATCCCATATTTTCAGAGATATAAGGAAGTGTAAGAGGCATACCCTTCATTTGATCTTTATCCTGAGGTCATGTTTGACTGAAAGTACCTTGGGTTGGCCTTTACTCTGGGAGTGTGCCGTAATAAAAACACCTGATTTATTGATGGGTACTTTTGTTTTTCAACCCTGTAATTTTTCTCTAAATTTTGCTTACAAATTGGTTATCATTATTCTGACATAAGCCCTTTCCTTTAGTACCTTACCAAATGGAGCTAATTGCCATCAGCTCACACTTTCAGTAATCTATCTCTTCCATCAGGAAATATTGATTAGGTGATTTTCTGTCTTTTAAGATACTGCAGGTGATAGATGGTTTACCAAATAATTTGCCACTAAAAATAGAGATCACTATTTTCATCCTTGTATAACTATTTCCTTACTGTTCATTTTCTAGGCCCTGAATTAATACCAAATATTTTGTTACATCACCATCTCACTCCTGATACTGTTTTCTGTATTTGCCAGCTTTTGCTTCAAAACAAATAACCCTAAAACCCAGGAGCATAAAACAATAAAAAAATCATTGTTTTACTTTGTTTTTGCAACTTGACTGGTATTCTTCTGATCTAGTTGGGCTCTTCTATATTTGCTTACAAGTTTCAAGTTATATCCAGGTCCTCTACAAATGTCTCTCATATTTTTTTAAAAAGTCAGCTGCTGAATAAGGCATGCTTTTCTCATGACAAATGTAAAGTGTAAAAGACAAAGCGCAACCATGTAGCTCAAGTTTCTGCCTGTCATTAATCCCAATATGCCATTTGCCAAAGAGATTCTCAGCACTACACTCAGTATCAATGATGGTAAAACTATTTCTAAGGTGGGAGGGGGAGAATGAATATATCCTGAACAATAATTAAATCATCTGATTTATTACAATTTATCTCTTGGTTATGTTACCATGGGTTGGGGTTTTAGCTGTATTCATTTGTTGTCAATTTGGTTTTTGGAAGGGAATGGGAAATTTAGATTTTGGCAGCTGCCATTATTTTATGGTAATCCTAGTCTTCTGCTTATATGAACTTATTTTTTTAACTTACTCTGAAGTAATAATTTTCATAACATAAGAGATTTAATGTGTCAGCTATATAAATTTTTAATATACTTGATTTTAAACATATAACTTAAAATTTCAGGAAAATTGTTTTCCCTTATACCACCTCCAAATCTTTGGTTTACCAACTGGAATACATGCACCAAACTTTTGAATAAAAATTCATGGTATTGTAAGATTTTTTGCAATAAAAAAATTGTGAGGTATTATAAGTCACTGAGGTAGGCATCCTTTGTCCTTTCCAACCAGACAAGAAATCTGTACCATTCAGTTTCTCTTCATCATTAACAGCCTGGGAGATAGGTTTGGCTCCAGCACTTGACAACAATAATAATTATCATTACATAGTGCTCACTATGTCTTAGAGGTATTCTACATGCTTTTAATATTAGCTAATTTAATCCTCACTACAAACCTCTGACATTGAAACTATTATTATCTTAATTTTACAGATATGGTAACTAAGGTACAGAGAATGTCAGACACATAGTTAACAAGAGGATCAGCTGGTATTTAGATCCAGGCTGTGTGGCTCCAGGGTCTATGTTCTTAGTTAATCTGTTGTTCTGCCTCTAATGGCAGGTACACAGGATTTGTTGAGAGAATGAATGAACTGAATCCATGATGGGGTATGTTAGTCCATTTTTTGATGCTGTAACAAAAATGCCTGAGAACAGATAATTTATAAAGGACAGAAATTTGTTTTTCACAGTACTAGAGTATGGGAAGTCTAAGTTCAAGGCACTGTTTGGAGAGGACCCAGTCTATCTGCTTCCAAGACAGTACCTTGTTGCTCATGCTCTGGAGGGAAGAAAAACTAACCTCACATGGCAGAAGGAGGAGGGGAAACTTGCTGAACACTGCATGAAGCCTCTTTAATAAGAGTCTTAATGTATTACGGGAAGGAGTTTTAGTGACTTATTTACCTCTTAAAGGCCCCCATCTCTAATACCCATTTTTTGATAATATAATAACACACCCATGGAAAGCTAACTTCATAAAGAAAAGAGTTTACTATAGTTCATAGTTTTAGAGGTTCAAGAGCATGGTGCTGACATTGGCTCAGCTGTGGTGAGGGTCTTCTTGGCTGCATTATATCATGGCAGATGGCAATGCTGGGAGTGTGAGCAAGAGGAAAAGATCACATTTATCAACAGGAAGCCAGAGAACTGGGTGGGGCCAGGTTTCCTGGCTTTCTGTTTTGTTTTAGTCAGGTTTTTTGACCTGACCAGAACAATTTTAAAGGAGGAAAGGTTTATTTAGGCGCTCACAGTTTTAGAGGTCTCAAACCATAGACAGCAGGCTCCATTTTCCTCAGGGTTCAAAGTGAGGCAGAACATCATGGAGGGAGAGTTGGCAGAGGGAAACAGCTTACATCATGGTGATCAGGAAGCAGAGAGGTCTCCATTCTCCAGATGCAAAATATATACCCCAAAGCCACTCCCCCAATGAACCACTTACTTTAGCCACACCCTGCCACTTCAGTTACCACACAGTTAACCCCTGTCAGGGGATTAATTCCTGGTTGGGTTAAGACTCTCACAACCCAATCATTTCTTTGAACCTTCTTGCATTGTCTCACATGTGAGCTTTTGGGGAACACCTCATATCCAAACCGTAACATGTTCTATTTGGAGAAGTACCTTAATCTCTTTGGAGGGCAGCACCCTCTATTTTTTAAAAAAATATTTTTAGTCATAGATGGACACAATACCTTTATTTTATTTATTTTTATGTGGTGTTGAGGATTGAACCCAGTGCGTCACATGTGCTAGGCAAGTTCTCTACCACTGAGCCACAACCCCAGCCCCAGCACCCTCTATTGATCTAAGGACTTCCCATTTGGCTGCACTTCCTAAAGGTTTCATACCACCTCCTGATATTGCCACCTTGGAGACCAACCTTCCAACCCATGAAACCTTGGAGGACACACTTAAAACCACACCCAAACCTCAGCAGCCATCAGATTGGCTGTTAAGTTTCAACACTTCAATTTTGAAAGGGATACATTCAAACCAGAACATATGGCTAAACAGAAAAGGCCAGAGTTTAGTTCTGTTATATGGTGTTTTAGGATTATAGGACCCCTTACAGCAAGGTCCCCTTCTCTGAGGTGTCAGGATATATTTGCTTGTTTCAGCGTGAACACCAAACAGCCCCATCTCCCAGACAGTTACAAAAGCAGTACTCTACTTGGAAAGATAGAAATGCAGTGTACTATGTGTTTGGTACTTTGCCTGCAGACAGGCATTAACTCAACACTAGACAGACAGAAATGAGCACGCTCCTTCTCGCTACCCTGCTCTACTTCTTACTGAAACAGTGTTAGATTCTCCAGTGAGAGATTGATGTGACTCTTGAATGGGTTAAGTGCTTCAGGCACAATCCTGAGGCACCCTTAGGAACAGATGATCTCCTTTCTCTTTCCTTTCTCCCCGGAGGCAAATATTAACTCAGCTGGCTCCTAGAATTTATCTGTGCTTAAGATAAATTAACTATAACCAAAGAGCCTTTCTTGGGTGTTGGTACCAGGCTCGAGTGCCCTGAAGACAGTGATTCATTTCAATTCCAAAGACACAGTGTGTTGGGCCACATGAGGGAAGCCCACACTGTTTGGCCCAGTACTCGGGTCAAGCACCTTACAGGCTTCTGAGTTGACAGCCCCACACATGTTGGTGCTTTCGTATAGATTTCTTTGCCTGCTCATAATTGTGAAGGGCACCAGAGCAAGAAAGAATAATGCATCCTCCCAGGGCTGTGAAAACAATTGCATACTCCATGAATTTGCGGGTTGAGTGATGATGCAAATTAGGGATTTGGCTGATTCTTCAGGGTGAGACCTTGAGCTACCTTGATACTATGTCATCATTATTTCCTAATACCCAGTTAGAGCTCTGTCTCACCCCCTTCTTAATTAAGGAGTTCTGAAGTCCTTGAAGAAAAATTGTGTTCTATGCTCTCATCTCCCACCCCAACCCTGATTCCTTCCCATCTCAGGGTGGATGAGGATCAAAGGCACATCCTGGTCTGCACCAAAAGTCAAACAAAAGAATTTATTTCACATCCATTGAATAAGTATTTATTTAGCATCTATTAGCTATTTGGAGAATTTTAGTAGAGGCTTGCTGCCCTTGCTAGGTCCTGGAATAGTAGGCGAAACAGGTGTTAGTCAGCTTTTCATCACTGTGACCGACATGCCTGACATAAATAACTTAAAGGAGGAAAGATTTATTTTGGCTCATTGTTTCAGGGATTTGAGTTCATGGTTAGATGGCTCTATTGCTCTGGGCCTGAGAGGAGGCAGAACACCATGGTGGAGGGGTGTGGTGGAAGAAAGCTGCTCACCCTATGCAGTCAGTAAACAAAGAAAGAAAAAGGGTACAGGGAAAGATATAGTCCCCAAGGGCACACTCCCAGTGACCCGCTTCTTCTAACCATGCCTCAACTGCCTACAGTTTTCTCCACCTACCGGTAGTCCACTTAGCAATTGATTAATCCACTGATGAGGTCAGGGCAATCTTGTCCATTCACTTTCCAAAAGCCCCACTTCTGAACATAGCTGTATCAGGGACCAAGCCTTCAACATGTCAGGGTTTTTTTTTTTTTTTTTTTTTTTGGTGGGGGGACATTCTAGATACAAAGTACATGGCAGAAAAAAACTGGGATTTCACTTTGAATCCAACTCTGTGACCTGGGTAAACTTCTTCTTAGTTGCCTATCTGCAGATTTGTGTTTATAACATTTACATTGTGGGTTTTTTTTTTAAAGAAGTACTTTATGTATGGTGTGTAACACAGTGTTCCACTTACCAGAAGCTCAACAAATGTGGGTGCTATACCATCCCTGTTCTTCCCCTCTTTTTCTCTCTTCTCCCCAGGTACAGAGATAGCAAAGATAAATAAGGTGCAGTGTTAGTTCTCTGGGGGCAGGGACCAGTGGGAAAGGTAAGTCTCCAAAGAGATAAGCTCTAACAGAATGTGGAAATTCTGCAGAGAAGGATGAACAACAGGCCATGGGAGCCCCAAGGAAACAACTGATTTTTCAATAAGAATTAAAACTGGAGAGACCTTGAAAGTAGTATAGCTCTGCTTCTTTATTTTATGTATGAAAAACTCAGGCCCAGAGATATCAAGTGATTTGTTCATGGCAGGTTTGTGCAGGACCCAGATTTCAGCTTGATGTTTATATTGTACAGTATATGCAGCAGTCATTGACACAGAAAAGGAAAGATTTCATACCAAACAGGAGAGAACAATGCTGGAATTAGAGTAGATGGATCTAGAAGCTAGAAGACAGTTCTGAAGCAAAGAGAATCAGAGAACGGTCTTCTATCAACAGAAATTGCTCTGTAATTGGGAACTGAAATACAGTTATGATCCCCTTGACTTCTTAGGAAGTAGGTTTCTGTCCCCCAAACCACACCTAAGAGTGAATTCTGCAGGACAGTTCATCATAAGAAAGGGTACAATTGAGGGGGACAGTTAAGGAGTGGAAGGGGTGCATCCTCGACATTGGAAACCACCAGAAAGGGCATTGAGAATTTTGGCTATGACAGGGAGCTGGCAGCAAGAAATAAAACCATATTTGAATCTGGGGTGAGAGCTTCATTTCATTATGATCCAAATTAAAGCTTTGGATTATGTTGTTTTTTAGTAAGTGTCTAAATATTCTCAATGCCTAGGAATTGTCTTCAGAAACAATTCTGATGGAGACATAAAGTTGTTTTCCCTTTCCCTGCTGAGGGATTGTATGTGAGTGTGTGTGTGGTGGGGAGTCCCTGGATGTGTCTCACATGGTTGTGGGTGGCTTCAGGATAAGCCTGAGAAATTAAGGACCCATTTATCTCCATCCTCTCTAGCCTGTCAATGTTCCAATTGCATTGAGTACTTGAAACTCCAAAGCAAAAGAGAAGCTGTAGCTTAATTATTTGGGTGTTGGAAATGGGAGGAAGAAACTGATTAACACTGACTTTGCTCCTAATCTCCTTTCTCTGGTACCAGGATAAAAGATATTTACATTCAGGTGTTCTGAGAAAGATGTACGCTTGGTTTTTTGTTTTATAGGAAAAATGATCAGCATTGAACTGAACCTGAAAGCAGCAACAGAACAAAGATGTGCCATGTGGCATCCTCTCTCCACAACTGGAGTGTGGCTTTCTTACTGCCATTTTCTTCCCTGAGTCAATCAGGAGCAGACACCCTCTTGAGAACAGGAGTCTTTTTCATTTCTAAGGCTTCTTTTCTCTCAAGACCAGAGTCTAAAGTCAGCATCCGAGTAGTATTATCGATGAAACAATTATATCTAAGAAGTCAGTGTTTAACCAGTAGCAGGAGTAAAAAAATATGACTCTGGCTAAGTTCTGATTCTTAGGAGATTGTCTCTTATTCTTGGTATATTTTAAGTCAAAATTGACTAATTCTCTGAGCCTTAAATACAGTATTAATGTGATTTGTTTCTTTTTTCTAAGGGGAAAAGAAAATAAAGCAGTATCTTTTTGGTAAAGTGTCCAGTCAGTGTTTAAGCTAACATATATTTTATAATTCTTCATTTTCCAATGCCACATAATTACAGGGAGAATTTTAAGAAATCTTTTAAGTGTACATTTGTTCCTTTGGCTCAAATTCCCTTCCTCAGCAAAAAGGCAAGAAGGGCAGTCCATCTGCCTGTGACAGCCTCCTTCTTCCAACCAGATTAGAACAGGCTGTCCAGGACTTTTTAAACCCCTGTCTCTGCTCCTGCCCATGCTGCTTCCATACATCTTGATTGTCCTGTAGAAAAATGTGGCAGAGTTCTATGCTTTTGTAATTCCAGGGCTCTTAGGAAACTTACAGAGCAGCAAGGCTATGGAAATCTTTGATGTTCTGCTTTACCTGGGTGCTAGCAAACATGACAGGTGGGAATGGGAATCTTTCAGCCCTCTTTCAAACTCCCATGGAGCTGGCAGCCTGTGGTGTCTCTGCAGCCTGAGAAGCTTGCACATCTCCTAATTTGTCACCACTTTGGAAAAAACAGAACAGGTAAAGGGAGCACAATATTTGTAAAAGTAGGACACTAGGATGCAGAAAAGTAGACTGTACCACTCAGGACACGGGCAAGGCACTCGGACCTTTGGAACATGAGTTCTTCGGCTGCAGAATAGAGATGAGAATCCTACCCTGATTGCCCACTCTGAGAATGAAGGCAAGCCGGTTAGCCAGATGAAAATATTTTGAAGAGGTAAAAAATGCGAGCATTTTAAAGTGAGCTAAGGTGTAATTATGGAAGACTCCCTGGAAATTCTTTTTGATCTGTATAAATGACAGCAGTACAGTGTGATTAGTGTTAGTGATCTAACACCTGTCACACATCGTCTGCTGACGTTGATGCCTCACGTCTTCCTTTATTTTCTGCTTCCTTCTTGTCAATTATGGTTCCCGGTCCAGTCCCCAGACTCTTATCTCTTCCCAGCAATTCATTGTTGTAGTGTAGGTGGATTTTGCTGGTCTCTGGGATCCCCTGGGGAAGAGCTTGTATAATAAGCAAAATGTGTCTAAGAATGTTCAGACTGTCCCAGGGAGGACTTCCTGATTCTCACATCTGTTGCTTCAGAGAAGCCAAAGATGATACTTTCCTGAGACCCAGAGCATCCAAGTACCCAGGGAAAAATCAAGATCACTAAAGGAAAAGGGAGAAAAAGGGCACTTGCAGCACATTTCATTTTCTGGCAAGAGGGGAACATACAGAGAACATGCTGCCCTTTGATTATACTGAGAAAGATGGAAAAATCCATGTGGAAATGGCAGTAAGAAGGAGAGGCGTCTCACGTGGTTTCCTGACTTTGGTTGCTACAAAGAAGGTCTGTGGAACTCAGACATCAGGAGGTAACATCTCTCCAAAGAGTAGGAGCCCTGCTGACAGAGTTCTGGGTTGTGACCTCCCTTTGCGGGGACTGGATGAGCCATCACTGGGAGTCTTATAACATCACAGTGCCTCAGTTTCCCCATCTGGAAAACAAGGAGATGTAAGCAGCTCTGTGGTTTCTAACTCTTCTTCCCACCAGGAGCAGAAAGCTTCTCCTGTGTTTCCACTGGTTCCTTTTGTCTCTGTCATCGTCAACTCTAGTGCTCCATACTATCCTACTGTAGTCTGTCCCATGGAACTAGTTCTGAGACTAGATAGAGGTCTCATCACTTCGACTGTGTGATTTGGTGCGTAGTGTGTTAGAGGTGGTTGAAATGGCTTCTTTCTCCAAATGTCTCACCCATACCTGAAATTTTGCCTTTGATGATTCCTCCTTCTTTATAAGACAACTTGTTAAAATATCAGAAATTTTGAGAGCAATCAAATTGGTCTAATCAGTTATTGACTCTTTCAAGTTTGTAAATCTTATTTGATAGCAGGATTTTTAAGAGATGGAAGAGAAACAACTCCTTCATATTTTCGTCCAGGACTGGTGTTCATTGGTTATTCATCTGGCAGCCTGGGTGCTGATGCAGTGGCATACTCTCATGCCCAGTTCTAAAGATAAATTGTACCGGTGTGAAAACTGACAGATTCTTGTTACCCTAGCATTGGGCATATCCAGCACCTTGTGCTCTTGGGAATAAAATCTGGAGCCAGCCAGAGGAGCAGAACTCAGCTCATAGCAGCTGTTTTCTGGGTTTGGGATTTGAAAATTTTTTAATTTAAATGTGCACTACTAGTGTTGCTTGATAGAAAATAAAAATCCCAGAAAATTTCCTTTGACTATCCCTAAGGCATGACTGGTACAACAAAAGTAGGAGCCTCTCAAAATCCCAGGATTATAGGGAATGGGACCTGCCCTTCCATATTGGTGCAGATTATATGAGTAGAATATCATTTTAATTTGCTATTACCCTTGTCCTTGCTCTTGTATTCTAATACCCAGTAGCATGATAAGGAGTAAGGGAACTAATTTTCAAATATTAACAAAGTTATTCAAGGGAACTGTGCTTTCTGTTGCTGGAGTTGGCACATCTTTTCTAGGAAGCTTGCCTGTGGCTGGCAGCCTACTTGGCACAATACCACTGCAGTCCTTTGGTGATGGAGAACAGGACTGACAGGATTCAAAAGGCTGGATTCCAGGCGGGCCAGTGGGGGCGATAGTTTGTGAGCCAGGGGAGACTGAAGCCTGAGAGGACTGTCAGAGGATGGATGCATCTACTCTAGGATGGGGGGAATGCAGCCTAAGAGGGTCCTTTGGGGGACATAGATTGAAACAAGGACATGGAAAGTTGCTTCTACATACCCCTACATGGAAACCTACTACATTATTCGAACTGAGTCTAGTGGGAGAGTCTGAGCCCCAGCTCCCCAGATATTAAGCACTTTTCTATGTATAATATGATGGAAGCCACTGCTGATTTTTCACAAAATCTAGAGTAATATAATTTTAGCTGGGAAGTAACTAGCCAGACAAGCTAATTTCTGGCTTCTTTTGGAAGGAGATGTGTCTTTACTCCCCATACCTCCTCCACAGCCACCCCTGCCTTCCTGAGGGCTGGAACACCAGCCCAGAAGACCCTTGTGAGCCATGTGTTGAAGATGAAGGAGTCACCACCTTTCTGGATCCTTGAGAGAATGTTTGGAGAAGAAGACCCACTGAAAGGCCTGCTTTTTATTATTCATGTTAAAGAGAAAAAAAACTTCTATTATTCTTGAGCCAGTTCATTTTGTGTCTTCTTATTGTAGCTGTTTAGATCACACCAATGAATATACACAACAACTGGGCAAAGTAATTGGTGGCACTATTTTATAAGTTAGGGACTTACTGCTCTGAGAATTTGAGAGACTTAGTTATCCAATATCAGAAATTGAATGTAGAGTCATGATTTGAACTTAAGTTTGTCTGGTTTATCCTTTAGTGCCCAGAGGGTCAGGCCTCTAGAGAAAAGAGGTAAATGTAAATGGTTTGGCTAAAAGGGAACGTCTGATTTGGCTACTGTGTCCACTAAGTCAAATCCAAATTCATGCCGTCTCTTTCCATAGCTCCAGCTGCTGTACCACTGAACTCAATCTGCATGTAGAAAGGAGGCAATAGCTGGAAGGGGTCCTAATAATCACCCAGTTCAGTGGTTTTCAGATTCTGTTTGGCAATAGAAATGCTTCTTCAAATGAAATCTTACTCAGAAGCCCTGTGTGTGGAACAGTTCAGAGCAGAGCTTATCTCTTTGAAGAGGGGCCTGAAGCCTGGCCTGGTCACTACTCATCTGCACAGCCCCTGAGCCTCTCAGAGCAGGTCAGAGGACAGCTGATCTGGTCTAGCCATATATGTCAGAGGCAAGGTAACTGTGGGCCAGTAGGTGTCTTCATCAGGTCATGTAGATGAAAAATGACAGAGTGGGAATAGGAACCCAGGCTCCTGACTCACATTTAGAAATTTTTCCATTGCACTGATGTATTAGGCAGGTCCCTCTAAAGAAATAGAGTTAGTGGGAGAAAGGTAGAGGTTAATTTTGAGGAATTGGCTTACATGATTATGGAGGCTAAGAAGACCTTCAATCTGCTTTCTGGAATCTGGAGACCCAGGAAACTCAGTAGTGCAGATCCAGTCCAAACCAAAGGGCTTCAGAACCAGGAGTTCCACTGTCTAAGGGCAAGAGAGGATGGCTATCTCAACTTAAGCAGAGAGGAAATTCAGGATCTCAGTGGATTGTATGATGTCCATCTATGTGAGTAAGGGTTATCTTCTTTGCTGAGCCTACTTACTCAAATGTTAAATGTCTTTCAGAAATACTTTCACAGACACATTCAGAAATAACATTTTACCAGATATCTGGGTATACTTTGGCCTGGTCAAATTGACATTAAAATTAGCCATTATTATTGGGTTTCTTTCTTTGAGAGAGCAGCCCTTAAATCAGCTCCAGATTCAAGGTGCCCAGAAAAAAGATCAGAGTTACTTATGAAAATTTTAAAAAATTCTCTTTAAGACATTACTACAAACTTCATGACCCAAGAAACCCATGTGTCATCTCAGAGTTTCACAGTGTGGGTGGACTCAGCTGGGTTCTCTGCTCAGGGCATCACAGATTGAAATCGGGGTTTTGGATAGGTTGGGCAATCATCTAGAGACCTTGGGGAAGAATCCATTTATAAGTTCCTTCAGGTTATTAACTGGATTTAGTTTCTTGTGGTCACTGGACACTGCTTTCCTGAGGTCATTCCATGCAGTCCCTCCATGGTAGCAACAGGAAATTTTTCTCTCATCAAATCTTTCTCACACTGCACATTTCTCACTTTCCCTTCTTCCACCAGTTAGAGAAAGTTCTCTGCCTTCAAAGGGTTCATGTGACCAGGTTATACCTATCTGGCTAAACTCCCTACCTCCAAGTCAACTGAGTAGGACTTTAATTACATTTGCAAATCCCTTTTGACATGTAACGTAGTATAATCATTGGAGCGATACCAGGAACCAAGAGCATGGGGTCCTGCTTAGAAATCTGTTTACCATACTTGTGCAGCAGTTACAACTAATTCTAGAATATATCTCTTCTCTTGGGGCCTTTACAACAATGACAACTTGACTCTCTTGTGATCCCCTACCAACTTTTTGCCAGATTCCCTCTGCCAGCTTCCTTGGTGAATAAAACATTGCTGGCTACATATTGAATTTTTAAAAAATACAGTCTTTGGGGCACTAGCAAGTATTAGAATCTGCTGGGTGTGTTCCCAGCAGTAGCAGTTCTGTCAGGGCAAGTTCAGGGTCTCAGGGCTCCCTATAGGCTATTCTTGCCCACAATTAAGAAGGCAGGAGGCAGCTCTGGGATCCTGGAGCTCTCAGAAGAGGCAGGGATCTCTATTCCTATGGTGGTACTAAATGATAAGCACAGAAATCTCCTTCTTTTAGAGAGGACTCCAGGGGAGAGATGGGATTTAACCAACATTGACACAACTAATTAGAGAGCTCTTAGTTCAATGTTCTCTCTGCTACTTTCAGTCAACATTAGGGTCAGTTGGTTTCTCTGCTCGTTCTTTGCCCTAGCCTCTAGTGATCTCAGAAAAGTTTCTATCATGTATTCAGTTTGTTCCCAGCCCTGCGGCCCAGCAGGTAGGATTACTGGTATATTATCTAGACCTAAGAAGCATGAGAAATTGCATAGTCCAAGCATCATGCTGGCAGATTCTGGCAGAGCACCCCAAGGAAGCTGTCTCCCAGCAGCTGTAGAAGAAAATTGAGATAAGAAAGACAGGTAGGACTGGGGAAGATGTGGACAACAGTAAACAGCATCATTAAGTTCCCTGGTTTTTAGTGTTCTGAGGAATGGGTTAGTGATGTGCACCCTAAGGCCAGTTCAAGGTCTCAGTGTGAGACTGGAGGCTCCAAGGCTTTTAGGGGTGTCAGAGTGTGGGACCTGAAAAGGCAGGTGATATGAGATAGGAGAGTTCATGCTTTTAAGGGACATTTGCATATATGTCATCTGAATTTTTTTTTTTTTCAGAAGAGAGAATTTAGGTAATAAAGGAGAGAAAAAAAGATGTAAAAAATAGAGCGGGTATGGTCAGCACTCCTGAAGTCGGCGGTTGCATCAGTTCTTTAAGAAAATTCTGTGTGCTCGAATTTCCACTGACCAACTGAAAGTCTGGTGAAGAAGCTTTGTGACTACTTGTAAATACCACTGTGTATTTGTATATACTAATCTCTCTCTAGAAAAGGTTGCTCACTATCAGTGGTAACTAAGTTTGCTGGTAAGGAATCTGGCTCAGTTAAGACTTATCTTTCTAGAGCTCATCTTACGAAGTACAAGGAGGCAGTCACTCATCGAGCTTTCCTCTGGGTCTTTAGAATTGTGTGAGGCCCCACTAAACAACTTTTGAAGTTCCAAGTCTCAAACTGTCTTTTAACCGAAAAGAACATTTTGTGGGAAAAATGTGGTGGAGATCTGGAAATGGTCCAGGACTCTAGGGCAGATGCTGGAGGAGTTGGCTGCACTAATGTTCTTTCTGAGTGAGGTCCTCTGAATGTGACTTTGGGCTGGGGTTGCTGGATGGGCTTGATGTAAAGACAGAACTCCTAGTTACAGGTCTGGGAGAGGGTGTGTTAAACACGAAGCCCACCTCTGGATCTTTAGATGTGGAGAGAACCTCTTTTATGCAATAGTCCTCAGATCCTGGACCAGAGGCCTCTTAGGTCCACTTGTTTCTGCAGTTCAGTATCTGGAAACCAGACTGGCTCTGGCTAAATCAGAACGAGGACACCCCAGTTAGGCAGTGGAGGAGGCCCCTGTTGCTGTCCAGGACCTTCACTGCTGGCTTCAGTTATCTTTTCCAGCTCTTCCTTTCTCTTTGAAAGGATGTGGCTTACAATGGGCCTATTAGAGCTCTAATTGAATCGTTAACACACCAGCCATTAGCAGCTGCTAATGAGGGAATCCAGGGGATTACAGCATCAATTATCAAGTTTGACTTCTGAATGTGACTCTGCCAACAGTGGGCTCTTGTGAGAGTCTTTTGAAAGTGTGACAGAGAGGGAGGAGAGCCATGAGCACATCCTGTGACTGTCCTGCCTGTACCCAAGATAAGCTCTTATAGATGCCCACTCTCACTCAGCTGCATAGAACCAGTCCTGGGTGGTCTTGCACACCTGGAGATGGAAAGAGCATTAACCTTGGAGTCTTGAGCACCTCTCTCCCAGGTCTTTGTACTTCACAGAACTCATGCCTCTGTGCCTATGGTGAAGTGCCGGTTTTACTGCTTTCTATGTCTTACCATCTCATCTGTGGTCTTTAAAGAAGCCCAAGTTCCCCTTTACCCACATCCTATCAGTACAAATTCCTTGGAATTCCAATTTATGAACATTTCTTGATTCCTTCCCTTCCTTTTCTTCTCTTAATGCTCTGTTCAAGTTCTTATTGTCACCAAGGAAATGGCTACTGCTCAGTTAGGAAACCGGTCTTTTCATCCCCGGTTCATCTTCTTGCCTTTGCCCAAATCATCTCTACATCTTTCTAAAAGGCAGATCTAATGTTCACTCCAGAACCTCCTTCAGGGATCCCTGAGGCTTGCAGGATAAAGTGTACATTCCTAAGCCTGGTATGACAGGGCCCCCAGGATCTTGGTCTTCCCCCAATCTCTACCTCATCTGCCACCATTCTTGGCTTTTCAAATCTAGCTGGGACATAGTGAACTCATTGTGCTTCCCCCCAGGTGGTTGCATCCCCTCACTGTGCAACACAGATGTCTGCTAACTCTGCTCTTTCCCTTTACCACTTGTGAAACTTGTACTGGTTTTTAAAATCTTAATGTTTGAAGTCTCCCTAACTTACCCTTCTTACTTATGTGTCTGTAGGTGTTTCTCTCATTGTACCTAATTATTCTAGATATATAATTATTTGTCTCCCCCGCTGGACTATAAAATAAGTGCATCTGTTTCAATATTTATTTTTGAAAGCCCAGGGTCTAGCAAATAGTGCTTGTTGAATCATACACATTCAGTGAGCTACATTATGATAGTGTGTATTTAATTAGTGCTTCAGAAAATTGATGATGTTTTACACAGCTCATTTCATGAACCTATGTTGACATGCATTTTATTATTCTATGTGGTACTGTTAGTTGTTTACAGTCTAATTCTTTAACCCAAAGAGAACTGTGTTAGTCATCAGAACTACACACCATCTACCACAATGGCTCAATGTGCAGGCTTGGGATCCATGAATACTTATTAGATTGATTTAAAGTTCATAAGTGTTTATTGAACTCTGTCCTACTTAGATCCCTAGAAGAAGGTGCTTAGAAAATATATCAAAGGTTTAAGTGTTGTACTTGTCTTTAAGGCCCTTACAATCACGATACCGCCCAGTTGTTTGTGCATAATCATGAATAAATGCACCAGATTTTGGCTCCTCGATTGTATCAGGAGACCAATTGTGGAGAAGGTCCTTTGCAACCTTGAGAGGCTTCTGTGTAGTTATGGCAGCAGCTGCAGTTCATTTACTGCCTCTGATGTGGTTATAACTGATAAATGTGTTGACTTGTGGTTTTCCTTATACCTGTGGTCTGATTGTCACAGCCACCCTGGATGGTGTGTGGTCTTGTGCTTGGCCTACATCTGAGAAAACTGAATCCTATGGAAATGATTAAGAGGCACAGCCAGGGCTTACATCAGAGTCTACCTGCTGTCAGGGCTCTGGCTGTCACCCCATGGTGATATGCTGCCCCCGAACCCCCATGTAGTTAATATAAATCAATCACTCCATCTGGGAGGAAGCTCTTTCCATTTCTTCCCTTCCTCTCCATCTGTTAACACTTTGTAATCCCACTGATTGTCCACACATCAAAGCCTGTCAAGTTGGAGAAAATGAGAAAAAAACAAATAGATTAAACTGCTGCCTGAATTCAGGAGCCTAGTTTCAGCCCAGAACTCTTTCAGGTTGGGAATTTCTTATATTGAATCACAGAATCTTAAAATGAGGAAATGTGAGATTCAGAAGGGAAGACACTGCTGTTTGCTGCCATTTGCTACCTCTAGAAACATTCCTGGCATACAGTAGGAGCTCAGTAAGTAAAAACAAACAGACAAACAACAACAAAACCCAAACTACCACAAAACAGGAACATTTCAGCAAAGTTTCAAAAAGTCATTTCTTTTTTTCTTTTTAAGCATTATTACACCAGGAATAACTTCTCCATAAACCCAGTGAGGAAATACACAGCAGGGTCAACATGACCTTCAGAGTGGGAAGGCATGGGCTGCCCACCTTCCTGAGCAGCCTCTGTACCCTTAATTCACTAAAAAGCAAAAACTGAAACAAGGTTGGGATTAGGGTAAAGCAAGGGAGGTATCTAGGGAGTAAAATCCAAAGAGCCACTCACTCGGGCCCTGGAAGTTGCTTGCTGTTCTTATTGTAGTTCTGGTCCTGTTGTGGAATAATCGGATTCTGTCAGCTTTAGATAAACAGGGGTCTAATTGCTATAAACTTTCCCCTAATATGTATTATATTGTTTTAGTCAGCTTTTTCACTGCTGTGACCAAAAGATCTGACAAGAACAATTTTAAGGAGGAAAAGCCTGGGGGCTCACTGTTTCAGAGGTCTCATTTCATAGATGGCTGACTCTATCCCGTGAGACTCAAAGTTAGGCAGAACATCATGGCAGAAGGGTGTGGTGGAGAAAAGTAGCTGAGAACATGGTACCATGGCAGAGAGAGATAGATCCACTCTCCAGGGATAAAATATGTATCTCTAAGCCACGCCCCCCAGTGACCCACCTCCTGAAGCCACACCCTACCTGCCTTAAGTTACCATTCAGTTAATCCCTATTAGGGGACTGATTCACTGATTGGCTTAAGGCTCTCAGAACTCCCTCATTTCACCTCTAAACTCTCATGCATTGTCTCACACATGAGCTTTTATGGACACATATCTAAACCATAACATATATAAATAATTTATTTGTACCACTCTGATTTTAACCAGTTCTTTCCTGAAATTAAAGATGAGGTTCATATAATGATATTTAAATCATGTTTTCTCTCTTGGACCCAATGTGTTTTTTAAATGAAATCTTTATTCAGATAGTTGTAGTGTTACATGCAGTTTTATGAAGCAATACAGAGTCCTTTTATCTTTTAGCCAGCTTCTTCCAATGGCAGCATCTTCCTGAACTATAGTACAGTATCAAAACCAGAATACTGATATTGATAAAATCCACAGAATTTTGTTCATATTACTCCAGTTTTATCTCTCTCTGTGTGTGTATGTGTGTGTGTATTCAGTTCTCTAAAATCATATTACACATACTGGTTGTGTATCTACTACCACAGTCAGGTATTAATCATTTCCATTAGTAGCCCTCATGTTCCCTTTTATAACCAACCACATTTTCCACCCTACCCATGGCCTGCTCTTCATTATATTTTCATGATATAATGCTTACAACTAAAAATAATTTTAAAAAAAGAAGAGGAATAGAAGAATCTAGAGAATGTCTTTATAAGAGTTAGAGGGAAAACATCATTCAGGATGAGAAAACTTGATCCACCTAGAAGAGGATGGGGCATACCCATCAGCCAGGGGAGGTCCACAAGAAGACTGGGTCTTGGCTCCTTTTTGTGCTTTTGGCAGAACCTGCAGGTCATGCCTGGGTTCAGGAGTGAGGTCTGCCAGAGGAAGCTCAAGTACTTGGTGGAGTGCTCTCTTTGAATAGGAAAGTAGGTTTAGTCTTTGGACAGAGACTTCCAAAGTGCCCTCAGAGGCAGATTCTATGAAGTACAGACCTATATGCTTGATATTACAACACAGCCAAAATTCCATCAGGTCTTCGAAGGACATGTTCAGAAGCAACTAGAAAAAGACATTTAGATCACTTGAATCCAACATAGGTCTTGCCAGGGCAAGTCAGAGCAGGCTAGCCCCAGTTCTTTCTCTGACAAGGTCATGTTTGACAGGTAAATCAAGAACATGTAGAGGGCATAGAACATGTGGACTTCGGCAGCCAAACAAGAAGGACTCTTGTGATCTATTTGTGGACAAGCTGGAGACAAAGAGGTAGGATTCATGGTGCCAAGGCATATTGGTAACTTGTCAAATATCTGGGCACCAAAGTCCCCGCTGAATGTTACAGAAACTTACCTGAAGTTGTCTGATTTAGGACCACTCCCTTCCTTCTGCTTTATGCAAGCTCATGATCCATGACTTAGAAGGAAAGAAATTGCAGAAGACAGGGAGCTGAGTAAAACTCTCTGTCTTCCTGCTTTCTCCATATACATAAATAATTGCATGGACAAATGATTGATAGATG
This sequence comes from Sciurus vulgaris, assembly GCF_902686455.1. Classification (NCBI taxonomy): domain Eukaryota; kingdom Metazoa; phylum Chordata; class Mammalia; order Rodentia; family Sciuridae; genus Sciurus; species Sciurus vulgaris. The sequence goes on from NC_136465.1 coordinate 82,288,904, forward strand.
ACAGATACACAGATAGGTTTTTGAACGGCTGGATTAGAGTGGAGTTAGGCAATATGATTTAACAAATGTGCCTGCTAGCACAACTATAAGAAATAGAGGACATACTTTAACTGTAACTCATGTGACAAGGCTTAGCAGTAACAGAATACTCAACTGTGTTTAAGCTCTCCTGTAATGCTACTTGGATCTTGGGCTATAATAATAGAAGCCGAGGGTCTGCAATAGAGGAGACAACCTTTCATTTTGCATTCTGCTAGTCAGATATTGGGAATTTTACCTTCCTCTGTGAGCATCATGTTAAGTTGGAATGGGCTAAAATCAAGAAGAGAAGCTAAGTTTAATAAAAACCTGAAACACTCCAAATTGAGGAAGATGGAAGAGATTGAGATAAGAAATTTCAGGAGTCATGGGAGAGACAGCAGCATCAGTGTCTGAAGTCTGCCTTAGTCTGCTATGATGTTCTCAAAGGTGGAATGAACATATGTGTGAGAAAGTTCTGGAGGACCAGGTGAGGGCTCCATAAAAAATGCCTCTCTAGAGATGGGGTGCTGGGTGCAGACTTATCCCAATACCACAGTGAAACAAATGGTAATTCAAACAGTATGTTAGTTGGTGTGGATATTGTCAGAGAGGCCCTCCTGTGTAACTGAAATTAGCAAACTCTGTACTCTGTCTGGTTTCAGAAACTCCTGAAAGGTCTTAATGGTCAAACAATTCTTTCCTGGCTTAGGCCTATAGCATCTCCATTAGCACTTTTGTTCCTATAGCAAAGGACTTTGAGACTATCCTGGAAGTGATATCAGCATAAATGTGAATGAAGGATGGATGTGCAAAATTTAGGGGGGCAGGTAAAGAGGGTATAAAGATAAGGAAGATGGATGTATATTGGTGATTTATATGTGGGAAACCTGCATTCATTGTTGTTCGCTTGTCCCAAATCCTGTGGGAGGAGGGACGATTCCCACTTCTAATAAACTCAGATTATCCCACATTCACTGACCCCAAAAAGGGGACCTACGCTCATTGGGTCTCTCACCCAGCCAGGTCCTGGTTTCAGCATTTCCTGGCACAGGCAGGAATCTCTGCTGCTGACTCAGGCCTGGGTGCTGATGGAGCACTGGCCCTCCTGGATCGCACCCAAAGATCCCCCAGTCGGCAATGCCCCACATCAGTGAGAGCCGAGGGAGCAGGTGCCTGGCCCTCGGCACCGCCGGCCTGGCAAGCTGGAAGTCTGGCTGGCGTCACGCCCAGTTCATTTCCAAGAGCTCACTAGCTAGATATTTACTGGGAGGGAGCCTTGGCAAGAGGTGGCAGCTGGGCAGAAATGCTGCCCAGTTCCATTCACCCACTGCGTGGTGGCAACAGGGGTTTATTGCCCTGATGGAGTTTGGTTTATGACACTACATTAGCAAACTTAATCCTCAGGCTGTCCCTGGCCAAATGGCCACAGAAAAGGCAGTGTGACTCCTCTATCACTAGAGGCCGGATGGAATGCTTATTTTATTTCCCTAACTCTGTGGCAAGGGAAATTTGATTTATTATAGAGTTAATCCATCACCCTCTGGCATCCTTTCAAGACAGGCCTTGAGCATAATTGCAGGATCTGGAGAAAATGGGGAAGTCAAGTTCAATTTATTTCATTAACATTTTTAAAACATTTAATTACGATAAAAACTGAAAAGCATTTAATATGAATAGGATCATGGCTTTCTCTTCTCTGTGTGTTCATCCCACCAATCTCTCTCTCTGTCTTTCTCTCTCCTTTGTCGCTGGCCTGTTAAAGCTTCATTCTCAGGCTTTGATGGTTCCCATGAGCCATTACCCCTAGCTGGCCACAGAGGGGACATAAAGGTGGACATTCACTTACCACCCTTTTGTGCAGGCCCAAGTCCACAGATTCCTTTTTGGATTGTCACTGAATTATCTCCTCCTCTTCACTCTGCTTTTCCTATCTCCTCCCAGGCTAAGGGAAGAGGTGCAGGAGCTGTGAGAGGTGGAGAGAGGTGGTCAGGAGAAGTCACCTTAGCAGGTTCCCAGTCAGTGCTGGACATTCAGCAGCCAGAGGAGGCTCACATATAGAGCCCCACAGAATGATGTGGTTTTGGGGAAAAACTTTTCCTATTTAAATTTCTTCAAAAGTCACCGGGTGAAACTAGCATTTTGTTAGATTTCTTTACACTTATTTTATGATTAGGTATTGCTTTTACTTTGTATATATTTTTTAGATGTTGGTAGACCTTTATTTATTTATTTAGATGTGGTGCTGAGAATCAAACCCAGTGCCAGTGCCTCACACATACTAGGCAAGTGCTCTACCACTGAACCACAACCCCCCGGCCCCTTACTTTGAATTCTGTATGGAATTGTGGTGGCAAAAAAATAGCCTCCCAAAGATGTCCATCTCCTACACCCTAGAATCTATGGATGAGTTATGTGGTAAGGGGGATCTAAAGTTGCAGATGGAATTAGGATTAGTAATGATCTGACTTTGAACTAGGGAGATGATGTTGGTTATACAGGTGGGCTAATCTATTCAAAAGGATTTTTAAAAGTGGAAGGGGAGATAGAAGACAAAACCAGAATGAGGACTTAATTTGCCATTACTGGATTTAAGATAGAGGAAGTGTCTACGGCCATACCACCTTGAACATACCTGTTGTCATCTAAAGATGGAGGAAGAGGGCCATGAGCTGAGCAACAGAGAAGTTCTAGAAGCTGGAAAGGCAGGGAAGGGAATTCTTCCTTGCCTGCAGCATCCAGAAAGAAATACAGCCAGGCCCCCACCTTGATCACAGTCTTAGTTCGTAAGACTTACCTTGAGCTTCAAATCAATCAAAATATAAGATAATAAATCTGTCTTGTTTTAAACCTTTTGATTTGTGGTTGTTTGTTACAGCAAGGGTTGCCTAGAACAGAAGAAAGGAAAGATGCTGGGAACCATATCACCACTGCCAGCAAAAGCATTTATTCCTGAGCATTTGCCAGGTGGTCAGTGTTATTAGGCTCAGTTTTTGCCTTCAATGAACCAGGAGGTGGCATAGGCTGGGTGCTCAGTCTGGGTCTGGAGAGGGTTTCTGGAATTCTGCCCTCATTACTTCCTATTTGGGTAAAGCTGGGGAGGTTGTGTAATGTCTCTGAGCTTCCCTTTCCTTACATTACAATGTATATAATACAGTGTTAGAGTTGATGTGAAGAATGAATGGGTTAATATTTTCAAAGCATGTATAATAATGCCTGGCATTGGAGAAAGATCATAAGTGTTATCTATAATCATTATTAGTATTCTAATTATTGGACTTTCAGGGAGAACTCTAGGGATAAAGTCAGCTTTGAGGAGGGGAAATTAGGATAATAAAAATAACTAAGAACTTAAGTGGATAAATGTTTTAAGCACCTCTTTTTATAATATTATGAGCAAGTAGTAGAATTATTCCCAGTTCTTTTTTTAATTTTTTAGTTGTCAATGGACCTTTATTTATATGTAATGCTGAGAATCGAATCCAGTGCCTCGCACACGCTAGGCAAGCGCTCTTCCACTGAGCTACCACCCCAGCCTATTATTCCCATTTCACAGGTGCAGAAACTGAAGGTTAGAAATGCTAGGGAACACAGCTTTCACAAAATCAAGAAGCAAAGTGGGGGCAGGGGAGAGCAAACCCAGATTCTTCTGCTTTTAACCAGTACATTAAAACAACTACCCAGAGCATATGTTGAAAGAAAATCAAGAAGGGCATGTGGTTTAAATGAAGTTTGGTGTGATGGGCTGACTAACTGAGGGCCGGCTGGGGAATCATCAGGGGCCAGACAGCAATGATTTTGAAGTGAGAAAAGTTGTTTTTATGGTTTGAATGTGAGATATTCCCCAAGTTTATGTGTGAGACAATGCGAGAACATTCAGAAGTGAACTGATTGGTTATGAGAGCCTTAACCTGATCAGTGAGTTAATCCCCTGACAGGATTAACTGAGTGGTAACTGAAGGTGGGTAATGTGTGGCTAGAGGAGATGGGTCGTTGGGGGCATGTATCTGCCAGTGGAGTCTCTTTCTGGTTTCTGGTCATCATGTGAACTGCTTCCCTCTGCCACTCTCTTCTGCCAAGAAGAGCCCTGGGGAATGGAGTCTGCTGTCTATGGACTGAGACCTCTGAAACCATGAGCCTCCAGGTAAACTTTTCTTCCTCTAAGATTGTTCTTGTAGGTCTTTTAGTCACAGCAGCAAAAAAGCTGACTAAAACAGTAGTGAAAAGGAAGCATCAGCAGAACAAGACTGGTTGGCACAGGGAATAGAGAGGAAGAGGAGACAAGCAGAGGCGTCACTCAAAGGCCTCGCTATTTAGCTCTCCGATGGAATGACTGTGGAGGGAGGGAGGCAGGCACACAGAGGACTGCAATGGAGTCTGAATGTGACTACTGGTTCATGATCCTCAGAGTGTCTGTGTGGACATTTCAGCTCTCTGTGCCTCAGTTTCCTTGTGTAAAACCGGCATAACTATGCTGCCCTCCTACCCCACAGAAAAGCCCATGGAGATTCCCCTGAGGTCTTCAGTGTGAAGGGGCTTTGGCAGTGAGAATACAAATACAGCACACTGATTAATATTAGTCACTTGGTGAGACAGACAGACCTAGGGCCCATGGGCCTGCACCAGGATGGAGCCTCATCCCATTTGTTTATTTGGATGGTGGTCTCAGGCTTGAGTTTTAGGAGACAGAATTTCCACATGCAGTTGAGACTCTTCCTTGAGAAACAGCACTGGCACTATCTCTCAGCCCTCCCCACTCCCCAGGCTGGGCTGCGGCCTTTGAAGGAGACTGGATGCATCATTCCCAGAGACAAAGAAGGTGCCTCTTTTCTTTCCAAGAAAACAGACTCATGAAAAAGCCCAGCAGCCCCAAAGGGAACTCTGAAAATTGTATAAAGGAAGAGTCTGCATTCTCACACTGAAAACATAATTAAAACAACTCTGCTTCCCTTATCTGAGACATGGAAAAAAAAATGAGTAGGAAGATGACAGAAAGAAAAGCTCTTATCTTTCATTTTATAAATGAAAAACACTTTTTTTTTTTTTTTTTTTTATAGCTTTTGGGAAAGGGTCACTACCATGGTGTCCATAGCAAGAGGAGGCCTGAGCATGCTGGGAGGAATCCTGCACATGGCTGTGGCAACTCTTAGTGCCTTGGAGGGTTGCAGAGAAAACAGGCCCAGGCCCAGAGTGAGGCTGCCATGGGCTGTACAGGAGCCCACCTTGCTCATATCTTCCATAGGGAATCAGCACGGTGACATCAGACAGCTTCCTCAGTTTCTTCCTTCTCTGCTCTACCTTCCTGCAGATTGCCCAATGTCCCCTACCTGTACCAGCTCATGCCACCCAACTCTGTCTGCATCTGAGTGCTGGGAATTTAATCTTAGCCACATTCTCTGAGCATCGAAATACTCCCCCAATCCATTCTCCATGCAGCTGTCAGTTCAGGATTAAGTCAAAAGAGAGAACAAAAGCAAAAATAAACAAGAACCAAGAAAGGCAAATTACAGTCACCTCCCTACATCCACAGGTTCTGTATCCATTGATTCAACCAACAGAGATTGAAAATTAGAAGGAAAACAAGCCAGAAAAACCCAACATTGTGTCTGTGTTGAACATGTAAAGACTTTTTTCTTGTCATTTCCCCCTAAACAATACAGTGTAGCAGCTATTTACAGAGCATTTATACTGTATGAAGTATTATAAGTAATGATTTAGCATATACAGCAGGATGTGTATAGGCTTTATGTGAACACTATGTTTCATTATATAAGGGACTTGAACATCAGGATTTTGATATCCATGGGGACAGAGGTGTTTCCTGGAACCATCCCCAACAGATAGCAAGGGGCAACTGTACTGGGCAGAAGAGACAATGGAGGAAAAAGTCCCCCAATCTTCTTTCTGCATGTTCCTCCTCTGTAGTGTAAAAAGAAAATAACTGCAGTTAACATCTCCCACCCATGCAGGTTTCAGGTACGAACCTGAGATACCCCACCCAGCAGAACCCCAGTACAGCAAAATCATGGGAAATTTAGTTTCCTTTTGTCAGACCACCTTTGAAGGTTAAAAGGAGTTCTGTGAAGGTTAAATAACACAGATGGTGACCAATGAATGAGGGGTTTAAAGAAAACAACCTCACAAAGGTATTTTATGGTGGTTTAATTAAAACATTCAGTCACAGAGTCAGTAACAGAAGTAACAAAAAAATCGTGGGCACAGGAGAAGGAAATGCTTGACAATAGATCGGAAAGTGTGCCAGTTGAAATCCCAAGGAGGAAGCTGTCCCAGAGGTAGGAAACAGGGTGCTCCTGAATGGATGGCATGGATGGAATGATGAAAAGAAATTTGTATTAGTCAGCTTGCGTTGCTAAAATGAAATACCTCAGGCAACTAACTTTACAAAGATAAAAGGTTAAGCTCAGAGTTTGGAGATTTGAGGACATGGCACCTGCATCAGCTCAATTCTGATGATGGTGGCAGATGGTGGCATATCATGTTGGGAGTGTGTGTAGGAGCTCATGGTCATCTTCAGTCAGGAAGCAGAGAAATGGTAGGGGGAAGAGAGAGAGGGAGAGAATGTGAAAATGAATGGATGGGGTTCCATCCACTATCCCTTTTGGGGGCCTCAATGACTAAAGTAACAAGGCCCCACCTTCTAAAGGTGCTACCGCTTGCCAACACTACCACCCTGGGACCAGGCATTTAACACAGGAGGTTTTGGGAGGGGCATTTAACAACCAAGCCACAGCAGACCCAGACTTGCTCATTGCAGCTACTGGGCACTGGGGAGCTCTGTGTGCTATGGTCCACCCAGAGCCCGCACCCTGGAGACTAAGGAACTTCTGTCGAGTAGCAGAAATTGTAGTCTGGAAGGCAGAGTAAGAAGGGGTTGAAAGTCAGAGTCAAAGGAAGCTTAGAAAAGTGTAGGGGTCAATGTGATGGGAAAACTGATGCTCCCAGGAACCAGAGAGAATGGCTGACAGGAAATGGGTCAGAACGTTAAAGAGCGTGTCTCAGCACATTTAGACTTTCCTCAGAGTGCCACAAAGACTCCTGCTTCCTACAGGGTCTTATTTTAATGAACCTAGTAGATCAAGACTTTTCCTTGAGGGGTGCTCAGCATGAGTTTTGGACCTCTGAGAGCTGTCTGCTCATTTGTACGTACGGTTGATTCTAAGGCCTTTGTGCCCCTCCATCTCCCACTGGCTTTTGCTTCCATTCAGACACTCGTCTTTTTTTGTTTTTCTCTATTTTATTGAAACAGCCCCCTATACAGCCTCCCCAGTGGTGGTCTCATCACCTTCCCACCCGCTCCTCCCACCTTCTGGTCTGATTCTCAACCATCACAACTCTGACCACATTTCACAGCTGCTTAAAATCCTCCTGGTGCTCTGATGCCCATGGGGGTGTTCTCAGGCCTCTCCCTCTGGTGTCCCTTCCTCCTTCTGTGCAATCCAGCCCGAGGTGGATGCCAGCACACAGACACCCAGGCTTTCCCTCTGAGACTCTCATTTATAAGGTTGGGGATGGAGTCTCAGAATTTATATTACAAATACGTGTCTTGGTTGAGGCCCATGATCAGGAATGGTGATCAGTGTGGGAGGCACTGTCTGCAGCATAATAGTGAACTCTCTTGTTTGGCACGAAAGGTCCTGGTTGGGCCTGCCCACTTTTCTGCTCTGCATCCTGACAGCTGAGTTGCATCTCTGGGCCTCGAATATCAGAGCCCAGTCAGACTGGGCTCTGGAACAGAGACCCAATACTGAAGGCCTGTTTGGAATACCAACAACTGGGCAGTTGGAGCCCATCTACAAACATATCACCCAACTCGACTGGGAGAAGCAGGACCAGGGGTGCACCTGCCATAAGAAGGTTTTTCTCCCCCTCCCATTTTTTTCTTTGTTACAAAAATGAGAGAATAACAGATTGCAGGTAGCAGAGGGAAAGCAATTTAAAAAACATACATAAATAACTTGTGGTGTTCACTGCCTGCTGCTGTTCTGAGACACATACCTTAGTAAGTAAACCAAGGTAACTAAAACTAGCTTTGCTGTGATTCTCCCGATTTCATGCACCTGAAATTTCAGAACTCCAGATGGCAGAAATGTGAAGTTGGCCAAGTTTGCTTTAACATCCTCAAACCTCTCCCTCTGGTTTCCCTTCCTGCCTCTGTGTGTCACCTCCCTCGGGTGCTTGGTGTCCTCATTTGGGATTCAGTAACTCAGTCCCTCACCATAGCTTCCTTCTGCCCCCTCCCAGCACCTCCCCTGGTCCCTACCCCACCCTCACCCCTTCTTCTCAGTTCACACCCATTTTCTTTCAACAAGGGAATTGATCTGATAGCTCGATTGATGCGAAGGGCTTAATGACTTACAGAAACTCTCTTTATGGATATAGTGCTTATATTGTAGTGGAGAACTGCTGGAGGCAGAATAACTAAAGATTTAATTTATGGGTGGGATTTTAGGAGAGTGTGTTGGACTTCAGGAAAGTTATTATCATCAGCTGCTTGTTGACTTTAACCATTTGTATTCCAGACCTGGGAAGTGTACCTAGTGTGCAAAGCAGGTACACAATTTGGTTCAATGCCTGGGACCACATAAAGACTGGTTTTTCTTTCTTTTTTTTTTTTTCATTTTAAAGAAAAATGTTCTTTATTTGTACAAAGCATTATAATCTTTGAAATACTCTTCATTTATCAATAAACTTTTCATTGTATTCATTTAATAAAATTAACAGGTGTTAAACTACACCACACTACCTTGTCAAACCCCAAATGCTCCACTGAGATAAAAAGTGTTTTGAAGCACTGGTTGGAAAGAGAAAGAGGCTAAAAAAGACCAACAGAGAGACTTTAGAAACAGTTCAAGGAAATTGCCGGGGTGGAGTGTGTGTGGGCGAGTCAGATTCATGAGCACCATCAGATTTCCCTCAAGATTCATAGCAGTTTTTCACAAAATAATTTTTAAGATCTGAGATTAGAACTAAGGAATCAGAGGAAGCTGCACTTTGGGATAGTAAAGCAGGTAATCAAAATTCCTGGATTGGAGGATGAAGTGAGTAAAAGAGGGAGAGAAAGTGGAGAGCAGAATGGAGAAGCCCGGAGGGAAAAAGTTGTGTCTAGAGGAAACAAAGTCTGAAACTCATCATGAACTAAAGAGTGAAAAGCCAAAGACGCAAGCCTGGGAGATGGAGTAGAAGAAGAGAGAGCCTGGGACTTTGTACCTTGCTGTAGGTGACAATATATCTTAACCTGTACAGTGGTAAGCAGCGAGGGACATATGACACTGTGCCATCTGTTTTGTAAAAGTAAGGCACTGCACCCTTGCTTGACAAATTCTGATCAGTACTGCTAATTTAAAAACATATGTCCCCAGAATGCAGTCATCCTACAGGATGAATGTCTGCAGTCAATCTAAAAGGACTGCAAGCCAAGAGGGTCTAGAGGAAACGAAACCCAAATTAATGCAACCATCAAGTGAAGAGACGACAGATTTCATTATTCTCCTACAATGTTGTAGTAGTTTCCTAAAGCTAAACCATTTGAACCATTCTTAATAAGCTACTGTTGCCAAACACTGTATAACCAAATGTAGGCTGACTATGATCAAAGCTCAATTCTTCCGGAGCCTGCACTGCCTCTGTGATACAGAACATGGCAGGCAGCCTGGAAGTTATTATGTTTTGGAGGGATAAGGAGACTTGGGACCAAAAACTCCCTAGCCATACATGCAAGTAAACAAGTATCAACATGACTAATTTCATTAGCCACTCAGAATCCTTACCAAAAAGTTATAACCTTTATACTGATCAAGCAAAAGAGGATTCTGGTACTCAGATGCTCTGAGTCTGGGAAGTGCTGGTTTTGATGATAATTCTAGTGAGTTTTTATTTTGACCTTCTTGGGGGCCGGTGCCTGAGACAGCTCTGCTCAGCAGGGAAAAGCTTCACATAAAACACAAACGTGTACCACATTTCAGTGTGGTAGCGTCCCTGGTGCCAGATCGATTCACCCTACTCACTTGTTGACGAACTCATCCTCATTCTGCTCTTCTTGTTCCAGTCTGCTTTTCATCTTCATTGTCCTGTCTTGTTGTTCTGGGTCTTTTTTTTTTTTTTTTTTTTTTTTTTTTCCCCTGTTTTTTGTCTTTCTTCTTTTTGCTTTGAAGCTTCCTCTTGCTTGCCTTTCCTGCCTCTATGCTCCCAGAGCTGCTTTTGAGAGGGTAATGAACCCCTGGAATGCCATCTCTTCTGTGGTCAAGAGCATATCACTGGCATTGGGCATCCTCTGCCTCCCTTTCACTGTGAAGTGGTTGGTGCTGGATGTGGCATCCAGCCCAGTAATGGTGGCAGAATGGGAGAGGGTGCTCCGGGCCTCCTTGGAGACGGTGACACTGTAGGGGAGCGCCTCCTTGATGATCCAGTGATGGCTGCATTGGGCAGGGTTAGTCCTCTGGCCTCTGCGCCACTACGGCTGCAGGGGTCAGTGCCTCTTCAGCCTCAGGCCTCCTCCTCAGGAGGTGTTGGAGTCCCAACTTCCTGCATCCTTCACTCAAAAGAGTGGTTTCTGACATCCAGTTTCTACCTGGATTTTCTTGGGTTGCTAAGAGCTAATTATTACCATTATTTTAACAAAGGATATTAAATACATATTTTTAATGAAAATGGTATAATTTAATTTTTATATCTCCAAAGACTTTGTATTTAAATAATTTCCAATTTAAAGAAAATCTATATTGGACTATGTGTTTCTTGATTTGGCATTTATTGATTTAGGGTTTAATAAAATACTATGTCTGCTTTTAATACAAATATCTTAGATGAAGAACTTCCCTTGTGTCTCAGTTTTTCTTGCTGCCAGTGCAAAGCAGCATTCTTTGCCCTGACCTAAGTTGCCACTGTGGGCCTTTCCCCGTGGCCTGTTGTTACAGCCAACGGAAACATCTTCACCATCTTTGATCTTCTCTACTTTCAATATGAATAAAATGGATAATTTGCTTTATTAGTTTTTTAGGGTGGTTATAAGTGTCACAAAGTGACTTGCTTAAAAGTCAAAAAATGTTCCCTCACAGTTCTGGGTGCTAGAAGTCTGGAATCAAGATGTCAGCAGAATCTTGCTTCTTTGGGCATCTCTAGGAAAGGATCTGTCCTTGCTTCTTCTGGTTTCTGGTGGTTGCTGGCAATCCTTGGTCTGCAGGTGCATTCACAATTCAGTTTCTGCCCTTGTCTTCTCAGAGTGCCCCTATGTTCTATGTCTGTTTTTCTCTTCTGGACAGGACACCGGTCATTGGATTAGGACCTGTGATAATCCAGAATAACCTTGTTTTAACTAATTCCATCTGCAAAGACCCTATTTCCCAATAAGGTCACCTTCTGAGGTTCTGGGTGGACATGAAGTTCGAGAGGAAAATATTCAATCTAATATATATTCCCTGTGACATGTCTGTCCTCAGTTTCGAAGCTCCAAGTACAATGAACCCACCTAAATACACTTTGTACATCTGCTATTTCCTGTTATACCTGATATACTTCTTATTAATGGCCTTAAGCTGTTTCTAAGAGAGTGAAACATTCTTATTCTGATCCTTCCAAAGAAGGGACTGAAAACTTGTGGGTGAAGAGGGCAGAAGCGGAGAGTGGCGACACTCCATCACATTGGTCCCGTAGCTCTCTTAACTAGGGGTCTTGGATGTCCATGGTCCTGTGGGCTTGTTTAGATCAGTGGCAGAGATAAAGAAACTCAAGGACCCGACTCTCATTCCAGCACTCTTTTTTTTGTTGGTTCTTTTTTAACTAATATATACAATATTATTATTCATTTTGACATGATCATGAAAGCATGGAATATAATTTGCCTCATTGAGTCCCGAGTATTTCCCCTTTCTCTCCCCTCCCTCCTCCCCCTGTTTCCTATCCTCTACTTATCTTTCTGCTATTTACTTGTAGCTTTTTTTAAAATTAGTATCTTATGGATATGCATGATGGTGAGATACACTGTGCTATATTCATATATGTACATAGGAAAGCTAGGTACACATAGGTCATTCCACTCTGCTTCCCTTATCCTCTCTCTTCTCCCTCCCCCTCAAACCACTTCATCTAGTCTACCAATCTGTCTTCTATTTTGGTGGGTTCTGCCCCTCTGCTCCTTTTTCCTCCCCACCTTATTTTCCTCTTATTTTGAACTAGTTCTTCATGTCAGAGATAACATTCAAATTTTGACTTTTGGTGTCTGGCTTATTTCACTTACCATGATAGTCTCTAGTTCCATCCATTTACCAGAAAATGTCATAATTTCATTATTCTTTAAAGTTTTTTAAATTTCTTCTAATTAGTTATATATCATAGTAGAATGCACTTATGCATTTTGATAAATCATGCATAAATGGAGCATATTTTCTCATTTTTCTGATTGTAAATGTTGTAGGATCACATTGGTCACGCAGTCATATATGTACATGAGGTAATGTCTGTTTCACTCTACTGTCCTTCCTACCCCCATACCGTTTCCCCTCCCTTCACTCCCCTGTACCTAATATAAAGTAACTCTAATCTTCCCTAGGGCCACCTGCCCCCCTTAATGTGAATTAGTATCCACATATCAGAGAAAACAGTTGGCCTTTGGTTTGTTTTGCTTAGCATAACATTCTCCAACTCCATCCATTTACCATCAAATGCCATAATTTCATTCTTTTTAAAGCTAAGTAATATTCCATCATCTATGTATATATGATATATATGTATATATGATATATCACATATCATATATGATGGAATATACACACACATATATGTATCACATTTTCTTTATCAATTCATCTGTTGAAGGGCATCTAGGTTGGTTCCACAGTTTAGCTATTGTGAGTTGAGCTGCTATAAACATTGATGTGTTTGCATCACTGTAGTATGCCAATTTTAAGTCCTTTGGGTATAAACTGAGGAGTGGGATAGCTGGGTCAAATGGTAGTTCCATTCCAAGTTTCCTAAGGAATCTCCACACTGCTTTCCAGAGTGGCTGCACTAATTTGCAACCCCACCAGCAATGTACGAGTGTACCTTTCTCCCCACATCCTTGCCAACATCTATTGTTGCTTGTATTCTTGTAATTGCCATTCTAAATGGGGTGAGATGAAATCTTAGGGTGGTTTTGATTTGCATTTCTCTTATTACTAGAGATGTTGAACATTTTTCCATATGTTTGTTGATTGCTTGTAGATCTTCTTCTGTGAAGTGTCTATTCATTTCCTTAGCCCATTTGTCAATTGGATTATTTGCCTTCTTGGTGTAGAGTTTGTTGACTTCTCTATAGATTCTGGAGATTAGCGCCTATCTGAAGTATGATTGGCAAAGATTTTCTCCCACTCTGTAGGCTCTTTCTTCACATTGCTGATAGTTTCCTTTGCTGAGAGAAAGCTTTTTAGTTTGACTCTATCCCAGTGGTTGATTCTTGCTTTTATATCTTGTGCTATGGGAGTCCTGTTAAGGAAGTCTGGTCCTAAGCCGATATGTTTGAAGATCTGGACCTACTTTTTCTTCTATAATCTGCAGGGTCTCTGGTCTGATCCTGAGGTCCTTAACCCATTTTGAGTTTAGATTCGTGCATGGTGACAGATATGGGTTTAGTTTCATTCTGTTGCATATGGATTTCCAATTCTCCCAGCATCATTTGTTGAGGAGGCTATCTTTTCTCCATTGCATATTTTTGGCCCCTTTGTCTAGTATGAGAAAATTGTATTTATTTGGGTTTGTGTCCATGTCCTCTATTCTGTACATTGATGTACCTGTCTATTTTGGTACCAATACCATGCCGTTTTTGTTACTATTGCTTTGTAGTATAGTTGAAGATCTGGTATTGCAATACCCCCTGCTTCACTCTTTCCGCTAAGGATTGCTTTAGCTATTCTGGGTTTCTTATTCTTCCAGATGAATTTCATAATTGCTTGCTCTATTTCTGTGAGGTATGTCATTGGAATTTTAATTGGAATTGCATTGAATCTGCATAGCACTTTTGGTAGTATGGCCATTTTGACAATATGAATTCTGCCTATCCAAGAACATGGGAGATCTTTCCATCTTCTAAGGTTTTCTTTAATTTCTTTCGTTAGTGTACTGTAGTTCTCATTGTAGAGGTCTTTCACCTCTTTTGTGAGATTGATTCCCAAGTATTTTATTTTTTTGATGCTATTGTGAATGGGGTAGTTTTCCTAATTATTCTTTCCAAAGATTCATCACTTATGTATAAAAATGCATTAGATTTATGTGCATTGATCTTATATCCCGCTACTTTACTGAATTCACTTATGAGTTCTACAAGTTTTCGGGTGGAAATTCCTGGTTCCTCTAAATATATAATCATATCATCAGCTAATAGGGATAGTTTGAGTTCTTCTTTTCCTATTCGTATATCTTTAATTTCTTTTGTGTCTAATTGCTCTCGCTAGAGTTTCAAGGACAATATTGAATAGAAGTGGTTAAAGAGGGCATCTCTGCCTTGTTCCAGTTTTTAGGGGGAATGCTTTCAGTTTTTCACCATTTAGAATGATATTAGCCATGGCTTAGCATAAATGGCCTTTACAATGTTAAGGAATGTTCCCACTATCCCTATTTTTTCTACTGTTTTGAGCATAAAGGGGTGCTGTATTTTATCAAATGCTTTTTCTGCATCTTGAAATAATCATGTGATTCTTGACTTTAAGTCTATTGATATGATGAATTACATTTATTGATTTCCAGATGTTGAACCAACCTTGCATCCCTGGGATGAAACCCACTTGATCATGGTGCACTATCTTTTTAATATGTTTTTGTATGTGATTTGCTAAAATTTTGTTGAGAATTTTTGCATCGATGTTCATTAAGGATAGCGGTCTGAAATTTTCTTTCCTTGATGAGTCTCTGTCTGGTTTAGGTATCAGGGTGATATTGGCTTCATAGAATGAGTTTGGGAGGGTTCCCTCCTCTTCTATTTTATGGAATACTTTGAGAAGTATTGGAATGAGCTCTTCTTTAAAGGTTTTGTAGAACTCGGCTGAGAACCCATCTGGTCCTGGACTTTTCTTTGTTGGTAGGCTTTTGATGACTTCTTCTATTTCAGTACTTGAAATTGGTCTATTTAAATTGTTTATGTCCTCCTCGTTCAGTTTAGGCAATTCATATGTCTCTAGAAACCTGTTGATGTCTTCGAAATTTTCTATTTTGTTGGAGTATAGATTTTCAAAATAGCTTCTAATTATGTTTTGTATTTCAATCCTGTCTGTTGTGATATTTCCTTGTTCATTCCGAATTTTAGTGATTTGGGTTTTCTCTCGTCTTCTCTTTGTTAGTGTGGCTAAAGGTTTATCAATTTTGTTTATTTTTTCGAAGAACCAACTATTTATTTTGTCAATTTTTTGTATTGTTTCTTTTGTTTCAATTTCATTGATTTCAGCTCTGAGTTTAACTATTTCCTGTCTTCTACTACTTTTGGTGCTGTTCTGTTCTTCTTTTTCTAGGGCTTTGAGCTGTAGTGTTAGGTCGTTTATTTGTTGAGTTTTACTTCTTTTATTAAATGCGCTCCATGAAATAAATTTCCCTCTAAGTACTGCTTTCATAGTGTCCCAGAGATTTTGATATGATGTTTCTTTGTTCTCATTTACCTCTAAGAATTTTTTAATTTCCTTCCTAATATCTTCTGTTATCCATTCATCGTATAATAGCATATTGTTTAATCTCCATATGTTGGAGTAGTTTCTGTTTTTTACTCTTTCATTTATTTCTAACTTCAATCCATTATGATCTGATAGGATACAAGGTAGTGTCTCTATCTTCTTGTATTTGCTAACATTAGCTTTGTGGCAAAATATATGGTCTATTTTAGAGAAGGATCTATGTGCTGCTGAGAAGAAAGTGTATTCACTCTTGGTTGGATGGTATATTCTATAAATGTCTGTTAAGTCTAAATTATTGATTGTGTTATTGAGATCTATGGTTTCTTTGTTCAATTTTTGTTTGGAAGATCTGTCCAGTGGTGAGAAAGGCATATTAAAATCACCTAGTATTATTGTGTTATGGTCTATTTGGTTTCTGAAATTGAGAAGGATTTGTTTGACATACATGGATGAGCCACTGTTTGGGGCTTAGATGTTTATGATTGTTATATCATGCTGATTTATGCTTCCCTTAAGCAGTATGAAATGACCTTCTTTATCCCTTCTGACTAACTTTGGCTTGAAGTCCACATTATCGGAAATGAGGATGGATACTCCAACTTTTTTGCTGAGTGAATGTGCATGGTATGTTTTTCCCCATCCTTTCACCTTTAGTCTATGGGTATCTTTTTCTATGAAGTGAGTCTCTTGCAGGAAACATATTGTTGGATCTTTCTTTTTAATCCAATCTGCCAGTCTATGTCTTTTGATTGATGAATTCAGGCCATTAACATTCACGGTTATTATTGAGATATGATATGTATTCCTGGCCATTTGGTTCATTTATTTTATTTTATTTATTTATTTATTTATTTGATATGACTTGGTTCCTCCTTTATTTGACAATTCCTTTAGGATAATTCCTCCTTTTGCTTATTTGCTTCTTTGTTTTTCATCTCTTCCTCATGGAATATTTTGCTGAGAATGTTCTGTAATGCTGGCTTTCTTTTTGTAAATTCTTTTAGCTTTTGTTTATCATGGAAGGATTTTATTTCATCGTCAAATTTGAAGGTAAGTTTTGCTGGGTATAAGATTCTTGGTTGGCATCCATTTTCTTTCAGGGCTTGAAAAATGTTGTTCCAGGCCCTTCTAGCTTTTAGGGTCTGGATTGAAAAATCTGCTGATATTCTTATTGGTTTCCCCCTGAATGTAATTTGATTCTTTTCTCTCACAGCCTTTAAAATTCTGTCTTTATTTTGTATGTTCGGTATTTTCATTATAATGTGCCTTGGTGTGGGTCTGTTGTAATTTTGTGTATTTGGAGTCCTGTAAGCCTCTTGAACTTGATTTTCCATTTCATTCTTCAGATTTGAGAAATTTTCTGGTATTATTTCATTGAATAGATTGTTCATTCCTTTGGTTTTCTTCTCTAAGCCTTCCTCAATCCCAATAATTCTTAAATTTGGCCTTTTCATGATATCCCATAATTCTTGTAGGTTCTGTTCATGATTTCTTACCATCTTCTCTGTTTGTTCAACTTTGTTTTCAAGGTTAAATATTTTGTCTTCAATATCTGAGGTTCTGTCTTCCAGGTATTCTATCATATTGGTTATGCTTTCTATAGAGTTCTTAATTTGGTTTATTGTTTCCTTCATTTCAAGGAATTCTGTTTTTTTTTTTTCAATCTCTCTAACTCTTTATTGAAATGATCTTTTGCTTCCTGTATTTGCTCTTTTAACTGTCGATTGGTGCTATCATTCAATACCTGCATTTGCTCTTTCATCTCCTCGTTTGCTTCCCTGATTGTTTTAATTATGTACATTCTGAACTCTCTTTCTGTCATTTCTTCTGCCATGCTGTCATTGGATTTTATTGATGTAACATCTAGATTTGTTTGGGGCATTTTCTTCCCTTGTTTTCTCATATTGTTCAGGTATCAGTGGACCTCTGAGATGTTGTGGATTTTCTCTATTGATTTATAATGTCCCTGAAGATTTCCAGTATATCCCCTCTTTGCCTTCAGTAGCCTGAAGTCTTGGAGGAAGTTGATAATGCAGTGCTGCACAAAGAAGCTGCCTCTCTAGGGGTGGTGGCTTTCAGGTGGGGTATATTCCCTGCTAGTGGGCAGAGGTGCCTCCACTTGTTGACCAATGTTCATCCAATGGGGAACTAGGCTGTGGGCTGAGGCAAGGCCTGTTTGGGCCTGTGTCTCTAGTTTTACCATCCTTGTGGGAAAACCTCACCTGGCAGGTAAGACTCACTGGGTGGGGAGGTCTCGCTGGTCAGTTCCACTCCTAGAGGTTCCCTTCAATCTGCAACTACCGCCTGGGCTGGGCTGCCTTCCTCTGCAATGTTCCCAGGAGCCTGGACCTACCTCCTGGGCCTGGGAGCCTCACCCTTCGCATACGAGTCTCCTTAGGCTGTCCAACCTCAGAGAATCTGCCCACAGTCCTGGAACCTTTGCTCTGCCCCTAAGCGTGTCTCTGTGCGGCTCTTCCACCAAGAAGCCTCCTAGGTCCTGGGACCTTGCTCTGCACCTAATCTCCTGGCTATACGGCCCCCTCCTCTGAGCAGCCATTTGGAGCCCCGTACAGTTGCTCTGAGCCCCAGCGACCCGCTGCACGCCTCTTCCTCTGGACAGCTGCCTGGTGTTCCAGTGCAGTCTCTAGAAGTCCAAGCAACTCACTGCATACCTCCTCCTCCCAAAAACCGCCTGGAGCCATGGTACAGTAACTCCGAGTCCAAGTGACCCTCCCCGTTCCTCCTCCTCCTCCGGTCAGCCCCCCTGGTGTTCAGGAGCGGTCGCTTTGAGTCCAAGCGACCCGCCACACGCCCCCTCTGGGCCGCTGCCTGGAGCTCTGGTGCAGCCGCTCCGAGACCAAGTGACCCACCACGTTCCTCCTCCAGGCAGCCCCCTCGTGTTCAGGAGCAGTCACTTTGAGTCCAAACAAGTCACCACTCACCTCCTCCTCTGAGCAGCCACCTGGAGCTCTGATGCAGTCACTCTGAGTCCAAGCGACCCACTGCGCACCTCCTCCTCCAGGCAGGCCCCGGTGTTCAGGGGCGGTCACTCTGAGTCCAAACAGCTCGCCACACAGCTCCTCCTCTGACAACTGCCTGTAGCTCTGGTGCAGTCACTCCGAGTCCAAGCGACCTACCTGAGCTCTTCCTCCTCCTCCGGGCAGCCTCCCGGTGTCCAGCAGTGGTTGCTCTGAGTCCAAACAGCTCGCTGCGTACCTCCTCCCCTGGGCAGTTGCCCGGAACCCCAGTGGTTGCTCCGAGTCCAAGTGCTGTGCTGAGTGGCCTCCTCTACGATGCTCCCAGTTGTCTGAGTTCACTGCTCCAGCGGGGGAAGGGGTATCTCGTTGGGCAACTCTACTTCACAAAGTTCCCTGCGTTCTGGGACTACCGCCTCATCCAGGACACCTCCCCAATGGGAGAGGCCCACCCAGCGGCTTTGAGTTGGTCCCAAGTATCTCAATATCTCCTTTTCTGAATCCTGAGTCCTGGAGCAACATGAAATGCAGCCACCCTCTAGTCCGCCGTCTTGAAAACTGCCAGCATGGTCATTTTGACAATATCAATTTTTCCTATCCAGGAGTATGGGAGGTCTTTCCATCTTCTAAGGTCTTCTTTAATTTCTTTCTTTAGTGTTCTGTAGTTTTCCTTGTAGAGGTCTTTTACCTCTTTTGTTAGATTGATTCCCAAGTATTTTATTTTATTTTTTTGAGGCTACTGTGAATGGTGCAGTTTTCTTAATTTCTCTTTCAGTGGATTCATTACTGATGTATAGGAATGCATTTGATTTATGGATATTGATTTTATATCCTGCTACTTTGCTGAATTCATTTATTAATTATAGAAATTTTTGGAGGAATTTTTTGGATCTTCTAAATATTGAATCACGTTATTGGTGAATAGTGTTAGTTTGAGTTCTTTTTTACCTATTTGTATACTTTTAATTTCTTTCTTCTGTGTAATTGCTCTGACTAGAGTTTCAAGGATTATGTTGAATAAAAGTGGTGAAAGAGGGAATCCTTGTTCTGTTCCACTTTTTAGAGGAAATTTCAAGTAATGAAATAGAAAATGCCATTAAAAAAACCTACTGAATAAGAAAAGCCCAGGACCAGATGTATTCTCAGCCGAGTTCTATAAGAACTTCAAAGAAGAATTAATGCCAATAGTCCTCAAATTATTCCATGAAATAGAAAAGGAGGGAACCGTACCAAACTCATTCTATGAGGTAGTATCACCCTGATACCAAAATCAGACAGACACACAAGGAAAGAAAACTTCAGACCAATATCCCATTTTTGCAACATAGATGCAAAAATTCTCAATAAAATTCTGGCAAATTGCATGCAAAAACATATTAAAAAGATAGTGTACCATGATCAAGTGGGGTTAATCCCAGAGATGCAGGGTCAGTTCAACATATGAAAATCAATAATTGAGGCTTTTTCCATGGGGCAATCCAAGATGGCGGACTAGAGGGTGACTGCATCTCCAGTTGCTCCAGAACCCAAGATTCAGGAAGGGGAGGCCTTGAGAGACTCAGACTAAAATAGAGCCATGGGGTGAGTCTCCCCCACCCGGAGAAGCTCCACCCAAGCAGCAGGCCCGCATACAGGCGGCTTATTAGAGTAGGGCAGGGCAGTTAGAGTCTTCCCCAGGCAGCCCTGCGCAGTCCGGTGGTGGGCTCCTCCCATATGGCCAGATTCTTCAGCTTCTCGGAGCAGGCCCCCAGTGACAGCCTTTCTGCACAGAACCAGCTCCAAGTCCCTGAGCAAGCGTGGCGAGCTCCTGCCCCCAGGAAGCTTCAGGGACCAGGACAGGGAAGCCAGGGACTTCCCCAAGCAGCCTGGCTCCCTCCGGTGGGAAGCGCCTTTCTAGACTAGTATCTCGGAGCAGACCGCCCAGTGAGAGCCTGTCTACACAGAGCCAGCCACAAGTCCCCAAGTCAGCGAAGAGCTCCGACCTGCAAGCAGCCTCTGGGACCAGGGAAGGGCAGCCAGGAACCTCTACAGGCGGCCCTGCCCCCTCTGGCTGCAGGCTTTTTCCATGGGGCGATTCAAGATGGCGGACTAGAGGGTGACTGCATCTCCAGTCGCTCCAGAACCCAGGATTCAAGAAGGGGAGGCATTGAGAGACTTGGACTAAAATAGAACGACGGGGTGAGTCTCCCCCACCCAGGTGAAGCTCGGGCTAGGTGGCAGGCCCTGATAGGGGCGACTTATCAGAGTAGGGCAGGGCAGCTAGAGTCTTCCCCAGGCAGACCTGTGCACTCCAGTGGTGGGCTCCTCCAACAAGGCCAGCTTCTCAGAGCAGGCCCCCCAGTGAGAGCCTTTCCACACAGAGCCAGCTCCAAGCCCTGGAACCAGTAGCAGGCTAGGGGCAACGTTCTTCAGAAGCACTGCATTATCAAGTTCCTCCAAGACTTCAGGCTACTGAAGGCTGAGAGGTGATACACTGGAAATCTACAGGGACACTATAAGCCAGTAGAGGAAGTCTGCAATATCTCAGAGTCCCACTGACATCTGACCAATATGAGAAAACAAGGGAAGAAAATGTCCCAAACAAACCTAGATACTATATCAATAAAACCCAATGACAGCACAGCAGAGGAAATGTCAGAAAGGGAGTTCAGAATGTACATAATTAAAACAATCAGGGAAGCAAACAAGGAGGTGAAAGAGCAAATGAAGGCATTGAAGGAGGAGATGAAAGAGCAAATGCAGGCATTAAAGGATCACACCAATAACAGTTAAAAGTGCAAATACGGGAAGCAAGAGATCATTTCAATAAATAGTTAGAGATACTGAAAAAAACAAACAAACAGAAATCCTTGAAATGAAGGAAACAATAAACCAAGTTAAAAACTCCATAGAAAGAATAACCAATAGGATAGAACACCTGGAAGACAGAACCTCAGATATTGAAGACAAAATATTTAATCTTGAAACCAAAGTTGACCAAACAGAGAAGATGGTAAGAAATCATGAACAGAATCTACAAGAATTATGGGATATCATGAAAAGGCCAAATTATGAATATTGGGATTGAGGAAGGCACAGAGAAACAAACCAAAGGAATGAACAATCTATTCAATGAAATAATACCAGAAAATTCCCCAAATCTGAAGAATGAAATGGAAAATCAAGTTCAAGAGGCTTATAGGACTCCAAATACACAAAATTACAACAGACCCACACCAAGGCACATTATAATGAAAATACCGAACATACAAAACAAAGACAGAATTTTAAAGGCCACGAGAGAAAAGAATCAAATTACATTCAGGGGGAAACCAATAAGAATATCAGCAGATTTTTCAATCCAGACCCTAAAAGCTAGAAGGGCCTGGAACAACATTTACCAAGCCCTGAAAGAAAATGGTTGCCAACCAAGAATGTTATACCCAGCAAAACTTACTTTCAGATTTGATGATGAAATAAAATCCTTCCATGATAAACAAAAGCTAAAAGAATTTACACAAAGAAAGCCAGCATTGCAGAACATTCTCAGCAAAATATACCATGAGGAAGAGATGAAAAACAATGATGCAAATGAGCAACAGGAGGAACTAGCCTGAAGGAATAGTCAAATAAAGGGGAAACCAAATCATGTCAAACACCAAAAATGAGTCAAATGACTGGGAATACAAATCATATCAGAATAATAACCCTGAATGTTAATGGCCTGAACTCATCAATCAAAACACATAGACTGGCAGATTGGATTAAAAAGAAAAATCCAACAATATGCTGCCTGCAAGATATTCATCTCATAGAAAGACATACCCATAGACTAAAGGTGAAAGGATGGGAAAAAACATACCATGCACACGGACACAGCAAAAAAGCTAGAGTATCCATCCTCATTTCAGATAATATGGACGTCAAGCCAAAACTAGTCAGAAGGGATAAAGAAGGACATTACATACTGCTTAAGGGAAGCATAAATCAGCAAGACATAACAATCATAAATATCTATGCCCCGAGCATTGGCTCATCCATGTATATCAAACAAACTTCTCAATTCCAGAAATCAAATAGTCCACAACACAATAATACTAGGTGATTTTAACACACCTCTCTCACCACTGGATAGATCTTCCAAAGAAAACTTGAATAAAGAAACCACAGATCTTAATAACACAATCAACAATTCAGACTTAAACGACTTATATAGAACATACCATCCAACAAAGAACGAATACACTTTCTTCTCAGCAGCACATGGATCCTTCTCTAAAATAGACCATGCCTTATGCCACAAAGCTACTGTTAGCAAATACAAGAAGATAGAGATACTACCTTGTACTCTATCAGATCATAATGGATTGAAATTAGAAATAAATGACAGAATACAAAACAGAAACTTCTCCAATACCTGGAGATTAAATAATACACTATTATATGATGAATGATAACAGAAGACATCAGGAGGGAAATAAAAAAATTTTTAGAAGTAAACGAGAACAAAGACACATCATATCAAAATCTCTGGGACACTATGAAAGCAGTACTTAGAGGAAGATTTATTTCATGGGGTGCATTCAACAAAAGAAGTAGAAATCAACAAATAAAGGACTTAACACTACAGCTCAAAGCCCTAGAAAAAGAAGAGCAGACCAACACCAAAAGTAGTAGAAGACAGGAAATAGTTAAAATCAGAGCCAAAATCAACGAAATTGAAACAAAAGAAACAATCGGAAAAATTAACAAAATAAAAAGTGGGTTTTTTGAAAAAATAAGCAAAATTGATAAAACCTTAGCCACACTAACAAAGAGAAAAAGGGAGAAAACTCAAATTACAAAAATTTGGAATGAACAAGGAAATATCACAACAGACACGAGTGAAATACAAAACATAATTAGAAGCTATTTTGAAAATCTATAGTCCAACAAAACAGAAAACTTCGAAGACATCAACAAGTTTGTAGAGACATATGAATCACTTAAACTGAACGAGGAGGACATACACAACTTAAATAAAACAATTTCAAGCAATGAAATACAAGAGGTCATCAAAAGCCTACCAACAAAGAAAAGTTGGGACCAGATGGGTTCTCAGCCGAGTTCTACAAAACCTTTAAAGAAGAGCTCATTCCAATACTCCTCAAAGTATTCCATGAAATAGAAGAGGAGGGAACCCTCCCAAACTCATTCTATGAAGCCAATATCACCCTGATACCTATACCGGACAGAGACACATTGAGGAAAGAAAATTTCAGACCGATATCCTTAATGAACATCGATGCAAAAATTCTCAACAAAATTTTAGCAAATTGCATACAAAAACATATTAAAAAGATAGTGCACCACGAACAAGAGGGTTTTATCCCAGGGATGCAAGGTTGGTTCAACATCCGGAAATCAATAAATGTCATTCACCATATCAACAGACTTAAAGTTAAGAATCACATGATTATTTCAATAGATATAGAAAAAGCATTTGATAAAATACAGCATCCCTTCATGCTCAAAACACTAGAAAAAAATTGGGGTAGTGGGAACATTCCTTAACATTGTAAAGGCCATCTACGCTAAGCCCATGGCCAATATTATTCTAAATGGTGAAAAACTGAAAGCATTCCCCCTAAAAACTGGAACAAGGCAGGGATGCCCTCTTTCACCACTTCTATTCAACATCGTTCTTGAGACTCTAGCCAGAGCAATTAGACAAACCAAAGAAATTAAAGGGATACGAATTGGAAACGAGGAACTCAAACTATCCTTGTTCGCTGATGACACGATTATATATTTAGAGGAACCTGGAAATTCCACCAGAAAACTCTTAGAACCCATAAATGAATTCAGCAACGTAGCACATTACAAGATCAATGCTCATAAATCCAATGCATTTTTATACATAAGTGATGAATCTTCAGAAAGAGAAATTAGGAAAACTACCCATTTCACAATAGAATTGAAAAAAATAATATACTTGGGAATCAATCTCACAAAAGAGGTGAAAGACCTCTACAATGAGAACTGCAGAACACTAAGGAAAGAAATTAAAGAAAACCTTAGAAGATGGAAAGATCACCCATGTTCTTGGATAGGCAGAATTAATATTGTCAAAATGGCCATACTAGCTAAAGATTCAATGCAATTCCAATTAAAATTCCAATTACGTACCTTACAGAAATAGAGCAAGCAATTATGAAATTCATCTGGAAGAATAAGAAACCCAGAATAGCTAAAACAATCCTCAGTAGAAAGAGCGAAGCAGGGGATATCGCAATACCAGATATTCAACTCTATTACAAAGCAATAGTAACAAAAACAGCACGGTATTGGTACCAAAATAGACAGGTAGATCAATAGTACAGAATAGAAGACATGGACACAAACCCAAATAAATACAATTTTCTCATACTAGACAAAGGTGCCAAAAATATGCAATGGAGAAAAGATAGACTCTTTTTAACAAATGGTGCTGGGAAAACTGGAAAACCATATGCAACAGAATGAAATTAAACCCCTATCTCTCACCCTGCACAAAACTCAACTCACAATGGATCAAGGACTTTGAAATCAGACCAGAGACCCTGCATCTTACAGAAGAAAAAGTAGGTCCAAATCTTCAACTTGTTGGCTTAGGATCAGACTTCCTTAACAGGACTCCCATAGCATAAGAAATAAAAGCAAGAATCAACAACTGGGATAGATTCAAACTCAAAAGCTTTCTCTCATCAAAGGAAACTATCAGTAATGTGAAGAGAGAGCCTACAGAGTAGGAGAATATCTTTGCCACTCATACTTCAGATAGAGCACTAATCTCCAGAATCTATAAAGAAGTCAAAAATCTCTACACCAAGAATGCAAATAATCCAATCAACAAATGGGCTAAGGAAATGAACAGACACTTCACAGAAGAAGATGTACAAGCAATCAACAGATATATGAAAAAATGTTCAACATCTGTAGTAATAAGAGAAATGCAAATCAAAACTACCCTGAGATTTCATCTCACCCCAATTAGAATGGCGATTATCAAGAACACAAGCAACAATAGGTGTTGGTGAGGATGTGGGGAAAAAGGTACACTCATACATTGCTGGTGGGGTTGCAAATTAGTGCAGCCACTCTGGAAAGCAGTGTGGAGATTCCACAGAAAGCTTGGAATGGAACTACCATTTGACCCAGCTATCCCACTCCTTGGCCTATATTCAAAGGACTTAAAATCAGCATACTACAGAGATACAGCCACATCAATGTTCATAGCTGCTCAATTCACAATAGCCAGATTGTGGAACCAAACTAGATGTCCTTCAATTGATGAATGGATAAAGAAACTGTGATACACACACACACACACACACACACACACACACACACACACACACACGGAATATTACTCCACCATGAAGAATGATAAAATTATGGCATTTGCAGGCAAATGGATGAAATTGGAGAATATCATGCTAAGTGAGATAAGCCAATCTCAAAAAACTAGAGGATGAATGATCTCGCTAATAAGCGGATGAGGACATATAAGGGGGGGTAGGAGGGGTTAGAGTTAGGGTTAGGGATAAGGAGGGTGGTAAGAATGGAGGAAGGAAGGACTGTATAGAGGGAAAAGAGGGGTGGGAGGAGTGGGCGGGGGAGGGAAAAAATAACAGAATGAATCAAACAACATTGCCCTATGTAAATTTATGATTAAACAAATGGCATGCCTTGACTCCATGTACAAATAGAGAAACAACATGTATCCCATTTGTTTAAATAATAAAAAAAAGAAAATCAATAATCATCATATCAATATACTTGAAAACAAGAATCATACAATCTCCCAATAGATGCAGAAAAAACATTTGACACAATACAACACCCCTGCATGTTGAAGCCACTAGAAAAACTAGGGATAGTAGGAACATCTCACAACATCATAAAAACCATATATACTATACCCAAGGCCAATCTAATTCTAAATGGAGAAAAATTGAAAGCGTTCCCTCTAAAAACTGGAACAAGTTCGTTTTTCTTTATGGCTGAGAAATACTCTATTGTGTATATAGACCACATTTTCTTTCTCCATTCATCTGTTGAAGAGCATCAACACTGGTTCCATAGCTTGGTTATTGTGAATTGTGCTGCTATAACCATTGATGTGACTGTGTCCCTACAGTATGCTGATTTTAGATCTTTTGGATATATACTGAGGAATGGAATATCTGGGTTATATGGTGGTTGCATTTCTAGTTTTTGAAGTGTCACCACATTGCTTTTCAGAGTGGTTCCACTAATTTGCAGTCCCCCCAACAATGTACGAATGTACCTTTCCCCCTACGTACTCACCAACACTTAGTATTATTTGTATTCTTGATACTTGCTCTTCTGACTGGAATGAGATGAAATCTCAGTGTAGTTTTGGTTTGCATTTCCCTAATTGCTAGAGAAGATGAACATTTTTGTGTATTTGTTGGCCATTTCTATTTCTTCTTTTGAAGTGTCTGCTTAGTTCTTTTGCTCATTTATTAATTGGATTATTTTGGAGGTTTTTTGGTGTTAAGTTTTTTGCATTCCTTAGGTATTCTGGATATTAATGCCCTATCTGAGGAGCAGGTGGCAAAGATCTTCTCCCATTCTGTAGACTCTCCCTTTATGCTGTTAATTGTTTGCTGTGCAAAAGCTTTATAATTTGATGCCATGCAATTTATTGAATTTTGGTTTTATCTCTTGCACTTTAGGAATCTTGTTAAAGAAGTCAGTTCCTGTGCTGACGTGTTGCAGAGTTTCTGGTGTAATTCCTAGGTCTTTGAACCAGTTTGAGTTGGCTTTTGTGCAGGATAAGAGATAGGGGTCAAGTTTCATTCTTCTACATATGGATTTCCAGTTTTCCCAGTACAATTTGTTAAAAAGTCTATCTTTTCTCCAATGTATGTTTTTAAAACTTTTGTCTACCATCAGATAACTTATTTATCTCTCTACTCTCCTATTCCATTGGTTTTCATGTCTGTTTTGGTACCAGTACCATGCTGTTTTTGTTATTATAGCTTTGTAGCATAATTGGAGGTCTGGTATTGTGATGCCTCCAGCATCACTGTTTTTGCTCAGAGTTGCTTTGGTTATTCTGGCTCTCTTATTTTTCCAAATGAACTTCAGAACTTGTCACTCAACTGGTTTATACCAGATGGATTTCAATCATTCCTATGAGGTAGTATTTATTTCTTCATGAGAAATGTTCTCTTATTTTTTTGGCTTGAGTCTGTGCATTGAAATATCAATATGAGAAATCAGGAGAATCTATGTGGACACAGGTTCATTTCTCCTGGGCATTACTGAGTATCTCACCCATGATTGTTTTATTGTGTGTTTAGTTTTGTGACTTTACTTAATTATTCCCACAGAATTTCATTTAGAGCTCTTGTGCTTTACTGAAGATATGAGTGTGTCCTTCAGTTTTCTCTGCAGATGACGATTCCACTTCAGGATGCAAATATCCAGCATCCATGTGTGAACACCATTGTCTAGATCCATTTTTCTTATGACATCTGAAACATTTTGGCTCCAGTCAGAGTGTCTGGACTACCAACTAGGTATTGTCCTTCTAATTCTTGATTTCCTCCCAAGACCCTGCCCTTAGTTTTTGAGTGTCAGGAACCTACACCCCAGCTACAGAGCTATCATCACATTGCTTCTTCTGGGTCACACTCTGAGTGCATGGGCATAATAGGGCCAACTTTGCTATTATGTGGGGACAGAGTGGCTTTGACCTATTTCCACACTCCTTCATGGACTGAAAAATTATCTGACCTCTGGCTATTCAACACTCTAAAAGGCTTGCATACTTGCTCTTGTACCTAAGTATTTCTAGGTTTGTTAAACTCATTAAATATTTTCTTGCCAATACTCTTGCTTCCTTTTATCCTCCTATTTTGAAAAATTATTAAAGTGTATCTTTCTAAGCTGAATGCCATGGGGCTATTTTCTGCTTTGTTTAGTCTATTTGTATTATTATTCTACTCTTCCCTTCCTTGTACTAGCTCCCAACTGAGCATGAATATACCGTTTCCAACTACTTCCAGATCATTAATAAAGCTATGAAGAAAGACAGATCTTACCCCAAATTCTGCGGCACCAATTAGACACTTACCCTCAAATGGGATCCTTGGTGGTTTATCATTACCCTATGGTCTTTCAGCCAGTGTTTAATCAATGAGCCTGCCTTCCTGTTCAAGCCAATTTTAAACTAAGTTTCCAAGGAAACTTTCTTGAGACAAATTGGTTTTTGAAACTGTCTGTTCGCATGTAGTCTTTCCAGCTGCTCAGTTTGGAGCACACAAACATGCCAGATCATTACTTTGCCTCTAAGTATTATTCAAGGTAGGAGCATTCTTCTCTTTTCACTTTGAACAACCTTCTCTCCTCTAAAGAAAGGAAGTAGAAAGAGAACTAAATTGTTGGGAACAGCTCCTTTATGTATTACCAATGACTGAATTGTTGTTTGGATGGGTTTGGAAAGAGTAGCACATGGTCTACTCTGGACAAGGGTTTGGTCACCCAGTTCTGTCTCCCCAGACATACCCAGGTGCACAACTTTCTAGAAGGGTCCAATAAAAGAAGACCAATGACATGCGTGGGTGCTCACTACGCTCAAGGAACCTGAGGATCAAATCACTATTATTGAGCATCAATACCAGAGTTGTCTACACAAAACTACAAATGTTTTTAGTGACTTCAAGTCCACTGGAATCATAACTCAATAGCCAGGTTATCCATTTTTAAACTCTTGTGAAAATACTCACCATTGTTTCCTACTTGGGCTTAAGATATAGAGAGCTCTAACATGTATAAGTATATTTGAAATCATATTACCTGAAAGGACAAATTTTTAACATTTTTCAAGTTAGTACTGTTCCTAGCTGGGTTAGGCTATCAGAGAATGACATGTTCTATAAGTAGTTTTCTTGGGTGGATTATTTAAATGAGAACCTTAATGGAAGAAGCTTGGGTATGAGAGAGTCAGCTATAGTGGTAGGCATGTGGGGGACAAAAACAGCTAGGAAGTTCCAAAACTGACTTCTCCAGGGCTGCTTTCCAAGGGTGTTGTTGGAACCTCTACATACAAATCACCAGAGTGAATAAGATGAGCCAAGAGAGTCAGCCAGGAGACATACCTAGAATCTTCTGATCCATAGTCTAACTGGTTATCCTCTGCACCAGTGGCCTACAACCCATCTGAGTGACTATGTTGTAGATTTCTGTCTGGTATCTTAGACCTAGTCCATCACAGATTCTGTGTATGATTCTACATAAGATAATCTTTTAACAAGAACTTAGGTGGTTCTAAATCAGGAATTTTAAATCTGGAGTTCCAAGTCATGTTAGGGTATATTTCTCATACTTTACTGGACATAAAGCTCATCTGGACTGTGGATAAAATGCACTCGAGAATCTACTTCTTATAGATTCTTCCCCAAGTTTGGGGTAGGGTGGGGACCTGCCTGTGATTTTAATCAGCATCCTGGATCTCACAGTTGCAGATAGTCCAGGGACCTCACTGTGAGAAACCCTACAGATCTCAGGAGTTCTGTGCCTGAATCCCCATCTTCTAGCCCACTCCCAACTTTGCATGGATGTGTCTCTGTGCCATTTTATGGTTAGGAGGAGTAAAGCCCAATGGGTTTCAGTCCAGAACAAAGTTAAGATGCACTAACATAGAGGCATGTAAGAAGACTAGAGTTAAAAGACTTGCCAGATGCAGGTAAGAAGACTTACCAGTTCCAATACTTTCTTGTGCCTCTATGTATGCAATTTAATAAAAGAGAGACCGTCAGCCAACCACTGCAGAAACTGCTCCCTCAGGTGAGCTATTTGCTACACAAATGATGCATAAGCTCTATCCCAGCAGAAGCTCGCGGACAGGAGCACACCAAAAGACACTCAGTTTCCAGCTTCTGATTCATTTCTCTTACTTCCCAGCCTTTAGACATTATTTTAGGGAAAGCCAAATTTAAAATTAAAATAATAATAATAATAATGTTTATATTACTAAAAACATTACTGCTGGAAATACACGTTTTCTGACAGCAGAGTTGTCATGTCCCAAAGCCGCTGAGCTGTCTCTCATGGAGAACCACTTCTGCTTCCCTTGTTATGCAACTGGAAGACAAGTGCAGGCTGTATTTGCTCACTCTTCTGTGATTTATTAACTGAGCATTTTCTTGTATACATAATTTCATAGCTGTTTAACCTAGTTCCAATTGTATTCCCTTGAAGCACTTTGTTTATTTGTTTTACTTCCTTTTCTTTCATTTTTGTGTTGGTCAGGTTGATGAAGAAAAAAAAAAAAACACAGAACATTTTACGGTTCAAATTTTTGAATCTCTGCCAAGAACACAGCACATTGGAGTTGGAAGCTGGAAGATCCCAGCAACTACTCCCAGGTGACTCTGGGAAGGCCATGAGCCTCAGCTTCCCCATCTGCATGGAGGCAGATGGCCTCACTCCACTTATCTGGGCAGGCTGACATTTTCTCAGCCTAGCCAGCAGAATTCAGTACCTTTTCCCTCCCTCCAAGTGAATCCACCCATGCCACAGGATTATAGAGCCAGGAGAGTTTGTATAGCAATGGAGGAGGATTTGACATTGCAGTGAATCTCCTCCCAAGACTTTTCATCTTCCTGCTACTGACCAGTGACTCTTCCCCCTCTCTGCTTCACATGGTGCCTTGACTTGCTGGCTGAGTTTTCTTGTCTCCTTCTTCCCATCTCCTGCTTCTCTGCAGGCCTCAAAATCACTGTTCACTTCTTTATTACTTGACCCAACTCCTTCCATCAGGGGCACCTACAGCCACTAGGGGCTCAGAACACAAGGAAATATCCTCTTCTCTCACCTCATCCCTGTGCTTTTTCTTGGAAAACACAAGTGATTCGGCAGTTAGACGTGGTTTCTTATCAACTACAACTTTCCTCCCCTTTTTAAAAAACTTTAGATGAATTCCAGCCTTGCTCATGCCACATGTAAAGGGCAAATGTCTTATGCCACACACCAGGAATGACTGAAGCCCTACACTTCCCAGGCCTAGCCCCACCCCAATGCTGAAGGAGCAGTATTTCCCCGTGTCCTGAGTCCATGCGAGGCACGGACCAGGGAGGCAGGGCAGGAAGAACATGCTCTATAAAAAGGGGAAATCTTGCCTATTTCATAGGGCTGTTCTAAAGCCTAAGTGAAATAACATATGTGAACCACCAAACGGATTGTGTTGCACTCAGGAGGTTAAAGGAAAGCTCTGTCATATACACCTGTCTGACACAGTCTCCCTGTTGGTTAACTTTCCCAGCAAAAATAAAGTTTGCCTGATCCCACTAGTATGTACACCTAAGGAGGGCAGGGATTTTGTCCTGTGTGTTTCTCACTATGTATCCCTTGTATGTAGAATATGCTCTGGCATTAACAGGTGCTCAGTACGCGGTTGTTAAGTTGAAGGAAGAGTGGATGAGTGGATGGATGCCTGCAGACAACAGAATGGGCTCAGAGAGGTGAATTGTTCAGAGACTTGCAGCTGTGTGGCTGTAGAACTCAGGAGTTGACTTGGTCTCTGTCCCACAGGTCATTATTTTTCTTCTGCCCCAACTGCCATGATCAGCCATAATCCATAGTGTTCTGATCTAAGGGTCATAGCTACTAGAGGACAGCCTAGAGAGGCTTGGAGTCTGGCACTCGGCAAGGATTAAAAGTCATCATGTCTTCAGTGTCTTAAATGGATGCTCTTCATGAAAGTCACTTTATTTACTATGTCTTAACCATACTTCCCTTCTCTCAGTTCTTCAAATCTACTTCAGGGCCCTTGCACATGTACTTACCTAGAACACTATTTACCTGGCTCTTGCCTTGACTAAGTTCTTTTATATATATATATATATTTTTTTTTTTATTTATCTTTTAATTTTTTACAGACTGCATTTTGATTCACTGTACACAAATGGGGTACATCGTTTTGTTTCTATGGTTGTGCACGATGTAGATTCATACCATTCATATAATCATACATGTACATAGGGTAATGATGTCTGTCTCATTCCACCATTTTTTATACCCCCCTCTCACTTCTTTCTACATAATCTAAAGTTCCCCCACTCTTCTCTCCCTCCCCACTCCCCCACCCCCATTACATATCATTCTCCACTTATCAGGGATAACATTCGGACTTTGGTTTTTTGGGATTGGCTTATTTCACTTAGCATGATATTCTCCAATTCCATCCATTTATTTGCAAATGCCATAATATTATTCTTCTTTATGGCTGAATAATATTCCATTGTGTATATATACCACAGTTTCTTTATCCATTCATCTATTGGCATCTAGGTTGGTTCCACAATCTAGCTATTGTGAACTGAGCTGCTATAAACATTGATGTGGCTACGTTACTATAGTATGCTGATTTTAAGTCCTTTGGGTTTAAACCGAGGAGTGGGATAACTGGGTCAAAAGGTGGGTCCATTCCAAGCTTTCTGAGGAATCTTCACATTGTTTTCCAGAGTGGCTGCACCAATTTGCAACTCCACCAGTAATGTAAAAGTGTGCCTTTTTCCTCACATGCATGCCAACATCTATTATTGTTTGTGTTCTTGATAATAGTCATTCTAATTGGAGGAAGATGAAATCTTAGAGTTTTAATTTGCATTTCTCTAATTACTAGAGATGTTGAACACTTTTTCATATATGTATTAATCACCTGTTTATCTTTTTCAGTAAAGTGTCTGTCCAATTCCTTGGCCCATTTATTGATTGGGTTCTTTGTATTTTTGGTGTAAAGTTTTGTAAGTTCTTTATAAATTTTGGAAATAAGTGCTCTATCTGAAGTGTATGTGGAAAAGATTTTCTCCCACTCTGTAGGCTCTCTGTTCACATTATTGATTGTATCCTTTGCTGAGAAAAAGCTTTTTAGTTTGAGTCCATCCCATCTATTGATTCTTGCTTTGATTTCTTGTGCGTTGGGAGTCTTGTTGAGGAAGTCTGATCCTAAGCCAACATGATGAAGATTTGGGCCTACTTTGTCTTCTATTAGGTGCAGGGTCTCTGGTCTAATTCCTTAGTCCTTGATCCATTTTGAGTTGAGTTTTGAGCAGAATGAGAGATAGAGGTTTAATTTCATTCTGTTGCATATGGATTTCCAGTTTTCCCAGCACCATTTGTTGAACAGGCTATCCTTCTCCATTGTATGCTATTGACTCCTTTGTCTAGTATGAGGCGACTGTATTCATATGCTTTTGTCTCTGTGTCTTTTATTCTGTACCATTGGTCTGCCTATCTATTTTGGTGCCAATACCATGCTGTTTTTGTTACTACTGCTCTGTAGTATAGTTTAAGTTCTGGTATTATGATACATCCTGGTTCACTTTTTCTACTCAGGAATTTTTGGGCTATTTGAAGTCTCTTGTTCTTCTAGATGAAGTTCATGATTATTTTCTCTATTTCTATGAGGAATGTCTTGGGATTTTAATTGGAATTGCATTAAATCTGTATAGCACCTTTGGTAGAATGACCATTTTGACAATGTTAAGTCTGCCTATCCAAGAACATGGGAGATCTTTCCATCTTCGAAGGTTTTCTTCAGTTTCTTTCTTTAATGTTCTGTAGTTTTCATTGTAGAGGTCTTTCACCTCTTTTGTTAGATTAATTCCCAAGTATTTTATTTTTTTTGAGGCTACTGCAAATGGAGTGGTTTTCCTAACTTCTCTTTCAGAGGATTCATCACTTATAAGTGGAAATGCATTAGATTTATGAATATTGATTTTAAATCCTGCTACTTTGCTGAATTCATTTATTAGTTCTAGAAGTTTTCTAGCAGAGTTTTTTTGATCTTCTAAATATAGGATCATGTCATCAGCAAATAGTGACAGCTTTAGTTCTTCTTTTCCTATTTGTATCCTTTTAATTTCTTTGGTCTCTCTAATTGTTCTGGCAAGTGTTTCAAGGATGATATTGAATAGAAGTGGTGAAAGAGGGCATCCCTGCCTTGTTCCAGGTTTTAGAGGAAATGCTTTCAGTTTTTCTCCATTAAGAATGATGTTGGCCATGGGCTTAGCATAGATAGCCTTTACAATGTTGAGGTATGTTCCGGTTATTCCTATTTTTTCTAGTGTTTTAAGCATAAAGGGGTGCTGTATTTTATCAAATGCTTTCTCAGCATCTATTGAAATAATCATGTGATTCTTACCTTTAAGCCCATTGATGTGAAGAATTACATTTATTGATTTCCGGATGTTGAACCAACCTTGCCTCCCTAGGATAAACCCCACTTGATCATGCTGCACTATCTTTTTAATATATTGTTGTATGTGATTTGCAAGTATTTTGTTAAGGATTTTTGCATTTATGTTCATCAGGGATATTGGTCTAAAGTTTTCTTTCCTTGATGTGTCTTTGTCTGTTTTTGGTATCAAAGTGATACTAGCCTCATAGAATGAATTTGGAAGGGTTCCCTCCTTTTTTATTTCCTGGAATAATTTGAGGAGTATTAGTATCAGTTCTTCTTTAAAGGTCTTGTAGAATTTGACTGAGAATTTATCTGGTCCTGGGCTTTTCTTGGTTGGTAGGCTTTTGATGGCTTCTTCTATTTTGGTACTTGAAATTGATCTGTTTAGATTGTGCACATCTTCCTGATTCAGTTTGGGAGGATCATATTTCTCTAAAAATTTGTCAATGTCTTTGATATTTTCTATTTTCTTGGAGTATAGATTTTCAAAGTAGCTTCTAATTATGTTATGTATCTCAAAGATGTCTGTCGTGATCTTTCCTTTTTCATCACAACTTCTAGTAATTTGAGTTTTCTTTTCTTCTCTTCATTAGTGTGGCTAGGAGTTTATTAATTTTCTTTACTTTTTCAAAGAACCAACTTTTTGTTTTGTCAATTTTTTGAATTGTTTCTCTTGTTTAAATTTCATTGATTTTAGCTCCGGCTTTATTTCCTGTCTTCTACTTTTTTTGTATTGATCTGTTCTTCTTTTTCTAGGGCTCTGAGATATAATGTTAGGTCATTTAGTTGTTGGCTTTTTATTTTTTTAATGTATGAACTCAATGCAATGAACT
This sequence comes from Sciurus vulgaris, assembly GCF_902686455.1. Lineage (NCBI taxonomy): Eukaryota > Metazoa > Chordata > Mammalia > Rodentia > Sciuridae > Sciurus > Sciurus vulgaris. The sequence goes on from NC_136465.1 coordinate 82,324,599, forward strand.
TTCCTCTTAGTGCTGCTTTCAGAGTGTCCCAGAGATTTTGATATGTTGTGTCATTGTTCTCATTTACCTTTAAGAATTTTTAAATTTCTTCCCTGATGTCTTCTGTTATTATTGCATCATTCAGTAGCATATTATTTAGTCTCCAGGTGTATGAGTAGTTTTTGTTTGTTATTTTATCATTTATTTCTAATTGCATTCCATGATGGTCTGATAGGATACAGTGTAGGATTCTTTGTGGCATAGCATATAGTCTATTTTGGAGAAGGATCCATGAGCTGCTGAGAAGAAAATATATTCGCTCAATGATGGATGAAATACTCTGTAAATATCCATTAAGTCTATATCATTGATTGTATTATTAGGCTCTATAGTTTCTTTGTTCAGTTTTTGTTTGGAGGATCTATCCAGTGGTGAGAGCAAGGTGTTAATGTCCCCCACTATTAATGTGTTTTGGTCTATTTGATTCTTAAAATTGAAAAGGGTTTGTTTGATATACATAGATGCTCTATTGTTTGGGGCATAAATATTTAAAATTGTTATACCTTGCTGTTTTATGCTTCCCTTAAGCAGTATGAAATGTCCTTCTTTATCTCTTCTGACTAACTTAGGTTTGAAGTCCACTTTATCTGACACGAGGATAGAGACCCCTGCTTTTTTACTGGGTCCATGTGCATGGTATGTTTTTCCCCCATCCTTTCACGTTTAGTCTGTGGATGTCTTTTTCATGAGATGAATCTTTTGAAGGCAGCATATTGTTGGGTCCTTCTTTTTAATTCAATCTGCCAGTCTATGTCTTTTGATTATTGAGTCTAGACCATTGACATTCAGGGTTATTATTGTGATATGATTTGTATTCTTGTCATTTTGGCTTATTTTTGGTTTTTAACTTGACTTGGTTTCTCCTTTGATTGGCTTTTCCTTCAGGGTAGTTTCTCCCTTTGCTGACTTGTATTGTTGCTTTTCACTTGCTCCTCACAAAATATTTTGCTGAGAATGTTCTGTAGGTCAGGCTTTCTATTTGCAAATTCTTTTAACTTTAGTTTATCATGGAAAGATTTCATTTCATCATCAAATCTGAAGGTTAGTTTTGCTGGGTGTAGGATTCTTGGTTGGCATCCATGTTCTTTCAGAGGTTGAAATATATTTTTCCAGCCCCTTCTTGCTTTTAGAGTCTGGGCTGAGAAATCTGCTGATATCCATATTGGTTTTCCCTTATATGTATTCTGATGCTTTTTTCTCACAGCCTTTAAACTCCTATCTTTATTTTGTATGTGAGGTATTTTCATTATAATGCAGCTTGGTGTGGATCTGTTGTAATTTTGTGCACCTGGTGTTCTGTAAGCCTCTTGTATTTGATTTTCCATTTCATTTTTCAGGTTTGGGAAATTTTCTGATATTATTTCATTGAGCAGGTTTTTCATGGCTTTGGCTTGTACTCTGTGCCTTCCTCAATTCCAATAATTCTTAAATTTGCTCTTTTCATGATATCCCATAATTCTTGGAGGTTCCATTCATGACTTTTTAACATCTTCTCAGTTTGTTCAACTTTATTTTCAAGATTAAATATTTGGTCTTCATTGTCTGAGATTCTGTCTTCCACGAGATCTATTCTGTTGGTGAAGCTTTCTATTGAGTTTTTAATTTGGTTTATTGTTTCTTTCATTTCAAGTATTTCTGGTTTTTTTTTTTTTTTTTTTTTCAGAATCTCTATCTCTTTATCGAAGTGTTCTTTTGCTTCCTGCATTTGCTTTTTTAACTGTTTACTGGAATGGTCATGCATTGCCTGCATTTGCTCTCTATCACAGTAGCATCTTGGTTTGTTAGGGACACTTTTGTTGGGACCGCTGCCCTGTAGGGCCCACAGTGGTAGCTGGCCTCGCCCTAAGATGGTGCCCAGAATCCCAACCTCAAAGAAAAACAACTTTAAGGAAGTGCTTTCTATTGGCTGACTGATCTCCGCGTCCGTGCTTAGCTCGTGATCAGTACATGTCCTCATTACCCACCATTAAGTGTCCCCGAGTCAAACGCCTGACCCGTTAGGTGATTGGCTGTTACATCCCATAAAGCTGCGTATTTTTCGTGAAGGAGAGCAGCAGCAGCTGCACGACAAGAGAAGAAGAAGAGAGAGCAGCAGCTGCGGGATGAGAGGAGAAGAAGAGAGAGAGCTGCGTGGCGAGAAGAAGAAGAAGAAGAAGAAGAAGAAGAAGAAGAAGAAGGCGGCGATGGCGGTGGTGGAGGATGAAGAACCAGGCACTCGGCTCAGAAGCTCTCCCATAAAAATAAAGACCTTAAAACTCCATCTGAGAGCCGAGTCTTCATTGTACTCACTGGACAAGACACACTTTCTTCCCCTGTTTTTTCATATTGTTTCTATATACTCCCCTCTAGCAGTGAAGATCAGAGATACCGAAGTTCCCCTCTTGCAGGCTTATTATGACCCTGCAGTTTTCCACTACCTCTCCTTTGAAGGGGAGATCAATACAAGTAGCACCCAATACAGAGAAAATGCAGCCCTGAAACAGAGAGCCCCTATAAAGACTTTAACATTATTGTAATGAGCAGGATCAGTTCGATTACTATTTACAGGATTTCTAGTTGTGAACAAGAGGATGGGGAAGGGTGTAGGATGTAAGTGAGTAAACAGAGGTACCTGTCAAAGGGCCTCCAGTCTCTTGCAGATGTCTTGGGAAGGGAACCGCCCTTCCAATGATGATGGCCAAGCCCTCAGGAATAATTCAAAATGCCTGCCCCAGCCTCCAAAGAAGCTGGGGACCCCCAGCGAGGGTGCGCTGAGTCAGCACAGAGGCAGACACAGCGTCCCTCAGCAGGAGCGGGTCAGGTGGGCAGGCTCAGCTACTGGCTTCCGTCCTTGGTGTGTGGGGGGTGGGTTCAGCCGACTAAGTTCTTTTCATCCTTTAAGTCTTAGCTTACATGGGCTTTTGTGAGACTCCATCCCTTACTGCCTGCTCGCTCGAAATGTGTGTCCCTCCCCCGCCCCCAAATTCATAGGTAGGAACCTAATCTTCAATGTGATAATATAAAAGATGGGGCTTTTGGAAGTGATTAGATCATGAGGATTCTGCCTTGTTGAATAAGATTAGGGTCCTATAAAAGGACCCTAAAACACTCATTTGCCTCTTCTACCTTAGGAGAGCACAGCCAGAAGATATCATCTATGAACAAGGAAATGGTTCATAGACAATTTACTGTTGCCTTGATCTTGAAACTTCCCAGTCTCCAGAACTGTGAACACTAAATTTGTTTTTTTTATAAGTTACTCCGTCAGCCTGAACAGACTATGATTGTATGCACACAAACGCTTTTCAGTTGATTTTTTCCCTTATTTGCTTACTTGTTTAGCTGTTCTCTTCCTATAGGGCTAGGGCATTTCTGTGCTGTTGATCTTTATATAATCAGTGCTTACACAGTGACTGTAGTAAATGAATCAATGAATAAATCTGTTATCAAATAAAATTCAAAGGGTTTGGGGATCAGGCATCTTCCCATCAGTTATCCTAGTGACTATTTGAACACATGGTATTTCAAGGAGCAACTCCCAGAAGGCACCAGGCTCTTCAGTCAATCACAGCTTGGGAGCCGAGCCATCACAATGTATTCTACAGTTGTGAGCTTTTGTTTATGTCTGTTTCTGACTTGTCAAGTAGGTCCCAGGCAAGTGACTTGATATGTCTTCATCATAGCAGAAACCCAGACAAGGAAATTATATGTTATGTTGTAGGTTCCTACTTACAAATTAAGTATAGCAAGCTGTGATAACAGTTGTATACATATTCAATTCAAGCCTTATTGGGGCATCTTTTAAAATTTATATCCTGTTAGAGTATATATAACTCGAATTTAAAAGTTATTTTAGATCAGTGAAAAAATATTTACTGAGAACTTATTCAGTGCTTAGCCCCAGGAAGAATATAGAAGAATCCCAAGCCCATGATTCTGTTCTCAGGAAACAGACCATTTAGTTGGATGAACACATTTTATATACAAGATAGAATTATAGTCCTTAATGCAATGAGCAGGATAGACACCAAGTACAATTGAACTTAAAGGAGGAAAATAAATGCGTGCTGGAGTCTTAAGGGAAAGGAATGTGAACAAAGTGAAATTTAACTGGACTTTGAAAGATGGGAGAGAATAAATCAACATATTTATTGAGTGCCTACTGTGCATAAGGTATGACACTAAATGCTATGGGGGATACAAGGAATTATAAGACAGGGTCTTTGCCCTTGGCAAGTTCATGATCTACTTGTAGAAACATGACATAAATCAGTGAAAAGTTAAATAACATTATGAGAGATAAACAGCTACTGAGACAATGGCAGCATAGGCTTTGTGTGTTTAGTTATGAAATGAATGATATAAACAACAAAGGCATCAGAGTTCACAAATGGGGGTTGGCAAGGCTTCTCAGAAGAGAGAGGACTCAAACTGCAGTTAGCAGGATGGGGAGGACTGGCTAAGAAGATGATGGAGGATGACAGGGGACATTGCCAGGGAGGAAGAGAGGAGAAGGACCTAACTGCAGAGGCAGGGCAGGAAAATCTGTCAGAGGAAAGTGAGTGATCCAGGTTAGCTAGAGCAGATGAAAAATGAGAAAACTGAGTGTAAGAAGCAAAGCTGGGGATAAATATTAAGCATGAATTATGAAAGCAATCAAAGTTAGGCCACTGAGCTTACACATTCCCTCCACACAATGAAAAGCCACTGAAGATTTTGCATAGGAGCATGATGTTTAGAGGTGGGTCAGACAGCATCTTGACTGTTTCAAACCTGGATTTTGGGAGGATTCAGTAACACCTGCACACTCATGTAATGAGCACTGTATTGGCCAGATGTGGGCTTATCAAAGATGCAAAGATTAGTAACATAGGGCCTCTGCTGAGGAACTGAACAGACAGTTCACAGAAGAAGAAATATGAATGGCCAAAAAATATATGAAAAAATGTTAAAACATCTCTAACAATTAGAGAAATCCAAATCAATACCACACTGACTCCAGTCAGAATGGCAATTCTCAAGAATACAAGTAACAATAAATGTTGGCAAGGATGTGGGGAAAAAGGCACATTCATACCTTGCTGGTGGGACTATGAACTGGTGCAATCACTTTGGAAAGCAGTACGGAGATTCCTCAGAAAACATGGAATGGAATAACCATTTGACCCAGTTATCCCACTCCTTTGTTTATACTCAAAGGACTTAAAATCAATATACTATCTTACCTAGCCACATCAATGTTTATAGCAGCTCAATTCACAATAGCTAAGCTATAGAATCAACCAGGAGCCCTTCAATAGATGAATGGCTAAAATAATGTGGTATATATACACAATGGAATATTACTTAGACTTAAATAAAAATGAAATTATGGCATTTGCTGGTAAATGGATGGAACTGGAGACTATCATGCTCAGTGAAATAAGCCAATCCCCCAAACCAAAGATCAAATGTTCTCTCTGATATGTGGATGCTAACACACAATAATACAGTGGGTTGTGGGGAGAATAGAAGTTCATTGAATTAGGCTAAGAAGAATCATGGTAAGGGAGAGGGATGGGAATAGGAAAGACAGTGAAATAAATCAGACATAACTTTCCTATGTTCATATATAAATGCACCACCAGTGAAACTCCACATCATGTACAACCATAAGAATAGGTCCTAAGTTGTACTCTATGTATATATAATATGTCAAAATACACTCTACTTTCATGTATATCTAAACAGAATAAAAAAATAATACAGGGTCCCTGACTAAAAATTTCTTAAGTATAAAGTGAGATAATACTAATTGAACAATTTTGGATTGCTCAATGTCTTCCAGAAATAATAAACAATATCATATAGAAAGTTCGGGAATCAGGAGGGAGAACTTTAGATTTTAGCTGTATGGAATGGGAAGGAGAACTTCAATGTAGGTGCATAGGATTCAAGGTAAGGGATTTCCCCATAGAATTGTTCAGAGGGCACCGGCAAACCTAGAATTTAAGGTCAGAGCAAACTCAGAAGGAGGAATGCAGGCTGCAGAGAGCACAATCTGCAACTCTTCAATAGTGAGGTGGGGGCTGCTTTGCAGAGTTCAAGGTTGGGGTGATTGAGATAAGCCCTGGGAGTGTCTAGTCAAACAATAAAAATCCTCTGGTCCTGAGAATTTTTGACCAAAAACTGGATGACCATGTATGGGATATCAGTTAAAGAGTTTTAACCATGGTGTTTTTCAAGAAGAGTGTTGTTACTAATTAAGTCTAAAAGTCTAGAAGTTTATAAATGATTTGCCCTTTTATACTTACTAATACATCAAGAAATCAAATTTCTCCAAAATAATATTTTTTTTTTGGCTTACTGACTTACATTTAGGTATGGTTCCCTAAGTGAGAAAGCAGGGGAACTTACCTGAAAGGTAACTTACTTGGGAACTGGACAGTAATTCCCAGCCCATGGCGGGTCTCCTGACACCTGTAGTTTATGTGACTATCATTAGTATTGGTGTGTATGGTTGAAAAATATTGGGTGTGTTAAGCAAACCATGGGTTCTCTTGTGACACAACATTTCTATGGCACTGTGCTGTGATTTACCAATTAGACATTGGGAGTTTCTGGAGAGTGAGGAACCAGATCTAAAACACTGGTAAGTACTTAATAATTTTGTAGACAAATAAATTGATGGAGGCCTTTGGGAATATGTGATTTCAGTAGCGCAGGAAGAATTTTTCAGTATCAAATCATAAAGATGACTAAGAGATTGGAAAATAGAGGTAACATCTAAGGGAGTGACTTTTAAAAGAGTCTTCATATCTGTGAATGACCGTTGCATTAAGGCTGGATCTGTGCTCTGATAAGAATGACTCAGATTGGATGTAAGAAAGCTCTTCCTGGAAATAAAGACTGGACTAAGATTGCCCAGAAGATGTGACTGGTCTTCTGTGAAGCATCTCTGAAGTGCTTGAAAAATGAAAGCAATCTGTATTGAGATTTTACATCTTTTTCTTTTCCCCTGGATACAGCTATCTATTCCTCTGTATCAAATTTTTCTCCTTGTACCAAATACTTGAGGAAATCTTTTCTTGGAGTTTCAATACTAATCACCTATTGACTACTCTTTTAGGGCCCAAACTCCATCAATGACATCTGCTGCATCCCCATGGCAGATGATCTGGTGTATCTCCACTGAAGAGCAACCTGTGTGTGCCAGGGAATAGGGTGCCACCAGCCGTGAGCAATGTGTGGCAAGAAGAGATGAGAGTGTGTGCATTTCCTGCGCTGCTTCCAGCCTTCTTTTCACCAAAAGGGAAACTGTGCTTCGTCTCTCTTCCTCATAAGCGCAGCCAGTGTCATTGCTTATTGAGAATAGTGAGATGTCTTTTTCATCCAAAGACATCAGGAACAGAAACCAGGGACTTGAGTACACTACAGTCCACTCTGCCAATCATCCCTTGCTTTATTCTCTCCTGTTTGTTTTCATCCATTTATAAATAACTCCATACTGTGGACAGACACTTATTCTAAGCATTGTTGGGGCCCTTGATGAGGGTTGTCTGTACTCAACAGGTGATGAGAAAACGCCAGAGGCTTTAACAGAAACTCCCCCTCCGATTTGGCCTCAATCTGGACCTCCTCTCTTTCTTACCTTCTGTTGGCTTCCTGCTCTCTTTTCCATCCCCTTGCCTCCCCCAATATTCATATCCAAAGATGCTTTGAACACAACAAAAATACTGCCAGAGCTGATTATAATTGTACATGAATTTTGTTACATCATAAATTTCCTTCTTATCCTGAATATCTCAAATTGACCTTTGATTGATAAAAAATATTAATGTAATAATTTCTCTCTCCTTCCCCCTCTCTCTTCAGTTTCTACAGAGGGGAACATTTTTTCCCATCCTTGTGTGGGTGTCTTTACTAAAATTCCCTGTCCCCTGCACCCTTATTTAAACCTAAAATACCGATGAACTCCACTCCACTTGAAGCACAGCATTCAGTAGTAGAACTACAGCTCAGTTCAGTACAGGTGGAGGCAAATGCAGATTTTGTAGAAGCCAGCAGCAGTGAGGTACAGAGGCTAAAGCGGGGTGAACAAAAGATACCAAGGCACTGATCTGAATGTTCTGTGGACTTGGGGCATAGTCACATGTGCAGGGGAGAGGTACATTTTGGAAAATGATCCAGGAGATTCCCCTAGGTGAACAGGATTCAGTGGTGGTGTGTGTGAACTTGCTGTGTTGAACAGCCTGCTCCAGATCCCGCTAGCTTCTTGATCTCAGGTGTTGCCTTAACTGCTCTAAGAAGTTTCCTAACAAACAGGGGTAGTGACAGTTCCTATCTCAGATGGCTTCAGGGAGAGCTTAGATAAGACTTATGAAAACCCTTAGCATGGTGCGAAGCATAAAGAATCAATCCACAAATGTTAGCGATCACTATGTATAATTCCTTTCTAATGGCCTCCCCTGATCAACAAATTGTGACTACTATTTCTTTATCTATCTCCTTGAGAAGTTCTTGGTGCATGAAAATGATGTTCAGAACTAATCATTAACCTTAGAAAAAGAAGGAGCAAAGGCAAGGACTATTCGTGGTGTAGACAATGCCAATAACTGAGTTGATATCAACTTAGGAAACATCTACACTGCCCAAGACATTAACCTGCTTGCGGTTGGTTTGTCTTAGTGAGATGTTAGTTTGAGGTGTGTGTGTGTGTGTGTGTGTGTGTGTACGTATGTGTATGGGGAATGTTTCCTATTGCTTTGGGATTGGTGCCTGGTACAAGGCCTACCAAGGACAAAGATCTCTCATCAGGAGGCTAGGGTGGACTCTAGTTCACAGTCTGAGAGGTGGAGGACTGAGAGGTATAAGAGGTCAAACTGGAAATGAATCCTTTATGTCAAGGGAGGCTCCAGGACATGAGAACTCACGCATGTGTCCCAAAAGACACAGCCTGCAGTTGGAGGACTGCTAAACAGAGGGCTTCCATGGCCAATGTGTGGAAGTTAGGGAAGCAAAGAAGTTATCAAAGAGGACTGCACCAGTGGCCAGTCATAGACCCCTCCCTCTGCCTTCTCCTCACTTCAGCATTACCAGAGGAGTCAGGATTAGGGCACGAGAGGTGGCTCAGAGACCAGGCACAGTCCCAGGTCCCAGCTTGTTAGGACTTGAAATGTGTCTCCAAAAAGATATGCTATATACCTCAAAATGTGATCTTATTTGGAAATAGAATGTCACAGAGGCAGTGACATTAAAATGAGGTCATTAGGCCCCCAATTCAATGTGACCATGTCCTAGTGAAAGGGGAAATTTAGACACAGACATACAGAGGACAGATAATGGACAGACATGGGGGAGAACACCAGGTGAAGATGGAGAGATGCTGCCAAGGTCTGGGGCCACCAAGAGCTGGAAGAGGCAAAAGGGCTTTGAGAGGGATCATAGCCCTGATTTGGGGCTTTCAACCTCCAGAATATTGAGATAATACATTTCTATGTTCTGAGCCACTGATTTGTTGCACCTTGTTACCTCAACCTTAGGAAGCTTATACAAAGCTCATTTAAGTCTATTGAAGACTGAAACTTCAACTTGAGGTGCACTTTAAGAGCCAAACATAACCAAAAAGTTACAGAATCTACCAAAATCTTATCAAGGGATGTGCTGTGTAGGAAAGGGTGATTCTACAGAGCATAGATGGAAGCAGTGACTGGAAAAAACACAATTATTTTATGCATACCCCCCACCACATTCAGACTGCACAGCAAACTGGTTCATACAGATCCAAACATCCTCTGCCTACCAGATGCCTTGGAATTTTGCCAGGATAACTCTCAGGCTGCATGTTGGTTTCCATGACAATGTAGGTAAGAGACAATCTTATAACCACTCAGTTTACAGACTAGGAACTAGTAGTAGTTTTAAATGCTATACCTGCTAATGTTTTGTGATTAAATGTGATGTTTCGTAATGAACCCTTGGGACCATGAATCACTGAAATCTGAGGGAACTTAAGAACAATAATGGAACTCACTCAATGAAATCCACTTATGTTCAGGTAGCATAGAGAAAAGACCCCTTTCCATGTCTTGCTTTTGTAACTATATTAGTACAAGGAAGCTCCATACCCAAGAGTCTCTACCATAGTCTAATTCTCAGTGCCTCTACCAAGCTTGATTAGGGTAAAGGGCTTTGTTCCCATACAGCCCACTGAGATGACCCATTAACCCATTATGCTTCTGCATAGTCCCAAGAGGGTGTGGGCTATAAGCCAAGTTTCAGGGGTGGAGCATCACTAGAATTTCTACTCCTCTCTTTCCTGAGGAGTGAGGCAGGGAGAGAAGTCTCATCAGGCTGGGAAGTCAGCTACATTCACCCTGCAGGATCTCAGCAGGACTTATTACTGCAATTAGCACTTCCTCTCTTGCAGGACAGTGAGGGCAGCCCAGCTAGGGCCTCTTCATCACAAACTTTAATTTTCTTCACCTTACAGGATTGGACTTATTTAGAGTTATTTTCCTGATTCTTTAATTGACTAAATAGTTCTTGTTGGTATGCCTGGGTGTTGGTATGGAAACCCTAGAAGAGGCATTGAAGAGACATTAGGGGTGGTATGGATGACTGGGGGAGGCAACAGAGACATGTCTGGGCCTACCATAGGGTCCTGGTCTCCAGGATAGAAAAGAAGAAGTGTCAAGGACTCGGAGCATGGGAAAGGGATCTTTCCTATTTATAAGACTACTTCTTTAACAGTTATCTCCACACTCCCCAGCTACTCTTGGTGGAAAATCAAGTTTCTCCTCCTTAAGACCTAACCCTCCTTCCCATCACAATTGGGCCCTGGATGGTGAGCTTTGGATGTTTATTCTGGTTTATTAGTTGGCTCTTCTGGGAAAAGAGGAAGGGCAAGATGGGAACCAGAATTAAAGAAGTCTGTTTGCTTTCTATAAAATAAGCTCACTGGGAGATAGGAGCATGTTGTCAAATGCTTATGTCTCTATCATTTCAAGAAACTTCTCTGGATCATTTTTCTCCCTCTTTGACTTTACAAATCAAACCCTATTGATCATTGCCCCTTTCCTATCCTCTTTTCTTGGCTTTTAAAATTCTTCACATTTGTCGGGTTTTACCCTCATCTCTTAGGTTGCTCATTTTCATTCATTTTCTGGTTCTTTTCCCCCTACCTGTCCTTTAAATGCTAGTGTCTCCCAGGGTTTGTTCTTAGCCCTTCGGCATTCTTTCTTTCTGAGTTTTGTTTTGCTGATTTCCTTACTGATGACTTTCAAATCTCTATTTCTAGCCTGGAAAATGTTTTCAACTCCAGACCCAGAATTTTATTTCTTATTCAAGAGATAACTTCATCTTTATATAATGCAAACACTTGAAGTAGAAGCATCTAAAATCCTCTATTCCTTCCCACTCTGCAAATCAGCTTCTCTTCTCTTGCCCCATAGTCTACCAGCTAGCAAGACCAGAAATGCAGGAAGTCTTTCTTAACTTCATATTCTACCTAACACCACACCCAGCCAATCACCCTATCCTAATACTGCCACCACCTAACTAGACCTTGGCTCCATCTGCTTCTCTGATCCACTACCACATTCCAGATTACTACCAGCAGGCATCCAAGGGGAGTGCTGGATGTATGGTTGGCTCATTTTGTGTGTGTGTGTGTGTGTGTGTGTGTGTGTTTGGTATGCCTTCAAAACAACATCATTTAAGTATATTCATTATTTATTTAGAGATAAATTGCAAAAAAATGCAAAAAAGGAACACCCATGGAAGAAGCACTAAAGCCAAGAGAGTGGACTTCATAGATGTAGAGAGTAGGATAGTGATCCTACAAGCTGAGAAGGGCACTGGGAGGAGAGGGAGGGAGAGTGGTTAATGGTGCCCAAATACAGTTAGAGAGGAGGAATAAATTCTAGTGTCCCACAGCACAGGAGGATGATTATAGTTCAAAACAATTATTGTATGTATTTTACAAAGAACTAGAAGCATTTGTAGCTTCCCAACACACACACAAAAGATAAATGTTTAAGCAGAGGGAAATGCTAATTACCCTGATTTGATCATTACACATTGTATGTACATATATAATATATATAAAACATATACACATGTCTATATATACATAAACATATTTGCGACATATGTCAAACTATCACACTTGTAAATTTCCTTATGAAATTGTTTTAGTTTTTATTTTTAGTTTTCTAACTTTTAATTTTAAATTATAAATTTAAAATATCCATATCTATGGAGTACAAGTAATGGTATGATTCATGAATATGATGTGGACTAATTAAATCAACTAATTGATATATCCATCACCTCAACTACTTATTTTTGTTACTGGAAAATTACTGACGATGATTTTGAAATGTACATTATTATTGGCTATATATTTTGTGCTGTGCAATATATCTTAAAGAGAAGAAAGCTTATTCCTCTTAACTGCAGCTGTGTACCCTCTGACCATCATCTTCCCATCTTCCCTCAGCCCCCACCTATGGTAAACACTATTCTACTCTCTGCTCCCTTCAGTTTGATTATTTTAGATTTCATTATCAGTAAGAACATGCAGTGTCTGTCTGTCTGTGTGTGGCTTATTTCAGTCAATATGCTGTTCAACAATCCCATCCTTGTTGTTGCAAATGACAACCTCTTTCTCTATTAGGGCTGATTAGTATTCCATCCTGAATATATATCACACTTTCTTTATCCACTCATCTGGTAATGGACACTTAGGCTCAATATCACTAATCATTAGGGAAATGCAAATTGTAACCACAATGAGATATTGTCTCGCACCTGTCAGAATGGCTATATTTAAAAGAATGGAAGATAACAAGTGCTGGTGAGGATGTGCAGAGAAGGTACCCATGCACTCTATTAGTGGGAATACAAATTGGTATAGACATTATGGGAAACTATATGGTGTTTCCTTCAAAAAATAAAATAGAATTATCACATGACCCATGAATTCTATTTCTACATATTTACCCCCAAATTTTCAAATCACTTTGTCAAAAAGATGTCTGCATCTCAAGTTTATTGTAGCACTATTTATAATAGTCAAGTGAGGGACTCGACTTAGGTGTCTTATTTACAGATGAAATAATTTATCAGCTGTAAGTCAGCCTTGTCCCTTGGTAGGGTTTGCAGAGAGTGCTTGAGGCAGGGAGGTATTTCCATAATCATAGTGGTTTATCAAAGTTTTACTTCCAATCACAAACACTTATGCTTGGCAAAGCATGTCTAAAACAAACTTATAGCCATCTTATTGCATTTCCATGGATGTTTTAGAAACCTACTGATCCTCACTACCAGGTCCTACCTGCTGGCTCCCCTTAATTTGGTTCTGATATCACGGAATATGCTTGACTTCCTATTGGGTCTTCCAACCTCAATGCTTGCTATTCTTCAAACATTTTCCACAAGGCAGATAGAATATTTTCCAAAGCATATCTGAAAGTCTCACTCACCTGATGAACCACATTGCAGAATTTAAAGAACTTACACTAGTTTTAAACTCTGACACCTGGCTTCCTTAGCCTTAGGGTCAGTTTGAACTGCAACATGACTTACCTAGCATTTGTTTTCTGGATACAGTATTGTCTGTAACCTCATATATGGTCTCTTCTCTTTCTATATGCTCCAGACATATTTATCCATCTTCAGTTTCCAGATGTGCCATGCTCTTTTACTGTGGGTCTTCATGAATTATTTTCCTCTAAGTAGGACACGTTGTTCTCCATCCTTTCTTTTCCCTGGCTAACTTCAATGAATCCTTCCTGTATCAGTGTAAAATTCACTCTCTCAGCTAGGGCCTATTTGTCCCTAGACAAGATTAATTGCCTTCAGTCTCTATGCACTTTCCTTATTATAACACCAATTCTTTTCATTGTATCACTTGTTTAATTGTCTCCAAGTTTCCATAAAGACAGGGATCATAACTAGCTTATATCCTTTGTGCCTAACTAGCAGCTCACAAATGCTGTAGTCATTTAGAGAAAGAATATATAAATAAATGTATGAATGAAGGAGTAAGTAGTCTTCTTTTATTGCTTATTATTCCCTGGACTCCATATCTAACTGGTAACCAAGGTTGGTACATTTTAATTTTTACCACCTTTCATACACTTTCCTTCTTCTAGCTCATACTTGGATCTCAACAATCAATGCTACTTGCCTTCAGCTTGGCACTGAATTCAATTTCTATATGACATCTGAAATAAACATCCATGTCCTTTCCTTTCTAGTCCATGGTATAAACATCAAACCCTTTTGCATGTCTGATAAATTTCTGTGACTCCATCTATTGCCCCTCCTTCCCATGATGTAGCAATGTTGAATTACCTAGAATTCTTTTGTCTCCAGCTTTTCTCCATTCTAAGCACATCTCATGCCATATTATGTTCCTGGAGAAGCCCTATGCATTTTTTAAAACTCAGTTTGAGGGTTCCTCTTTCAGGGAGTCAGTCTGAACCCTTCTTTCTTTGTGCCTGAGATGAATAGTGGCTGTTATAGCATGAATACCAAATTTTTGCATGCATTCTGTTTGTTAAAGCCTTTGTACTCATGAGGATCCAGGCCATAATCTGATCCATATAATATCCCCAGCAACTAGTCCAAGGCTGACACCGTTTGCTGAAAACTGGAATGGATACAGGTGTGGTCTAAAGTCTCTGACCACAATATTCCATATAAGGAGCTACTATTCCAAGATTTTCAGCATGTTGAACTAGCATTCTGGCAGACTTATCTAGAAAAGTAGCTATGAACTTCCTTTTCCTATTTTAAAGGCTGAGCAGCCTAGGTCTGAACTGAGAATGGAATATATTATTCAACCCTTAACTTATCTGATGAGGCTTCCCTTCCTGCTGGTCCTTACTTGAACATTTCCTGGAAAGTAAAAAATAATCTTGAGCCCATTTCTGCCTTTTAATGACATAGAACTTTTCCTCTTTCTTAATGCCAACGCCTAAAAAGGAGGAAGCTTGGCAGTGGAGGCTTCCAAAATGGCCAAACAGTGGTTTATAGTGAAGGGTGAGACTTCCATGTCATTGGTAGTATTGGTCAGCTGTGGTGGACATGAAGGGTGAGATATCAGTGGTGGGCTCAGGGAAAGAAATGGAAATAAACTGGGGTCATGAGGGCCAGTTCTCGAGAGGCCAACCTGGCTATAGAACTGACCTTGCAGGCAGTCACATGATATCATAAGTACTGGTCCTGTCTCAGATGCTGAGATGGCTTTTTACGAGGTTTAGTCCCCAAGGAGTGGGTATGGTAGAGAACCTTCAGAGCTCAGGAGTGCAGTGACTTAGAAGCAGGGCTTGTCTTTCCTGCTTGAGCACAAGCCAGGACTGTGACTGAAAATAGTTTCAGCTAGACACCCTTTCCACTTGCAGCCAAGTACCAGAACTCCAATCCCAATGGGAATCTGAAGACAAAGTCAGAGTTAGGGCTGGGTCTAAGAGGGCATTTTCTTTCCAGAAGCACAAAGCACTTTATGAGTGCTCAGGCACCCATTAAAGGAGCATTCAGTTTAGGGCTGAATGAAGTTTAGGCTCCAGTCACTGATAGAAACAAGGCCCCAAAATATTACATCCTTTGTTTCTCAGTCGTCAGGAATCGGGTAGATCAGCCTAAGGCTTGGGATTCTTTAGGATATTTGCAATCAATATTTAACAAAGTTCTGAAATCCTAAATAGCCAAGAGCATATAGTAATTAGGAAATAGAAATTTAAACCAGGATGCAATAGTTACTTGGGTCATTCCAATAAAAATTGAGTAAGTTAAAACTGTTTTAAAATAAAATAATCAATATTGGTGAGGGCACAATTGGACAGACCTTCCAACACACTGCTGATTTTATGTTAGTACAGCCCTACGGGAAGCAATTTGTACATTTATGTCAAACCCCTCAAAAAGTTCATAGTTGAATGAGTATTTACTGGTATATATTAAGCCCTAATTTCTGCCCCTCTCCTTAATAAAGTTCAGGTCTTTGGGAAATTTTCTGATATTATTTCATTGAATAGATTGTTCATTCCTTTGGTTTGTTTCTCTGTGCCTTCCTCAATCCCAATAATTCTTAAATTTGGCCTTTTCATGATATCCCATAATTCTTGTAGATTCTGTTCATGATTTCTTACCATCTTCTCTGTTTGGTCAACTTTGATTTCAAGATTAAATATTTTGTCTTCAATATCTGAGGTTCTGTCTGCCAGGTGTTCTATCCTATTGGTTATGCTTTCTATGGAGTTTTTAACTTGGTTTATTGTTTCCTTCATTTCAAGGATTTCTGTTTTGTTTTTTTTTTTTTTTTTTCAGTATCTCTAACTATTGAAATGACCTCTTGCTTTCCATATTTACTCTTTTAACTGTTGATTGGTGCGATCCTTTAATGCCTGCATTTGCTCTTTCATCTCCTCCTTCAATGCCTTCATTTGCTCTTTCGTCTCCTCATTTGCTTCCCTGATTGTTTTAATTATGTACATTCTGAACTCCCTCTCTGACATTTCTTCTGCTGTGCTGTCATTGGGTTTTATTGATATAGTATCTAGGTTTGTTTGGGACATTTTCTTCCCTTGTTTTCTCATATTGGTCAGATGTCAGTGGGACTCAGATATTGCAGATTTCCTCTATTGGCTTATAGTGTCCCTGTAGATTTCCAGTGTATCACCTCCCAGCCTTCAGTAGCCTGAAGTCTTGGAGTAACTTGATAATGCAGTGCTTCTAAAGAAAGCTGCCCCTAGCCCCCTACTGGTTCCAGAGCTTGGAGCTGGCTCTGTGCAGAAAGGCTCTCACTGGGGGGCCTGCTCCGAGAAGCTGGAGTATCTGGTCCTGTGGGAGGAGCCCACCACTGGAGTGAGCAGGGCTACCTGGGGAATACTCTAGCTGCCCTGCCCTACTCTGATAAGCCGCCCCATCCGTGCCTGCCGCCCAGGCCAAGCTTCACCCGGTGGGGGAAACTCACCCCGTGGCTCTATTTTAGTCCAAGTCTCTCAGTGCCTCCCCTTCTTGAATCCTGGGTTCTGGAGCGACTGGAGATGCAGTCACCCTCTAGTCCGCCATCTTGGATCGCCCCAAGTTCAGGTCTTTGGATATCATCCTTCTTCAAGAGACCATTTACACTCAGGGAAGTTGATGCCCTCTCTACCTTTCTGGATGTCTCTGATTGGCTTAAAGCTCGTTGGAATATCTGAAGCACTGATCCACAGTATTTGATTGGTGCATAGGTATAGGGTATATATTCCATTAAGCATGAGTGCTAAGACTCTTGCTTGGAATGCTAAATCGGAAATACACTATTTCACTCTGGATGTGCCTGAGAACATTGATAGCCCTGTTTGTGGCTGGTAGCCATCCTAGTTTGAGTTTAATTTTCTGCTATTTGCCCCTGAAAATCTGCCAACTTTGACCCAGTAATTTCACTTCTAGGAATCCTCCCTAACAAAATAATCACAAATTCATACAAACCCATAAGTACACTATGATTTATAAGAGGAAAAAAATAGGAAGCAACCTACATAAATGTCCTCAAATAGGGGAAGGTTAAATAAATTATATTGTGCTCATAGGAGGAAATTTTATGAAACTATTACAAATCATGTTTCTGAAGACTATTTAATGACCTTGGAAAATGCCCACAGTATACCATAAAGCATAAAAAATAAGATGTAAAATTGGATTCACATAATGCGATCCCATTATCTTATTTACATATAGAAAGATTTGAAGGAAATATACCAGAATATTAACAGTTGTTTATGGGTCATTTTTACTACCCTCTTTATAGGTTTTGAACATTTAATTTTTTAAAATGTGCACATATCACTTTTATAACAGACAAAATTCAATAAACATGACCAATGTTTTTATAGCTGTCAAAGGGTCAACCTGTGACAGAGACCCCAAAGTGTGACAACATGCTCATTTTTTATTTTGCTGAGGTATATATTTGAATCATGCCCCAGAAGGCTGTTATGATGGAATGTGTTTCTAAACTCTGCCACCCTTCACACAGGTCAGGCATTTTATGGAGCTTAACCCTGGAGAGAAATTAGGCTCAGGTAGAGCCAAGGCAAAATCTGTCACCCAACATAGTAGCAAATACTTCTCACCAGAAGAAAGAATTAGTGCCCTTCTTCTCCTTGGTGTCAAGCTGAATCTGAAATTGTATCTCCTGTTTCCAAACTCTCCCTCTCTTTCCCCTCATGATGCACAGGTTTAGAATTGTCACTGCATTTTGCAGATGGGAAACCAAAATGCTCTGGGAAGTGACTCACCCGCAGCCAGACTGTGATACAGCCGCAAAGAAACAGTTTGGAACCCGGGCCATCTGCTGCTCTAAATAGGGGCTCGATGCCCAAGGTAGTTACCACTTGGAACTATTTCCCACAGGCTGGTGTTGAGGGCAACATCCTCTACCTAGAAGGCCTGGCTCAGTGCAAGACATCTTCATTTATCTCATCTGACTCAGATTGAGTCTGAGGAATGTAGTCTCAGAAATGTCTGGTTGAGAAAACTATGGTAGGTGAGAGGTATACACATGTCTCTCTGAGTTTCCTTTCTCTCCACTCTTTCCCTCCCCTCTGTATCCTGCTTTGTGCTCAAAGGGGAAAATGAAGACAGTGTTGTGTAGTGATCAAGAACATTTCCTTTGGAACTGGGTTGATCGATTTGAATTCCAGAACTGTAATGAATTTTGTGACTTTGGAAAAGATACTTCTCATCTCTAAGTCTCAGTTTTCATATTTGTAAAACAGAAATAATAATCATACCTCACTCATAAGTTTGCAATAATAAAATACAATAATACATGTAAGAGGTTATTACCTGTGAATAGTGAATGCACAATAAGTTGGTCATTTATATTACTAGTAAGTAGTAGCTGGAATGGGTTTGCAAATTGGTGCAACTTCTTCTGAGAACCATTTGATGATTTCCAGAAAAGATGAGGATGAACATACCCTATGACCCAAAACACTCTTCTCCTGGACATATGCTAGCAGAGGCATAAGAAACATATATATAAATGTTCATATCAGAAACATTTGCATTCACAAGCTGAGAACAATCCACATTTTCATTCATTCAGGAAAATGAATGACTCAGTATGTAGTCATATAATGAAATACCATAGATCAGTTAAGATAAGAGAGCTAAAGCCATACAGTTCAACTGGATGAATCTCATGAATATAAAGTTGAGGGAAAATAGTGAAATAGTTGCAGAACACATACAGAATGCTGGATTCCATAGATGCAGAACAACTATACATCAGGAAGAGGTATGCATATATGTAAGGAAAGCATAAAGAAATGATACACACCACATTCAGTATGATAGCAAAGGGAGAGGTATGCAGGGGCATCAATTCAATATGATCTTTTTGCTAGCTAAATGGCAGGAGCATGGGGCAAAAGGGAGAATTCTAAGGGGGTCCTCAAGATTCTCATCAAACTGGGCATGCACACTTCCTTCCAGTTATTCAATTAAATACTGACAGAGCTTCTGTTGTGAAAGGATTTTGCAGATGTAAAGTTTCAAACCAGTTGATTTTATGATGGGCCTTAAGATTATTTTAGATGGGCCTAAAACAATCAGATCAGCATTTTATAAGGGGAATGGGATCTTCCTGGTGAGAGATTTGAAGCATTGGAGGGATTTGACATGAGGGAGATTTTTTTTCCCCCCAATTTGAAGCTGAAAAGGACCATGTGTCAAAGAAATGAGAGTGGCTCTATAAGCTGAGAGTGGTCCCAGTTGACAACTAGCAAAGAAACTGGTCCTGAAACCATGAGGGTTTGAATTCTGTAAATAACCTGAATTATCCTGGAAAAGGAACCAAATCACAGGTGAGATGAATCATCAGTCTGGATTATACTTGAATCTGAGTGTTGTAGGACCCTGATCAGAGACCCTGCCATTTTGGGCCTGTATGTCTCACCTATAGAATTGTGAGCTAGTAATAAATGAGCATTGTTTTAAATTGCTAAGTTGGTAGTGTTTTGTCTTGCAATGATATAAAACTAATACACATAGGGAACTCAATATAATTCTTTGTACAATTTCTGCCCATCTAAATATTTTATAATGCTTGTTAAAATCAGCTGGAGTGGGCTGCAGAGCTCTGGGCCTGACCCAGAATTGGAAAACAATTTAAAAAGAGCCTTTGTGTCTGGCACATAGTAGAAACCCACTAAATGCTGAGTTACAGATAATGCTCATCAGTGTGGACAGCTGAGGCTAATTTAATAACTAAGCAGGGCCCACTGAGAGTGAATTGGGCATGGATTGTGAGGGTTAAAACCTTTATCAGACCAGAGAAGTGGAGTTCCATGAGGTTTGTTGAAGTGCATGGGATTCAAACTAATGTTCTGTCACTGGGCAGAAGCTCTTGGTATGCTGAAGCTTGATGGACTCTCAGGCTGTTGGTTATTTCTCTTGGGTTGGGTAGGGGAATGGGTACCAGGAAATGAAGAGGTCTCTAGCAGTGACTATGCTGGGAGAGGGCATATTGGTCTGTCCTGGGAACAGTGCCTCACCCTGAAGCAGTCATAGGAACCAGCACTCATTCCTGCCCCATCCACCCATCAAATCCTTATCTTCCTTAGACTCTTCCTGATTTCAAAATGTGATTACTGGAACAATAAGCACAGGAGAACAAAAGACCCTCAGGATTGTGGCCTAAGTCAGGCTGTCATAAATGAAATAAGATGAGCATGTGTCTTGGAGACTCTCTTTTACCACCTTCAGAAGTTATTGAGGAGTTACTGAGCAGACATACATCCATTTGTTCATCGGCCTATGTAGAGGTTCATCCAGGTGTCACACTGGCAATAAACACTGAGCCCAGTGATCTCATTACCTCACCACCACCACCTCCCTCGTTACCCCACGATGGACTCGCTTCCATTTATAACATCACCACCATCTAGTTTTTCAATGAGAGACCTAGGAGTAACCCAATCAATTCAATTTCTTCCATATTCTGTTCCATCCATTTCTAAATTCCTTGGAATTTGTCACCTCCCTTTTCTTTCCAGTCTTGGTTTAGACTTATTTTGTTTATTTATAAACTTTACAGAAAAGTTTACATTCAAACTTTACCAAAAAGTTGCAATGATTTTACAATTCTCCTATGCCCTGTACCCCAACTGTTTGTATTTTGCCTTGCTTTCTTCCTCTTTCCCTCCATTTCCCCTCCCCATAGTCTCCCTTTCCCAATTTGTGTGTGGTCTTTGTTCTCTGAACCCACCGGAGGGTAAATTGAGGCCTTGTGCACCTTTAGGATCAAGCACTTCACTCTATTTCCTAGCAACAAGAACATTTCTTACATAATCACAGTACGATAATCAAAATCAGAAATTTTAACAGGGATATCATAGTTGTATTCAATTTATGTGCTCATATTTTACCAATTGTCTCTTGACTTCACTGGGTTGATGAATGCATGTATCCAGGTAATCCATAACCCTATCAAGAGATATATCCATCAGCACAGAAAATCCTTCATGTTCTTTTACAGTCAATACTGCCATATGCCTCCTAAGATGAACCCACTTTTCTGATATTATTCCACAAAGATTAGTTTTTCCTGTTTGGTACTTCATATAAATGGAATAATACAAATACACTCTTTCATCCTTTTTATCTCAAATTGTTTCTTCTCTTGTATTTTCTTTCTCCACGAGTGACATTATTCAGGAACCCGAGAATTATTCTAGACCACTCTTTCTCTTTCATTAATCAACAACTCCCATTGATTTTATGTCCTAAAGCTATCCTTTATGTTTGTTCTTGATTCTCCATCTCCTCTAACCTTGACCATCTGTCACCTGGACTATGGCAACACTTCTATCTGGTTCTTCCCTGTCTCACAAGTCTCAAAGACATTCTCAGTAACACTGTCGTGGTAACCCCAACTAGAGTGCAAATTTAACCACCTTCTCAAAATTAAAGCCTATGACTCTCAGTATTTGACATATACAATGGTCCTTCATGATCTGACTACTCATTCCCTCTCTTTCTTTCCCTAAAACTCTATAATTATCTTCATTTTTTTCAACTTTCTATCTTTGCTTAGGATGCTTCCATTCATTGTTCCCAAATAAAGCTTCAAAACCATTGTCGAGTGTCATCTCTCTGGTGAAGTCTTCCCACATCCCTTCTCTAAAGATATAAAATAAATCCAAAATTGTTACTATCTCTTGCTGCTTCCAGTCCTATGATGGCACATACCACACTGAATGTATTTATTGCTTAGTTTAGCCCCTTTGTTAGACTGTGGCCTCCTTGAGTGTGGAAACCTTCCTGTTTTCTCTTTTTCTCACTATTTTGCAGTGTTTAGTATGGTACCAGTCCATAGAGAATGCTTATTCAACACTTTTGTGTGTGTGTGTGGTTGTGGAAATAGCATGTTAAAACTACAGTCAAATTCTGCTCTTATGCAATATTTAAAAACTGGAAATTCTAGCTTTATAAAATGAAAGTGACTGACTGGTAAAGAAGATCTGAAGGATGCTTATGAGCCTTTTATGTGCTTTTTTATTAGGTTGGAGTATCTCCTAATTCATTAATAATGAGGAAAAGGAAGAATGCTGGCAGGTTTTTATCTCAAATCTTTATTAAAACAGAATATTCTTTTCCCAAAATAGTTTCTGTTGTAAAGCACAGTTTGAGTTTGTCAGTGATATCAGTATTCAGGAAATGATTTGGGTCTTGACCTAGTCCATAAAAATGGGACTATGCAACTGCTGGGCCCAGGGAGCCCATCCACCACCCTCATGCATCTCCCCGATAAAGGGTTGATTCATGTTAGGGGTAGAAAAGAATTTATCTCGGCATCTCAGTGTGTGCAAAACAGAACTCACCATCTTCCCTTTCAACCCAGCACCACCTCCTGTGTTACCTATTTTTGTTAATGGCATCACCATCCTCCCTGTCACCTAGGCTTTAAAACCTCCCTGTTATCTCTGCTTCTCCCTCTCCCTTGCCCAAACAACCCACCAGCCTGTCAATTCTGCCTCCCTGTTATCTCTCACATCTGTCCCCTCCTCTGTTCCCATGGCTGCTGCCCTAATTCAGGTGCTTATTACCCCTTGCCTGGACTGCAGCAATAACCTCCCAATTGGTCTCTCTGCCTCACTCAAGTCAGTCTTACACATCAGGTTAATCTGCCTGAAGTACAGCTTTCATCACATCCTAACCCTGCTAAAACCTCTCAACGGCTCCTCTATTCCCTGCAGAATAAAGTCCACATTCATTCAAGGCATGGCCTTTGCAACATTATTTCTCATTACTTCTCTTATGTTCCCTAGGCTTCAGCTAAATCAAACTCCCTTTTCTTTATTCGCTCATTCTCGGACTCACTAGATATTTATTGAACCACTGAGTAAGGCATTGAAGATACCAAGATGAAAGGCAACACGACTGATCTCAAGCAGCTTCCAGATCCCACCCTTTTCCACCTCTGGGCTTTTAACTTTTCTGTCCCCATCACCTGGAATGCCCTTCATTCACCTGCCCAAATTCCATTCATGCTTCAATACCTCCCTTTGCCCTCGTTCAAATTCGACGTTCTTCCGAAGTTTTGCTCTGTCTTGCCTCTTTCTCTCTCAAGTTGGAAGAAATCAATTTCTCTTCTCAAAGGGTACAGCTCTTCGCTTGCCTGCACTTAAGGCTGGGTCTCATTTCTATTGAAAACTGAGTGTTCCTGAAAGAAGTATCTGTATCGGTTTCACCCAGGCATCCCAAATAATATTTGACATAATGGTGTGCAGATTCTAATCACTCAATTAAATTTAGCTGAAATGAACAAATCTTCCACAGATAACCATGTAGATGAGCCTCTCAAGACAGATTTTTTTTAGAAGAACTGGAAAAAAGTCCTTCTTTGTTCTTTGCTCTTAATTGTCAAGAAGACTGGCCTTTTCACTACTTGTGTTTTTTTGTGCTGGCATGACACCCGATGCTATATGGATTGAAGAAGTCAAGACAAAAGGCCAGTTAGGTTCCTGTAGGAGCCTCCTGACCTAATTCTTGAGACAGTGGTGCCTTGGTGGCTTAGTTCCTTGGTGACCTAGATTATATACAGTTGATTCTGTCCTCTCCTGGAGGCGTACTGAATTCATCATCTGTGGAGTCTCTGATTCATTATGGGGATGGCAAAGGCTAAACTGGTTTGCAGCCAGGAGATGGGCACAGAGGAAAGCTTGGACAGATTCTCCAGCCTCAGGTGCAAGAGCAAAGGGCAACTGGCTGGGTGGCCAGAGCCAGAGGCTACAGGTGCTCCAGGACATGCCAGGGCCCCAGTGACAATCAGTCTGGAGCAAATTTATGGGCAACAGGAGTTGGGGGTTGGTTCAAGTTAAATCCAGAGCTTCCAAAGAGTGGGGAGCTTTATCAGATCCTTCAGTAGCTCCCCCTGGAAAGAAAATTCAGCTTATCTTCCTTGGCATCCATGGATCCTCCCTGATCTGGCCCCACACATTTTTCTAGTCTCAGATCAACCACATTTCTACATAGCTTCTATTCCCCTCTTAGCTGACCACCCTTGGCTTTCAAGCACACTGTTCATGCCCCTGGGTCTTTATCCAAGCCGGTCACCTTCCTTATTGCTGTCCCATTCTCAGTCTGTGGAAACCCTCTGCTTTCAAAACCCAACTCAAATGCCACACTACACAGGAGGCTTCCTTGATCGCCCCACTCAAAATGCGCCAATCCTTTCCTCAGTTGAGCACTCATTTTATTCTGCTCTGTCTTACAGATATTTGTTGGTAAATCTGTCTCTTAACAGGTTATAAGATCCACATTTTATTCAGATGTTCAGCCCAAAAGCCTAGCATGGCTCTTAGAACACAGTGTCCCTGCTGATATCTAATACACGTTTATTAAATCAACATCATCATATTGTTTTGCAGGATTAATGTGTTTCCTGACAGTTTTTCTGCTTTCCAGAAGAGTGAAGCAAACACAAACACAAACACAAACACAAACACAAACCTCCAGTCTACTGGAGCCTCTTGCCTATGTTCTGGCCCCAAAGGTATTTTCTGTGTTTCATGGTGGCACCTCTGTCAAATGCACCTGGTCACCTCCTTCCTACCCTGGGCAATTCTACATGGTCCCTAAGCCTGAGATCCAATTCTCTAAGATTTTTATGTCCTGATTCCCTCACCACATGCTTCCTTCTGATGGTTTGGGATCACCTGTTTCTCATCACTAATTTCTTTGAACTAGGCAATCAGTATGTACTTGGAGTATAGCTTTCCTCTGAGACACAGCGAAGGCAGGTCCAGCCCTCAGGGGAGGTGTGAACACCAACAAGGCAGATCCTGTACTTTGCCCTCTACCTTCAACCATCCCTTTTAATTTGTAGATTTTTCAAAGATCTTAAAGCTCTTGGTGTCTATCCAATATGAGAATATCATACTGTATTCTCTTCTACAGCTTTAGTAGTCTCATGTGCATTTAGCTCCTTCTCAGCAAAACTGTAAATTTCCGGAGGGAAAGAATGACCTTAGAATATTCTAGTATCTATAACACAATGTTAAGTAACTATACAATGAACATGGATGAATTTTACACATCAAACTTCCAATCTGGGCATATGTATGAGTCATGGGCATCAAAGTGAAACACTGTGGTTTGTAATTAAAATATTTTCACTGCAATGTTATCAGTAGTAACAAATAACAGGATATCATATCCAAGAATGAGGTGCAAGATTCAGCTAATGATGGTGCATCACTGTGACAGAATATTGTGTAGTTATTAAAATGGTAATTATAGTATCTACAGAGCAATATGGAAAATATTTATGATAGACTGGTAAGGAATGAAAGAAGAAAAATTAGTCTGAAACAGTAACTATAATTATTACTATGCACTATGACAAAGCTGGGAAGGTGAAATGCAAAGATGAACCTGGGATTAGTACTGTAGGAGTTTGATTTTTCTCCCCGCCATGTCTTTAAGACTCTGAGTATATCATCTTTTGAATAAAAATTTAGGTATTCATGTGGTTAATAGAAAAATATGTAAATCACTTTTGCTTGAAGTTTTAGGTTCATTCATAAAGAGAAGTCCATCTGGCAAAAGCAGGCAAGTGTGAAAAGGTGACTTTAATCAATGTAAATGTTCTACGAAGATCATAGCCTTCCAAATGAGTTGTGATAATGGTGCTGACACTGATAATCAAGAAAATATTTCTTTTGCTGTTTTAGTGAATTTTGCGTATCAATACAGAGTCTGAAAATAACCATAAGGCCCTATGAAAAATATGCCCACTTCAGTAAGGTCAGGAATTCCAAGCAAGAGTGAACACCACTCCCATCTGGTGAAGGACGGGTCCCTGACTACGTGGTACATAAAGGCAGAGTGAGAGGGACAGTGGAAAAAATGCTGAAAGGCTGGATTCGGTTCCGAGTCTGGCATTAAAGACCCACGACATTTTAGGAAAGCCATTTAAACTAAAAAGGTAATTTCCTTCCTCCAGCCAGCCAGCCAGCCAACCTCATTCAACAAAAACACATTGGGTTCCTACCGGGTGGCAGCATTGAGCCCGCCTCGATTTCTGCCAGAGTTAGTTCACAGGGATAGCGGGAGGGTAAAGCGAAATAATGTATGTTGGAGGCTGTGTGGAAAAGCTGCATAAATAAATATGAGCTGTTATTAAGAAGCACAGAAGCATAGCTGGTCTGGAGAGTTCCACAATGCTAACAGCTGATTCCGATCTAACCAAAATTGAGACAATCAACTACTAACAAAGCTGGAAAAACAAAGCTCTGATTGAAATGGGCTGCAGCTGACTTTTCCAATCCATCCAGCTGGACCCATTCAGGTCCCCACAGCAAACTGTTTGTACCTCCATCACAGCACCATCACCCTGTCTGGGATACAAGTTCTCTGCCATGCACCTGCCTCGTCTTCTACACAGTCACCTTACCCACCAGAGCTGCTTAATGAATGTTTGTTCAATCTGAAGGACTTAAATGCTTATAGTTGGGTATGTGTGTGTGTGCATATATGCACATGAGAGAGGGAATGAGGAAGAGAGATTTCCCATCTTGATGAGTATTTTCTTTTTTGCAGGGCTGGAAATTGAACCCTGAGTCTTGCATGTGTCAGGCTGTGCTCTACTACTGAGCTCCATCCTCTGGCATGATGAGTAATTTCTGACCTAAAGAGAGGATGAGGAGTGCTCTTTCTCTAAGCTAACTATTCACCACTTTCCTGAAGGATACATACTACCTTTATAGATCAGTAATTTGAAATGGACGTTGGCCTTTTCCTGAATATGGTTCCCTTTCTTATGTGGGCAGAAATGAGATGAGTTAGTTTAAAACTTCCTGGAGGAATAGGAAGAGGATAGAAAGAGACAGACCAACTGTAGAAAGGAAAAAGGGATTGATGAAAAAGAATTGGGAAGACTATCCAGTCAAAGCTCATAGAAAAATCTCTGTAGATGATGCGCTGACCTTCTTTGCACCTTCTCATCCTGTGTTTCTGAGAAGTGCTAAGGCAAGTGTGGGGCCTGAGTCAAATCCTCCTTCCTTCCCTAACACAAAGGGCTTGGAAATATTACTCAAAGGCAACAAAGGCCTGATTTAATGAATCAATAACAATTTCAGTTCTTTATTGCTGAGTGACTTAATCAGCTGGTCGTTTATAAACTTAACTTCACGGCAAGCCCACAGTTAGCATTGTGTAGGGGCAGGAACAGATGGCTGTCGAGGGTATGGGTTGTAGAATGTGTCAGCACCTCCTCAGTTCACCCACTACTAGGCTGCTGTGTAAAAAGTGGGCAGAGGTTCACAGTTTCCACGACTAGCTGCTTAGAGACTTAGGGTTGTTTTTTAATGAATTCCAAATTAAGATAATAATAATACTAACAGAGCCCATTAATTGAGGGCTCATCATGACTAGACGAGTGTCAAGATGTGTTATTGTAAATTCTGTAGAATCACAGAATGAATAAGTTGTAGGATGAGGATTCGATTCCTAAGTAAGGAACTGTGAACTCCTTAGGAAATGATCATACTGAACGATTATCATCTGCTCTAGGGAAAGTCCTCGGTTAGGCATTGGGAGGGATATATAACACTCTACAGCCTGGTTCTACTTCTCATCAAGCTTTGGGCTCCAGTGACACACACTAAAGTAATGGCTTAAGACACTACATTTCCCATCAGCACTGTCGCCAGCATGATGACCATCACCATCATAGCTCTGCTAGCGTCTCCAGTACCTCCATCATCACCTTGACCATTGCAAAGACCACCATCATCAACACCAAATAGCACTTAGGAGGCATCTGTTTACCTATGGCACTTCTCAGAAGTGGCACCCACGACATAGCTATGACATGCTGAAGGACAAGGTGGAGACTGAGCAAAGATGACACTATGACAAACTCTACTCCTGGTCTTGAGCAGTCTGCAGATGCCAGTCTCCTGGGAGCTGTCAATTCAGGACAGAACACAGTGCTTACAGAATGGAAAATGAGAGTGGTTTATATAATGTCTTATGTAGAGTTGAAGGCTGACGAGGTAGCTTCCTTTCTGAGAGCCATTCTGTGCTGACCTCTCTCTTCCTGAACAAAGGCCCAACCCATGTGTCATAAAGGGCACTCATCACATCAGGCAATGCCTCGCCTCTGTAAAACTAGAGGGGATCCTGAAGGCACCAAAGCAGCATTTTCAGGCCAACTGCAACCTCTTGAAACACAAAAACTGGGAAATCCAGAGCAAGATTAAGTGAGTCAGTATCTATACTGGGAATTTATATATAAACAAATTTCATATACATAGATACACTCTTCAGATATTTATATTCATTATATTACACTAATCACAGAGCCAAATGAAGCCAATCACCCTTTCAAGCACACAAATACCACTCCCCTTCCCGTCTCTGTGCCTTAGCCTGTTTCCTATCTACAATCTGAAATGCCTTTCCTCTGAATCTTCAAATGTCCAAATGCTAGTTGTTACAGGTTAAATTTTATACTCCAAAGGAGGCTGAAGTTCTAATTGCTGTGAATGTGACCTTCGTTGGAAATTGAGTCTTTGTAACTGATCACATCAAGGATGAGGTCATTTGGGTGTACCCTAATGCAATATGACATGTATCTTTGTAAAAGGGAAATTTGGACACAGAGACACCAAAGTCACATATGGAAGGAGATGGTGTGAAGATCTAGGGAGAAGCTTCTATAAGCCAAAGAATGCCTTATGCTACCAAAAGCTAGCAGAAAACTATGGGACAGATTCTTTCTCATGGACATTAGAAGGAAACGATACTGCTGGCACCTGGATTTCAAACTTCTGGCCTCCAGAACTGTGAGATGATAAATTTCTGTTGTTATGAGTCATACACCTTGTAGAAATTTATAACAGTGTGCCAGGAACTAACACACTAATCAACTCTCAACACAAAGCTACTTCTCAGAGAATACCTTCCCTTGGGTGTAGCCTGGCATCTTATAAGCATTCAACCATAACTATCTGTCAACTGCTTGCTGTTGGACTCTGCCTTGATGAGTGGCACTATGCTAGATCCTGTGATGACACAAATGTGACATGACTTCACCTGCAAGACTCTATGTGCATGCCAACACATAAATTGTACATGTAACTGTAAGGCAGAATAACATAGGTGCTAAACAGATTCAAAATGACAAGTGACAAGACAGGAACTATCACAGGGAGGGCTTTGTGGAGGAAGTGGCAGGCTTGGGGAGTGGCTCAGGTAGAGGTTTCTCCTTGATAGAAAAAGGGACACCACTAATACTCTTGACTGTGCTGCCATGTTTAGGTGGCCTTGGAGGTCAGAGCAAAGGCTCAGTTTTGGGTCTTGGAATGATATGAACAGGCAGAAAGATGAGGTCCTGGGAATCCTAGACAGCCTGTATACTTTGCTACCCTCTGGAAACTTCTGTGGTGTTCACATAGGATTATGGGAAAGCTGAGAGGGAGTGCAGGCCTGGAGGGTTCTTACGCATGGAAGGGAGAAGCCATGTAGCTTGTCTTTACCTGCTTTTTTTCCTGTAGCAAAACTCAAGAGTCTGGGCTGGGAGTGGAAAATTGATGCAGATCATGGCTGTCCCTCAATCTAGAGCTGAATCCTGGTAACATTTGTCATTAAGGGCTTTGGGGATCTTCAAGAATCTGTCTTGGTCCTATTCCTAGTCTCTTTGCATTACCCTTTTCTTATTCTCTGAACACTTATAATTTTGATATTCCCTTATTTGGCCAATTGATGCCCAAACATGTAAATGCTCTTGTCTTTTCTCCCCGACCTTCATCTGATTATTCACCTGACAAGTCTAGTTTTGTTTTCTCTTAAACAAAAAATAGATAATCCCCTATTTATTTAGGCATTCCTGCATTTATTCCAGCATTTATTCAATACTTATTAGTTCATTACTCTTTAAGTATAAGACTTTTGTTAATATCTGGTTTGGGTTGGGAGAACCGTGCAGAAAATGCATGAAGGAATGGGGCTGACCTGGACTTCATCCCCAGAAGCCTAGAGTGCTAAAGGATTTGCACATCTGGAATACAAGGCAGAATGTAGCAAGCACCACCAGATGGCTACTTGTAAATGTCTTGTGCAGAATTTGTAAGAGGCAGAGACCATAGTACTCTCAGGTGGATGGTGCGGGTAAGTGGGAGGATAGAAAGAGGAGTGTCTCGGACTTTCACCAGTAACACTGTTCACCATGGAGCAAGTCCTTGTCCTCAGTTTCAGTGCTCATAGTTCAGGAAGTACAAGCTCAGAGTATAGAGATGTCCCTGTGGTTGTCATTGTCATAAAGATGATCCCTAGGTGACTTTCCAAACAAGCTTCCAATCTCCTCCATGAAACCATTCTGATAATCTCAGGTGAAACTAATGACTCCACCCTGGGATTTTAAATTCTGCTAAGTATCTATATCATCCTGCCTTATGTTTTAGAAATATATTGGTCATAAGCCCTAGATCTAAATGCCTTGAAGTTAGGAAATGTATCCAATTCACATTTTTATTATTCTAAATACTGGTATAGTCCAATTTGTTCAGTGAACATCAGTAAATAAATCAACAGATACCTATTGATTGAGTGCTATGAAACACTGGGCACTGAGCTGTAGTCAGGTCAATACTTTGAACAGAAGTGTCAGTAGTTGGCAAGAGAGATGCTCCTATTCCTGACCCCTGTTTCTCTTCAGTCTCCAGCTCCCTCCAATGACTGACTGACCACATTTGTGGCTTGTGCCCCACTCAGCAAAAGGCACATGAGATGCTTCCTGATGGTGCTGGAGGTTACCTCAATATGCAGGTCTTCTGGTTGTGAGTCCTTATGTTTGTGATCCTGACAACTTGCTGGGTTTCGTCTGTCTCTTTCTTGCTCCAATCTCTGATTTCTGATTGCTTACCTAAGATCTGGTTCTTTGCCTTGACTAGAGTTCCTTGACTTCGGTCTTCTCACCTAACTAACTTTTGATTCTTGCTCTGCTTACACCATCAGCTCTTAGTTGTCCCCTGGAATCTGGCTCAATCAGACTAAGCCAGTGATACTTGTGGTAAAGCTTGTCTTATCTTCTCTGTCCTGGATCCCCAGTCTTCCTATGTGCTTTCAGGTAAGAAAGGAAAGACAAGAATATAAATATGTACGCTAATATAAGTGTACTTGACTATTGAGACAATGAGCATACTGTCTTATCAGATTAAAAAGAAGAAAAAAAAAAAACGAAAGCATCCAATAACAACATAAATGTTGGTAGGGGAAGCAGTTTCATGTTCTAAAGTCTTTATTCTACCTATAATGAGCATAAAGATATTGAGTATATTTAAATTTTTAGAAATTAACTATGTATTTTTAAAATGCATCTTTTAAATATCAAAAGAGTGAACAGGTGGAAAATACAAATAATAATAAGAGATAAATTCCCAAAAAGGCAATACAAGAAAGAAAATCAGTTAAATGGCAGGGAAAATATAAACTCAGAATATGATGATAATTTTTTTAATTCCCAAATATTAGAAATCACAAGAAAAGAATTTAAATGAATTAAAGTCTCCAGAGAAAAATAAAGATTTTCAAGCAATATTAAGTATATATACACAGTGTATAAAATTTTTTTTCCAGTATACATTATCATATATATTTACTTACATATATTCTTGTATTTTAGTGCTGCAAACACACACATATTCTTGTATATGTTATTTTCAAGAGACATATCTAATCATAAGGATACAAAATGGTAAAAGATAAAAGGATGGAAAAAATATAGCAGGCTATCCACAGCAGGATACATTCATTAATATAAAACAAAAAAATTCAAAAACACTCCTAGAGATAGTATAAATTCACAATGACAAATGGTTTAATTAGTAAAAAATTAAAATTTGATATGTAAGAACATGAAAAACATATGTAAGAACATGTCAGAATATATAAAATAAAAATTGACAGAATTATAAGAGAAAAAATATCAGTCAAAATGGGGGATTTTAGTATACCTCTCTTGGTCATAGATACATCTTACAGAAAAAGAATCACAATGGGATAGAAGTTTTAAATCAGATTAAAAATTTGGCATTATGAATGGATATAGAACATTTACTGAACAATTGCAGAAAACATTCCTTTCAGGTGTATATATGAGATTTAAAAGAATCAATTATTTCTGGACTTTAAGTGACTCTCACAAATATTTAATGAATTAAAATAATGTCAAATATGATCTTCAATAAAAATGTAATAAAACAAGAGGAAAAAAAAAACAACAATTAGAAGTTTCTCATGCATTTGGAAATTTGGACACACTCTTCTTAGACATCATGGAAGTGCAGCCAAAAAACACATAGTGTTAATTTTACAAATTTTGAACTAAACTATAGTGAAAATAGTGCTTAAAAATTGAGATATGGAACTAGTGTAGCTTATAACAGCTTGTAAGATCTGGCTTTACTATTCAGGAAATTTTCCAACTAGTTGTGAAACTACCAGTAGCTTAAAATTGGTCATGGTAGAATATTTACAACACAGAAATGTGGAATTGGTATGCTACAAATCAGAATCCCCTGCCCTTTTATTTACTTCTTTTATTTACTCCTGGGATGCGGTTAGGATATTTCACAAAGGGAATTATAAAGCCTTAAAAACATGGATTGAAAAAAAAGAAAGGTTGGGTGTGCCAACTTTAGGAATTAGGAAAAACAAAGAATGTGAAGAAAAGAAACAAGATCAGAAGACAAATTGATGGAATATATTAAAAAATATTATGCAAATAGAAATAAAGAGATCAAATAAAACCAGAACTATTCCTCTATTCCTTTAAAACTATGAGAACAACTGACAAATAATTTGGCAAATAGAGAAAGTAATGTACAAATAATCAGTATCAGGAATGAACAAGTAGACATTACTACAGACACTGCACCAATGAAAAAGATAACAAATATGAAATCTATCCATTCCTGGAAAAATGTAACTTACCCAAACCATTTGATTCTAAAATGATGGCCCAGATAGTTTTACCTGTAAATTCTATAAACATTAAAGGGTGAAATATTTCCAACTCATATACTTCTCTTCAGACAATAGAATGAAAGGGCACATCGTCCATCATGCTTTATGAAGTCACCTGAAATCTTGATTCAGACACTGAACAAAGGAAGAAGAAGAAAGGAAAATTAAAACCCAATCTCCCTCAAAAATATAAATGTAAGACACAAACTACAGTTAGCAAACTGAATTCAGCAGAGAAAGAGAAAAAACATCAAACATCAGGACTAATTTGGGTTTTTCTTAGAAATGCAGGATTTGTGCAATAATGGAAAAGCACTTCTTATATAATTCATCATATTAACAGAAAAAAATGAGAAAGTTTCTGGTAAAAGTCAACATTCATTCATGAACAAAATGGCACTAGAATGCAGTGTTATTAATATGACTACTACAATCTTACTGCAAATATCACGTGTCATGCTGAAACTTTCAAAACTTCTGAAATTTGGAAGCAGACAAGAATTCGCATCATTGCTATTGCTATTCAACCTTGTCCTGGAGTTCCTCAGCAGCTCAGTAAAACAATAAAAAGAAATAAAGGGTATAAAAATGGAAAAGTAGGGGAAAATAACTGTCATCATTCACGGATGATATAATTATGTATAGAAAATCTAAAGGAATCTATACAGAAATTATTATAATTAATACAAGAGTTAGACATAGTTGTAATCACATTCAATACTTAAGCAATAAATTTAATTCATATAATCAGGCAACAAATTGAAAAATGAAATGAAAGAACTACAATTTACAATACCATAAAACAAGATGCTATCCTTGGGAATAAATCTAACAAAATATCTTTACCTAATATTTCTACCATAAAAATTAAAAATGTTACTGAGAGACATTAAAGAAAATTGAATAAATGGCATTTATACCAAGTTTATGAATCAGAACAGTTGATTTTTAAAAAGATGTTACTTGAGTTATAAATTCTACCCACATCCAAACAAAACTCCATGAAATTATATTTTTTTCTTTGATTCAGAAGGTTGAGTTTAAAATTTTTATCAATATAAAAAGGGTTAAGAATATTGAAGGTATGTACGGGGTGTAACTTAGTAGTAGAGCACTTGTCTAGAATGCATGAGGTCCTGAGTTTAATCCCTAGCACTGAAAAAAAAAAATCAAAAAACAAACAAACAAACAAAAAACCCCACAAAATCAAGACACTCACTGTCTCTGTCACATGTTAAGATGAGTGGGCAAAGCAAGAGTTTTCAACAAATTCCTGGAACAATGAGGTAGCCATATGGAAAAAAAAGTTAAGTTGGAACTTTACTTCATACTAATAAAGTTCATTTCAGTGAATTAAAAATGACAGGTGGACAGAAAAATTCCATAGAAAAATACACCATCATAAAAATGGTAAAAATATATACCACAGAGTGAGAAAATATTAATAACAGATATTACAAACAACGGAATAGTTGTTTATTTAAAGAACTTCTCCAAATAGCTAAAGGAAAAAACAAAACAAAACAAAAAGGGCAGATAACCAAATCAGAAAAAGGGGTAGTAGGTTTAAACACATGCTCCACAATGATGTATTGAAGTCCATTTTACTGTTATGTATAACTGATTAGAACAAATAAATTTTGAAAAAAGAAAATACAAATGCTGCTAAATACAAGATAGTGATAGTGATTATTATTATTATTTGGTACTAGGGATTGAACCCAGGGGTGCTTAACTACTCAGCCACATCCCCAGTGCACTTTAATTTTTTTTTTTTTTATTTTGAGAAAAGGGTTCTCACTAAGTTGTTTAGAGCCTTGCTAAGTTGCTAAGGTTGGTTTTGAACTTGCAATCCTCCTGCCTCAGCCTCCTGAGTTGGTAGGATTACAGGCATGCACCACCATGCCTGGCTAAATACAAGATTATTGATCAGTAAATCAAACACTACCATAAGATAATTCTTTACATACTTGCTCCATGAGCAAAATTCAGGAAAAGCTGACAATGAGGAGGTGGTGGAAACTGGGAACCATTCTCTAATGATGGTGAGAATGTAAGTTAGTGTAACCATTCTGAAATCACCCTGCCATTATTTTGTATGTCACCCATAACCAGAAATACCAAGAACATGCCCTTAGCCACTTTTGTGCATAGGTGAACCAAGCAGTATGTGCACATCAGCATTGTTGATAATGACCCCAACTCTGCTACAACCTAGATGCCCATCAACAGTAGAATACATGAATTACTCTATGGTATATTCATACAGTGGAATACTACACAGCAATAATGGTGCCCCCACCCCAACTACACACGAGTTACAATGTCTAATGAAAGAAATGAGACTCAAAAGCATGTGGACAGAATGATTCCATTTTTATAAACTTCAAAAACAGGAAATGAAACTTCAAAGTTGCATGCAGAAGTGGCAAAACTATAAAGAAAAAGCAAAGGAATGCTAATTGCAAAAGTCAGTGCTGCACTGGCTTCTAGGATGCAGTGCAGGTCCTCTGCTTGTCCCAGCTGGGAAACATGTGGGTGTTTATTTTATGCATTTGTTAAACTGCAAATGTGTGTTTTTGGTACTTTTTTGTACATAAGCCCATACATTTCATCCCTGGATAACAGTTGCCATTTGTTGATAGCCATGGTCGATAGCCGACCCACAGACTGGCTAAATTTCCTAATAACAAAAAGTGTGAAATCTCACGAGTCCATCTGGGAGCTAAGGAGACCCAGCATTGTGGCAGATTTGTGGAGAGAAGAAATTGAGCAGGCTCTTTCTTTCATCTTTCTACTTTTCCTTGCAACAACCATCCTAGAGTCAATAAACACAGACTGAACCCATCAATGTGCCAGCTGCATGCTAGTGAGACAGAATCTGATAAGACCTTTAAACAATTTCCTGAATGATGAAGGAGGAAGTTGATGATTTCAACAGGGTGCAGGCATCTAAGGCTGGGAACATCTTGCTGAAAGAGATGACTGTAGCACCATCTTTTAGAGGACAATTGCCAAGCAAAGGTGGAGTAGTGAAGAACAGGAAGAAGGGAACAAAATAAAGGTAAGAGAAATGGCAGGTCTATTCTAGAAACACAAATAGCTCTCAATGTCTGACATGCTCAGTGCAGGGCTGATCTTGTAAGATTTACTGTAAGAACCCCATCCAGCCCTGATGTGCTGCAATAATGGGTTAATTTAATAAAATATAGAAGAATTTTCAGCTTTAAGAATCCTTGAAAGTATTCCTGGAAGGGATATCTTTTTTCGAATTGATATAAATATCAACATGCTTTCACTGAGTGCCTACTATAGGCAAAATGGCCACTGCTTAACTTAGAAGGCAGAAAGCGGAGCAGTGAAATAAAAGGCATGTGTTTCTGTTGGGTCCACAAAACATAAAGGTGACTATAATGCTCTGCATTTAGTTGGCATTTCACCAGTTATAAACTTTATTCCACAGATACTGTCTCTCTGGTTTGAAAAAGAAAGGGGCCTTGAGGAGGATTTTGTCCAGGGTGGACACCGTGTCGGACATAGCATTACCAGGACATCTCTGTTGTGAGTTACTGACCTCTAGTCTGGGATTCATTAGGGGATAACAAGGAAGAGATCTTCTGTTCTTTTCATGCATTGGATATAGACCGGAATAGTGTTCTAGTCCTTCAGACCCTGCATTTTCCCTGTGAACTGCTTTGAAATCCTTAGCTGAAAGGTTTTTTTTAAGGGCCTGTTCGATAGAGTTACCAATAGAGCAATGATAGTAATCATAATCCTATAAACGTAATCCAGGATGAAGCAGGCAGTGGGCGGGGAGGGGCTACACGTGAGATGCCAGAGGTTTACCTGTAAAGGCTGTTGGAGGAAAAAAATGCTTGGTACGTGGAGCACTGTATCTTGAAAATAGCTTGAATTTGAAGGACAAAGATGTGATTTTAGCATAGATTCAATCACCACTTAGCTGTGTACCCTTGGGAAAGCTATTGAACCTCTTGGAACCTCAATCTTCTCATCTGTGACTTGAGGAGGATCATCTTTGCCTGCCTCAGTGATTATGGGATGGAATGAGATGAATGTTTATGAAACTGTTTCAAAAGGAAAAGCTCATCTCAAACAGAGAAGTTTTATTGTTTAGCCCTTTTGTAGGATCTGTTTGGAAGGTCTATTGTCAGGCAGGGTTTATTAGAATTTATTTATTTTTCCTCTCCTTCAAGGTAGCTCCCTATTTTGTCTACCAAATAGCAAATTGCTACATTGTTTCTTTGTTGTTTGACACTTAGATTCTAAACCTAATAGTCTGTTTACTTAAATATTTTAGAGCCTCTTAGCATTTCAAAAAGAGTGTTTTAAAAATTAGGTATGAAAAAAAATCTGAAAGAGTAAATAGAGTCACAATTGCTCATTTTCTAGACTCAGCAATTGTCATCTATTGAATTGTACCTGTATAGACAGTGGGAACAAATAGAGCACATTAGCTCAAGACTGAAATAGGACTTATCTATAAACTTGTCAATTGCTGCAGGGCCTTGAAGATTAATTGAACACGTATAATTTACCCCCACATGAGAGCTGGGTGTGAACAAGGACAGTTCGGGGGAAGGTTTTTGTTATCTTAGACCTGGGTTCAGTAGAAATTGGCTTCCTTCTCCTCGTCTTCTCCTAAGGCATGTAGTAGCAGGTTTCCAACAGCTTTGCAAACCAGAATCCAGGAGATTCTGACTTTGAATCTGGACCTTGACTTTCCTGCCTTTTCTTTTGTCATGTTACAGCCCCACTGAGGTTTGGTTCTAGAGGACATTTTGTTAAAATGTTATTTTTAGCAAATACATAATTTCCTACATTAAAATTCAAAAACCCAAGAGGGCAGCTTGGGCTTGTAATTGTGTGACACTGTCGGCCACTAGTGTCCAACAAAACCATGCAAGAAGAAAAAGAGGAAAGAATCCAGGCCAAGCAGCATATCCTGGTCTAGAGAAAGGATGTCAAAGCTCCTGTCTCGAAATGCACTACTTTTGCTGGTGCCTCCAGAGTTCATAACTCCTTGACCTGGGAACTTGTGGTTCAGGAGTCATTCCTTTTCAGTCTTGGGAACACGTTGGAGATGGGCTGTGGCCCAGGTGTCAGAAATGGGGCAGGCTGTGAGAATCAGGAGGTGGTGAATTTCCTGCCTTCTTCAGCATAGGCCTGAATTTGCAATAACATGATTCAGTGCACTGCCCAGGACACTGAATATGTTTGAAACTCTGAGTCAGTCTCAGACTCCACTCCCTCCTAACTTTAGTTCCTGGGTGGAAGCTGTGAGCAGCATGCTTGGTCCTCTTGTCAGATCGGGGGGCCTCATGAGGTGTGACCATGTGCCACTGATGCATGCTTTTGAAGAGATGTTGGCCCAGTTGACAGAAAGCCAAAAGTCTTCGTTTTCTGTTAAACTTGAGAAATGGGAAGTTCTTTCTGGTTAATTTGGATGTAATAGAGGCTTCAATTAATGTACTAACAGAGATTTACCCTGCATAGCCTTTGTGCATTTCCAGTTTTGAAGAGATTGAAATTTATTTACTACTCACGTACTGTGTTTCTAGTGTTTGGGCTGATATCTTAAGATATTTAGAATCTAGTTGGTGAGAGTGTAAAACATGAAGAACAATTAAGAACGCTAGACCATGAGGGAAACTGGAACTTGGAGAAGCCAGCATCTAAGGAGAGAATTGTGGTCAGATGATTTTATGCAGGAGGTGGGTTATTCTGGGACTTTGAAGGACCAGCAGGACTTACCTGAATGTGAGTGAGAACAAACAGGATAGGCAGGGAAATGAAGAGGAGGCCATAGTTAACACCAAAACAAGAAAGAAAGTAACTGAATCTCTTTTTGCCTGCTGAATAGGCTCATTAGGGCTTTGCTGAACTCCAGGATCCTTCTAGATCACAATGGGCAATGTGCAGAAGTGTTGATTAATAGAGTCACCAGCTGATAGCCAACACACCAAGTGTGTTGACAGCCTTTATTTCAGTTCCTGGCTCTCCTTTTGGAGACATGAAAACTAATGTATTTTTTAAAATCAAATGAAAGTAACCTAGTGACAGAACCAGGACTTTATTATTCTGATAGTAGAAGGACCAGAGTAGATGCATCCAGCAAGGGAAGTAATCTTTTAGCTCCAGAGTCATTCCTCACTTACTTGGAAAGCATGGGTCACACAGGAAATAGCTTTAGCCTGAAAAATGGAACTAATAATAGTTCCCCTTGTATATAAATAAAACCGTACCAGTGATAAACATTATGCATACCATTCCTTATGCTTCCTGGAAGAAATGATTAAAATAGTTTCAAAGAATTACCATAATGATCACATATGACTGGAGACTAGGAATTAATTTTACTAGGAATTAATTTTTCAATTCATTGATGATTTCATAAGTCCTTCCTATTGTCTGAAAATTGGAAAGGACCTTATAATTGGAATTAGAATTAGAAGAGGATAATCTGTTGCAGAAAACTTGAACTTTGGAATCAGAAAGCCTTGGTCTTGAATTCTAGTTTAATCACAGTGCCATTTTTCCCTCCTCCATTAAGGAAGTATATATTAACTCCTATTATGTATTATGATAAATTAAGCTCTTGGAGCCTCAGTTTCCTCACCAATAAAATAGAGATTAAAGTGTAAAACTGCTGAGGTTATGATGTTATCTGGTCTATAGTAGATATGAAATGAACATTAATTCATTTTTCTCAATTAATAAATGAAGAAATTAAATAAGACATGGCTACTTAAGAAGTTTAAAGTAACTGGGTGCACTCATGAGACTGAGGCAGTAGGATCACAAGTTCAAGGCCAACCTGGGTAACTTAGCAAAATCCTGTCTCAAAATTTTAAAAAAGGCAGGATGTGTGTGCATGTGTGTATGTGTGTGTGTGTGTGTGTGTGTGTGTGTGTGTGTGTAGCTCAATGACAGAGCATCCCTAGGTTCAATTCTCAGTACCAAAAGTAAAGCAAATAAGCAAGCTTAAAGTAAATGATAGGAGGGAAGACATGTGGTACCTGATTATGAGACAAGGCAGCTAATGATAGAGATGGGTTACAAATGAACTGAGATTGTCTGGATGGACAGGAGAGGACTGATTAAAGGACTGGGATCTGAACTGGGGCTGTAACTCAGTGGCAGAGCACTTGCCTAGCATGTGTGATGTACTGGGTTTGATCTTTAATACCACATATAAATAAACATGTAAAATAAAGGCATTATGTCCACCTACAACTATAAAATTTTTAAAAATAAAGAACTGGGATCATGGTGATTGAATGGAGAATGTGGATCCTGACATGCTGTAGCCCTGGGTCACCCATAAGCAAAGAGCATGGTGTAAGGTGATGCCATGTGTCCCAAGTCAAACTTCACCTTGTTCATCACTTAGCTTACCATTATCTTTTAGCAGGGAGATGCACACATGCATCTATCTAACCATCCTTTCATTTATTCATTCTTTGAAAAGATGTTTATTTACCTCCTTCCCTATGCCAGGCATTTTTCCAGCAGTGGGTATGTAATTAAAGAACTTACAGAGGAGTGGAGAAGTAGGACAAGAAAACAGACCACTATAAATCATTGTGATGAGTAGGAAGATGTTGATAAGACCTCTGTTGGAATGCCCCGGGGTGTTGGTCCTGTACTTGCCACTCACTGGCCATGGTATGGAGGGAAGAAGACAATCCCCCCACTTCCATGTCCCCCTTGCCCTCCTCTTTACTTATTTGAGGATCAATTGAAATCATCTATTGAAGAGTTCCTTGGAAATGATATCATTTTATAAGTGTACATTTTAACATGTCAATCATCAATGAATCTATCATACTTATATTATGCCAGCAAACCTCTTTTTAAAATTTCCCTATAATAGTATCTGACACACACACATTTTATTATCAGTCCTGTCTTTCTTGATATGACTTCTTTTTGATGTGAACCTCTTTACCTCTTCTAGTTCTTTCTACCAATGTGGTTGCATTCATGCCTGTGGAATTGTAGGGAAGACTAATAAAATATGAAACTGCCTTGGGAAAGGGATGAGGGAACTGATCACTGATGAGAGAAAGACAAAGGCGTTAGAGGGAGAGTTGAGTGTTGCAGAAAGACAACAGCAAGAACACAGAGTGGAGCAGTGGAGGGGGAACAGAGGTGGAAATAAAACCTAGGACAGGTTGAGTTGAGAGCAAAAGGTAGAGGAAGAGACAGAGGCAGCCATGAGCTGGTGGGGGAGAGGGAAAAGTGCCTCCTGTTTTAGTATACCTCTCTATCTGCAATATTTCTGCTGATGTATGAATAGAGAGAAAAATGTGTGTGTGTGTGTGTGTGTGTGTGTGTGTATGTGTTTGTTAATAACAGTCATCTATTTATAGACTTTAAATTATACACCATGAAAGCCACTCCAAGACAAGATGTGTTATTTAGCTGCCAGAAGGAAAAGTTAAAGAAAAAAAAATACACACATACACACAAAAAGAAGAATTTCTAGATTTCTTTCTTCCTTTTTCTTATCCTCTCTGTCCACCAGATTCTTATGACAACTGCCAACTCTCTCGTTTGGAGGCAGACTTGGAGATTACTGAAGATCTTTTTCCAAGAGGAGGGGCATCCATGGCATTCTGAGAGTGACATGATCCCCAAACCACATTATTTTTCAGTTGAAGTGGAAGGAAGATTCAGTAGCATCCTTTCCAGTTCTCTTGCATTTCACAGAATGAGACTGAGGCTTAGGGTAATCCTGCCAAAGTCACCTAGAAGCTAGTGACAGAAGACTATCTGCTGGTATAGTTAAGAGCCCTGGCTTTGGTGTCAGGGTCTTCTAGTTACATACCATGCAACTTCAGTTAAATTACCCAATCTTAATACCTCAGTTTCCTCACCTGTAAAATGGAGATAATAATAGAAATTCTCTTATAGGTCTTTGACAAAGAATGAATGAAACAATACATGTAAAGCACTTAGCAAAGGGCTATAATAGATGATGAAGATGATGATGATATTACATCTAATGGGTTTTAAAAAACTGGGACTCCAAGAGCTTTGATTGTGAACTCTAAAGTGCAGACCATCCCTCTTAAAAGACCTTCATGCACAGAATGTTGATGAAGGAGATGAAGACCACCTGGTAGCCTGCAGTCTTACTGAGGATGTCAGTGTCAAGGAAGAAGGACAAGGATGGGAGAAGTGGGGAGGGTGGAATAGAGGAGGGGCTAGGCCTCTGAACTCAGCAGAAGAGAGCCATCTCTCTACCTGCTTTCTTCTTTCTATAGCCCTTGTGGGTGCGGGTTTTGGACTCCTACTGATGCCAGGCAGAGGGACCACTCACCAAGTTCTGCAGCCTGATCTTCCTCTCCATCTCACTCACCAGTCCTCCAACCTTCACCTGTGTGATGTTTGGCTTATGTACAGCTTATCTAGCACCTTTTGCTAGAGATTTCTTTTATGAAATATTTATGACTATTATTTTATTTGATCCAATATCTCCTCCGTGATTGGAGAGCAGATTACGATTGCCATTTCAGAGGTGTCTGCATCTTGCCAAGAGCTTATGTTCAGTAGTTGTCCTTTTGTGTCCTAAGGAGGGGGTGCTCTTCCTATCACATCACACAGCATCTCTTCAGTACCTCTGAGCCCGCTTTCACTCTCTCATATACCTTCGGATGCATGTGCATACACCTTCTAAAATCACCAAGGCATTATGTGTTAAGAATATGCAACTGAGAGTTAAGCTGAGCAATGCACTCTCTCTCTCTCTCTCTTTTTTTTTTTTTCCTTAGGGGACTGCAAGCCCTAAAAGTCAAGTTCAAGTAGATGTGGTAAGGGAGGTAAAATGGAACCTTTTTTTAAAATTCTGCCTGTAAGCAAAATATTCTATTCTTACATCCTGTGTAAACTATCCAAAGATAGGGTTATTATTGTATATATTTTTAATCTTTTATAATATTTATGACAGTGCTCTAAATATAGTAGTTTTTCCATAATTCTAACAAATAAATTGATTAAACACATCTTGGTGGGGAGCTGGCGTAGCCATTATCCATAAGAGGCCTCAAATGCTGATATGAGCAAGAATGTTAGTAAAATGAGTAGTAATTTAAGGATCACATGACTCTATGTAAGACACATTACAAACACTTCTTTAATTATCAAAACAATCTTGAAAGATAGATACTGTCCCTATTTTACAGTTGGGGATGTTGAGGCTCAGAGAGTTTAAGTAATCTTCTCAATTCACCAGGTAGCTACGAGGCAGAGTCGGAATTCAGATTTCCAAGTTTTGTGGGGTTTTGTGTCACTGCAATACCATTAAGCCCCAACTTTTATCACATTGGATACAGTGTGGTCCCCTGGACTCTCCAAATGCATTTCCTTCCATTGGTAGAGTCAGGATCATTCTGTGTGTGTGTGTGTGTGTGTGTGTGTGTGCGTGCATGTGTGTAAGCCTGTGCTTGTGTCCGTATACTTGTTCAGGTGTGTTAGAGAGTGCTCAAATACCCTGGTCAGATCTAGCTGGGTGCTTCTTCCACAGCCTCGGCAGGGGGTGCCATTGGCAGGCTGAGAGCTGGTGGAGCCTGCGTGGGAGCCACTGTTGAGAGAACTTGAAAATCAGGAGGGGGGCTCTTCCGTTACTAAGCAAGATTCTAAGAGCTGTTGTCAAGGAAGAATCCCAGGCCTTCCATAAAAGGAAGACTCCTC
Source organism: Sciurus vulgaris (assembly GCF_902686455.1). Taxonomy (NCBI): domain Eukaryota; kingdom Metazoa; phylum Chordata; class Mammalia; order Rodentia; family Sciuridae; genus Sciurus; species Sciurus vulgaris. The sequence goes on from NC_136465.1 coordinate 82,368,849, forward strand.
TCTCCAACTGGCAGCCAGTGCTGCCTTCTGCACTGAGTCTGACCATTTTCCTGGCCCAGCTGTCTTGGGAGTCCCCAGGGAACTGAGGCAGGAAGACACGACTGGAACCTTTGCTTGAAGGGGTTGACAATACCACGGGGGCAGTGCTTAGCACAGCAGCAGAGCCAAGAGCCCTGGCCAAGGTGTTCCACCCACTTGATGGGTGTGCTGCCTTCTTGCCTCATCCTCTCGCTCCATGCTCCAGGATGGGGGAGATTTTCCCAATATACCACAGTCCTGCTTAAACACCCTTTAGTGGTTCTTCATCACCCATGGATAAAAGTCAGGTTGCTCTGCCTATCAGGAAAGTTCTTTTTCCTGACCTGACTTTTGCCCACTTTACCAGAACTTTAGTACCTTGCCAGCCATTCCCAAGTGCTGTCTCAGAGCTGAGCAGGCTCTCCTGTCCTCTGAGCCTTTGCACATGCTGTTTCCTCTGTCTGGGATGCCATCCTCTTGCACGTGCCCAAACTGCTACTGTCACACTCACAGTTTTAGCATAAGTACTGAAGATCAAGACCAGGGCACCTTCCACCAACTTGCCAGTTATAATACCCCTATGGCACCAGGGACTCCTTTCTTAGCCCCAGCCCATTCCAGCCCTGGAGCAGCTGGACTTTAAAGATAGAGGAGGCATAGGTATGTTCTCAGTTTAGATGAAGTCCTCCATTCCACAATTATTGGTGAAAATTGCCAGGCACCAGGATAGGGTCCCTTAACTCAAGCTTCCTGGGGAAAAAAGAAGATAGGACATTAAATCAAGGGAGAGATCTAATTTTTAAGCTCGAGTCAGTCTAAAATCTGTGAATGATGAAACTCAACCCAAGATGTTACTGAGAAAAGAGAAAAGGAGATTTGAAGATGGCTTATACATGGCAGGGTTGAGACTTCCTCCAAAATAGAAACTTATGATTCTCTTTTCTGATCTTGACCAGCAGTTAATTCCCCTGTTCCCAAGTGCATGTGGACAGATGTCCTTCAGGGGGTTATGAACAATTGTGGATGCAATGGATGCACTTTCAGGGTTGAAGATCCATGATACTCTTTCACTGTGGATTTTCCATTAGTATTACAAACAAGTAGCAAATGCCTGTGTTGCCTGTAGTATCTCCATTATCTCATGAAACCTTTCCAACCACATGAGGTTTGTTTTATTATGCTCATTTTTGCAGATGAAGCTCAGATTTCTATTTGCTCAAGGTCAAAAACAAAGCTGGCAAATGGTAGGGCTATCAGTCAACAACTTCCCTGAATCCCAAGTCTATTCTCTTTCCACTGTTACATTCAGCTTAGCAGGAATGTTTATTAAGTGCCCACTAAGTACAGGCACTGTGCTCAAGGACAGGAGACATAGGAGAGGGATGCTCAATGCTTACCTGGAAGCAGCTCACATTATACTGGGGGAGACACACCTGGAGAACTAGTTCATGTGATGTGGCAAAGACCGTGGTATAAGCACACTTTGGGAATAATAGGGGCACAAAGAAGAGTCACTTCAAGGTACCTGAACTAAACAGCAGAATTTTAAACATAAGTTTACTAAAGTGGAGATGCTTCCCAGTCAGAGGGGACCAGGGAGCCCATGCACAGCCTTTCCATTGGTGCAGATCGGGTTGTTCTGGTTATAATTTCACCTTCCCTTCTTCTCCCCTGGTGAAATAATCATTTGCTGGTTCTTTAATCTCGATCTGTGCCAATGTTTTATTTCCCTGGGTGCTTTTATTGGTTAAGTTCTAGCTTGGTATTTCAGGGCACATTGTCCAGCAGAAATTTGGGGTACTCCCTGGGGAGGGGAGCAAGCTAGGAGAGAATTGGTTTAAGATGCAAGAGGTTCATTTCCTGGATCCTAGACATTGTACCACACAGACTGACACCTGTTGCTCTGCCCAGGAGATACCCCAGAGTGGCACTGGGATAAGAAGGTGTTTGAAGCCTGTATTGAGGCTGATGACAGGGAAAAGGGAGGATGCTCCTTCTTCCAGGAGCCCTCTGCAATCAGAAGCTGGGTTTGCTCCCTGAAGGCTGTGCTTTACAGCCACCACTGATAGCTATAAAAGAGGTTTTACTTTTGAAATTCCCATGGGACAAATTTTTATATTTTTATTAAGAGACAGAATTCCTCTAGTCTTCAACCACTGAAATTTTTGTTATTCTGGTGTGCTTTTTGAACTCAGTGTTTCATAGCTATTCTCAAAATAAGATTACAATTTAAGAGACTTTATATGATAGAGCCCAATCTAGAATAGATTGTGAATTCACTGAGAAGTCAAAATATTCATGAAATAATTGAAACTGAGACGGTTCACTAAGTGTGACAGCATGAGTCCACTTTCACTTCGAATCATCTAAATTCTGGGTTCATATATGTGAATACTGTACAGTTGTCCTTCAGTATGCATAAGGGATTGGTTTCAGGACCATCATCAATACCCAAATCCAAGGATGCTCAAATCCTGTAAATAAAATGGTATATACATCCTTCTGTATGCTTTAAATCATCTCTAGATGATGTGCCTAATGCAATGATATTCAAATGCTGTATGAATAGTTGATTTTCCTCAGTTTTGGGGTTGTATTATTATCATGTTATTTTTATTGCCATTTTCTAATATTTTTCATCCATGGTTGGTTGAAACCACAGATGCAAAACCCACAGGGATAGAGGACCAACTGTATTTTCCAAAAGTGGGGCACACCTGTAACTGAAGTCTGTCTCCACTGCTGCTATCCCGCATGCCATCCTGGCACAGCCTGCCCAGCATCCTTCCAGTAAACACTGATAGAAAAAATTAAGTGTGGGGCCATTAGGCTGAGAGGACTCTGGTGCTCTGGGTTTCTGCATTAATTTGATATGCAATCAGAAACCACCACCCAACCTCTAGGGAATTTCCACCAGATAGGCCCAAAAAGTCAAATGTCTTGCTTTAGTCACTCACACAATTTCTTTATTTTGTTTCCCTGTCCAGCCCATCAAAGCCTGCTGCTTACTTTGCTAAGGTGACGTACTCTGAGCCTCTTCTGGTTTGCAGTTATGGTGGGGCTAGCAACTGTCTCCTCTGATCCTTCTTCCCTTCCTTGCTTGTTTTTCCTCCCTCTCTACATCCATGAGACGTTCCTGAACCAGTTGCCCAAAGCCAACTCTGCAATCTAACCTGCCCCAGCTGAAGTCTCTCATCTGCTGGAGACTGTATTCAGAAGCATCAGCCTCACCCTCAGAAGTGAATTGGTCTCAAACTTGCCAAATTACAAGAATCCCAGAGCACATGTCTAAAACTGATTCCAAGGCCCTGCCTAGCTCTAAGAAATCTGGTAACACTAGAGTGAAAAATTCCAGCCTGGCTTAAGGTCCCCAGGACACTGGGAGATGGCAGGGATTGGGGAAAAGGCTTATGTGCACAACTTTCAAGTCACATCCTCCCATTTCTGTCCTTTAGGGCCTGTGGTTTGTGCTGATTCTAGAGATGGGGGTTGAGAGGAGGGAGGCCAGAACCCAACCAAAGCCAGCTGGATGGATCGTGAGATCTGAATCAGCCGGAAGCAACTGCTCTGAGTCCCGGAACCCATGTCTCAGTTCCACCTGGCATCACCAATTATCTGTGTCTCTGACATGGGTTTTTTTTTTTTTTTTTTCATTCCCTCGAAATAGTACTATAATTAAATCCAAAATTGTACTGGAGACTTTATCGTCATGGCAGAGGCAGAACACAATGTCTGCAGACAAAAAAACTATTTCAATAAAAATTAATTATGTGCAGCTCATGTCCCAGTCCCAATGGTGGTGTGTGGAATGCATATGAGGCACGAGGAGGAGCCCAACCCCCTGACACTGCTCAGGGGGACTCAGAGGCCCTACTCTCCTGAGGCTCCTGCTGAATAGCCATTCATGCTAAACCCCCACTGCACCTCCCTCCCTCCCCTGGAGCAACTGCTTGTTCTCTGCAGGCCTGTGGGTTGATGCTTTTATCCTCTCCTTCAGGACTGAAAAACCAAAAGCAGTAAGAAGCAGGGCTAGGAGAGGTGAGAGAGAAAAGAGACAAGGCAGAAACAGAGAGGGTGAATTGTGACCTGTCATTTCTGTTGAATCTCTTTCTTTCAACAGGGAAACTTCTTACTGATAAAGAATTCTATTGGCAGCATGTGCTTTGTGCTTCCTGCCACGGAGAGTGTGCAGGACAGAGGAACTCCAGGAGCAGATGATGCCACATAAAAACCACGTGACACAGCCTGTGACAGGACCACACCCCACTCCCAGAGCACTTCACCTTTCCTGTCATCCAGAGACCTTGAGCAAAGGAGACAGTCAAGGTCCTAAAGTGGACAAGCCTCCTGGGGAGGAAGAAACCCAGAGACAGGACATCAAAGGGGAGGAGGAGGGGGATCTTCTCATCCTTTACACTAGTCACTAGATTTGACCAGGCAAAGGAAAAGAACTTGCGAAAACTGAAGGGACCCAGAATGGACTTGAATACCTCCCAGTTTATGTAAGGAAGGAGTGACAAAGAAAAAGGGTTCCAGTATAGGTTGCTCCATCAGTAGCTAGCATTTCTTTCTGAAGTAGAGTAGGTCTTCGCCATCCACTCTGCCTAGAAAAGTGTCCCAGTGGGTCTTACTGAAAACCATGGGCAGGAGGTGGTCCCCTCAGGCACCACAGAATGCTCAGGAGTGGGAGCTTGGTATGGCTTGCTCACTTAGGACTTTTTAACTGTTAGTCCAATTTAACCCCCTGAAGCAGCAAAGGTACCAATGGACTGTGAGAACCACTTGGTAAAGGGAAGGAGGTTAGGGAACCCTGCAGGATGATCAACTGCAGCAAAGAACCAATGGGGACCACAGAAGGGCTTGTGGGATGGGACTAGAGAAGCTCCTAGGTGTGAGGGTGACCACAGTTGTCCTCCAACCCTAAGTTAGTCAAGATATGCAGAGGGACTCATACCATGGGTAAATGACTAAACAAGATGCTCCCCAAATCCAGATTTGGTGATTCTGTGGTCAACCAGATTCTCCATCAGTTGGAGGCACAGCCTTCCTGATGATCACCTCTATCTCTTCTCCCAGCAGCACAGACTTTAGCAAATGGGCATGCAAGTTGTACCAGCTGCACCATAGGTAAGCAAACAGACATGGTGGTCCTACCATTTTTTCCATAGAATTTTCCCTTCCATTTCTGCAAAGACAAATTCTTCCCCACCAATCTCTTATTTCAAAGCATATCAAAAGCCCAGATTTCTCAACCTTGGAAGAGAAAAGGCCTTACTTTATCTCAGGTAGTAAACACTCTGTCAAATGTCCCTGAAACTGGTAATTAAACCACCACCAGTATCCAGTATCCCCAGTATTCAACCTTGTGTTGCAGGGACTAGCTGGGCAATAGATAAGAAAACAAAACATAAGGATTGAAAAGGAGGACATAAAGTTATATTATTTGCACATGGCACAACAACTTATTCAGAAAGTCTAAAAACAGTATAGATAATCTAATTGAATAGGTACAACTAGCAAGAATGACAAATTCATGGTCAATATAAATTATTTGTATTTTATGTAATTACAATATTTTAAACTGTCAACTTTAAATTAAAAGAACATTAGGTAGGGTCTGTGGTCCATGCCTCTAATCCAGCAACTCAGGAGGCTGAGGCAGAAGGATTGCAAATTCCAGGTCAGCCTCAGCAACTTAGTAAGGTCCTATACCAAAATAAAAAATAAAAAGTGTTGAAGATGTGGCTCAGGGGTTAAGCACGCCTGGGTTCAATCCCAGGTACCTAAATAAATAGATAAATAAATAATTTAAAGGTAAATTTTAAATATCTCATTTTTTAAAAATGTTTACATCTTATTTTAATGGACATATGATAATTATGCATATTTCTGGGTACAGTGTGATAATCCAAAGCATGTATGAAATGCATCAGAACCAAATCAATCTAACAACCCTGCCTTTGCTTACACAGTTATTATTCCTTTGTTTTGGGAGTCTACAAATTCCTTTCCTCTATTTCTATATAAAATATATAATTGGTTGTTGTAAATGCAGCCACCATTCTATGCTATTGGACACTTGAACTTACTCCTCTTAACTGCCCATTTTTTCTACAGAAATCTTTTTTAACAGTTACAATTTAAAAAGCATCAAAACCATAAAGCACCCATCAATAAATCTCACTGGATTGTGTGATTCCACTATACTCTATGCTATAAAACATTAAGGCAAATTAAGGAACTTAAGTAAGAGACTTCCCCGTCGGGGCAGTGAACCCAGACTGCTGGGAACATGGTGGAGCAGAGCTGCACAGGGAGACTTCCCCACTGGGTGAGGCTTCCCCACCAGGGCAGTAGAACCAGAGACCTAGGCCCAGACCAGCCGAGTCCCAGGCCACAGTCTAGTGCCCCTTCGACTGACCATTGGTCAACATGTGGAGGTGCTTCTGCCCACTACCAGGAATTATACCCAACCTGGAGGCCACCACCCCAAGAGGGGCAGCCTCCTTTGTGTAGCATTGCATTATCAAGTTCCTCCAAGACTTCAGGCTACAGGAGGCTAGGAGGTGAGTTATTGGAAACCTACAAGGACACTGTAAGTCAATAGGGGGAAAACTGCAATATCTCAGATTTTTACTACTAGAGGGGAAGATACCTGAGCAATATGAGAAAACAAGGGAAGAAAATGTCCCAAACAAAACTAGAAGCTACATCAATAAAATCCAATAACAGCATGGCAGAAGAAATGTCAGAAAGGGAGTTCAGAATGTACATAATTAAAATGATCAGAAAGCAAACAATGAGATGAGAGAGCAAATGCAGGCATTGAATGATTGCACCAATCAACAGTTAATAGAGCAAATGCAGGAAACAAAAGATCATTTCAATAAAGAGATAGAGATTCTGAAAAAAAAAAAAAAAAAAAACCAAACAAACAGAAATCCTTGAAATGAAGGAAACAATAAACTAAATTAAAAACTCCATAGAAAGCATAACCAATGGATAGAACACCTGGAAGACAGACCCTCAGATATTGAAGACAAAATATATAATCTTGAAAACAAAGTTGACCAAACACAGAAGATGGTAAGAAATCATGAACAGAATCTCCAAGAACTATGGGATATCATGAAAAGGACAAATTTAAGAATTATTGGGATTGAGGAAGGCACAGAGAAACAAACCAAAGGAATGAATGATCTATTCAATGAAATAATATCAGAAAATTTTCCAAATCTGAAGAATGAAATGGAAAATCAAGTCCAAGAGGCTTATAGGACTCCAAATATACAAAATTACAACAGACCCACACCAAGGCACATTATAATAAAAATACCTAATATACAAAATAAAGATAGAATTTTAAAGGCTGTGAGAGAAAAAAAATCAAATTACATTCGGGGGAAACCAATATGGATATCAGCAGATTTTTCAACCCAGACCCTAAAAGCTAGAAGGGGCTGGAACAACATTTTTCAAGCCCTGAAAGAAAATGGATGCCAACCAAGAATCTTATACCCAGCAAAACTTACCTTCAGATTTGATGATGAAATAAAATCCTTCCATGATAAACAAAAGCTAAAAGAATTTATAAATAGAAAGCCGGCACTACAGAACACTCTCAGCAAAATATTCCATGAGGAAGAGATGAAAAACAATGATGTAAATCAGCAAAGGGAGGAACTAGCCTAAACGGACCATATAAAGGAGAAACCAAGTTATGTTAAAAAACAAAAATAAGCCAAATGACTGGGAATGCAAATCATATCACAATAATAATCCTGAATGTTAATGGCCTGAACTCATTAATCAAAAGACATAGACTGGCAGATTGGATTAAAAAGAAAGACCCAACAACATGCTGCCTGCAAGAGATTCATCTCATAGAGATACCCACAGACTAAAGGTGAAAGGATTGGGAAAACATACTATGCACATGGACTCAGCAAAAAAGTCAGAGTATCCATCCTCATATCAGATAATGTGGACTTCAAACCAAAGTTAGTCAGAAGGAATAAAGAAGGACATTTCATACTGCTTAAGGGAAGCATAAATCAGCAAGTCATAACAATCATAAATATCTATACCCTGAACATTGGCTCATCCATGTATGTCAAGCAAATCCTTCTCAATTCCAGGAACCAAATAGACCACAACACAATAATACTAGGTGACTTTAACACACCACTCTCACCACTGGACAGATCTTCCAAACAAAAAATGACAAAGAAATCATAGATCTCAATAACACAATCAATGATTTAGACTTAACAGACATATATAGAATATTCCATCCAACAAAGAGTGAATACACTTTCTTCTCATCAGCACATGGATCCTTCTCTAAAATAGACCATATATTATGCCACAAAGCTACTGTTAGCAAATAGAAGAAGATAGAGATACTACCTTGTATTCTATCAAATCATAATGGATTGAAATTAGAAATAAATGACAGAATAAAAAACAGAAACTACTCCAACACCTGGAGATTAAATAATATGCTATTGAATGATGAATGGATAAGAAGACATCAGGGGGGAAATAAAAAAATGTCTTAGAGGTAAAGAAGAACAAAGATACAACATATCAAATCTTGGGGGCACTATGAAAGCAGTATTTAGAGGAAAATTTATTTTCTGGAGTGCATTCAATAAAAGAAGAAAAACGTCAACAAATAAATGACCTAACACTAAGTTCAAAGCCCTAGGGGAAAAAAAACAGATCAACACCAAAAGTAGTAGAAGACAGGAAATAGTTAAAATCAGAGCTGAAATCATCGAAATTGAAACAAAAGAAACATTGAAAAAATTGACAAAATAAAAAGTTGGTTCTTTGAAACAATAAACAAAATTGATAAACCCTTAGCCACACTAACAAAGAGAAGGAGAGAGAAAACACAAATTACTAAAATTTGGGATGAAAAAGGAAATATCATGACAGACACTATTGAAATACAAAACATAATTAGAAGCTATTTTGAAAATCTATACTCCAACAAAATAGAAAATCTTGAAGACATCAACAGATTTCTAGAGACATATGATTCACCCAAACTGAATCAGGAGGACATACACAATTTAAATAGATCAATTTCAAGTAATGAAATAGAAGAAGTCATCAAAAGCCTACCAACAAAGAAAAGCTCCGGACCAGATGGATTCTCAGCTGAGTTCTACGAAACCTTTAAAGAAGAGCTCATTCCGATACTCCTCAATGTATTCCATGAAATAGAAGAGAAGGGAACTCTTCCAAACTCATTCTATGAAGCCAATATCACCCGGATACCTAAACCAGACAGAGACACATCGAGGAAAGAAAATTTCAGACCAATATCCCTAATGAACATTGATGCAAAAATTCTCAACAAAATTTTAGCAAATCACATACAAAAACATATTAAAAAGATAGTGCACCATGATCAAGTGGGTTTTATCCCAGGGATGCAAGGTTGGTTCAACATCCGGAAATCAATAAACGTAATTCACTATATCAAGAGACTAAAAGTCAAGGATCACATGATTATTTCGATAGATGCAGAAAAAGCACTTGATAAAATACAGCATTCCTTCATGCTCAAAACACACAGTAGAAAAAATAGGGATAGGAGGAACATTCCTCAACATTGTAGGTTATCTATGCTAAGTCGATAGCCAATGTCATTCTAAATGGTGAAAAATGAAAGCATTACCCCTAAAAATTGGAACAAGGCAGGGATGCCCTCTTTCATCACTTCTATTCAACATTGTCCTTGAAACTCTAGCCAGAGCAATTAGACAGACCAATGAAATTAAAGGAATACGAATAGGAAAAGAAGAACTCAAACTATCCCTACCTGCCAATGACATGATTGTATTTAGAGGAGCTGGGAAATTCCACCAGAAAACTTCAAGAACTCATAAATGAATTCAGTAAAGCAGCAGGATATAAAATCACTGCTCATAAATCTAATGGATTTTTATTCATAAGTGATAAATCCTCAGAAAGAGATATTAGGAAAACCACCCCATTCACAATAGCCTCAAAAAAATAAAATACTTGGGAATCAATCTCACAAAAGAGGTGAAAGACCTCTACAATGAGAACTACAGAACACTAAAGAAATTAATTAAAAAAAACCTTAGAAGATGGAAAGATCTCCCATGTTCTTGGATAGGCAGAATTAATATTGTCAAAATGGCCATACCACCAAAAGTGCTACACAGATTCAATGCAATTCCAATTAAAATCCCAATAACATACCTCACAGAAACAGAGCAAGCATTCATGAAATTTATTTGGAAAAATAAGAGAACCGGAATAGCTAAAGCAATCCTTAGCAGGAAGAGTGAAGCAGGTGGTATCGCAATACCAGAACTTCAACTATACTACAAAGCAATAGTAACAAAAACAGCATGGTATTGGTACCAAAATAGACAGGTAGATCAATGATACAGAATAAAGGACACAGAGACAAACCCAAATAAATACAATTTTCTCATACTAGACAAAGGTGCCAAATACATGCAATGGAGAAAAGACAGACTGTTCAACAAATGGTGCTGGGAAAACTGGAAATCCGTATGCAGCAGAATGAAACTAAAGCCCTATCTCTCACCCTGCACAAAACTCAAAATGGATCAAGGACCTTGGAATCAGACCAGAGACCTGCACCTTATAGAAGAAAAAGTAGGTCCAAATCTTCAACATGTTGGCTTAGGATCAGACTTCCTTAACATGACTCCCAAAGCACAAGAAATAAAAGCAAGCATCAATAACTGGGATAGATTCAAACTAAAAAGCTTTTTCTCAGCAAAGGAAACTATCGGCAATGTGAAGAGAGAGCCTATAGAGTGGGAGAATATCTTTGCCACTCATACTTCAGATAGAGCACTAATCTCCAGAATCTAAAGAACTCAAAAAACTTTACACCAAGAATAAAAATAACCCAATCAACAAATGGGCTAAGGGAATGAACAGACACTTCACAGAAGATTGACAAGCAATCAACGTATATAAAAAATGTTCAACATCTCTAGTAATAAGAGAAATGCAAATCAAAACTATCCTAAGCTGGAATTTCACTGTTACAGTACCTGCAGGTTTGTTTACACGTGGCTGCCACCATTTTGAGACAACAGCCAGGACCCGTAGGATCCCTGGCCGGACTGACTGAGCCCTGTCTCCAGGATACCTCAGCCCAACCGATCACTCCCTGCCTCTGGGGTCCTCACATCGACTGACTGCTCCCTGCTGCCAGGACCCCCAGACGGACTGACTGCACCCTATCACCAGGACCCCAGACCGACTGATTGCACCTGGACTCCAGGATCCCACAACCACACCAAACACACTGGACCTCCAGGACCCCTGCCAGATCAATTGCATCCCGTCTCTAGGACCTCCAGCTGACCACATCCACCCCTGAGCTGCAGCTCCCCATTTGCCAACACATTTTGAAGCCAGAGCAGCCATCTTGGATAATCCGGGAAGCCATAGCTCCGATCTTTGGGTGGGGCAAATCTCATCCTGAGATGCCTGCTGGAGGAGGCCTGAAGCTCATTGTCAGGGGCTATTTGGTCTAGGATTGCATAGTGTCTGATTTTGGCACTGCTAATATTGATCTCCCCTTAAAGAAAGGGTTTTGGAAACCTATAGGCCACTATAAGCCTATAGAGGGAAATCTGCAATACCCCAGATCTGCACTGCTAAAGGGGAAGATACATGAACAACATGAAAAAAACAAGGGAAGAAATTGATCCAAACAAATCTAGATTCTATATTAATAGAACCCAATGACAGTATGGTAGAAGAAATGTCAGAAAAGGACTTCAGATTATACATGATTAAGATGATTTGTGAAGCAAAGGATGAGCTAAGAGAGCAAATGCAGGCAATGAATGATAATACCAATAAGCTGAAAGAGCACCTGCAGGAAGCAAAAGATCATTTCAACAAAAAGATAGAGATTCTCAAAAAAAAAACAGACGGAAATCCTTGAAATGAAGGAGACAATAAACCAAATAAAAAACTCAATGGAAAGCATTACCAAAAGACTAGACCAGTGGGAGGACAGAACCTCAGACAATGAAGACAAAATATTTAATCTTGAAAATAAAGTTGCCCAAACAGAGAAGATGGTAAGAAATCATGAATAGAATCTCCAAGAAATATGGGACATAATGAAAAGACCAAATTTAAGAATTATTGGGACTGAGGAAGGCACAGAGATACAAACCAAAGGAATGAACAACCTATTCAATGAAATAATATCAGAAAATTTCCCAAACCTGAAGAATGAAACAGAAAATCAAATACAAGAGGCTTACAGAACACCAAATGCACAGAATCACAACAGATCCACACCAAGGCACATTATAATGAAAATGCCTAACATTCAAAATAAAGATAGGATTTTGAAGGCCATGAGAGAAAATCAGATTACATATAGGGGGAGACCAATATGGATAGCAGCCGACTTCTCAACCCAGACTTTAAAAGCTAGAAGGGCCTGGAACACATTTCAAGTTCTGAAAGAACAAGGTTGCCAACCAAGAATCCTACACCCAGCAAAACTAACCTTCAGATTTGAAGATGAAATAAAATCCTTCCATGATAAACAAAAGTTAAAAGAATTTACAAATAGAAAGCCTGCACTACAGAATGTTCTCAACAAAATATTCCATGAGGAGGAAATGAAAAACAACAATGGAGGTCAGCAAAGGGAGGAACTACCTTAGAGAAAAACCACTCAAAGGCGAAACCAAGCCAACTTAAAAACCAAAAATAAGCCAAATGACTGGGAATACAAATCATATCTCAGTAATAACCCTGAACGTTGATGGCCTAAACTCATCAATCAAAAGACACAGACTGGCAGAATGGATTAAAAAGAAAGACCCAACAATATTCTGCCTGCAAGAGACTCATCTCATAGAAAAAGACATCCACAGACTAAAGGTGAAAGGATGGGAAAAAACCTACCACGCATATGCACTTAGTAAAAAAGCGGGGGTTTCCATCCTTATATCAGATAAAGTGGACTTCAAGCCAAAGTTAGTCAGAAGGGATAAAGAAAGGACATTTCATACTGCTTAAGGGAACCATAAATCAGGAAGATATAACAATAGTAAATATTTATGCCCCAAACAATGGTGCATCCCTGTACATCAAACAAATCCTTCTCAATTTTAGGAATCACATAGACCACAACACAATAATTCTGGGTGACTTTAATGCACTGCTGTCACCACTGGATAGATCTTCCAAACAAAATCCAACCAAAGAAACCATAGAACTCAATAACACAATCAATAACCTAGACTTAATAGACATATATAGAATATTCCATCCATCAATGAGTGGATTCACTTTCTTCTCAGCAGCACATGGAACCTTCTCAAAAATAGACCATATGTTCTGCCATGAAGCAGCCCTTAGGAAATGCAAAAAAAAGAGATACTGCCTTGTGTTCTATCAGATCATAATGAACTGAGATTAGAAATCAATGACAAAATAAAAAAGAGAAATTACTCCAACACCTGGAGACTAAATAATATGCTATTGAATGAATCATGGATAACAAAAAACATCAGAAACAAAAAACAAAAAACAAAAACTACCCTAAGATTCCATCTCACCCCAATTAGAATGGCTATGATCAAGAATACAAGCAATGATAAGTGTTGGTGAGGATGTGGGGAAAAAGGTACACTCATACATTGCTGGTGGGGTTGCAAATTAATGCAGCCACTCTGGAAAGCAGTGTGGAGATTCCTTAGAAAACTTGGAATGGAACCACCATCTGACCCAACTATCCCACTCCTTGGCCTATACCCAAAGGACTTAAAATCAGCATGCTACAGAGATACAGCCACAACAATGTTCATATCTACTCAATTCACAATAGCCAGATTGTGGAACCACCCCAGATGCTCTTCAATTGATGAATGGATAAAGAAACAGTGGTATATATATATACAATTGAATATTACTCAGCCATAAAAAATAATAAAATTATGGCATTTGCAGGCAAATGGATGCAGTTGGAGAATATCATGCTAAGTGAGATAAGCCAATCTCAAAAAACCAAAAGATGAGTGATCTCACTGATAAGCAGATGATGACACATATAGGGGGTGGGAAGTGGGCAAGAATGGAGGAAGAACGGACTGTATAGAGGGAAAAGAGGAGTGGGAGGGGTAGGGGAGGAAAAAAAAATAACAGAATGAATAAAAAACTATTACCCTAGGTAAATGTATGATTACACAAATGGTATGCCTCTACTTAATGTACAACCAGAGAAACAAGTTGTACCTCATTTTTTTACAATAAAAAAGAAACTTAAGTAAATAAAGAGATAGATGCCATGCTTATGTATTAAAATATTATAACAATGTAAATTATCTATAAATTCATCTATAGGTTCAACTATATATTCTGGCAAATGTGTTTGTGTATGTATATGCTAGCCAGCTGATTCTAAAATTTATGTGGCTATGGTAAAGGATGGAGAACCACCAGGCATTCTTGAAGAACAAAGTTGAGCCCTGATACCACTGCCTGTTACAGCTTTTTATAAAGTAATAGTGTTAAGACCACGTGACATTAGCACAGATAAACACGCAAATAGAAGAGAATAGAGTCCAGAAACAAGTCACACACAGAAGTCAGGACTTATTACAAAGTGCAAGGCAGTGCAGCAGGGGAATCTAACCTTGTAGTGAATGGTGCTGAGCTAATTGAAAATCTACATGGGAAAACATGAATTTTACCCTACCTTACATCATGCACCAAAATCAATTCCAATGGATTATATATCTAAGTATGAAAGACGAGACTGCAAAGCTTCTAGAAGAAGACATGGGGAAATAGTTGCATAAGGTTGACTGAGGGACAGTTTATTAGGTGGAAAATGAAAATCACAACTGTAAAGGGTGTGGGAAATGATAAATTAAAATTAATAAAAATTAAGAACTATTCATCAAAAATACTAAGGGAGATAAAATATAAACTACAGAATGGGAGAACATATATTTGTAATATGTTTTTATCTCTCTGAATTAAAGACTCCTACAAGTCAATGATAATCATTTAAAGAAGACAGACAACTATTTACCCAGAAAAATGAATTAAAGACTTAAATGAGAATTTCACAGTGATGTTCACATGGCCCATAACCATTTAAGAAGGAACTCAGATGCAACTCAAAACCACAATAAGATTTTAC
This sequence comes from Sciurus vulgaris, assembly GCF_902686455.1. Lineage (NCBI taxonomy): Eukaryota > Metazoa > Chordata > Mammalia > Rodentia > Sciuridae > Sciurus > Sciurus vulgaris. Next base: position 82,384,075 of record NC_136465.1, read on the forward strand.
TACACATCTCCAGAATGGCTAAAATTAAAATTCCTGTTGTATTAAGTTTTGTGAGTATGTGGCACCACTGGATTCTTGAGCATTATGGGTAGGAATGGAAACTGATAGAACCACTTGCAAAACTGGTGGTATTTTCTAAAGTGAAACATAATGTGCCTTGTAACCTAGACATCCACTTCTAAGAATGTACCAGCCAAAGGCAAGTCTATGGGTACCAAGAGACATGCAGAAGGATAGTAGCATCACTATTTGCACCTCCTCAAACTAGAAACAACATGAACAATTCCAATGTCTATCAAGAGTAAGATGGATAAATAAATATTATTATGATCATATGATGGAACACAAACTTTTGCTACCCACAACAAATGGATGAATCTCAAACTTAATATTCAGCAAAAGAATCCAGACACAAATGCCTGTACACTATATGGTTCCATTTTTGTATAGTACAAAGCAGGTAAACAATCTATGCTATTCGAAATCAGGATAGCAGGAACTCTTGGGGGAGATAGCAACTAGATGGGTTTACAACAGGACTTACTGAATATTGGTAATATTTTATTAATTGATCTATGTGTTTATTCAGGTGGGACCTCAGAAACTCTTGCTTTGTGTACTTTTCTGTAGGTATGTTACACTTCAATAAAACATATCCTGAAACAAAACAAAACAAAACTTATAAAAAGGAATCCCCACATTTAGGGAAAAGAATACCATAAAGAAACTGAGTTTGAGTGACGTAAGGTCAGGGGTTCAGGTGAGCATCGTAAGAAACCCTAATGGTGACTATGTTACACAGCACAACTGAAGATCGTACTCGCATTGTGGTATCAGTGCCAGAAGTCCTAGCACCATAAATATATGCATTCATTTGAACTCTCAAGATTCTCCTAGAAGGCTTGAACCTTATCCCCTGTTGTTAGCTGACTTGTCAAGAAGATTTATTGATTGCCAGCAGAGACAGCCCAAGTTTCCAGAATGTAGAATAGGCCCTGAAAGATCTAAAACTGGGAGAGGGACTATGTGTGTGAATTTGAGGTGGTCAGGTCTGGAATCATGTTCCACCATCTATTCAGGTCAGTGCCTTACTATGTGGCCTTCCAGATCAGTCATTCCATCGTTTATTTGCACCCAGTAAATATTCAGCAAACATTTATGGAGAAGGCTTAAGTCAGCACTATAGAAACAAGAAAGTGTTGTCCCCGCCCTTCTGGAGTGTACAATCTGGTAAAAGGCTGTACAAGCTGAATTTCTGGCAGGCAGATTAGCTGGTTCCTCAGAGGAACAAGCACATTGCTGACTTTGGGTTCCCAGTCCTGCACCCCTTGTGTGTAACCTGGTGATCTTCAGGGGACTCCTACAACTACCCCTCCTGCCATATTGGTCAAGAGAACAGGCTTTATCTCACCGTGCGACTCAGAACATTAAAGATTACTTTGAAATGGTTGAAAAGACACGGGCACATTAGTGTCTGGGAATGAATTCTAGCCAATATTATGAAATTTCCATAATCTCACTTTATGTCATAATTATAGTGTACTTGCTCTTCGCTGTCATCAGCCAAAAGGGGTTCTTATCAGCGCATTTGTCATTATAAATGTTATGTGTATAATCACGGATATTTGTCACTGAGGCAACAGAAGGAAGAGGTAATCATATTCAGGAGAGACATATTATCTATTATGAAACACAGGAGTGATTCTGGGAAGAACATACCACACACACAGGGCTCAGAGTGCCCTTCCTCACCACAGCTTACCTGGCCACACAGGAGACTCATTTGTCCCAGTCTTAGAAATTGTAAAGAGGACGATTTTGGGAGAGAGTGGAGCTTGGCTAGAAGAACCCAAACACACTGTATGGGAGGAGGGGTTTGCATTTAACCACTAACACGTATGCATTTGGTTCCATTTTATTTATAATATACTGCTCATGTTTTAACTAATGCACTTTGGTCATCCTTGTATTATAAAAGAGAAAAATCTGTGAATTTTTCCCATTAGAAGACAAGCAGGAGTTCTTTGTCTCCACAGATCCTGTATCATGATCCCACCCAGATGGTGGAAGGTGCTGAGAGGGAAGGAGTTTTTGACAGGAGTCTGGTATGGCACAGAGAAGGTCCATGGCCTCTCACGCTTACCACAGCATCACGGGCAAAGCTACCACTCATTAGCCCAACACATTCCTCTGAGTTTTGTCAACTATCATTCCTTCAATGAAGATTCAATGGGTTCCTTTCTTGTGTAGGGAACCATGCCTGTGACCACTCCCTGCAAGGGCCCATCCTACAATGCCCACCCACCATTGACCAGTAAGGTAATTTACATAAATCCCTATCCTTGCAGACTTCTTGCTCCCAGCAAATCCCCTGTGAAATTTAGGTTCATTCTGAATTGTGTGAGAATCATCTAGAAGTAAGCCCCTCTTGTTTAGCCATCCTGCTCTTTTCTATTGTGACTAGCAGGTTGCTGTGCTCATTGCCCCTCTGTGTATTTTTGCTGATTTGTTCTTTGCAGTAACCAGATCCAGACATGGTTTCTTTCACCGAGACTGCTCAGACCTTAAATACTAGGTGTTCATGCCTTTTGTGTTCCTGAGGGCTCATGGTACACAGTGGAATCCCTTGGAATTCATGACATAGCTAGATGAGACCTTTCTTTCTGGGAACCATACTTATGTCATGGGACTTGTATATTGTTAAATTAGTACTTCTCCAAGTCACACTGTGTTCCTGACAATGCACCTGGATTCACAGGGAAAGACTCCACAGGCTGTAATTCAAAGATCACAATGAGGCCATTTCTATTAACACAACTGGAGACATTTAATTGTCAAGCTCCAGGAGACAGCTGGGTCAGGTGAGGTGCTTGGAGGTTTCCTAAGGTAACCTGTCTTTTTTCCTGAGACTTTGAATCCCAGACTGACTCGGTAATGGTGTGATGAGGATTGTGGAAAGATAGGGCTATACTCACTGACAGATGAAAGCAGAAAAAGAATCCTGGAAGCAAAGTGGACCTTTCCCCAGTTTCTGAGAGAAAGCCAGGTACATGGCACACAGACAGCCTTAAATCTTAAGGTAGATTTCCAAGTGCTCAGTGGGACTATTGGGGTCTGGGCTAGTAGCTTTTCTGAGTCTCTATAAATTCATTTGGTGAAATTCCAGAGAAAATTAAGAACTGAGCTATAGATGAAAGAAACCAGAAAACATTTAGTTTTAAATTTAACCAAATCTATTATCACAAAAGCTGAAGTCCACACAAGTTCTAAGAATGGGTGCAAGGACATGGTACACATAATTTTTTGGAAGTGACCAAAGTCATTCAGGATGCTAGAGTTCAATGCTAACATACATTTTGTAATCAGCTAAAACATACTGGAAGCTCAAGAGCTAATAATTTTAATCTAAACTTACTGAATGACCAAATAGTTTCCAAAGATAAAACTTTTCAGTTATATATACAGAGAAACATGTTAGCTAAGAACAATATTGACAAATAGTGATGAGGGTCCTAGGAAACAGGAGATCTGCCAGTCTCAAGGAGAGAAGGGGGAAAAAGCACTACTGAACCAGCTTGGAGAACATTTACCCCCAACTGTCCTCTAAGATTAAGCATGGGCTGGATGCCAGTTGTCTACTGCAAGAATATCAAATGAGCATTAAGAACCTAAAGAAGATGCCCAAAGCAAATATCTGGGAGGTGACTTGAAGAAAGAGATTTAGCTGAGCTGGCAAGATTAAGAGCAGAGTGTATAAGTATACTTGAACTTGGAAACCACCCCTCAGCAAAGCCCTGGATAGGTCACCAAGACAGGAAGACCCCCCAGCTCCACTTCTCTTGGTCTAAACATGTTGATTGGAATTTAAAAGACTGATAGTGCCTGGGAGGATTTTCACTTTTCATATTCATATGTTATAGATACTATTCTATTGTATAGTCTATTTTATATAATTAAATACATAATATTTGATTATATATAAATAATATATATTCTTATATATGTTCTCTCTATATATATGTTCTCTCTATATATATGATTCAAGAATGTACATATTATGGACAGGCAGTGTGTATGTCTGTGTACTTATTATAGGGGTGTACTTATTAAAGCCTCAATTAGGATTGAGGCAAAACTCACAGATATAAGTCAAATTGTTATTATATCTGACCTACCATAAAGATCCTGCCCTTGGTCTTGTTCTTCATTCCCCTAGATATGCTCCACTAAGCAAGAAAATGCCACCCAAGAAAGCCAGAAGGATCCTCAGTGTGAAGTCCAGTTTCCCAAAAGGTAATGGCTTTAAAAAATGCTTTCTTTTAATTGTATCTCTCTCTCTCTCTCTCTCTCTCTCTCTCTCTCTCTCTCTCTCTCTCTCTCTCTCACACACACACACACACACACACACACACACACAAACACAGATTCATTTTTATTCATTAGCCATCAGTACTTATAAGACAAAACACTTGCCACTAAAAGGAACCAGGGCATTGGGAGTAATGGTGATTGATTCCAGGTCTGGGACATGGTGATCCTGGAATATTTTATACCAGAAGCTAAAGAAGTGCTTAAAATGTGCTAAAAGAACAGAAGAAAACTTGAAGAGGGTCACAATGACCAAATTTGGTAAAATATGAGCATCCAAAAATAATAATAATGGCAATAGCTTATAATAATATTCTTAGTAAAACAAACGCTCTGAGTCCATAATATTGCTACAAAAGGGGGAGGCTCTTTTTATAAAAGAATGCCAGCTAACAGATAGAGAGAAATTACAGAAATATAATGTAACCATTTTATAATCACTCAAATAATTTAGACAAACTTCATCCATTGATGCTAAAACTACTGGGTGAGTATTACTGGAAGGAGATGATCACATAGCTTCATAAAATCACCCACAGATTGAATGTTAATTGCAAAGAAGAAGGTGTCACACAACGTGAAGGAGAAATCTGAAGTCATCTCCTTAACCAAGTGAACTCACTCGGCATCACCAATAATGGAATAAGCTGACCTGTGTCTCCTAATTTGATGTACTAAGAAGGTCACAGCATTACTTATGGAGTATTCTTAGCAAAAATGTTTAACCTGTATCTAATCATGAAAGAAAAATCAGACAAATCTAAATATGAGTCAATATACAAATAGATAGCTTGAACTCCTTAAAATGTCAGTGTTATGAAAGGTAATTTTTAAAAAGGCAGGGTACTGTTATTGATTAAAAGAGATTATAGAGACATATCAATTAAATACAATGCAAGGATTTGGTTGAAGTCCAGATCAAATGAAGGAAAAAGGCTATGTAAGATATAATTGGAAGAAATGAGAAAGTTGAATACAAGCTAAAGTTTAGAAAGTATTCTTGTATTTACTTCGGCTTTCTTGACAACTATCTTAGTACTCTTGAGAGATACCTGCTAAAGTGTTTGGGGTGAATTATCTTCATAATGCTTTTAATTTACTTTCAAGTGATTTGGTGAGGGTGGAGAGAGAGGGTAGAAGGATCAGAGAAAATAAGACCATGTGGTAAAATGTTAATTGGTGAGTGAAATAGAAATGAATCTTGATTGCAATAATCTCTCAATTATTTTGTAGGTTTGAGACTTTAAAAATAAAAGAAATTGAGGGAAAATTGCTTATGTGACTACTGAGAAAATATTAGGATGCATCATTTGTATTAGTCTTTTTTTCTGGTACTATAATTAAATAGCTGAGGCTGGGTAACTTTATAAAGAGAAGAAGTTTATATCTAGCTTGCAATTCTGGAGGTTCAGAGTGTGATGCCAGCATTGACTCAACTCTGGTGAGGGCCTTATGGTGGATGGCCTTGTAGTAGAAAAACCTGTAAGAGGGAGCAATCATAGGACAAAACAGAAGCCAGAGTGAGGGGAGAACCCAGCTCACTCTTTCATAGCATCTCACTCTTGCAGGAGCTAACTGGGAGAGAACTACAATAATCTTCTGAGGGCAGCCACCTCAAGGACCTCCCAATAGGCCCCACCTCTTAAAACTTCCACCTACTCTCACATTGCCAGCTGGGAACCAAGTTTCCGACACACAAACCCTTGCGGGAGGTCACACTGAAACCATATCTCAGGAATAGCCCCTTTTCAGTAAAATTTGTGTTCTCAGGTGCCCTGAGTGGAATATGCTAGTAAAAGGATCAAGTGCAAGTGTACAGTCAAAAGGAAGATATTCCTTCTTAATATTCCCCAAATAACAATGCTATTTACACAAGTACCGGGCATTGTGCTAAGTGCTTCAAATGCTTTGATCTCACTTAATTTGGGCAAAAACTTTATGAGGAAGCCACTATATTTTAAGTGAGGAAAATGAAGCTCAGAAAGGTCAAGAAACATGCCCATATCAAACTGGAAGCAGATGAGCCAGAAAAAACCACCTGCCTGACTGAAAGCCTGACTTAATCTCTCTTCCATGCTAACTCTGTGGCTGGTACTGAATGTCCTGTCCCTGTGTAGAAAATCATGTAACATTAGTTTCACACTTATGCTTGTGTGTGTGTGTGTGTGTGTGTGTGTGTGTGTGTGTGTATCACATTTTCCCAGAAATACACATGAATTTGTTAGAAATTAGAAGAAAATCCATAAAATTTTATGGAAAATATACTCTGAATACTATCAATCTAATAGCTGCCAATTATAAAAGAAGTTATCATTGCTTAAAACCCTCTATGACTCAATGTTACTACTTAAATTTATTATCTTAACTCAACATTCTGGTCAATCTATATATACTATGATTTTCCAATTTTGAAATGAAAAATGGTCATTTCTATATTACTTATTTTTAAAACTGCCAAATAAATTCTGTATAATATACTGACATAGAAAACAATACCATCATTTACAGAAATGTTCCTTTTAGCTTTTCAAAATGCTTTCACAGTTATTATTCTGGTTTTCAATGGGTCAAGAACATAATCAACATGGTCAGGGACATGTGTTGGTGCTGTAGGGATAGAGCTCTATGTAAACTTATAATTTCTCTTAAGTTTTTCTTTAAATGTTACATCTATGCCTTGTTTGTATAAATGTGGAGGACAGAGTGTATGTCTCTAAGCAATATTAGTGAATAGAGTATTTGATTTTTGGGGAACAAGGTAAGATAACCTTCATAAGTCAGGAAGCTAAAATAAATGAAGGCATTGTGGCCTAGGAAAAGTAAATAGAAGATAATTTCAATGAAGTTTTTCAGAGAGTGCTCTTGCCAGCATTTTGGATCTTTAAATTACCTGGGACAATGGCCTTTGACACCAATGAGCTCACACTGGCACTATGGGAGGCAGGTTGCAGAGTCTTTAAGAACATACTTCAGGATTTAGTCTGCCCAGGATCAAATTCTAACTTAGAAATCTTCCGGCTGCATGACTTTAGGCAAGTTATTTGAACTTCTTGACCCTTCCTTTGTTTCCTAATTGGAAAAGTAGGAAAAATTTGAGTCCCTACCTCAATGCCACCAAATTTTGGTAGTTTGGTAACAGAGAGCCTCAGTGATAAAATAAAGGAAATCCATCTCAAGAAATAAGAAAATCTCAGAAATATTTTCTTCCACCCAAGGTTATGAGATACCCTGAATCCCAACAGTGTAGTATACATGGCTCAGCACATCTGGCATTTTATGTGACCAAGACTAGGAAAGTCATTTGATGGTCATTTGGTGGCAGCAGATAAAACATTGTAGAAAAAGACTTGGAATATTCTGGAGTCTCTTTAATCAGAAGTGAAGTCACTTAGTCACATTTATTTGTAAAGCTATGATTCTTTGCTGAGATATTCTATAGCCACCAGGGCCTGGATACTTCATATGACAAGGTGCCCCGTATGAATCTCGCAGGAAAAGTGCCTGTGATGCACAGTCTCTGGTGGTATTTTCAGGGACAATAGCTATTTCTTCCTAGCAGACCAAATACTGCAAAGTTACATTAAAAAATAATAATAAGGTGCTAATACAGTATAAATATCAGAGTTTAAATTAGATGAAACTGAAGAGTAGGCAAAGTCTATCTTTAGTAATTCCCTTTACAACCCAACACCAGTACCCAGTGTTGTCTTGTTGCTCTGAGTATGTTTAGGTAATCTGCCTCAGTTTGTCCTGCTATGCAAAACCAGACCACCCCAATAGAAACAACTATTCTTTTTAGCTAGCAGGAAAACAACTGGATTAAAGTTATTGATGAGGGGTTGAACATCAATGATAGGTTTGAATTTAATAATTCAAATTTTAAAGGAGACATTTCTGTAACAGGATTAAAATATGAGGGAGCTATTAAAGAAATAGACTTCTGGGTACTGCTGTAGGACCCTATAACTCATACACAATAGACCTCAACATAAGAGAATGTTGCCAATCTCAGGCTAGTACATGGACCAGTCCTAAGCTGGTACATGGAGCACCATGCCCATGCTCAAATATGTAGCTGATATCTCTGCAGAGTCACAATAACTCTGTAGAGATCCATGAACAACTAATAGTGACTGTACTTATTGGCACATATTGCCACAGAGGTGAAATGATGTGTAACTGGTGGGTTGTTTAGCCTTGGTCTCAGTCCATTTCTTCCCTGTCACCACCTGGGAAACTAGTACATGTGCGACCAACACTTCCTGGAGTGGCACAGGATGCCGGGCACGTCATCCTGAATACTCATCTGTAATACTCAACACTTCTATGTTGATAGCAATAAGGTTCAACTGAACATTAAGGTCAGGCTGAAAGAGGCTCTGAAATGACAAACTGGCAATTAAAGCCAAAAGTGGTTGAGAGCAGGGACAGTCTTATCTGCTTCATTTTGGTGATAGAATGTGCATTTATAAATTGATGACATGTATATGAGCCTTTCTCTTTTTAGTATGTATTTGTTTCTCACCTGCTGTCTTCTTGGATCCTGCCCACCTTACAGCCTGGGTGGAAGGATCTCTCTCTCTCTCAGTTGGGGTCAGCCTTGATGATGAAGGCTGAGGGTACTCTGACACTACTCCTCTTTGTTTGATGTTCTAGAAAGCTGTCCCTGGGTTCCAGCAAGCTTGGCATTTTCTCAGCTGTGACATGATACACTTGGGCTTCATTTGTGATAGGCCCCTTGTTGAGAATGAAAGCTGGTTTACTTTTTCCTGCCAGAAAACCTGGCTCTCTCATTTGCCATATTTTCTGGGTCTGCTGGACTCAGCTCAAAAACGCCTCAACAGAGTCTGTCTCTAGGGAAAAAGCAGTTCCTGAGAAAGGGCAGTTAGTATTTGTCTCCGGTTCTTATTGGCAACTGTGTTCAGGTGAAGACATGACCAGGACAAAGCTCACAGTCACATACAACCTGATTGTGTAGCTAAGCAACTTCCCATACAGCCTTCCATTTGCAACAGAAGTACTTGAGGGAGACTCCCTCATGGCAGAAGCTGGGGGTGGAGGATATAGGCCATTTACCTACACAGTGAGGCGACTGTCCTACTTGCCAAGCCTGAAAAGGTGGGTGGCAGGACTGGTGGCCTCCATTTTTCTAAGAACACCCTGGCTCTATTCCTTCCCTGGTGTCACCCTAGACAGGAATATCTTGGAATTAAAGCTCATGGCTGAACTCATATGAGTCAGAAGAATATTCCACATAAGTTAGCAGGTAACTTTCACTGAAATTTCTTCAGAACACAGCATCATTGACTTCATCTATTTCTGTGTCGGGCTACAGTCTCAATGATTATGCCCCTACCCAGCGATTCATATGTTGACACCCTATGTATGGTTTTTGTGTTAGAATCACCTGTATGGACTAAGACATGCAGCCTACAAATTTGGTTGTAGTTCAGAAATCTGGGCAAACAAAAGGAAAGAGATCAATCTTGACTGTTCACTAGGATGTGAAAGTGGTTATTGTGGAAAACTGCTTGCCTGGTTTTTTGAAAGCATAGGCTATGATATCTTTTCAATGTTGTTGCTATTGTTTCCTGGACTCTAAATAAGAGATTCCTGAACACCTCTCAGAGTTCACACTCCATTTAGAAAAGATATGAAAAATCCCAACACACCAAAACATATGAGTCCTTTATCATGGGATGATGTTAAGCATTAGTTGGAAGAGTGACATATTCTCTGACATAAAATGTAAACCCAAAGAAAAATATCAGTTAACTTTTCAGCACTTCTTTACCTGGTTTCTCACAATTACTTTTCTGATTAGGTAGAAAATATGGTTATCCTGTCCCCAAATTATCAGATGCTCTTTATTAATTCAAATATGATTTTGAGAATATTAAATCCATATAGTAATTTTACATCCCCCATGCATAAAGATAAATAGAAAGTGAATATATGAGAATTTCTGGGAGGGATGTTCTTTCTTTTTATGAACCCATTTTTGAGCTGGGTGTGATGGTGCATGCCTGTAATTCCAGCAGTTCAGGGGTCTGAGGCAGAAGGATCACAAGTTCAAGGCCAGCCTCAATAACTTAGTGAGGCCCTAAGCAACTTACTGAGACCCTGTCTTAGATAATTTTTTTAAAAGGCTACCGATGTAGCACCTCTGGGTTCAATCCCCAGTACCCAATAAATAAATAAACAAACCCATTTTTTATTGACCTTCATCACTAGTAAATTAAATTATTTAGGCCCCAAGAAAAATTATTAAGTGCTTCATTGATTATTTTGCAAATACAGAAAAAAAAATAGATACTTTTCCAATGGGAAGGGTCCCTAGTCTCTTTGGTGGCATAAAGAAATAGAGGGGCTCCTAGGGAAGACTTCCCACATTTCTATTCCTTGATTAGAAATCTGCAATCAACACCAGCACTTCCTTATTGCTCCACACATCCAGATCTCATCCACCTTTTTCTTGTTTCACAAATCCTTTTCTTCCCATTCATGCTCTCTGTCATTATTCTAAATCAGCCTCAACACTTCTATCCGGCCAGTGCTGTGAGTCTCTTGACTTGGGCTCTACCCTGCAGATGGGGGACAATACTGTTCACCAGTGACATCTTTCCCTGACTCTGTCCATGTTCTTCTGCCTCCGTGAAGCAAGCTGTGAACACATACCTGGCGCTGCAGGGAGATATGAACTGTGCCTCTTACTCTTTTTCTTCATTGTGGAGATTTATGTCATTCAGAGATGGTAGAGCCTGTGCTGTGGGGTCTCTGAGAAGGACATGCAGGGCAGAGCCCCTGCCAAAGTGCTGTGGACACACATGGGCGTGAGAGATAAACTGTGTGTCTAACCCACTAAGATTTGAGTTTTATGTTTTTGTTTTGTTATTTAGCATAACCTAATATACCTACTCTCTTCCTAATCCAATTCTTTTTGTATATGTACCCTTGCCACGGTAATCTTAAATCATAGGCCAGATTATGCTCTAATCAAAAACCATCAGTAGTTCACCATTACCCACTAATATGATCCCCAACTCTCTGACTTTCAAGAAAATGCGAGTTTCCCCCCCCCCCCTTGAACTCCTGTTTCCACTTTCTCACCATGCCTGTGTTTCAGCCCAGTGGGATGACTCACTGTTACCTTTATATGGTCATGTCTTGACTTGGGATATTACCTTTGTATAGAGGATTTTTTTTTTTTTTTGCGGTGCTGGGGATTGAACTCAGGGCCTTAGTGCTTGTGAGGGGAAGCACTCTACCAACTGAGCTATCTCCCCAGCCCTGTATAGAGGATTTTTGACCTGGTTACATCAAGTGAAATTCAACCATCCTTTAAACCATAGGTTCAAGTGGTAGGCCTTTCCTGCCTACCAGGGTTCCTCCTCATCTGTAGTCCCTTTGCAAGTTGCATTTCATCTATAGTCCTTTCTCTTTTCTATTGCATAATACAGTTATTTGTATATATATCTCACCTTTCCTACTAGACTATAAGCTATCTTAAAGCAGACATCAGTATTATTTATTATGCAATTCTCTACAATGCCAAACTGTGTAGTTGCTTAATAAATAATTCATGAATTAAATATTAATCTTCAGGGGAGGACCATGGAGTTCCCATTTAAATCCCAAATGATCATAGTTTAGTAAGTGACTAGAAATGCCACCTGTAGAGTGAACATGCAATTTCCTGGTGAGTCTCCGTCTTTGCCGGGAGATTCTGTAGGACCACCACTAGGTGAGAAGTTAAAGAGAGCTGGGCTCCCAGGAAGGTCTGATTAAATTTTATGCCTATGATAGGTCAGACTCTGAAAATAAGCTAAAAACTAGAGGAATCCCTAATGCAATAAGAAAAAAAAAATTAAAAACTCCAAAATTATCTTTGAAGAGGGAACTGGTAATTTCTGGTTTCAGAGGGACTTGCTGTATTGAAGAAAGTTTCTCAAGAAAAGATAGCAGTGCACATCAGAGCCTCCTAGCTACTTTGTTAGAGTGAAGAGAAGGGGAAAAGAAAGAAGAAGCTAAATGGAAAAAGACCCACTTCGAATAATCAATGATATTGAAGGAGAACAGGCTAATCAATTAGCCAGGGAATTATTCAGTTCAATGGTAAAGGTCAGCAAGACACACATCAAAATCCAGGCTAGAGAGCCACAGGTGGGGAAAGATCATACCTGGGAGGGAAACATTGTGAGTTCAGTACTGTTGGGATGAACTCTGTGGCAAAGGATCAATCCATCTTCATTCAGACATCCAAAAACAAAGGCTGAGTTATTTTTTATTTTGGTACTGGGATTTGAACCCAGGGGCACTTAACACCTGAGTCACATTCACAGCCCTTTTGTGTATTTCATTTAGAGACAGAGTCTCACTGAGTTGCTTAGGGCCTCACTAAATTGCTGAGGCTGGCTTTGAACTCATGATCCTCCTGCCTCAGCCTTCTGAGCCTCTGGGATTACAGGCACGCACCACCATACCCAGCTTCCCAGCTCTTTTTATTTTTTATTTTGAGACAGGGTCTCATTGAGCTGCTTAGGGCCCTAGGTTGCTGAGGCTAGCCTTGAAATTTAGATTCTCCTGCCTCAGCCTCCTGAGTTGCTGGGATCACAGGCATATACCACTGTACCCAACCAAAGCTGAGTTCTTCCTCTACACTAGGTATTTGAGAAACAATGATGAAAAGACCAGCTGTCCTTCTTAAAGAAGAGTAATAATTATGTGCAGTAAAATGAGTACCAAGAGAGATGTACAAATACATGGAGTCACCTTGGAGAGGTTGGCAGTAGTGATTTCTGAGCAAAGAAACCACTAGATTACATTATGATAGAACAAAGTCATTGTTTGTTGTTGATACTTTTACTATAGCTGCTCTCTTTATAATGCTGGAGCTGAGCATTATAAGTGGCAGATGGCATGGAGCCAGCAACAGTTGTTTACTGGAATCTCTGAGCATAAGAGTTGTCAATGACTTAGATATCCGGCTTGACTCATGCACTTAAAAATGAAAAAATTGAGAAATAAGTAAAAATGACTTGCTCAAAGAAGGCTCACAGATTATTATTTAAGACAGAGCCAGAATTAAAACCTAGATTTTCTATCCTCAAATAGTGCTCTTTCTACCTCATTACACTGCCTTCTACTGACAAATACTATTACTTAGAAACCAGAACTGCTCCCCAAAAGGTAAGAACTGAGAAACTCCACAAGCATTTTTATGGGTGGTGTGTAACAATTTCCCTGGGTAACTAGACTTCTCTGGAGACAAGGGTCTAAAGCAGTGCTGCCCAATAGAAATTTCTGCAACAACATAAATGCTCTATAGTTGCTATGTCCAATAAGATGGCCATTAACTGCATGTGGTTACTAGCACTTAAATGGGGAACTGAATTTTAAATTTCGATAAAGCTTTAATTTCAATAACCACATATTGCTAGTGACTACCATATTGGACAGGAGAATTCCTACTACAGGTGGATCTGCTATTAGTCTTTGGCATGTGAGACCTAATTACTTCTTATTAAGCCCCACCTCCCAACACAGTTGCAGTGGGATTAAGTTTCCAACACATGAACTTTGGGGAATACCTTCAAATCATAGCAATGCTATAGCATTTACATGGGAACTATTTCTGTGGTGTTTGTAATGTATGACAATACTGTCTCCTGGCCAAGACAATTTGGTTTTGCCATTAAAATTTATGTTCCATTCACACAGGAGTTAAAATCTTAGAATTTCATCATGGACTTCACACAAAAGCCAATTGCATAACCATAGAAATGCCCCAAATTAGTACTGAGGTGGTTAACTAGAGTTCTATGATTATTTCACAGGCTCTTCATTGTGTTTGAGAAATTTAAATGCATGAAAAATGACTCTGGGCATTATTTAAGAATCTAAACATTTTGGTGAAGAAATAGTGAGATGAAATAGAAATAATAAGAGTACAAAATATGACATGCCAGATTGTATCAAATCTAGCATGCCATAAATTTTAATACATACCATGATTTTATGTACCAGAAAAAATTCTGCCTCTTACATTATGACACAATGAATTTTCACATTGAATTTTTATTTAAGCCCTTTAAAAGGAGCTCTTTGAGCTTATTTAAACATAACTTTTTATATTACTCATGTGCATACATCAAAAAGAAAATGTAAGCCAAATAATTTGGTTAAGAATTTACTAAAACTGCTGTACATGTGAAATTTGATTTTTTCAAATTGTTTTCAATTCGGAGTTATCAACATCTGTGTTTTTGCACACAATGTCAACTTCTGTGCCATCAGGAGCATTGGAATGTGGAATTTCTTAAGCAGTTTTCTCTTGGGATTTTCTCCTAAATTGTTGACATCCTTCTGCAAAGTTTGAAGATGCTGCTTTTGGTGTGTGTCAATTTTTGTTCACGTCTCAATGAACTGACATAACAAAACTTCATCTACTGTTAGATACTGTTAGATCTTCCTTATTTCCTGTAAAACCACATGGTTGTTGTTTTGCAAGAAAGAATCATGGTTACTGCTCTATTATTAGATGCAAACCTTTACTTCAGTATTATCAAATTTCTGCCCCACTCTCTTGTTCCTGTGCCTTCCTGTGCATACACAAGAATGTTCCCTTTCAAAAGCCAAATCACAGTTTACTCCATTGTGAAGGCATTTTAAAGAGCATTTAGACTCAACAGTGTAGCACAATGACCAACAAATAACCAATTGAAGTGGCAATGATACAAACCTCCAATAGGAACTTTGCACAAAACAGAGAATGATAACAATATCAAAGGTGCCCGATGCCCTTCAGGTTGTAAGATATTATGTTGGTAAGTAAGATGCAGCCTGGCTTCAGATATCCTAAAATAGGCAGGGTCCGGGCCTAGGGTGGGGGAACCATGTCTTAGAACTAAGGAACCATTGCTCTTTGGATTCCAGTGTAGTGATGTTCTTGATCAAGTTTACCTATCTTGTTTAACATGGAAAGAAAGCTTCTCAGTCATGAATTCTCTGAATTCATAAGTGAGTGACATCAAATTCTTACTTTGGAAGCAAAAATGACTCTTCAAGTTTCAGGGTAGAGACTAAATTTAGCATGGGAAAATCAAATTATACTCAGAATCTCTGCCTTTTCTCTTTTTAAAACAGCTTCTTAACCTAGCCATCAGATACTCATGAGTTTGCAAAGCAATACAACCATGTGCAATTCTTACTTCTCCAAAAGATTACTTCTAGCATCTCACCATTCCAGATATCTTTTATTTGTTCATTCAGTTGTACATGTAAGTCAGATTTATTGCCTACTTTATGCCTGGGGGCTGGCATCAAATGGACCAAGAAGCCTGCCCTTAAGAGTTGTACCCCATTTGTGTACAATGAATCAAAGTGCAGTCTGTAAAAATAAAAATAAAAAAGAAACCTGACCTTGTGCAGTTCCCACTGGCGTGGGGAAAGGTAAGCAACAAACAAGTACAGCTCTGTGTACAGAGTCCACGATCAGAACTTTGAAGGAAAGCAAAGCTGATAAGAATAAGTGATGTCTAGGAATCCCTTCAGCCTCTCACATAGGTAGGCAGGTCAGCCAGGTTCATCCCTAGCCATCTGTCAGCCCCTCAGCGATCACAAGGCAGTCTCCAGATGCAAGGATCTGTTGGGTCTTCTCAGTGATCCCTGAAGTCTGTGAAGGAGGATTAGACTCTGTCCACTTCCTGTTCCCTATACTGTGGAAGATTTTGTCTCTCATGACTGCCGTGACCTGGTTAAGTCTTTGTCTCCCACTTCAGAACCCACCCACACCTATCCCAATGTGCTGTGGTGAGGTGTCAGGATCTCTGCTGGCTGTTCCTCCATCACTTCCACGCATGCCCAGTCCCAGCGATGAGACCTGCAGCACACACCTTCTCGACAAAGTACACCAAGGGACTGAGGATGAATTTCTGCACGTCGGGTGCCTCTTGCTGAGTTCCACTTCTTCCTCAGGCAAATAATGATTGCCACAAGATCACTTTCTTTTTCCACACAAATGTTTCCTTTTTTTTGGAAAAGGTGGACAAAATTTCCTCCTCTGTGCCTGGCACTTTCTGCCTGGGGTGGTTGTGAAGTGGATGAGGCTGAAGGCTGCAGGAGCACGAGTGCTCTGGTCATTGTGCTTCACCTGTCCTGCAGCCTGGCCTCTGCCAGAAACCTGTGCTGACTGGAGAAGCTGCTTCTGTGAGGAAATGGGGGGATCAAAACGAGCACCATGTGCTGTTCTCCCACCCTAGTTTTACCCAGAATCATCAGAGCCCAAAGTAAAACTGGAAATCTAGTGGTGCGTGGCCTCCCAGAGGGCCAGGCTGTGGTTGTCCCTTCTTGCCAGAGGCTTCTGGGCTGACTGCAGGGCTCAGGTTCATGCCTGCTCTAATGGCAGCCACCACACACTGCTTCTCCCCAAGCGACGAACGCTGGGAGAAGACCTGGGGCAAGGGAATGCTCAGCAGTGCTGCCAGGGATGGCCTGGGCTGGGCCACACAACTGCCCACATGCACCCTACTCCTTGGCTGGGCTTAATGAGCTTTCTCCAAGCCCACACAGCTCCAGCAGGCTCTGCTTAGGCATGGAACACCTTGAGGGGAAGAGCAAGGTATTTTTTGGAGCTGCTGAACAAGACAGGAAACAATTAAAAACAGTTAAAAACAGCAGAGGGGTCAGTAGCTCAGTGCCTTCCAGAAAAGAAGGAAGATGCTAAGAAGACAGGATTGGGAGGAATTGGGAGACACTTCCTGATGGAAGAGTCCTTCAACATGGAGGGCATGGCTTTCCACAAGAGGTAGGTGGGACAAAAGGCTTCCGGGCCACCATGTGGGAGGTTGTGCCGATGATGGGGCCACTGTGCCAGCAGCCTTCTGTGTGCTTTCTAGGATCTAGCCACACAAGAAAGATGGGAATGTCTAAGAAAGAGGCAATCGGTTAACAATATTAATCAGATGAAGGGAAAGAAGAAGCCAAGCCTGAATGACTATAGAGTCAGTTTATCCATAGTACCCTCTGCATTGCAAATCAAGGGTCCAGGTGTACCCAACACACTACTTAGTCACAACAGAGGTTGTATTGATATCTGACCATCCTTTAGATAGAAAAACTGATAATCTCTGAAGTTAAAATCATAGCAAGAGAGCCCAAAGAGACACCCTTGACCTCCTCGATTCCAGTCCAGAGCGTGTCACCTGGCCACTCTGCTTCACTGCCTGGGTAGAGATGGGCCCAGGAAGTTTGGGAAAACAGGTAAGGAGAGGTCAAAGAAGTGGAAGGTGAATCTGGGGATGGAGTCAGGCAGAATTGCCATAAAATAGGACCACAGTTACCAGTGATAAAAGGCAAGGAGGAGACACATTTTAGAACTGGGTCACACATAATCATAGTGGATTGAATAATGTTTCCTCAAAATTCATGTCCACCAGAAAATTTTGAATGTGACCTTATCTGGCAATAGGGTCTTTGTAGGTGTAATCGAATTAAGATAGCATACACTCTAAGTTCTATGTAACTGGTGTCCTTGTAGGAAGAGGACAATTTGGACAGAGACACTGGGGTAATACCGTGTGAGGACTGAGGCAGAAACTGGAGTCTTACAGATATAAGCCAAGGAAAGCCAAGGATTGCAGGTAATCACCGGAACCTGAAAGAGGCAAGTCTTCCTCTCTAGCATCTTTGGGGAGCAGGTGGAGCATGGCCATGTTTCTTTCTTGATTTTTGACTTGGAGAAAGTAAATTTTGTTGTTAAGTCGCCTGGTTTGTGGCACTGTTTGACAGCAGCCCTAGAATGTTGATACACCTAGGATTGGGACTACATTTCAGAATCCAGATCAAGGCTCTCTGTGATGGGGCAAGGGTGCCAGTGCCTCCTAGACCCTTTCTCCAGAATAGGCTGAGCTGTGGGTGATATTGACATGACCTGCAATCCCTTCAACTGCTCCTGATGTTCTGGAGTTTCTTCTCTAATTGAGGGACCATGGAAGTCTGGCATGTCAGTGGTGCCTTCTCCAAGCATCACAGAGAGGTCTCCCTAAGCACAGCTCAGCTTGTTCCTGTGACTCAATACTGAGCATTTTGCAAATGAGGAGAAACCTAGAGGCACCTGCAAAACTCACTGTGCATTTCAGCTGCCCCTCATGGAGAGCTATACCTCATTCCATATGATGCTTTTTACTCTTTCTCATCAATATTGATTTGCATAAAGCACCCCAGCCCACCTTCATCCTTGATTGCAGACTCACACAGACACAATTTCTAACTTTTGTAATCAAGTGCTTATTTCCTTTCTCAGATCAAAGTGATCCTTCTTTTCCCCTAGGGAAGCCTACTCCTATCTGCTAGCCTCTGACATACACATCCTAGTGTGTATGTGACAATTTATGTTTTAGTTTTCCATGGCTGAATAACAAGTGATCCTAAACTTTAGCAACTTAAAACAAAATTTACTATCTCACCATTTCTGAGGGGCAGAGATTCAGGAATGGTTAACAGATCCTGCTAATTCTGGCTAGTCCAGTTGCCTGTCAGGCTGCAGTGCTTTTGAGACTTGACTGGGGCTGGAGAATCTGCTTCCAAGCTGGTAGTTGGCAGGGCTCAATTCCTCACCACTGTTGGCTGCAGATTTCCATTCCTTGTCATGATGGTGACGCCATAGTTTTCCTGAATGCTCTGACATCATGGCAGCTGACTTCACCTGAGCCCATGACCTGAGAGAATTGGACAAGACAACATTCCAGATAGAAGCTGCAGTCCTTTATAACCCACCTAGGAAGGGACAGACCATCACTTCTGCCATTTGCTATTGGTCACACAGACCAACCCCAGTACAAAAGTGGTAGATTGCATGAGTGACTACTAGGAGGTGTGGATCTTTGGGGGCTACACTAGGAGCTGGCTGCCATACCCTAATAAAAGTTTTCCTATATTTTCTGAGCATCGAGTAGCAGAAAGATTACTTGTGACCTCAGAGACTGGAAATCTGACCAATTCTACCATTTAGTTCTACTTGGAGAATTCAAATTTCTCCATTTTGCCATCAGCCAAGGGAGAAAGCTGCAACAGGTTTAGGAAAATAGTGGCACCTGTGTAATTCTGGGCAAGTGACTCATTTTCTCTGTACCCTCAGTTTTATTACATGTAAAATGGAACTAAAATAGTACATGCCCTATAGGATTATTGTATGGCTGTGATGAGGTTAATGCATGAAAAGATGGTAGCACAATGTAAATGTTCCAGGAATCACAGCTATTATGATCATTGTTGAAATATGCCCCATTTTGGGATTCAAAAAGGAAAGTAGGTGTTGTAGGGTAATAGCACAGTTAAAAGTCACAGATTCTTCCTTTACTGTGTTCTACAAAGTCTCATTCTTTTTGAGGTAACTGTGAGGACAAACAAAGCTTCTTACCCTCTTCTGTTACTCTGTCTCATGAACACAATGGCATCAATTCATGTGCATCTTTCAGTCTGGGAAAGAAGGCCTGCCCAATTGCAACCTGGCCTGCCAGGGCAATGTGCCCTAGAAAATCTTAGTGTAGATCTTTCAACTCAATGAAATTAATTTTAAGAGGAAAAAATTAAAAACCAGTGAAGTTAATAAAAAAATTGAATTAAGAAAGTAAGACTCTTTTATTGAATTCATTATTTTTTAATATCCCTTTGCTGGGGTGGTAACATCTGCCAAGTTTCAACTAGGTCAGCCCAAATGTTTTTATTTGTAACATATTCACTAGTAAAACCCCTATAAGTAATAACACTTCATTATTTAGAAACCCTTACAAAGTGGGCTAGGTGCTGCTGGTTTGGCTCCTTCTCATCCAGATCTAGGGGACCCATGGTATTTGGATCAATGGCTGATAAATCAGCACCAAATACTTGGATGGATATTTTCTCATTTATGTTTACACACCTAAAATTAGAAGATAAGATAATCACAAACAAAAAGAATAGCAGTATTGCAGGATTGGCATTAGAAAAGGGTACTAAAGTGCTGGGGGTAGAGCTCAGTGGTAATGCCTGTGCACGGCATGCAGAAGGCCCTGGGGTTGATCCCCAGCATCAAGACAGAGACAAAATAAAACAACCACAATTAAAAATAAGGTTGTTTATTAAGGGGACCAAATAACAATGGTCAAGAACTATTCATCTGTTCTTCCTCCTGTTGGTTGAGTGTGCTCATCTGGGTTCAGCTAGTGTTTCTCTAGAATGAGTACTAGAGAAAGGATTTGCTCTACTAGTAAAGCATACCATATCATGAGATGAGTTGCCATAACAGCAACCATAGTCATTTCCTCAATAATCTATTGGAACAAAGAACCTGGAGTTCCTTGCTCTCTGATGCCTATGGAACAAGGCAGTTCCTGCTGACAAGGATCCTGAGGTGTCTTCACCTGTTATTTTTCCAACACCTGACAACCTGGTAGAGAAAACAATCACTATTTCTGAGAAATGGAAGGTGTGGGGCTGGTGCTTGGGCAATTAATGGCTGAAAGATTCAGAATGCAGCCAAAGATACTCTGAAAACAAATAGGATTATTTTCCAAGCAGTTGTCTGTACTACTTACCCTTCTCCCATCTAGAGGCCCTGCAGCCTGACACAGAGAAATTCATAATGACAGTGGAAAATTGCCAAGCTCAGCAAATTCTCCAAGCAAATAATAAAATTCCAGTAAAGAGTGTTCAAGAGTTTACAGTAATAATAATGAAAATAATAATATTTTATACACCTAAAGCACTTCTCCTACCAGGTCCAGTATGTAATATGTGAAGTTTGTACATTTGCTTATGTCTATAGGAGACTATTCAGTGTATATTAAGCACACAAAATAATTCGATGAAACATTGTTGGTTGTTTAATTTCCAAAATTTATTCATCTTGCCTATTGAAAAAAAATTTAATTTCAGTTATTACATTAGCCTCCACTCAATCTTCTCAATTTCTTCCTTTCACATTTGTTAGCATCAAAACTTTCATCAATGAATACCTTATACTTAACTAAGAAGTTATGGGCATTTCCTTTGAGTATGCGATTTCTGACCCAGAAAACTAAAACAAGAAAGAACCTGGGGGCTGGGGGAGAATAAAAAATCATTTTGTCAATAAGGATTGTGCCTGATTCCTGTTTTTCTATCCAGATTCTCTGAGGTCAGAAGTTCATGAACCAGAGCATATGAGCCTGGCTTTATTTAAGTTTAGAAACAAACCAGAGATTTTTGTGGAGCTAAAGTTTCCTGCAGCCACAGTGACTCATGAACACAGAAGAGGAAATGTATTTGATTTAGGTTTCTGCCTTTAACTATGCTCCCTTAATCTCTTTTTGGGCTCTCTTTACCACTAAGGTTTCCACTTAGGATATCAGAGTCAGAGCTAAAAAGCTCCCCAAGCTCTTTGAAGAAAAAGGCTCATTTTGTGCAAGTAGAACTGTTGTTTTATTAAGGATACATGAGAAAATATAACTAGGCTTCCCAGAGTGACTGAGAAATGCCACTGTGAGTTGAACCACAGCCATTACTGGCCATTCTGAGATCTTTGATTTCTTCTCTAAAGATCAAGAGGGCAGTGGGTGTTGTGGAAGTGTAGGGCACAAACCACTAGAAATAGAAAAGGAATTTGGGGGAGGAAATTCTGTTCAGCAATCATTCATTGAGGAGGTGCTGGAGAGAAAACTCTAGAAATTTCCTGTCAGAAGAAGACATGCAAAGAAGCATCTTTTATATACTAGCTAAGAAATAGGGTGGAGCTGGGCTAGTGGACCCTCAGAAAAGAGCATGACAGCACAGATCACCATTGGGTTTCTAAAGGAGAGTCCTGGGGGCTGGGGTGTAGGTCAGTGGTAGAGCAGTTGGTAAGCATGCATGAGGTCTTGGGTTTGATCCCCAGCACTGCAAATAATAACAAATAATTTAAAAATAAAAAATAAAAGAGAGTTCTTGAATAATGGAAGCCTGAGTTGATAACCAAGATGTACAGAGAGGAAGAGAAGTCTAGAAAAAGCGACGGCATCCAAGAAAACAAGAAACTGTAGGTCATGTGTTAAGGAATCTTATACACAGAAGGAAATAAAGGCAACCAAGAGAACTCAGGAAAGAATAAATGTCACTAGAAGAATAGATAAGCAAATAAGCATTAGGATTGAAGCAAATCTTAGAAATAAATCCAAATGACAGGAAATAACACATATCTCTCTATAACAACACTGAATGTAAATGGACTCAGTTCTCCAATTAAAGAACATAGACTGGCAAATCAGATCAAAAAACAAGATCAAACTATTTGGTGGAGATTTCTAGCACTTCATTATTATAGGGAGTGTTGGGAAAAGAGAATGAAGAGGTAGACAGGTCCAGGTCAAAGGGGACATTGCCTGCCATGCTAAAGAAGCTAAGTGTTGTTCTACTGATAGTGTAGGAGTAACTGAAGGATTTTAATCAGGACCAAAGGTGATCTGACCTGTGTATTAGATAGGCAATTTTACTAGCAGTGGATCCTGAAGGGAAGGGACTAGAGGTAGAGGACTATAACTTGCAGGTGGTTATAATAGTTTGAGAAAGAATGGCTCAGTTTAGTGGCAATATGGAAAAGACAGGCCAATTTGGAGACATAAATCAATGGAACCTGATTAGTCATATGTAAGGAAAGGGGAGAAGAGGAGGTTTCTAGTGCAGTGGTTCTAAGTGTGTGATGGCTAAACCAGCAACATCAACTGGCATCACGTGGGAACTTTTGAGAAATGTCAATTTTAGGGACCATCCCAGAGGTCCTTGAGCTGATAGATGAATCTGATATGCCAAGACTTGAGCCCAGCAATCTGTATGCCAACAAGCCCTGCAGGTGATTCACATGTTCACACAAGTTAGAGGACCACCAGGTGTAGAATAACCTCCAGTGTCTTGTCTTGGCTCGCTGAGTAAATGGGATTGCCATTTGTTGAGATAGGGAATACTCTAAAAGAAGCAGAATGTTTTGTTTTCCAAAGGTAAAGATAAAACGGGAAGTTAGAAAAACAAGGTGATACAGCAAGACAACATAATACATACATACACACACACATAAATACATAAATAAATAAAATAGAATGACAGGAACAATGAAGGGAGAAAGAGACCTGTTTGAGTTTAGCAGTTGGCAGAAAGAGAGTTTAGTAAGCTAATTTGCTGCTCCTCTGGTAACAGTGCAAAGGCGGTTGCAGTCTGAATGATGAGTTAATTTTTTTGTCTGAATCACTAAAAAAATTTGGATTTCCCTAAATTACTGATAACAGCCTACTTTCTGTACCAATGCAAAGTATCTCAACTTGGGAGAATTTGATTAAAGCCACCCTTGCCTGGCTGAGGAAAACTATCCAGAAACACAGAACCCAGATTCGCAAATACTAGGGTCTGCATCCTTCATGTGCCACAAGCATGATTGACATTTGTTCATGCAGCAGAGGTGGTGGAACTTAGGGATCAAGGCTAGACTTGTGCAAGGGGTTAGGAAATATCCTATTACCAGAACTAAATCCTCAGTTATTTGCCCCTAAACGTGCCTGTCATTGTGCCAGGATTGTAGTTCAATGTCACCCTAGTGAATACTTAAGTTGGCATGGGGAGTCCTCCAGCTAGGATGGAGGATGATGGACATGGAGAAAACAGAGAAGTTCTCCTGCTCTGTCTTGGTTGGGGTCTCCCATGAATAAAGCATCCAAGAAAGAAATGAACCAAAGTATGGAAGAAATGGTAAAAGGAGGGTTCTCCTGCAGAAAGTTCTGCCTGGATCCAAACTGGCATTACAAAAAGAGACGAAACAGAATCTCCATTCATATGAAATGGAGTTGCTTTCCCAGGACATTCAAGTCTGAAAAAAGCAGATTTAATGCACCAAGGAGGCCACTAGCTCAGTAATGACAGATGTATGGAAGCTTTTTCTTAATATGGTATGTGAGGATAAAAGCAGCTCAGGGTGGGCACATATTTTAAGTGCTATCCTCCCAATACAAATCCATCATCAGTTAGATGTGCTCTTTGACCAGCTTTTTAGTAGCGAGAATGGTTTGTGCTGATGAAGCCACACATTCTGTGCCAGCATTTCCAAGCCCTTGGCTTCACAGCACCATGTTCCAACCAACTGTTCCTTTCTCTGCTCCAAGTCGTTCTACATATCACTGCCAGATTGATTTTCTAAAGTAGGTCCCATGTCACTCTTCTGCTCAACACCTGCAATGGCTCCCTCTTGCCTACACAATTGAATACAAACTTTTCAACTTGGCCAAAGTACCTGAAATTCCCAACACTAATGCCTGTCTTTCCTCCAAAGTCGCAGTCATAATGAAACCATTATGACACCTTGGAAGAACAGCATAGTCACTCATTAGCATCAGTTGAAAATTCTGACAGTGGGTGCATTTAACAGATGGATAGAAAGTAGACTCCTGGTGGACACAGGATGAGCATTTTAAAATAAGCTTTCTTCATACTCTTAAGCAGCTTTATAATAGGAATTTCAAGATGGTGCATATTAATGGAGGGGGCAGGGAAGAGGGTTGGGGAAGTTCTGAGGAGCATCACGAGCAACCTCTTCTTAAGGCTACAGAGACAGCATCCAGGAGATAAGCCAGGAAGTCACAGCAGGGCCTTGGTAGGACCTGGAGTAAATAAAGCAAGTGCAGCTTAGCTTCTTGTAGGAAGATCAGGTTCAGAACTCCATGTCAGGGCAATGCCTCCATGAAGACATGAAGCCTGCTTATAAACAGACTTCCAGGCTTAAGTAGTTTTTAATATTATAAGTTGGTAGTTCCATGTAGTTGTAGAGTGATTTGGGGGGAGTAGGAAAACCATGAGCGCACCTACCTTACCTCCAGGAGAACAGCTGAAGCAAGAAGCTGAGAAGGTAGTATGGCATGCTCCTGGCAGAGTGCTCTATGATCTTGGCTGAGTCACTTTACTGGCTCATGCTTCAAGTCTATGTGCAAAATGAAGATAAATAAGAACAGCCCCTAACTTACAAATTGTTGTGTAGCTTAAATGAGATAATATGTGTAAAATACTTAGAACAGCACCTTGTACTCAGTAAGGTCTATGTAAGTGCTTCTTCTGCTGCTTCTTTTAGTGGTAGAGAAAACTGAGGGCTGAAGTCAGATTTTCTTGGGTTTAAAATCCAACTTCACCTTGCCAGCCTTGGGCAACTACTTAATCTTCTCCCTGTGCCTGATTCATCTGCAAAGTAGGATAAGCAATGATTCTTACTTCTGGGCCTGCAGTGAGTAGCATCATATTAACTCTCAAATACTGGCTATGATTCTAATTATCTTAGTCCCCTCCCTATCTGTATTGCTTTTCTCTAACTTGCCCACCCACCCCTGTGTACATTTTTAAATGTACAGTGTTTTTAAAGGATTAGTATTCATTTGAAGTTTTCCTTCTTCCAAGTTCATTCTATTCCATGTCATAGATCTAGGTTTGTAAAATTCTGTTGCTTGGGTCCCAGCCCAGGGACTCTGATTCAGTTCTACTGCTCTGGGACTCTAGCACTGGTATTTTTTTAAAAGTTCCCCATCTCATTCCCATCTTATTGCAATGAGCATTTGGGAGTGAGAACTACTAGTCCAGACTGATTCAAATCAAAAGATAAGGGGGAGAGGAGAGGAGAGTAGACGTATTAGACCACTCATCAAAAACCTATGGAAGCCTTTACAAAGAAAATGATCAGAAAACCTTAATAAGCACTCCAACTTGATTTTGTGAAGATGCTTGTGCTTGTGGAACTCTTAAAATCAGCCTGAAGTGGGCTTGGCTTCATCTCAGATGTATGTTATGATACATACTGTGGCACCTTGCTCAGGTGTTCTGGGTCAAGGGGCAATGGATACCACTCTGGGGATGTTTGGCATTGAATTTGCAGCTCCAGTCCTTATGAAATCACTCCAGTTACAAAGGAAAGGGAGATTAAACTCATCTCAGAAAGTCCCAGCTGCTGGAACACAGATATTGAGTATTTCTTTCTTTATTCAGAGGCAGCTTTCATAGTCATTGTGTAAGGTTCTTTGGCTCAGGCTAAGGATTTTGAACTTTATTCTGTAAGCTGTGGAAAATCTGTGAAGATTCGGGGCATGAAAGCAATATGGTGACAGCAGAATTTTAAGAGGATTGATGGTGGTTTGTAGAATGGATTGGATCAGGGAAAGAAAGAGGGCAGGGACTGTCATTAGAATCAATTGACATAGTCGAGGTAAGAAGCAGTAGAAGAGAAGGGAGGTGTGCGGTAGTTGGGAGGACTAGGGTTCCATGGATGTGGTCTGTCAGAGGTGAGGTTGGCATTTGGAAGGAGCGAAAGAATCATCCCCTTTCAGCACACCTCTGCCTCCTCATAGCCCAAATTATGAAGCCCAAAAGTCATTTGCTTATTTCTCATTCAGCAAGAAATTGCTGTAGTCTCTGGAAGGTGCCATTTTTAGACAATGGTGGCATAGTAAGGCAAGGAAGTTTCAGAAGAACGAGTGCAGGGCTCTCTCTCTAGAGAATAGGGGGAGGGCAAGTAGATACCACAAAATAAGTACATTAGGATGAAGATAAAGTGAAATTATAGTAACTAATGTCTGTTCAAGATGGTGGCTGTTGACTGCTTCACCAAGGACATGTAAATCCTATGTCCTAAGACATGAAGATCAGTTTGGAAGACAAGAAGGAACCTTGCCAGAAAATCATCACAGGCAAAGGAACAGCAAGGGCATCATAGATGACTCTGAGCTTGAAAAATCTCAGAAACAAAGGGACAGCTGGTGTAGCTCGAGTACATGAGCTGGGGAAGAACTGACCTCAAGTGACACAGGAGGGAGAGACAGGGCCCGGTCACCAAGGGGGTTGTATGGTTAAGGACTGAGCAAAAGGTTATTCTAAATGAGAGACTGATGGAGCACAGTGAAGGAGTTTTAAAATGGGTGTAATGCGATCTGATTTATGTATTTAAAAATAATTTTGACTGTTCTGTGGAGAATAAACTGTAAGCAGAATAGAAAATGGGATGAATGGTATGACTTATACTAGGAGGTAGTATAGATGAGTTGATGAGTTGATTTATTATATATGTGTGTATGTATAGATAAATGGATAGATACCAGGGATTGAACCCAGGGTGCGTAATCACTGAGTCACATCCCCAGCTCTTTTCAAAATATTTTATTAGAGACAGGATCTCTCTAAGTTGCTTTAGGACCTCACTAAGTTGCTGAGTCTGCCTTTGAACTTTCCATCCTCCTGCCTCAGCCTCCTGAGCTGCTGGGATTATAGGTTTGTGCCACCATGCCTGGCTGATTTGAGATATATTTTGATGATGGAACTGGTAGAACTTGAGAATATTTTAGATGTAGTAGTGAGAAACATAAAGGATACTTTACAGATATTTGGCATGAAAAAC
Source organism: Sciurus vulgaris (assembly GCF_902686455.1). Taxonomy (NCBI): domain Eukaryota; kingdom Metazoa; phylum Chordata; class Mammalia; order Rodentia; family Sciuridae; genus Sciurus; species Sciurus vulgaris. The sequence continues at coordinate 82,411,844 of NC_136465.1, forward strand.
TACATACTGTTTATTGAGGTGGGAAATTTCAAAAGTAGCAAGGTAATCATGGTGGGAGGGGTGATCATTGCAATTTTCTCTACCATGTTAGGTTTTAAGTAATTATTGAACTTTCAAGTAGAGAGGTGAAGTAAATAAATGTAAAAATATTTGAATAAAAGCATCTAGTTTTGGGCTGGGACTATACAGGTCAGTGACAGAGCACTTGCCTAGCATGTGTAGGGCCCTAGGTTTAATCCCCAGGACTGCGATAAAAGAGGAAGATTTCAAAAGCATTTAGGTTTGGCCAAAGTTCAGGATAGCAATGAAGACTCAGGACAGAGTGGATATGGAATATAGTTTATGCCATGAGTCTAGGCAAAGTTGTGTGGGAGAGTGCAACTAGAACAGAGGAAGGAACCTGGGACCAAGGTCTAAGCATGTCACTATTTAAATTGAAGAGTGGACATAATTGTCTATGAAGGAATGACCAGGGAGGAAGGAAGATGATCAGGAGAGTGAGGTAGCATGGAAACAAACAAACCAACAACAGCATTTTCAAACGGAGGAAGTGATAACTGTGTGGAATGCCAGGAGTGAGAATCACATGAGGGCAGGCCATGGAATTTGTCACCCTGAAAATCATTAGGCAGTCATAATCTCAACTGAATGGAGGATTGGAAGCCCAACAGGGGTGGGTTGAAGAAAGAATGCAAGGACAAGAAATGGAGAAAGTGAAGCAGTTGTGCTGTAAAGTGAGAAGAGAAATGGGAGACTGTTTGGTGTGGTTGTGGTGGTCAAGAGAAGTTTTCTTCTTGATTTCAAAGTTAAATCCTACTAGAGCATGTTTGTGTACTGAACCCCATAATTCAGTACAGAGCAGAGAATAGTCAGCACAGGAATTACAGGACTGAGTTCTCTGAAGGTGAGAGCAGATGGACGTAGCATAAGAGGAGTTTGGCTCCGGACACCACTGTGGGAGAGTCACAGGCACGGACAGTGGCCACAGGGGGATGGAAGACTTGGTGGAGGGAGATGGAATTGCTGTCCAAGTTTTAAAAATCATTCTTCTAAACGACCATCTCAAGTGTACATTTCACTGGTCTTGAACATGTTCGTGATGTGTAACTGTTACCACCTTCCATCTCATCCCTGTTTATCTTGTAAAACTGAAACTCAATTCAACAGTAACTCAATATTCTCCCTCCCCAATCCCTGAAATTTTACTTTCTTTACTATGAATATCACTATTTTTTTTTGGTACTGGTGATTGAACCCAGGGGCACCTAACCACTGAGTCACATCCCTAGCCCTTTATTTTTTATTTTGAGGCAGGGTCTCTCTCAGTTGCTTAGAACCTCTCACAGTTGCCCAGGCTGGCCTTGACCTTGCGATCCTCCTATCTCAGACTCCTGAGCTATTGGGATTATAGGCATGCACCACCATACCCAGAAAATTTCACTATTTTAAGAACCTCATGTAAGTGGAATCATATGGTATTTGTCTTTTTATAACTGATTTATTTTCCTTAGTACATTGTGGCATATTGCAGAATGTCTTTCCTTTTAAGGCCAAATAACATCCCATTATATGTATGTCCACATTTTGCTTATTCATTCATCTGTTGATAGACACTTGGGTTGTTTCATACTTTAGCTGTTGTGAACAATCCTGCTAGAAGCACAAGTGTACAAATAGCTCTTCAAGACCCTGTTTTCATTTACTTTGGGCATATACCCATAAATGGAATTTGTGGATTATGCAGGAATTGTCCTTTTATTTTTTAGAAAAACTGCAATGATGTTATCCACATTGGCTATCCTATTTTACATTTTCACCAGAGTGCACAAGGATTACAATTTCTTCCTCCTCACTGACAACTGTGATTTTCTGGTAACCTTTTTAATGAGAATAATGTGATAACTCAATATAGTTTTGATTTCCATTTCCATAATGATTAGTAATATTGAACATCTTTTCGTGTGCTTATTGGTCATTTGTATATATTTTTTAGAGAAATGTCTATTCACACTCTTTGCCCACTTTTAATTTGCTTTTTAATTATTGTAACTTTAAGAGTTCTCTATATATTCTGATTATTGATCTCTTATCAGATGTATGATTTTCGATTATTTTCTCCCATTCTGTGGGTTACTTTTATACATATATATATGCATATACATATATGTATATGCATATATATATGTATGTATTAAGTTTTAGATTCATAGCAAAATTGAGACAAAGGTACAGACCTGGGACTATAGCTCAGTGGTAGAGTTTGTCTAGCATAACAAGATTCTGGGTTCTAACCCCAGAACTATAAAAAAAAGTTAAAAATCAAAAGAGGGAGATCCTTGTATTCCTAATCCCATACATGAATAACCTTCTACTTTTTGATAGTGTCTTGATGCAAAATTTTAGAATTTTCATAAAGTTCAGTTTGTCAGGTATTTGTTGTGGTGGTGGTTGCCTGTAGCTTTTTTCTCATATGCAAGCAATTATCACCAAATTCAATGATGTGAGGCATTTGCCTTTCATTTTCTTCTGAGAGTTTTATTGAAATTGTAAGTCTTATATTTAGGTCTTTGATTTATTTTGAGTAAATCTTTATACATGGTATTTTGGTAGGGGTCCAATTTCAATCTTCTGCCTATGAATATAGCCATTTGGTGAAAAGACTGTACATTCCCCACTGAATGATTTTCACACTCTTGTCAATAATTATTTGATTATTTATGCAAGTGTTTATTTCTGGCCTCTGTTGATTTATTTTTTTCCTTTGGGCCATACATTCTTGTCTCATTGTATGTCTTGTGAATTTTTTTATTGTTATTAAAAACTGAACACTTTAATTTAATAATGTGGCAACTCTGGAATTTACTGGTTCTTTGTTGTTGTTGTTGTTGTTACTGTTTCTATTTATTTTTTATTGTTATAGTCAGTCTCTGTACCTGTGCACTGAGGTATAAACTTAAGGTCTTCTCAGGTCTTTTCTGAGACTGTGCCTTTCCTTGGGCATGCATATTCACCCAAATTTGTAGTTGTTTTGACTGTTCCAGTCTTTAAAGTCGGACTCCCAAATGAGGAAAAAGAGAAAAACTGAGGCAGGGGGAGGTGTCAGCTCTCTAAATTCCCTGGAATTCCACTTCAGCCAGAGAGGAGGGGTTTGCAACAATGGAGAGAGGTGCAGCAAAAATGTCCACTCACCTCTTTGAACCTTTCTGATCAGGAGAATCAATGATTAGTGCAATGATCCCTCATATTTAAAAGATAGGTTCTTCTTGCCCACACTTGCTCCTGCAAGCCACGTGTAGGTTACTTTAGAACCAGGTGCACATTTGCCTGCCCTGGAGATAGGAGCAGAGGACAAGTAGTTGCTATTGTGCTAAGAGATTAAATTGGCTGCAGTTTACTACCTGAGATTTCCCCTGGAAGTTGCTAGCTATCAAAAGACTCCAGAGTTTCAGTTACATCAGGAAGATTCTGCAAGTATGATTTTTGGTATTTTCTACTCCTCCATCTTGCTCAAATACCCCCAAATTTAGGCCATTAATTAAGGGAAAAGGGATAAAGGAAAGAGCAAAGAGACTTTAAGGAGAGAGAACAATAATCATAGCAAATATTGCTTCACAGCTTACTATGTTCCAGGCAGTGTATAGATGTTTTGCATCTCTTAACTCAGTTATCAATTATCTCAATTATCTCTTATGATTGTCCTGCATTTTACATATGAGGAAACAGGCACATTGAGATTCAATTCACAAAGCTAAAAAGTGACAGAACAATCATTTGAACTGGCTCCAGGAAAAAAGATTAAAATAATGATTTTGGTGATTGAAAGAGTAGAAATACTAGGAGATGACACAGGATTGCCCATCATCAATGTGGAGTGCCATTTAAAATCTATGCTCAGTACGTACATTTCTTCAGAGTTGACCAGTTAGGGAGCAGGCACAGAGTAGACAAACTCTTTAGTTTAACCAGGGTGGGATTTTGCTGGGCAAGTTCCCTGGAAGAGATGGAAGTGAAGGAGCTGAAGGTGTTGGGGGAGGTGTTGGGGGCTGATGCTCAGCCTTAGATAGGATCGTGGGGACATGTGGTAGGAAGCAGGGGTGCTGGTGGGCATGGGGGATAAGTGATGGACTTGGTGCACTGGAAAGCTACTCTAGGTGAAAGCACTGTGCATTGGTAGAAGAGAGAAGTTGAGCTGGAAAGATGGGAGGAGGTGCTCAGATTCTGGACAATAAAACTGGAGAAGATGTGGTTACCCATGACAAGAAGTCAAAGGCATGGAACCCAGTTCACCCTCCATGTCATCTGACCTCTTGCAGTACTCATGAAAGACTGTCCTGTAAATAACCATCACGCTCTCCACACCTTGGTGTCCTTCTTCTGCCCACACATTTCTTCTTGTCGTCTTTCACTTAAATAGCACCATTCTTCCAGTCTTTTCTCAATGGAACCTCCTCTGTTACTCCTCTTCCCACACACTGATGCCTTTAGTCAGAAGTTATTTTCTGTATTCTCTCCAGGCACTATTTATACCTTTTGTATTGTATTTATTATATTTCATCTTAAAATGAGACATTTTTTCTTATGTCTTAGCTACTCTACTGGATTTTTTAAGTGCTCCAGGGCAAGGACCATAATTCCATAAGTTGGTATTCTGGCCCAGGTTGGGCCTTGTACCATTTAGCAAGTAGGACAGGAAAGAGTAGTAAATGCTGGGTAAGTATCCATTGAGTGGAATCAATGACTCAGCACATTAGGACCATCACTTTATATTTCAGACCTTGGACTCACACTCATATGTCAATGAACCAGCATTCTAGCAAATCTGTTCTTGCTTCCTTATGAGGTCAGTTGTTCAAGTCCCATCCAGTTCTTTATCATAGACTCTAATCGTGAAATATAGTATTACATATCACTGTTAATATAGAAGTATAATAATATAATGATAACATATTAATATAGTAATAATGCTTACTCTGTGCCAGGCACTGTTCTAAATACTTTACATGTTTCAATGCATTGAATCGCCACAATAATGCTATGTGTTATTATTATTCTCATTTTAGAGACGACAAAACTAAGAATTAGAAAGGTTAAACAGTTGTCCAAAAAAATACAGGTAGTTGATAACATAGGTAGCAATAAAACAGTTCAATAAATACTCTTAATTTCTAACTTTTTGGCTGTGGCACACAGAGATATTATACTGTGGCCTGCAACAAGCATACACACATACATGCACATATCTGAAATAGAAGTTTCACAGGCAAATACTTACCTTTACTGTATTCGATGTACTTTGGTATTTTCTGTTTGATATTCTATTTTACAGCATTAAAAATGCCAGATAGAACTCCTTAAGTAGATTTCAAAACTTAAAGGTTGAGGTTTACAGGGTGCAAGATGCTGCTCTAACCAATGCAGTCTACTGCCTCCCTTTCCTGGAATAAATAAATGATCACAATCCCCCTGCCATTCTCCTAGACCACTGCTTCAAATTTCATTTCTTTAGAAAAGAAGTATCCTAACTGGTGTACATGGGAAATAGCATGCACCGAAGCTGCTGTTTAATTACACAGTGTTGAGCGTAAGTTAAATGACATATTCCCTTCTGAGTTACAAGTAACCCAGCTACAGAATTGCTGGAGGATTAGTTAAGACAATTCTAATTGAAAAAGAAATATAATTAAGTTCAGAGAAGTCAACTGTCTCTGAGGCAAATCGCTCTCCTATCAAAGGATCTCTTCTCATTTATATTATGCCGGCTGAGCAACATTTTGGTAGGTAGTGGATCCCTGAATTAATTTTTGTCATTTGGTCCTTCACTCAGTTACTAATTTACCAACCCATTTATTTGGGAAAGATTCATTACACATGAAAGCTAAGCACCATGCTTGGTTTTCAGGATGGGTTCTGCCTTCAGTTTAAAGCTCAGTGTCGTAGTATGCGAAGGGGAAAATGTCCCTGCCATGTGGGAGCACAAAGGTGAATGCTATTCATGTGCCTGAAGGGAAAGAGGTTGGGGAAGAGAGCAAAGGAATGATGTTGGGATTGAGTCTCGATGAGTGATAGGGATCTTATAGGGAGGGAGGAGCTGGAGACAACAAGGGTGTGATGGGGAGGCAGGGGGAGAATGTCGCAAGTAGAAGTGAAGGAAGGATTATGGCATGTTCAATTAAATGCAGCTACAGAGGAATATGTGATGCCTGCAGGATCAATGGGATCTGAGGCAGGGAAAGTGGATGGAGGTTGATGAAGATTTTTATGATTTACAAGGAGTTTTTACTTCACACTGCAGGTGACAGTCAGCTACTAGGAAAGGTTTGACACAGATAGTGCAGTTTTTCAGAAAGACAGCCCTGGCATCCTTAGGAGTGGTGGTGAGACAGGGCAAGCAATACTGGAGGTGGAGTGAAGACCAGGGGCAGATTGAGAGATACACAGGCAGTAGGGCCGGCAGGAGCGAGTGACTGGTCTGTATGGTCAGTGGTACCCAGATTCTGCTTTAAGCATTCAGCCAGATGGCCATGCAGTTCACCAACACAGAGCTGAAGGAGAACAAGTGATAGAAAAGACAAATGAAAAAGTTTATTTTAGAAGGTTGCATTTAAAGCCACCAAGAGACTTCCCATGTGTGACAGACCAGAGGCAGGGAGATAGTTCTCTGGAGTTCAAGAATGGGTCTGTTTACAGGTATAGATTTGCATATTGTAAGTTCCTACTGGTGACTGAAGCATTAGGTATAAATGAATGTGTGTATGCAGCAAAAATAAGAGGGCTAAGTTAGAGCCTACCGATTTTTAAGAAGAGGACTGAAATACAGGAAAATGTTATAGTTTGGATATGAGGTGTCCCCCAAAAGCTCACATGTGAGACAATGCAAGAAGGTTCAGAGGAGAAATCAACCCAATCAGTGAATTAATCCCCTGATAGGGATTAACTGAGTGGTAACTGAAGTAGTAGGGTGTGGTAGGAGGAGGTGAGAATTGGGGTTGTGGCTTCAGGGTATATGTTTGTATCTGGCAAGTGGAGATCTCTCTCTCTCTCTCTCTCTCTCTCTCTCTCTCTCTCTCTCTCTCTCTTTATCTCTCTCCTTTCTGATCATCATGTGAACTGGTTCCATCTGCCACACTCTTCCTCCATGGTGTCCAGCCTCACCATAAGCCCCATGGAATGGAGCCAGCCTTGTATGAACTAAGACTTCTGAAAATGTGAGCTTTCAAATAAACTTTTCCTCCTCTACAGTTATTCTGGTAAGGTCTTTTAGTCCCAGCAGAGAAAAAGCTGACTGAAACAGAACACATTGAAAAAAATTGTGGAAGTATTAGAGAGGGGAAAGAGAATTGGAAATGTTTGCCATTATGGACATGATGAGGGGGAATAAAAGAATTTCCACAAGGAATTTTCAACAGAGTCAAATTACATATGGGAAGCCTAGGGAGCCTCCTCTGTCCTGCTCAGGGAATGGGAGTGCAGTAGCTGAATGGGAATGCAGCAGGGGGCAACTGGAATGTTGTGGAGGGGAAGGGGGATGCTGCAGAGGGGAAGAGGAGTGGGAAGGCGGAGGGGAGGGCAGCAGTGGGCAGCATAGCATCATGATCAGAGGGAAACGTTGGTGATAGTTTCATTTAATCAACTTATATTATTTGAACATCCATTCTGATTTGAGCATTTGTCTAAGTCCTAAGGATATATCAATGAATCAAAGCAGATAAAATCCCTTCTCTTTGTTATGTGCACATGACCTGCAATTGGATCCTGAATCTACCACTTCTTTCTTGGGCAGCCTTAAGAAGTTATTTGGTTTAAGTTAGTTGACCAACCCATCAAATGGACTAGCAATAATAGTGTCCATGTCATTGGATAGCCACAAGCAACAAACATAATGCAAACCACTTGGCTCATACATGGCACCTAATTATCTCACAATAAATGTTAACTATGTCGAGTAGACTGTGGGCCACTTTTTTCTAGAGACATGCCTATGATGGGTAATTAAGAGATCTGATTACAGCTGAAAGTGGATCCATGATTAAGAGGGTGTGTTTCTCAGGATAGTAAAGGCCTGGCTGTGTGTGTACTTGAGAAAAATGAGGAGAAACATAATCTAGAGTTTGAGGACCTGGGAGAGAATGTAGGGCTTGTGGATCATCATTGGGTGGACAGCTACCCATCAGGCTTGCCACCTCACCCAGAGGCTAGTTAGGTGAGACAATATGGCCTTGCTTATTATTTCCCATGTGCCTTTATTTTTCACTATCTTCTCAAAATCCTATTTCTGGATTCAAGCTATCTTGTCCACCCAGTGAACGAGTCCCTCAGTGTGCTGTTGCCAAGTCCCATGGGAAGTAGTCCCGTTTCTGGGAAGCTGCCCCCAGAGTTCCAACCTGGAATTTTTGTGCTCCTTATATTGTAAATCTCTTTCTTCTCCAGATTTAGGAGCAGTGGGTATTATAGAAGCATATGAGTTTCAGGAGTTCCAATTGGTGATAGAAGCATTAGGTGTAAATGAGTGTGTGCATATATAGTAAAAATAAGAGTCCTAAATTAGAGCCTAGCAATTATTAAGAAGTGGGCCGAAATGGAGGAACACGTTGCAAAAACACAAATTCTGAAAAGTATTAGAAAGGGGGAAAGCAAGTCCTACTACTGTTACTGAGTAGCTGTGTAGCTTTGGAAAAGTTCTGTAACCTCACTGAGCCTTCCTTTCCTTACTTGTGGACAGGAAATTAATACCTACTTGTGGTATTATTGCAAGATTAGACTTGAGAGTGGAAAGTTTCTACTCTACTGCCTGGTACACAACGGTGCTCAATAAATATTTTTCTCATCCCAATTAGTCTCCAAGCATAAAATTATTTACTTCTTACTTGAATATGAAAAACACAAAGAATCACAAACTACAACATGGCCATTTACTTAATAATTTCTCATCTATAAAATGGAATATAATAGCCATCTTCTTCACCCCGGCATGGTGTGGATTATATGACATAAGTATGTAATGTCATATCTTTGTGGTTATTTTGATTATTTTTGTTTATTTTTACAAAAGCAAGCATGCAAATGCTTAAGGCCTACTTTTTCATTTCTACCAAAATCCTAGTAAAGTGAGAAATCCTGGCCCTCGTTGCTACAGTGAGGTAGAAAACTGAGGTGTGGATTTATGTTGAAGGCCAGATAAGAATCCTTAAACCAAAGGATAATGTATCTTAACCTTCAAGCAGAGCTCTTTGCATCCCAACCAGCATTTCCATGTGTGCCTAGACAGATGGACTTAGAGACATGGAGCCCTGAAGATAATTCTTAGCTTTGTGCAGACTGGATCTTGCTAGGCAGTGATATACAGTTTTGCACCAAATCTATCAGCACAGAAAAAGTTGGAAAGGAAAATATATCCAGATGAGTCATAGGCCAGAAGATCCAGACACAGTGGCTCACACTTTTAATCCCTGCAGCTCGGGAGGCTGAGGCAGGATGATTGCAGTTAGCCTCAGCAACGTAGCAAGGCTCTAAGCAACTCAGTGAGATCCTACCTCTAAATAAAATATGAAAAAGGGTAAGTGCCACTGAGTTCAATTCCTGGTACCTACCCCCCTATAAAAGGACCAGAAGAAATGTGGGCAGGACAGGCCACCACCAGTGAGATCTTCCCACATAATGTTAACAAGTAACCCAAGATTTAGTCCCTTGCAGATATCAACATGGGAATCCAGCAATAGTGTGTCCAGTCAAGCCTGGTGGCTGGTGGCTGCTGGTGTGGTCACAATGTGCTATGCTGTCTTAAGTTTATGGATGTGCAACAGCACTTCATTAGACTGCAGAGCTTTCTTTCCCTCTCTCTGTTTGGGTTATTCTTTTCTAACTTTGGCCTGAAACCATGCTACACCATCAGCATAGATAATATTTATTCTGTCTGCCATGACTTCTATTAGAAGTCAGTGAAGTCAAAGGTAAAAAGAGAATATTACATGTAGGTTGTCCTTTTTATCCCTCTCACCTGATTTTCTCCAGCACAAATCACATTATCCCACCCACTGAGTCTTTGCACTGGTTATTCCTTCTGCATAGAATGTTCTTCCCCAGGATCTTGCTTGGCTCACTCTCTCTACTTCCCTTCTCAGGGAAGCCTCCCTGACCAATCACCCTGGACTCTCATCCCCTTTTCTGTTTGGTCTTTCTATATAGCCTTAATGACCATGCAGCACACTAAGTATCTTATGTTTGTTTATCATGTTTGTGGCCTTCCCGCATGAGATCTTAAGCTCCACTGGGATTTTTACCAGGTCCAACCATTGCTGTATCTTTGATCAGAAAACTTTAACTGGTATATAGTAGATTCTCCAATATTTACTGAAAGCAAACAAAAGGGGGAAAGGGAAAATGAAAATATATAAAGGCAAAATTGCAGTTTTTGCCTAACAACTTTCACTGTAACAGACTTGGTTTCACCTTATATTTTGTGCTAAGAGGTCCTATAGGACCTCTTGCCCAGGATCTTCCCATCTGGTTGTACTCTGGGGACTGTGTAGAAAACAAGTGGCATAAGAGAGAGATGAACATCATGGAAAGAACTGTCTACATTGTTGAGGTGACTGCAACAGGCTTCAAGGAGATGACATTTGAAATGGTATTCTATGTGGTAAGGGAAGTATAAATTGGAGTCAGCATAACCAAGACATCAGGGAGTGGGGAGCCATGGATGGCCCAAGATGCCAAATGGTCAGGACTGTGCTGTGTTATAAGAAGGTCTTGCTGGTAGATTGAAGGATGTAGTGGTTAATTTGATTGGATTAAGAGATGCCTAAGATTAAGAGGATTCTGAGTGTGTCAATAAGGGTGTGTCTAGGAATGACTGGCATGTGCAATAGCCAACTGAATGGAGGCCCTCCCTAAGCACGGGCAGCACCATCCAATGGGATGATGCCTTGGACGGAATAAAAGTTGAAAGAACAAGGAAGCAGTAGCAGATGAAAGCTCTATTCTTCTTGATTGCTGCTGCTATGGTCTGAGGACATTAGACTCTGGTTCCTTCACCCTTCCAAAGTGAACTCTGCCAGTTATTCTCCAGGGGGTTTTCCAGATGTCTTTGATCTCAGAGTGGGGCAGCATCATTGATCCCTCTTGTTCTGAGGCTTAAGTCTTTTATACTGCACAGCTATTTGTTCTTCCAGCTCTCCAGCCTTCAGAGGGCCATTGTGGACTATCCAGTTTCTGATTGTGTAAGCCAACGTAATAAACCCCCTTTTTATAATCATACTTCCTGTTAATTCTGTTCCTCTAGAGAATTCTGACTAATACATAAATTGGTACCAAGAGTGGGGTCATTGCTGTGACTAACCTGACCATGTGATTCAGAAACTTTTGGAACTTTTTTGAGTTGGAAGAATTTTGAGATGTTTAGTAGTGCAAATTGGAAATGTTTTAGGTTATTTTAAGCAGAGCTTAATGGCCAATTCTGGTGGGAGCTCAGAAGACCAGAATGCAAACAGGACTGTGGACAGTGAAGAAAGGGCTCAAGAGGGTTTGGAGGAAAAGAAGGACAGTATTGGTAATTGGATTAAAGGCCATTCATATTCTGTTCTGGCTGAGAAGTTGTCTGCATTTTGCCCATGTCCTCAGACTTTCTATGAAACTGATTTTAAAAGTGATGGCCTTCTTAATCTGGTGGAAGAAATTTCTAGAAAGTATAGCATTCAGGCAGTAGCATGGATATTGCTGGCAGCTTTTAGCCAAATTTATTGTGATAACCAGGAACAGAAAGCAGAGCAGAAAGATTTGAAAAACCTGAAAGGTGGAAATAAGACTGGGACTAAGGAAGTTGCAGTTGTTAAAGACATTACCACCACAAAAGAAATGCTGAAGACTGTGCAAAGAGACAATAAGAAAGATTGAGGACATCTGAAGAGTTGGTAAGACTACACCCATTGCAGGCTCAAGGGAGTAAAAATAGAAGTTCTCTTGAGAAGAGACCAGTGGGACACCCTTCTTGCACAAAGGAGCCTAGGAAGTTTGTTCAACATGCTTAGCTACACGGGCATTGGGAGGCTGCTGCAGCCAAGATCCCTGAAAGCTTGGAAATTGCTTGAGATGGTGGCAGACCTTGGCATCAACCACATGGTGCTGGTTCTGCAGGAATGCAGGAAACTGGAGTTAGGGGTTCATGGAGGCTTTCATCAAGATTTCAAAGGCCTGAGAGACTGGGCAAGGTGCAGCAAGGTTGGAGTCCCTGTGGGCACACCTGAGAGGGCAAAGCATGCATATGTGAGGAGGAAGCCAAAGCTGCAGTAAAGATCCCCAAGATTAAGAAATTCCAGTAATGTGGGGCATCATTCTAGGAAGGCTGCAGGAATTGGGCACAGACAAGCCAACAGAAATGCCCCTTGGGCTGCAACAACAAGGATATAAGGGCTGATCTACCCAAGCCTTTTGGAGCTATGTGCGCCAGATGTCAGACACAGAACTACAGGACTTGTTTGCCTAGCTGGATTTCAGTCTTGCTTTGGTCCTATCCCTTCTTTCTATGCCCCTATTTTTCTGAATGGAAACATTTACTCTGTACCTTTATATACTGGATACTTGTAAATTGCTTTTAATTTTACAGGAGCTCACAATACGAGATTGCCTTGAGCCACAGAGAAGACTTTGGACTTGAACTTTGAGCAATCTCAGAACTGTTGAGACTATGGGGAATCCTGGGAATGGACTAAATGTATTTTGCATTGTCAGATAAGTGTGAGATTAGCAGGGGGCATCGTGGGATGTTATGGTTTAGATGTGAGGTGTCCCCCAAAGCTCATGTGTGAGATAATGCAAGAAGGTTAGGAGAAGAAATGATTGGATCATGAGAGCCTTAACCCAATCAGTGAATTGATCACCTGATGGGATTAATTGAGTGGTACCTAAAGGTAGGTGGGGTGTATGTGAGGGAGGTGGGGTATTGGGAGCATGGCTTTGGGGGTAGATATATTTGTATCTGATGAGTGATGTCTCTCTCTGCTTCCTGATCATCATGTGAGCTGCTTCCCTCCACCATGATGTTCTACCTCACTTTGAACCCCGAGGAATGGAACCTGCTGTCTATGGATTGAGACCTCTGAAACTGAGCCCCCAAACAAACCCTTGCTCCTCTACAATTGTTCTGTTTAGGTCTTTTAGTTACAGCAGCGAAAAAGCTAAATAAAGGACAAATGGGCATGTGGAGTTTCAAGGAGAGAAGGTCTTTCAGGATACCATTGTCATTATTCTTGGGACAGATAAGGAGGGCCTGTCCCAGACCAAGGGGAAGTATTTAGACACATCTCAGAAATGTTCTATGACTTGGCAGCAGACTCATATTGGGATGGGGAACAAGAGAGTTTAAATCTGAGGATGCCCAGGAGGATGGGCAGTATTATATGAGAAGGGTGAATTTATAGAGGCAAAGAGGACACAACAGTTGGTTCATCCTTATTTCTAGTAGAAAATCCCTATACTAAGATATTTTAGTAAGCAACTTTTCCTATTTTGGCCATCTTTTCTGTGGTCCTATGGAATACTCAAGATATAGATCTACCCAAAACATAGACCTACCCAAAACGGACTGCTCAGTAACAGGCTGGGTACCAGAACATCAAGTTAGAAGTTAAAAGACCTCATCACTGCCCTTAATTCTGACTTGCTGTGGGCAGGTAAACCCTGAACTAATGTATACCTTGGTTTCTCATTTCTGTTGGAATTGGGTACTACTGATTTTCATCAATCTGCTCTTCAGCATGAAAATCTGATAACAGAGTTTGTCCTGTACATGTAACTCTTGACCTAGAAGGGAGAGTGGTCTGTCCACACCAAGGATGTATCACATCTGGAGTGTTACTTATCCTGCCATGCTATTCATAAAGTAGTGGTGGGGTTATCTCAGGAACAGACCAGATTTCAGTTAATGGAACTATACTGTTCCTCTGAGTGTTCCTTACTGTTTTTCTGTTTCATTTGTGCACCCTTTCTTGTTGTTGGTCCTCTGTAGCTCTGCTCTGCTCCTGTGTAGACAGTGCACCCCTGCCAGGCTTCACCAGGGAGGGACTTGCATTTGTGAGATGAGAGAAAGGGCACTAAATAGGTCTGAGAGACACAGGCTGTGACGCTCCAGGACATTGGAACACTGCAGGGGCCTGAGCAAGGCAAGGTTATTATTTTTCCTTTTTTATCATTCAAACATGAAGCTACCTGTGGCATGTAAATTTGCAAAGGCTGTGTTTTTGGGTCTTGTACTGGACCTATTGACTTTGGGTAATTGGGGAAAGAACAGGGAATTATTACGTATTGAATGCCACCTGCAGGGCCCCAGGCCTCACTTGAAGGCAGCTGCTGCTGGATACGAACGCTCATGGTACAGTGACTATTACTATCCCACATGATGCAGGGAGGTAAAGCTTTTTGCCTCTGTTGTAGAGATGGCAAAAGACTGGAAATATTTTATGAAACTTTCCTTGAAAAGCAGGGCTCTAATCTAACTGACAGAGTGACTGAAGAAGTTACTGTGGATTGAGGGAGGACGTGGGTCCAGGCTTTAAAGGCAGAGAAGTGAGAATGAGGACACCTGTGTTCCCTCCTGGAGCATCAGCATGAGTGACAGCTCCCAGGCCCATGGGGCTTCCTTGGTTTAGGAGCCAACACTCTAAGGATGAGAGGTTGGAAGGGGAGAGTTGGGTTGGCCTCCTGAAAGGCAGGTAGGGCTGGCAACCTTCACTAATGAAGAAACCATCCTTTGAGGTCCTGGGGTCTGCCTGAGCCTGCCACTTGGGGAGTGCTCCTGTTATCCTCCTTCCTGGGGCTTCTGCCAGGGTGATGAACTTCAGCTTGAAGAAGTTTAGAGAAGACACTAAGAAAGAAGAGAAAGATTGGAATTAAAAAATAGAAGGGCAAACAGTTGAGTAGAGCAAGGAGCCTGGGGTGGGGGTTAGTAATGGGGAATGAAAATGAACAAATTATGTTATATGTATGTATGAATATATAACAATAAATTCCATTGTTATGTATAATTGTAATTGTAATGCACCTTTAAAAAATACATATAGAGACCCAATCCTTGTCTGAGAGCTTCATTTAGAAAAGCAGAAGGAGATTTGGGTTTTTATATTTCTATTTTGCTTAGTTTTGTTATTCCTGGGAAAGACCTTAGTCACAGGCAAGGTATATGTCTGTGTCTATATTTGGTTACAGCCTATCCTTCCTTCTGCCAATCCTCAAAATCACGTAGTACAATGTTCAGTCCTATCCCAAAACTCTCTTGAGGTCTGTCTCCCCAAGTGAGTGGTCACTTTTCCTTTCCCCTTAATCACTTTTGCTATCTTTCTTTTGAATCTGATTTCTCTGATGGTGGCTCTTTTTCTGGTACCAGAGAGTGAACCCAGAGGCACTTAACCATTGAGCCACAGGGTCAATGGTTAACCATTTAGAGACAGGGTCTTGCTAAGTTGCTCATGGCTTTGCTAAGTTGCTGAGGCTGGCTTTGAACTTGCAATCCTCCTACCTCAGCGTCCTGAGCAGCTAGGATTACGGGCATGTGCCACCTTGCCCAGCTGATGGTCACTCTTGCAGGTGAAGGCCACCATGCTAGAACCCATGTAAAGGACTGCAGGGAGCAAGAGCAGTGGTGCCAGGTGAACTCCATCACTCCCTCCTCTGATAATCAATCTTGGTCCAAGTGCTTAGGGTCACCATGGCATGAGAGCCTCTGGGGGCCAAAGCTGGGTTTGAGGAGGGTGTTGTGGATTCCTCTCGTGACCAGAGGACTCCCTTGTATGTTTTTTTCTTTCTCATTTACATACAGTGGCAGTGAGTTGTGGAATGACATGGGAGAGAGGATGGACATGCTACAGACTCAACAGAATGGGGCAGATATAGTGCAGAAACACCAGGAGGTTAGGGCCAGGAAGAGCCTCAGCCAAGAATCTGGTATATTTTCCTGTTCCTAGGAAAACCTGGGGACTTGCTAACTTAACAGGAGTGGTTGGGGAGGGGCAGTGCAATTGGGGCTCTAGTATAGGCTCAACTCCAGGGGAAATCAGGTTGCAGAGAAGCAGAAACATGACTGAATTACATTTCTCACTTTGCTCTTTCCCTGGCTTCCTCTAGACACCAGCATCATGACACTCTTAGGGTGAAGTAAGCAGAGAACCAGCACCAGTTTTGTGGGTTCGTGCAACTCACTTCTCACCCGTAAATGTTTAGAATCCGCCAGGTAGATCGCTTCACGTGAAGCTTTTGTAATAGTGTCTAAATCGAAGTCACAAGATGCATGTGCCTGTCTCCATATTTGGTTCCATTTTACCTTCATTTCTGCCACATCATTCTCGTCACCTTATGTTACATTTTCCTTTTCATAAATTCTTTCAGTTATCCATGCCAATTATCATGAAAAGAGCATGGTGCGATGGAGAGAACACTGGGCTTAGGAAACCCGGGATCCGCTGTTCACTCACCGCATGACCTTGAAAATGTCACTTCTTCCCAGTTTTTACATCTTAATGTGATAATGCTATCTGGCTATTTACCTGCTAGGGATGTTGTGAGACTGAGAAAGACAATAATGTGGAAGCAATTTCTCTTTCTAAGTCCCTTTCCATCTCTCCCCATCTCCCTCAGTTCCGGAGTTTGCTACACTCTTACAGATGAGCGAGTCTATTTTTCACTGAAATTCAAGTTGTAGAGGCATTTTTCAAAATGGGTCTGGCTGGAAGAGTATCCCATTCCCTAAAAAGAAATTAACATGATCATCCCTCCAGACTCAAAAGTTCTTTTATTGGAACTGGTACCACAAGCACAGGCATACTTCCTGGGATAAGAACCTGGATCTATGTCCTTTATGGGCATGTGGGACCAAGTACATAAATCTCCCACTTGGGATCCAATCCCTAGGTTTGTTGGGGCCACATATAAATTTCTAAGAAAGGACTAGCATGGATTTTCCTTTAGGGCAGGATTTCTTATTATTTTGCAAGTTGTTGTATCTTTAACTCCCAGAACACACCCAATAAATATCTGAATGAATGAATGAATGAAAATAGAAAATTTTGCCCTAGAATCTTCACAAAGACCTTGTACTGGGATTATCTCCACAGGCTCCACCCAGCCTTTTTGATCATTTTTACCCTGGAGAGGTCTAACTTTATCAAAACGTGTCAGTGTTTAAACTAAGGAAAAAAAAAAAAGACAGACAAAATATGACTTCCTTCTCTTTCCTCTGCTGTCACCACAAACACTGGAATAAATATAAAACATCATAGAAAAATCTACTCATATAAATTATGTTATTATTAAATATGTAATATAGAAAACAGACTGTAAATTACATATTATGTAACTAATCTTATGTAAATAAAATCATCTATATAAAGTTGTCAGAAAATAATGTCTCATTATATGCAGGTTGCCATTTAATTAACTCAAATTCACCTACTGTTGTGATACAGCTACAAAAGTGAAGTCCAGCTTTACTGTTGCAGAAAAAATAAGCCTGTAGCTCATGAAGCCTACTCTTAAATCAATCAGGATGGATGTCATTATTTCTATCACACCCATGAGCTCTGTTTTCCAGAAATACAAAGTCTGTAAGGGTTGAAAGGTGATCCTGTGCAAAGCAGTTCCCCCATCCCCGTGGTGCGATCCACAGCAAGGTTATGAAGAGTGTGCAATGTGAATACAAGTTTTTCAGGGAACCGAGTGTACACTGTAGAAGAAAAAAAAAAAAAACACTGCAATAAATCAACAGGGAAAATTTAACTCAAAGAATTGTTTGCTGGGTAATTGTTTACTGCAAAGGTGAAATAGAACTCTGAATCATTGCAGGAGGAGCAACTGCAGTGACCAACTCACACCTGGGGACTGAGGGACAACCAAACAAGGGAGGAAGGGACTCAGGCTGAGAGGGGAGCTTTGTCAGGCTGAGACCAACTTTGTGGTGTGGGAATGGCTGCTAAGTGAGGAGGAAGAGGCTGGAGTCATCCTGGAATGGAGCAGTGGAAGACTTGCCCACTGCTGCTCATGGAGAGACTGGCTTGCTGACTAGCAAAACAAAACACCCTTTCTTGTGCACCAGCCTCCTTGCCTCCTCCAGCACCCTGAGAGCTAACACAGAGCAGCTGGCCGAGGAGAAGCACAGGACAGAGACCAGCTTCAGTCAGTACCACAGAGCAAAGAAGGGTGCATTTGGACTTCAAGCTCAAAAATTAATAACTGATGCACCTCTAAAGGACATAATGGGGTAAAAATACATCTGGGTTTTATACTTTTGGACCATAAACCCTCTCTGCTTTCACCAGGCTGTGGAAATTTGCACAGTCTCTTTCCCACCTCCTGGCCCTGATTCTATTTTCTGGTATTAAATGATATCACTCAGGCCCAACCCTGGCTCCACATTAGCATAACCCAAAGAGTTTATATAAAACACTGAGCGTTTGGCAATCTGCATTTAAAAAATATCCTTAGGTAACTCTAACATGCAACCAGAATTGAAAATTTCTGTACTAGACGGTGGCAAGAAGTAAGGTTGCTACAAAAATAACATTTAAGGGCACTGCAAGCCTTCACCAGGGGCCCATGATGGAAAGGTTCTAGGGTAAGATGGATCTGTACCACCTGTGCAACACCAAGCTAGCATCATCTCCCTCTGCCTCAATTTCTTTCTCTATAAAATGAGGGATGGGAGGGAAATAAGATTTGTCCCAACTTTATTATAATGACTGAATAAGATATACTAGCATGTGGGATATTTAGCACCATGCTGGTGATAATTGTACTCAATAGGTAATATCTGTGGTGATAGAAGTAGAAGTTATTTTCACTTGCAAAGACCATTTCTGCATGATTTTCTCAAAATGGGTAACCACTGTGACATTTTGAACAAAGCAGAATGTTACAGAGTAAAAAGGGGCAAGATTTTCCAAGATTCAGAGTCAGAGTACAAGCAACTAATTATTGAGCATCAGAAAGGGGCAAGGCGATACCGAGGCATTGCTGGACATCTGGCATCCCATTCCATTTATCCTGAGCACTTTATAGTTTGCAAAATAGCTTCACATTCATTGTCCAGTTGACTTCTTACAATGGTTCTATAAGACTATTTGACTCAGTAATGAGAACTTGGTGGGGATTAACTTCCCTGGTTTTGAACTGCTGATCTCTCACTTGATGGCTTTGTGACTTCAGGCAAGCTGATGAATATCTCCAAACGTCAATAGTAACATTTGTGAAATGGGATTGTTAAGACAATTTCATGAGATAATGAATGAAAGGGCCTGGAATATAATAGGTGCACATTAAATGATAGTTTTGGATATAAACTGAAGATAAAAATATGCTTTCCTCTGATTTATAGGAGATTTCTTGAACAAAAAAAGCACACTGTTGTCTGTTCTGGGATTAGGGAATGATCTATACAAACATTAATCTAATCTCAATAAAATACAGACAAAAGAGAGAGACATATCTTGACATTTAAAGTTTCCATGGATGTGGGTGATTGAGCGGTGTGGGCAGACACATGTGGGCCATTTTGTTGGTGATGATGGGACCTCGGAAAGTAGACTGAGAAAGGAGGAAGTCCAAAAACTGGCAGTGCAGCAGCTCTGAAGCAGAGCTACTATTTCTTTAGTGGGAATACAACTTTGCTGATTGTGGTACAGCCCTTAGGAAGACAGACTCATGTGTGCGTGCGTGCGTGTGTGTGTGTGTGTGTGTGTGTTGTGCAGGCAAGAGGGAAAGTTTTGCAGACTTAAATGCCTTCTGAGGTGAGGTCATAAGAAATAGTAGTGACTGAACTAAACTGGAGAGCAGGTACTATCTGGAGGCATTTAAGTCTTAATGTTCCCAAACCTTGCCAGTTCAGGAAAGTCAGTTTTCTGACTGGAATCAGCTTTTAGGAGCCAAAATTTTGACCATTGGTTTGACTGCACTATCTGTTGGATGATACCAGAGTTAGGACAACTCGTCAACCAGGAAAAAAAAATGTGGGGGCAACTTAACTAATATTGAAGGTGGAGGGCCAATGTCCATGTTTGGTAGTCCTGTAAAGACCCCTGTGATATCAGATTAGTTTAGATCACTCAGATTATGGGGCATGTGCTTGTGGAAATTATAGTGACCTAGGGTTTGCCTGAAAGAGGGGGACTAATTTCCGGTTGAAGAACATTACTGTGGGTAGGTTTCCCTAAATGAGGAGGCTGGAGAATCAAGACATAAGCTATGGAGGGCTGAAAACAGAGGCACATCCTAAGAAAGACAAAGATTCTAAATTGGGGAGCAAGTCAAGTAATTATACCCATGAACCAACCTCTTAAAATAGCTTTAGCTTTTTGGTTTTCCTCCCATGATCATGGGAATAGTTATATTTAATGTCCATGTCAAATTTGAAGTTTACGTGTAGGATTTCCATTGGATAGACTAACTTTTCAGTATATCTATATCTAGCCATATGTCATGGTAATGTGCAGAATTACAGAACTGAACTGTGGTAGTCAACTGAAACTTTCTTATGTTCATTCTATAGCTCCAAATGGAGGAGGAAAAGGGTCCAGGAGTTCTCAAGGGTCCATGAAGTCAGTGGTGGTCCATAGTGAGATCAAGAAGAGCAAGGACAAAAACTGTAGCGTACAGTTAAATTAGAAATAAATATGAGGTGCTTTTCCCAGTGTACTGACTTAGTGGTAGTGGCTGTGTATTTTAAATCACCTGGGAAGACCTTAAATCACCTTGTGCCCAAAATGTAATCCAGAACAACAGAGTTAGAATCTTTGAGGGATGAGGCTTGAGGATCAGCATTTTAAAAATACCCAAATGACTCCAATATGTAATCGAAGTTGGAAGTACTGCTGGGGGTGAGGCCAGACAGATTGACATCTGGATTTAGAGGTAAGAAAATTGAAGCCCGTTGAAGTTAAATTGTTTGTCAAAGGTCACAGTGGCAGCTTCGGCATCACATTTTTGACAGGCTTCTCAGACTCTTTCAGAATCATCTTTCCAGAATTCTTTCCCATTCTCTTGGTCATTCTTGAATTCTCTGAGGAAGTTGCTTCCAGTGATAATTTCTATTTTTGAAAGGATTATTTTTGAGCTTGTAAAAGTTTGAGAAATGAAAATATAGTTCACCATTGCTATCTCCAGGTTCTACATTCATAGGTCCAACTGTTTGCTAATCAAAAATACTTGGAAAAATTGCATCTGTACTGAACATGTATAGAAATTTTTTTCTTGTCACTATTCCCTAGACAACATAGCATAACCACCATAACACTTACATTGTTAGGTATTGTAAATAATCTAGAGATGATTTAAAGAACAAGTAGGATGTGTGTAGGGTGTACACAAATGTGCCATTTAATATAAGGGATTAAGCATATGCTAATTTGGGGATCCATGGAAATGTCCTGGAAACAATTCCCCCATGGACTGTTGGACAACTACTTTCAAGTCAAATAATCAGGGTAGGTTCTACTGTTTGAATGATAGATGCTGGGAAAGGATGTCAATCCTGGAGAAGCCTGGGAGGCCCATCTTGCTGGGACAATTGGTTGACAAGGACATGATTGGATGCTCATTCAACCTTTTATTAGATTGGTCTTGTTGGTGGTCCCTTAGAATGGAACTCAGGGTGGTACAGAGGTGTGCAGAACACAGGTCCTCTGAGCTAGTTGATTTAAGAGGTCCCAGATGTTAGGTGAGGCAGGCAGAATAAAGAACAGATACCTACCAATCTCAGGAATTCTTACACACATATCATAGTTCGAGTCTTTTTTTATTGAAGGTGTTTTGATTGTGATCAGAGCTTTAATTAAGGACATAATTATGTCCTTACTGGACATAATTCAGATATTCAGATCCCACCAGAATTCAGATAACTGCTTTTAAGCTTTTTTGTTTAGAACTACCAGGATTTGAATGGAAGTCTTTCTCCTCCAATTTTAAAAAATGCATACATCTCATCAAATCATACCTACTGTAATAACTTTCAGATTCTTGTTCAAGCAATTCTGTGGCCCAAGGACAACTTGGGAAGTATCTCCAGAAGCAGAGAGAATCACTATGTCTGGAAAGAACCCTGGCTTTGTTAGCACTTGCTACTTTCTGCCATGTTCAAAGAGAAGGGAGTCCTTTTGTGGAGGGTGGGGGGGAAGGGTTGTTTGTTCATTTGTTCTAGTACAGAGGAAAATACAGGAGGAACTCTTGTAAAGAATGAGGTGATAGCTCCAAAGAGACAATTGTTGTCCTGGAAGATGTCCTGAGGCAGAGATTAGCAGGGCTGGCTCCCGTGTCACACACAGGCTCATTGAGGTCATAAGAGGGGTTCTGCTATTTGGTTTCTGTATGGTCCTGTCCAGTTCTAGGATTACAGGTGGAACACGTGGCTCTCAATAAAGTAAGGTTGAAATGTATTTTATTATTGCCATTTGGAATGCTAAATATATCTGTGCTGTGTTATCACCTGAAATATCTATGAAGAAGGATACTATCATTTAACTGGAATAATATAGAGATTGAGATATAGAAAAAAAAAATCATCCAGCATCTACAGATTAAGCTAGTTCTAGCTGGTGAACTGGAAATAGACTGGGGAGAAACACCATTCAGGTAAAGGCAGTAGTTCAAAGAACAGGCTGGGGAGCTGGATCAAGTCTTGCTTCTTGTCTAGGTTGTGGAGGATAATGATCATACTGTGAGTGGAACTGGATTTCTGTTGCTCAACTAGTGTGACTGGCAAGTTCTTGTAAACACATGTCACATTGGTTAAAATGAGGGTCAGTTTTCTTTCCTGATACCTCTAAGCAGACAAAGTATGCATTAAAGAGTAAATCAATTACCAATTTATAGGAGGGCCAATTTTAGAGGACAGAGGCACATGTTAATCATTAACTTGGGGATGCAAATAGAAAAATTCAACCAAGGGTGCCCCTATAGGATAAAATGCTCCACTTCTTTAACAAAGAAATTGCAAGGAAAAAGAAAAAGAACTGAGGGTGAACCTATTGATTCAAAACGGATTTGAGAAGTAGTAACTGTGTTGAACCTATTTGACTTATGACAGAAAAAGAAACCATGGAAACCAATATTGTTTAAGACAATTTTGAGATATTTGATATAGATGAACCATCACTGAATTTTTGTGATAATGGAATTGTGATTACATTAAAAGTCCTTAGTTTTCAGTGAATATATTGAAATACAAATAAAATGATGAAGTCATGGAATTTGTTTCAAGATGGTATAGGAAAAGGAAGCCAGTAGGGGTATGGCTGAAATAAGACTGGCATAACTTGAAAATTATCAGAGCTGTTCTGTTGGATATATGGAGATTCCTCATTATATCATTCCTGTCTACTTCTGAGCATATTGAAAATTTAAAATTTTTATTCAAAATTGAAAAGAAACCAAAAACTAGTTGACAATCTTATGTTATAAAGAATCTTATGGAAACTAAAAAATTACTTTTGATCATAATGATTTAAATTCCTCCAACCCATAACCAAGAGACTTCATCATCAGCTAGAAGAAACAGATTCCTAACCCAACTAGATTCCTGAGTGCAGAACACTGCTGACAACCAGAAGCCAACTAGGAAAGTGTTTTTCCCAAACAGCACCTTTAATAAGTTTTTCTGAACCACAATAAAGAAAGCACAAGGATCAAGAAAAAAACTCTGATTCTGGATTTTTTTTTTTACCCTGATAATTTGTGGTAGGTTTCTTTATTTTTTGAATATAAAGTGACAGAAATAATTTGCCATTAGAAAAGAGAAAGAATCTTTGACTATTTACAGTTTTTATACATCACAAAGTTTTTCTTGTTTTTATGTTGTCTTTTTTTTTTAATTCATTTTAATTTTTGTTCCTGCATCATTTGAACAAGTCCAAACTGGAAATCTATACAGCTCACAAAAAAGCCCTCCACCCAAAAGACCCCCCACCCCCACCCGACCCCAATGAGAAACAAGATAAATCAAAAGAATGAAATCAACTTACTTTTTTTTCTTTTAAGGTAAGTCATTTGCTTATATATATACTTGTAAGTATTTTTGTTTTTCAGGTTCAAACACCAAAATCCAAGAGAGAAAGGAAAAAATAAAAAGACCCAGTCATCCACCCCTCCCCCCCACTCCAGAATCTCAGTTGATCCCTACATGTCCAAAATAAGAAATAGATATTTACAGAAAACAAAAACAAAACAAACAAACAGAAGAAGAACTTGGAGGTGGATGGGCTGGGGATCTGAGAGTCAAGAGGAAGGAGAGCCGGCCCCAGGGAGGAGGGTGGGATCTGGGCCTCGCAGAGTGGAGGCAAGCCTGAGTCGTCTGTGCTTTCCCTGGCCAGGGCACACCACACCAGGAAAGCTGTGACCATTTCACCTCCGCCACGTGACTTTGAGAGGGTGCGGCTCTACAATTGCAACCCAACCCACAGCGGAGGCATATTTCATTTCCATCATCACCCCCTCACGCACTCTCTGTCTCACACGCACGCACACAACCATACACATGTGCATCGCTCATTGTGGTTAAGTGTAACTGTGACACTGTTGGAGCACTGGTTCCTGTCAAGTGCAGGAAAAGAAATTTGCCCTAGGGACTAGAGAGAGCCCATTGCCTTATTCTATCTCTTCTCTTATCACCATTGTAACCTGCCAGCTACCTCCTTTGACATACTCCCACAAGCATCAGGACTACTTTGAAGCATGAACGCTGGGTGGCCATTGGCAAACAATGCTCCTATGAAATTCCCTCTTCTCCATCAATTTTGTCCGCTACTTCTCACAGTTTTCCTTATCAAACGATTGCACTCCATCAACCAGGCATTGGAGTCAGCCTGAAGCAGGGGAAATTTGAGGCAAAGTTTTCTGCTCACCTTGGAAACACTGGATTTCCCCAGGCCAGAAAGCGAACGGAAGGAGATCCTGACGAAACTATCTCTGGCTTCCTTTGCTTCCCTCTTCCTTCTTAGATGGAGTTCTACGCAGTGCATAAAGCCTGTTGTAAGCCCTGACATTGGTTTTAATATGCTTCCAACACAAGAACTCAGACACGGCATTAGATGAGGCTGGATGAACACCAGCTAATCTTTTGGGGAAAATCCAGGCAGGACATGACCAAGCTGAAGCATTTACCTTCACCGTGGACAGAGAGACTGAGCCAGCGGCAGCAGCAGCCCCAAGATCTCATTCATGCCCTGCTCAGCATTCCATGGGATTTGGAGCACTAGTCTACTAGAAATGGTCAAGCAGTTTCTGTCTCTTTTCAGATTATGTCTTTTTTAAGGGCACAGAAAATAAAATAGAAGCAACTTATCATCTGTGCCAGAAGTACATGGAATGCTCCTGGGGAGAGGTTGTAGTTTGCTCTTGCTAAATAAATGCCTACACAGTGGATTATTATTTTTTTTCACTTTGGATTCTCCCCTAAAGTGTTCACTTATTCCCTTTTCATGCAGCTCCATTCAAAAATCCTTTCTTCCCTAACCCTCTCCTTATCTTCTGAAACTCTCCCTCAAGGTTTTTAAAGACTCTAATCATTTCCTAATGATCCTGTACAACTGTTCCTCTCAGTGACAAAGAAAAATACTAACTAAAAATGATTGGTCAGAGGAAACTTTAATTTGGCAAAACTGGGCAGAGGCAGAGCTGCTTTCCAATCCTTTATATTATTTTTTAAAAGATGAGAAACGAGTAAGGTAAGAAAGAACAAAGAGTTATGATTCCCCCAAGGGGACTAACTTATTGGAAGCCCTGAAAACAGAAAAGTCAAGATTTACTCTGAAAATGTGTTCTTTCCAGGGTCAACAGTCAATCCAGGACCACATTTAAAGACATCTATAAAAATATGCGGTGACCTACCACAGATGGCAGTGGAGTTTTTAAAGGAAGTTAAATAAAACAAATGTCAGACTGAAGAAGAGGCATTCCTGTTCCACATGCTGCTGGCAAGGCCCTGCCCTGGTGCTTGCCGCCTTACCACCTCATCTCACATAGACTGCAAGTGCCAACCCAAAATACCTGTAATCCTTGTCACCAAGCCCAGGACTCCTGAATATTCTTATTACTCAGACATTCACCCCCAGTGAACCAAGTACCCATCTAAGCTGGTTTCCCATTCCTCATTAGCTCTCTAATGACCTCCCTGTGACCCCATGATTTGCCACCAGTTACACG
The DNA here is from genome assembly GCF_902686455.1 of Sciurus vulgaris. NCBI lineage: Eukaryota > Metazoa > Chordata > Mammalia > Rodentia > Sciuridae > Sciurus > Sciurus vulgaris. The sequence goes on from NC_136465.1 coordinate 82,438,010, forward strand.
CCCTGACAATTTCTTTCACCTTCTTACTCTCAGTGAGCTTTGGCTCTTCCGTCAGAGCCCATAGACCTCTTCAGCAGCCAGCATTTCCTCTCATGCCACTGGGCCTGGCAGTGGAGTAGAAGCCTTCCTTGCTTGTCTTTGCCATTTTCAGGACATCCTTCCTTTCTCTTCCTTGAGAAGCCACACAATAAAATCCAGCTTGCAACACATCAGATGGTACTAGCTATTCCCTTTACTTGATGCAAGCATCAAGAATGTCATGAATTACCTCCCTAATTCCTATCATCATATGCATTCCTACATATGATGTTGACTTCAATATCTACATAATCAACCATTCCCATGTCCTGACCTCTCAGGTCCTTGACCTTTGCTCCCTCACAACCTTACCCTCCCTTACCTCAGCCCACCTCTCCCACTCCAGACACTTCACTCTCAGTAACATTTCACTTTCAGTTACCACAAATACTCCATAATCTCAACTCCAAGCATCCAGACCTCTGACCTGTATCCTAATTTCTAGATTATTCCTTCTCGGACCCTGATTCAATAATTCAGTGAACCTTGTCTGCATTTCCATCTTACCCCTCTTCATTACTGGTTATTCTCTAAAAATTCTCCTTTTTCTCTCTACCCATTATAGATTCCATGGCTTATCATTATAATCATTACATTGTAGTTGCCCTTCACTCCACATTGCTTGCTTCTTTCATAGCATTTATGTGATTAAACCCTGACCCTGTTTAAATCCAACTTACCACTTTCTCTGAGCAGTTGAATGTCAAGAATGTCAAGAAAATTTTGCAAAATTTCTATAAACTCGTGACCACAAGACACTTAAGTCTTTGGAACTACCTAGTATATCTCCTACGTGTTGTTCTCCCTCCATTCTTCCTATTGCATGACTTATTACTAAAGTTGGCTCTCTTCCCCATCCTCCAATACCCATTCCACAATACTCACTCTTAGCTGTTGAACTTTCTTGGTTTTTCTCTGAAAAATCATCTTTCAGAACAGATGTACAACCATCATCACATTCATCCATCCACTTGCATCTGTGCCTAAATAACACTTTCCCTCTTATTACTGTAAAACACCTAGTTAGAGCCAATCCCTCCATTTGTGCTTGGGATCCCATTCCTTTCTTCTCATCAAAGACAATATTACAATTGTCCCTTCTTCCTAAACCTCATTAATTTTCTCTCTCTACTGGGTCATTCTCATCTGAATAAAATGGGCTATTCTGCTCATCTTTAAAAAAACAAAGCCCTCCATGATCCCCACATCCTCATCTATCTATTGCTATTTCTATGTCTTCTTTATAGCAGAATTCTTAAGAGTTGCCTGTTCATGTGTTTCTACTTCCTTCTTTCTCACTCTTTTCTAAACCCATGCTCATTGTGCTTTTGTCCCCACCAGTTCACTGAAACACTTTTCCTGGACACCAGTGGGGTAAGGTCCATGTTTCCAGAGGAACTTCTTCACTCAAGGCAGCAGTTGACTAGCCACTGGCCACTTCTCCCAGCTCTAGTGCCTTATCTCCTGGGTCTCTGACTGTTCCCCAGTGCTCCATCCAGGGAACTCTATTCTATCTATACTCCTTTTGTAGAGTGGTCTCATGCCTTCAAATATCATTCAAAGGCTTACAAGTTCCAAAAGTATATCTTCAGACTCTACCTCTTCTCTGAACATCAGCCAGATATATCCAATTGCTTAACTGACATTTACACCTAGATGTCTGATGGATTTCTTAAGCTTATTTTAAAGATGTATTTATGTGGGTTTTGGTCTGTTTCCTCTCATCAATACATAAACATCAAGCAGGGGCATGGACCTCATGTATGTTGACTCTTGCAACCAAGGACCTAGAATGACCTGGCATGGGTTTTTCCACTTAATAAATATCCATGCATGGATTTACCATCTCTCAAAAAATGTTCTGAAACTGCAGGCTTAATCTCTTCCAAATAAAAGTTCCAGTGAGTGGACTTATGTGTGTCAGGATGGGGGTACCTAACACACTCACAAAAAAACAAAAACAAAAACAAAAAAACCCTGGATATTTATTTTTAACCAAATTTCTAAATAGTAAATGCAGAGTTCACTTTTCATATGTGAGAATTTTTCTTGGGTTTATTATTACGTTTTAATAATTAAGAAAAGACTCAAGTGTCATTAATCAATCACTCTCTGTCCCTCTTCTCTACTGTTGCCTAACTCCCAAGTCCCTGATGGCTACAGTAGATCTGATGGACGTTAAATATTTGGGAGGATTACTTAATGTTTTAGCTTTCCTGGTTTGCTCAGAATATATATCTACATCCTTAAAAAATATTTTATGGCTTAAAAGATCATGTCAGAGTCAGGAAATTTCATGTTAATATGTGTAAGACCAGGATTAAATCAATCTTTAAAATGCCTATTTCTAATCAAATCTACCAATTTCCTCTCCTGAAGTAAACAGTAATCAGATTAGAAACCTGGTGTTTTCACTGGGGATGGGAGGATAAAATTTTATTCAAAAGATTTTCTCTCTCAGAGGTGACCTAACTTTGTGATTCACAATCATTCCAAAATTGAAAAAATAAAAAAGGTTCAGCTAACTCTATTCCCATGATATATTCTGCTCTCCTCAGTGCCCTTTGGCTTCTCAAATTAAGTAAATGTAATCACAATGAGGATGAGTTTCTTCCACGCAGAATATTCTTAACTGCAGAATGAAAATCATGAGAGAAGCTGCCCTGCAGGTTTGTAGATGAGTTTTTGAAGAGTCAAGGTGCATTGCTTATCCGTGTCTTTCTGGACTAAAGCCTATGCCTCTTCCTAAAGTCGGTCTGTCACCATTTCTGAGCAATCAAGAGCAGCACCGCTTCTCCTCCTGTCAGAGTGCATGAGAGAATGTCAGACTAAACTCCTTGGGAATCCTCAGAGCATCAGGATGTGGTACCATCTTCTCACCTAGAGACTATTTTCTCCATATCTCCCCGCTTCCTTGCTTTTAGATTTTTTCTCAGCTCAGTGAACAGCATGTTTCAGAACAAAGCTTTTGGTCTGCGTCTCACTAAATCTATTTATTTCCCATTCCATTTCCCTTTCTCATTCCAGTTAGGGACATTAAAAAACAACATGCAACAACTCATTGACTGAGTTATTTAGAAAGATTTGCTTCCTTTGAACCCAGGGCCAAGAAGAGCTAAGAATTGTATCATGTCACCAGCATGTTCAACCTAAAAACCATGCATCCTCCATCATACAGATCTTGTGCCTTGAAAAAATTTTGAAAAGAGAGAAAATCATAAATGCCTCCACACACACGACAGTCATCTTAACCAAAGCCCCTGAGCGCTATCAAAGAAGTCACTTAGTATTCCAGAGCATCTCCCTCTCTTCCAGTAGAACTGCAAGGTTCTCAGCAGAGGGCACTCACTTTCCTAGCACTAGACTTTGAGTTGAAGCATCTGGGAACATTGCTTTTCTTGCTTGCTTATCTTTAGTTTTTCCTTCTCCATCTTTCCAAGTTAAAAAAAAAAGAAAAGAAAAGAAAAAGAAAACGCATGAGAAATTATGATCAAGAGCTTCTTTTAACAATGTAATCATTTAGATAAAATCATTTACATAAAAATTCAGTTTTAGAAATACATTTTTCTTTTCCTTTTTAAGGAAAAAAAATGGTGGTGATTGGTGATGAGGACCAAAACCATGAAGGCGAATCAAGAAAGCTGCCAAAAGGCTGGGAGGTAAGGAAGAGTTTCCATGCAAGGAACCTGGAAGATTATTTTCAGCTGTAAAATTCACATCACAATGACTAAAAATAGGTATTTTGGTCATTCTTCTGGTATACTTATCGTTCTTTCTGGTAAGTACCAACCACTGAAATTCATGTTGGAATCAGGAAAGTGGCTCAAAGAAGAGCTATCTCTTTGATAGACAAAGTCTCCAAAGACCATTGCGATTAAATGAAATGAGCTGAGTCTACTCATCTTCATGAATTTCCATACTATATTTTGCCAGTAAGATGTTTGGTGATGACCAGATAGGTTCTTTTCCACGTGGCAAAGAAAATGAATAAAGAAATGAGGATCAAGATCTTCTTTTAACAATCTAATCATTTGGATAAAATCAGAAGGCCATACATAACTGTACCAAAAGATGAGAGTTTTGTTCTTGGTCTAATTTATCTCCTTGGGAACAGAAGCAGATCCAGCCCATCCAAGGTTGAGCAGAAGGTGCTGTGGAGAACAGTGATCCTGTGGCTTGTTGCATTGAAGGAAGGGTACTGTAAAACTCACAAAGGCTCCAACTTCCTGGTTAGGTTGGAACATGTTTGGGCTTCTACGTTTTTTCAAGAGATCTCTCTTCTTCCTGGCTCAGTGTTGAAACTCTGGAATAAGAATTCTTTATCGAGTTTCTAACTTCCACCAAAATATCTGGCTTCATCCAACAAACCTTTCCCAAACAGAGTTATACATTCTTTCATGTAAACTACAGAAGGGAAGAGGCCAAGAAGAGTGAGAGCTGTCTAGGTGCCAATGACCAAACTGACAAGCCTGGCTTGGAAAGAAATTAATCCATAATATTGGAAGAATTACTTTCTCCCCCAAAGTCAGTGGGAAAGAGTTTAAGCCCTTGTTGATGCTGTTGCTTGGAGAGTCCTAGGCTCTGAAATTAACTTTATCCTCATGCACCTTTTCACAGGACACCTATTTACCCAGGCCCATTACAATCTACACAAAATAGGAAGGCACACTGATTTTGAATATACTTTCAGTTTAGTGGTTTCAGTCTTGAGCAGATACAGACTTTCTTTCTGAAACTTCCTCCATCATTCTTCCCTGAGTAGTACTGTCTGCGAGCTGTGCTTGAGGATTGCCTTTTTCATTTCCACTTTAATATTTAATACAAAGCACAAGAGCTTTGTGGTTTCAATTAAATAATTCTCTGTTCATGCCCTTAGGGTCCCTATGAATCTTATTGCCCTCCAACCCCTCAATGAATATAGCTCTAGCACAAGACAAGGAATGGTTATTTTAGGGGAATAAGATTCTCCAAATACTTATTAGCTCTTGGCTCGGTTACTTAACATCAAGGTGCATCATGATCCACGTATCTGTAATGGCACTTTTAAGAAAGTCAAAGTCACCATGGAATAAAGGTTGAATAACCTCTGTCTCTCTTTATTAGCTTACTATGATACCATCATGATTTCACGTCACCTATCAGAAGGCAAAAGGGCAGGAGAGAAAGGATGTTTGTAATTGACTTGATTCTAAACTTTGAGCTTAAAGAGGGCTTAGTTGCCCTGTTTCCCCATCCCCCATGTATGGAAATAAAAGTTACTTCCTCCTTCTGACCATATTCTTTCTTGAAACCTGGTTCTGGGGGATACATACACTGTAAAGTTGATGGTATAGAAGACTCCTCACTCACTTTTCTAAGGGTTTTTCCATCTTCCTTACTTCCTCCCCAATCTATCCTCTAGGAACTGAATGAACTGATTTTTTTTAAAAGGCCTACATTAAGCTAGGGCACTTCTTTCACTGTTATTGGTATAAGCAGAATGCTCTGTGCATAGACCAAAATCTCTTCTGTGGCACAAACTAGAAAAAGTCACATTCTCTTTTGGAAGATGGATTACTTCCTAGCTTGATGCCTCCCATCTGTGAGTAGGTGGGTCACAAGAGAAAATACCTATAGGATCCCCTGATCTGGAGGTACTTAGAGAATTCACTATTACAATCTTGGGGCAAAATTCAGGTCTTACTAATATTCTCAGGAGATGTTCATTAGTCTTTGGAACACTCATGCTTTCTTTCCTTGAGGATTCAGGCAGCCAATAATTACTTATGAATCTGTGGGATATAGGTCCTCCTTTTTGGAATTCATTGCATATGAGACCTGCCTTATATTCCTACTTATGTTTCTAGAGCTCCATGCCTTAATCTTGGAATAAGGTTTGCCATGTTTGAACTTGACTAAGTTAGAGGAAGAGATACAGAAGATTTTAAGAGGCTCACCCTTGCAGTTGCCCTCCTCACTGTGGGATGACCCAAACTACTGACACCTTCAGAGCATCAGAACGTCCCTGCACACATTCCTGAAGGCTCTCTGCCCCATGTATTGCTTTGCAAGAAATCCTCTGGCTCAGATTTTTCTTGAGCTTTTTATTTGTGTGGTTTACATTCTACATACGTTTTCTGAATAATGAAAAATATTCACAATGCCTTACTCACAAAATCAAACATTTTTATTTGATCTTCAACTTTTCTTCACTACAGAAACATTTCTACCCCTTTCTGATTTTTAAATTCCTGTTCTGCTCTTGACCCTTTCAATTGATGTCTGTAGACTCATGTGGATTGAGTGTATGAGTCTGCATGTTGGGGGACCTGTGAAGGAGTCAGATTCATGGAAAAGATTTGACTAAATCTGCCTGGCTTTCATGACTCTTCTCTACTGCTAGATGCTGAAAACAGAGTACAGTGGATAATTCAGGCAGCATTATTGAGTTGGACTTGAGAGTTAGAAACTCAGACAAGTTTTGGTTCTGGCAAAACTTTTCAATGCAACCTTATCATCGGACTTTAATATGGTTCAACTTTTTCATCTGTAAAATTAAAAATCATATTTCCATGTCAAAGGAAGCCATTTGGAGAAATGGAGATGGCAATTAACCCATATCAACATACCAACTACTTCGATTTACTCAGAATGTAGTATAGATTCAATATGGTGGGGACCTAAGTGGGCTGCTGGTGATCCTAGAAACTCCATCCTTCTCCAGGAAGGGGAAGTAGAGTCATGCTAGAAACTGCTATAGCTCAGGACCTTTTTACATAGGAATTAGGATTAAGAATGCTCAAGGAATGGCTCTCCACATTTTTTTTTTTTGTTTTGGTCATATCTCTTGTGTCTGCTACCTACCAAGAAATAACCAAAGTAAATGCCCTGATCATTGAAGGTACCCAGGGTTTACAGGAGCAATCTCAAAACAAAGTTATTCTCTTTTCTGAAATCCAAGTTCCCCAGTTATGTACAGCAAACTCCATCTTGGTCATTGCATCACATCAGGATTGATGAAACTGGACTGGTTGGGCTCTGGTTTGGAAACACTAAAACAATGCACGTTCAAGCTCTGTGCTTTCTCTATTTCTCATCCTGATGCGTGTGTGTGTGTGTGTGTGTGTGCGCGTGTGTGTATTTGAGGGGGGAGACTCGGAGCCCGTTAGAATATAAACTAAGATCCATACACTGAAAGAAAGAAGAGAATGCAAGAGATGAAAGGCAATGAAGGAAAACACAGCTGTAAGTGCCCTGGTTAACTTTTCATTTATATCAAATGAAGAAAGGGCATTTTTACTATCCTGTTTTTCTCAAGAAGACTTCTACCTGGATGCTTCTCTATCCTCCTTGTTTTCTTCCTGTGTGAAGTCTTGATATTTTCCCTGTTCCTGACACTGGGAGAGGTAGAATACAAAAATTACTGAGTCTCCCAAGTCACTTATACCTATTCTTGTCCCATTGAGAATAGACCTTTCCACCTCCACTCATGATGCTTCCAAGAGATGTGGGCACATGTGTTGTGAATGTATCTAAGCAACAAGACTGTCTGTTCCCAGGGAGACTTGTTTCTTCTTCTCTATCCTCCTAGCATGGATCCATTAATGGAACATCAGAAGACTGCATGGATTTCACAAGGTAAAATAGGACAGTCAGCAAGATGAGTAGGTTGTTGAATACAATGGAACTGCGCCTTTTACATAAAGCCTGGATATTTCTGTCAAACCTTGAGGTGTCAGTGATCCACATCTAGTTAGAGCAGAAGAGAAAACACTGGCTGGAAGAACACAGTATGTCTTTCCATCCAGTGCTCAATGCACACTTTCATCTACCATAAATTAATTGATACTGGCAATTGGGACCTATTGCTAAGACTGTGCATGCACATATGTGTGCTTTTGTATGTGTGCTGGGAAGATGCACAAACATGCAAATGCTCATGACAAAGAGATTGCTTAATTACATGCAGTTGTGCTGTTTGTGAGTATATATTAAAGCAAATGATGTCATTAAGAGTATAACTCAGCCAGAGGCAACATAAGGGAATAGTGTCTGGTTTGCAGGTGTCCCTTTTATCACATTCAAGGGTACCATAAAAACAGCCCTTGAATTCAAAAGAAAGTGATCAATTATAATTAAAATGTGATGATGACAATGACAGTTAACTACACAGACTGTTTTAAGTAGGACTGAGGTTTTAGGCAGGCATGATTTTCTTTTTCTTCTTAAGGAAAAAACATTGCCTTTGAAAACAGGTGATAACCTTATATAAGAGATGCAGGCAGTTCAGCATACCGCATTTCTGCAGCCATAGATCTTGGCACAATAACATCTGAGAGACTGTGGGTCTCTTCTTGCAAGGGGGACAGATGGAACAGTGGCCTGGTGGCTTGGATTCTGTGAGTGGGGGTGTTAAGATGAGTTGCTCCCTCTTTGCCCAGGTTGGTAATTGAGGGCTCTCTGAGTGCTACGGTCCAAAGAGTCTGGGCACTGGCCAAACTCCTTATAAGCATTTGGAGTTATGGTGCAGAATTATGGTTGGCTCCAGATCCCTGACTTATCTCAGGGTAGGTACAATTCTTTACAGAATTGCCCTGTTTGCCCTGCCCTGTTACCTGCACTGGAATTTTGGATCAAACAATCTATAGTCCACAAGGAGTGTTGAAGTCAACCCCTAGAAAGTGCTTCTTCGTTTTTCTTCATTTCTTATCTCTTGTCCTTCTGCCTTTCAAGTCATAAGCAAAATATGGAGGAAATAAAAAGGGTAATTCTATCCTCAGTACAAAGATGGAAACAAGTTCAAAGTTTAAGGTCAGCTTTCACTTCCTGGTAGTGACTAAAGGAATGGAACTCTGGGAATTCATCAACTTTGGCTCTTGCTCTTGGGGGTTCTCTACTTCCTGAAAGTGTCATCGAAGTCAGTAACTAACAGCCTCTTAGTTTTATTTGTGACAAAAAGGGAGTCTTCACTGTGTACATCCTGTTCTTTTCCTTCTTCATATCCTCCCTTACATTTTACAGGTATTTATGGCAAAAATTTGACATAAATACTTTATGGTAAAAACTGACAAAACATTGGTCCAACAGAGATTCATGAATGTCCTTCTTCTTTTACAGAGAGTGGCTGCCTTTGAACTCTTACAATAGCTATGACCAGATTATTTGTTTCATTATTTTAAAAAATGTCTCATTTTCACTATAATGTGAAGGGTTTCAGTTTAAAACATTAACCATTCTCATTCCCAGGATGAGGATCATGTAGACCTAATAGGACTTTTGGGGAAAAAAAAAAAAGTTATCCCTCTAGACTTAATTTTAATTTTTACTAGGTATCTCCCCAGTTGTCACAAGTTTTACCCCAGCTTGCCAATAATAATTTCTCTACCCCCTCCTGTCTCAATGAAGAATGGACTTCGTTTGCTTTTTGAAAAAGAGACTTGTCACTGCCTGTAACTTATTTGAGTTTGGTTCTTTATAGTATGCTTTAAATTAGCACACAGTGGCAGAAGATGCCTCCCAAAGGGGAATAATTCATGGCCAATGACATATAAGATTTACAGAGGAGACTGGCCAGGGGAAGGAAAGGGAGCTTTATTGGTTACCAGAGCTGTTTAAGTGAAAGGACAGCATCAGCTCCAAGAGTTTCTTCAGAGAGATAGAAACTGACAGTGACTGGAACGAATAGGTCAGATTGCTTAGTAGAACCATGGGGACAGGGAGAGGGTGAACAGGGTTCAGAGAAAAAGTAACGGGGGTTATAAAGAAAGAAATGATGCTCTCTTCTCAAGGCAATGAATTCCTTCATATCTACAGAGAAAAAAGTAGTTTAGAGACTAGAATTTTCTCTGAACCTGCTCATTCAAATCCTACTTTATCTTCATTTGAAACACATAGGTCAGCAGTAATGTGCTCAATTACCAGAATTCTCATCTTCTCTTTGAGAGAAGGGACCCTGCAGATAAAGCCCCAGAAAGAGTAGGAATTATTCAGAGTCTAAGAAAGAAATATCATCAAGATAAGGTCACGAGCAGCCCAGTTTCCCCAAGTCTGATTTGGCATAGTCGTAGGTGTGGAAAGTAGCAGCGTACAATATATTTAAGTACATCAGTCCTACTAGACCACCACCTGGGGTCCAGGAGGTTGTGTGATTAGTGAGTCCAAATTGTGGCAAGACCGTTCTGGTACTGTAAGTGATTAAAAGGCAAACAAGCTATACACCAGATCGAAGACACCTCAATCCAGCATAGGTCAAGTAGTTAGACCAAGTTACAGTAGTGAAGTTACGGCTCCCCTCAAAGCATCTGAACAGCTCCTGATACCTAACATTGATCAATATCTGTCATGACCTTCCCTGTCACTTATTTTATTTGTGTACATGTACCATTCCATACACTCTACTAACCATGAAACAGTTACAGAACAGTTTAAAAGAACAAAACACAACTTAGAAAAATCTAAATTCTCATTGAAAATAATAATTAACAAGGAAATGCATGTAAGCAGTGTATTGCTGTGATCCTGTGCAGAAATCAATATATGGGGGAACTCATCCTTTAAGTTTTACTGCAGATTCAAGAATCCTGTAGGCAAAATAAAGTGACTCCTTTTCAATTATAAGTTATAATCATATCAAGTATTTGCTACTGCCGCTCATAAACAAGGTGCTCTGTTAGGTGCTTAGGAGATAAAAAGATGAATAAATAGCTTGGTTAGGATCTAGCAGGGAAGATGAGATGTAATTCATATGACTATGATATAAGTTGTTCTGTGATGGCTGCTACTATGGAGACACAATAACAGTGTCATGGGCATTTTTTAATGGATGGAAGATGAAGAAAAATAGATGTGGTGGCTATTTGTTTTTGTCTTTGAAGATTTATATAAAGGAAATGTGTATTATGTTAAAAAAAAAGGTGATAGAGCATGTAGAGGAGAGCATTTGGGGCAGAGGGAACAGTTTAAAGAAAGACACAAGTAGGAAACTAGTGGTACAAGAAAGCGAAGGGACGAGCCTGTGATTTAGATTGTCTGGGACATGGAACATACAGAGGCAAGTAACAGGAAGTTAAGCTTGTAGGCTGGAAGACTGATAAGTGAAGCTCAATGAAGTTTTTTTTTTTTTTTTTTCCAGTTGAAGTTTAACATGATCTGATTTGTATTTAGGAAATGAGTATTGAGAAGAGTAGACTCAAATATAAATTTTTGGAATAGTTCTATAGGTTGTTGAAATCATCCAGATCAGACGGGAGAGCCTGAATGAAAAGGGAAAACTGGGAAACTTCTTGGGGTAAAAATAAACAGGCTTCTCAAATGGTTAAATGTACAAGGCAAAGGAAATGAAGGAGGCAGAAGTGCCTGGGAAAATCTTTACTTTGGTGACAGAAGGACTGGTGATGCCATTAACCAAAAGGGTCACTTGGGGATTATGTTGGTTTGCAAGGATAGTTTTGAATATCTGGGTCAATAAGAAGTGAGGTGATTGGGGATATGTGCATTAGGCTGAAGAGAAAGTAAGGTCTAGTAGTGAAGATTTTAAATTCATCTTCATTCAGACTCATTGAAGTTGTATAAGACAGAAAGATTGCATGGAGAGAAGGTGGCAAGGGTCAAGTTAGTCAAGACCGAGGAAGAGTAGCAACCAGTGATGTCACCAAGGACCAGAGAGCTAATGTTGAAACCAGAATGTACTGCCTCCTAGTGGTTAGTTGAAGGTGGTGTCAATGAGACTGAAGAGCAGGGAAAGGGGATTTAAAAAAAAAAAAAAAGGTCATCTCGGATTTCTGGATTTTGGAGCAAGAATCTCATTGGAATTTTACCAGTCAGTAGTTTATCAATAGACAGATAGGAATAGCCCCATTATAAAGCCATGGGTGCTAGGTAAGAAGTGAAGAAAGAGAAAACACCCTATTGAGAAATTCGGAAGTGCAAAAGTAGACAGAGATAGGACAGGAATTCAAGAATCTACTTGGATTGAAAATGGATTTGTCCTTAGAGATAGTTTTAGGGTATGGTTTTTGTGATTGTGGCAGGCAGGTGTGTCAAAGGGATTAAAGAGAAGTGCTACTAGCTCTAGTGCCCCTCAGAAGTGGTTGGAGATGATGTCAGAGCATGGAGAAAAGGAACCGAGTTGAGAGGGAAGTGGGGAAAGATGAGTGAAGGACAGGAAAAATTGAGAGGTAGAGAAAAGAGGTTACGTGAGAATTCCATACACAGATGTCTTTTCTTGGTAACACAGCAAAAAATTGCCCGTTGAAAGAGAGGAAATGAAAATGAAACAAATTTCACCAGCTTTTAGAGAATGTGACATGCAGTCAACAGAGCAAAAATAAAAAGGATGTCCAAGCTGGGAGAGTACTGGTGAGATGAGATGGACTGATTCTGTGCTCTTCAGCATAGGTCTAAGGCTTCCCCTTGGAGATGGAAGGAATGATGAAGGAATGGGATATAACATTAGATAAGCAAAGCAGGTATGGTCAGCAAAGCAAGAGGAGAAAGAGATTGCTGGTAAGAGCATTGCTGATATGGTGAACGCAGAGTCACTCGTGTGTTCCCACGACCCAGAAGGGAAGTAAATGGAGCCAGATGTGTTTATGCACCAAACCAACAGATGGGCTTAAAGGAAGGAGGATGAGATATAGAAAGTCCAGGGTTGTGGTAAAAGAGGGAATTTCAGAGCAATATCTCTGGGAGATAAGATGATTACAAAAGAAGAGGTCAGATGAGGTCATGATATGAAGTTAAATCTAAAATAACTTAATTAATATTTTAAATCACACCCTGAAACCAGAAAATATTAAACCTGCACGGTTTAATATGCATACCTCTTTATATATACATAATACATACATTTAAATATTTTGTACTTATGCATTTATACATTCAATGTCAGTATAATATACTCCATTTTAAAAGCTGTTATTTTCCTCCCAGCACTAGCCCAGGGACATAGTATGTGCTCAATAGACATTGGTTTAATTGAACTAATATATTTAACTAGAGCTTTTATTTTTATTTTATTTTTTCTTCAAAGTACTGGAATCTGCTCCATTCCATGAATCACAACACTAAAATGATTGCAGATAAAGTGTAAAGTGTGGAAACCAAATCTTTAAAATAACAGTTTTATAACAGGTTGAGTGTTAAGCTTCTTGATTGTACCTTTAACACTTGTACTGAGTTCCATTTCTTTCACCTTTGCCATTATAAATTTTCATACAACATCAGAGTCCCAAGGCTAGGAGTAATTCTACTCATCTATTCCACTTCCCACCTTCAGTTCTTATCAGGAGCCCTTACCTTCATAACTATACCAGAAATTATATTTTAAAGCATGCAACCATGCCAGCACCTCACTGTGTTGAACTCTGAAATGGATGCAACAAGGATACCATGGCAGAGAAATGTGGAAAAATGTTAACTTTACCCCTTGATTCCCAGCACCACTGTGCTGACCCAACAGTCTGAGAAAAATTCTTTTTTCTTGCTTCAGTATTGTAAACGAGAAATCCTAACCTCCACCAATATGGGAAATAGCACTGGATTTCATTTAAGGTTTTTGGTGGGGACCTTTGTTTTGGGAATAGATGGATTATACATTTTAAGTCACAGAATTCATAGGAACCCTCAGGGGTTGAATCAATACAGCTGAAATGGGAATGAGGGTGGGACATATTCAGACATACTCTGATTTTATATTATATAGGAATCCCCCAAACTAGAATGGAATCCTAGATCTAGATCAAATTAGAAGTTCTTAGACTGACTAATCTGTACTTTAATATTGCCCCAAATATCTGATAGACCTAAAAAAGAATTGCCCCCAGGTTTAGTAGCACCTGATAGTCAACTGGCTCCTTAACAGTTAGTATGGCATGGGATAAGTGGGTACCCAGTATGCAAGTGGAAAAGCATAGAATACAGGACAACCCAGTTAACTGGAAGATTAAGTGAACTGGGACAGAAAACAGGTAACACATTCATTCAATTTGATCTTCTAGCTGCCTACTCTGTATCTTGTAACAGAGAAGCATCAGCCTTCACAGAGTCACAGTCCTTAACCTCTCTATAAGATACTGAATTTCTAAACTGCACACTCATGTGACTATACATTGTAAACAATTCCTAACTAGGAATCCTATCCCAGTGTCACATGAACCTTGAATAAAAGCAGGTGGAGATGAAATATGGTTTTAATATCTTCCCTTCTGGAACATGTATCCTTGCTCCCTGCTGTTACTCTTGGTGTTCTCTGCTTTCTCCCTCTTGGATCATCCCTTATTCCCAGGAAAAGGAATGAGAATCCTAATGTAAATTAGGTGTTTAAATGTATAAATCCCTAATATGGCTTAATATGTCACTTTTCCTGGGTTTGCTTTCATTTAAAATACATCTGAGCAGCTCAGTGTTAAAGCAATAAATCCGCCTGGGAAGCCAGTAGTTGGAAAGCCTTTTTGGACCTTGAAATCATACCACGGACACAGACCATTTGTAAGGCTAGACCCACTTCAGTGTGACTGTCTACCTTGGCTGCTTTTCCTCCATAAAAGTTCCTTAGACAGGAAGAAGAGTCTCTGCACTCAAGTAAAGAAAGCAAAGTCTCTACCATAGCATTTAGCAGCCCACTGAGCACACATTTCCTATATGGCTTCAGGTTCAGAGAGCACAAACAGTATGGCCACAGTACCCAGCAACGCCTAACACATTCATCAATGGCACTGCAGTTACATCATTTATGCGCACATCTGAATCATTCCTAACATACCAAAAACAGACATGCACAGCGCATCAAGCAATGACAGGGCCTTTTTAGAGAGACCATGATTAAAAAAATAGAGTGAGTTCAGGAATAGCCTTTCCAAAGGCAATTACCCAAACAATCTGGTTATTCTGTCTCTAAATCTTGAACTAACTAAAACAAAACAAAAAGACAGAACAAACCAAAAACAAACCCTAGCTCTTAAATGTGCAGGTGACCAGCACTCTGCAGAGAATTCTCCCTTGGGCAACTCCTGATGGCCATGGAAGACTGGGCGGGTGATAATCACTTAACTGTATAGACGACTCCTATTTTATCACATTACACATGCGTTTTGGCACTACTGACACCACCAACATTTAATGGAATCATTTGGGACTTTTCCCCCAATCACAACATGGCTGTGGCCAGTACAGGGAATATACATTAAAGATGTCTCCCAAATTCTGGCTGAGGATACACAGTGACAACTTTTGAAATAACAAGGTCCACTGTACATGCATCACTCTGAAGGGTGTGCACATTCTTGACTCAGGCATATTCAAGGGTCAGGTCACTGAGGCTGGTGGAAATGCTGAGATTTCAGCATTGCCACTGAATGGAGTGATGCAGAACCATACCCACTAACCCACTTCCAGAGTGGAAGGGAATGATAGAAAGCACACAAGAGAGAAAGAACAGATTCTGAAGAACATTGGAACACTAAGCGCTCCTGAGGGTATCTGCAGAATCTCACAGTTTTGGATGGATTGGGTCTTGGTTCATACCCATCTGTGATACAGATGGGGCTTACTGCTGAATTCTTCCTCATGCATTTTACTGGCTTGTTATTCTGAATTGAGCAACACCTAGAAATTGACTATGTTTAGCCTTCCTCTTTTTAAATTTTCTTGAGCAGGCCACGAATGTCTTACTTGGTCCCAATTCAAACATCCAGTGGATAAAAAATGATCAATTTGAGCCAAATAAGGGGTTCTGAAAATGAAATTATCTGAAAACTTCTCATGAGAGAAGTATAGGAAAAAATGCAGTAGGTTGGGTAATATGCAATATGGACTTGGAAATTTCATTCTGTGGTAGAGAAAGAGAGAGAGAGGCTGCCACACTCCACAAAGCCAACTGTCCAGGGAAAGACTTCTATTTGTCTGGTTAACCCAAGATCAGGTTATAAACACCTGATGTGAGGCAAATAGCACCTTCCTGATGGCAGTAATGAGGACAAGGCAAATATAAAGCCACCTTTGGCACCATCCCTCATATACCCACCATCCTACTTCTAAAACTAACTTCAGCAATCTTTCTAAAGGAGTCATCTAGCCACTGGCTTTGAGTGGATCTGGTAATCTTTCCTAGCAAAGCATGGGAATTTCTAAGACCGGTGTCAAGTGCTACCCCCTGTAACCAGATGGCACATTCTTCAAAAAGTCAAGTCAGTGGACATTTTCTGGGTGTGGCTGTAGCACAGATTTCTAAGGGTAGGGTAGGGGGTCAGGGTTAGGGCCCAGGTACCAGGAAGAAAAGGGTCAGGTGGCCAGATGGCTGCTAAACACCAGAGAAGGCTGCTGGGAGATTCCTCAGGATGGAGTTTCCTGAAACCTCTTAGTCACACTGTGAATGGAAGGTTATTAATTTGACCTCAGTTCTGTTTCAAACCCTTTTGGAAACCTTTGCGATGCTAGGTACTGACAGGGAAAATCTGGTGCCACCAACTTGTCTTTGATGGAGTGCTGGTACCCTATGTCTACCCAGAAGACTGGAGTCAGACAGGGCTCTGATAGGAGCCAAACTGGACCCAGCAAAGCCCAGGCCAAATTGCATGAACACTTCTCAAAGATCAGCAGGAAGACTGGTTTGCGGGGGCGGGGCATGAACACAAACTACTTTCCCCTGGCTTATTCACCATAGTGGCTTCCATTCACATTCACTTTTTCCAGACACCCTGAAGCAAAAGCCATACAAAACAATTTCCCCAACGGAAAAATGAAAACCTGTAACAAAACACTGTTTTCCCCCTCATTCCCATCCCCACCCCACTCCCTCCAGCCCAACACCCTGAATACTCACAAGAGAACACTTTATCTATACAAAATTAATTAGAAAACAAAATATTTACATATGAAATAAACACCATCTTGATTTCTGTCACCAGTGGAGACTGACAGAGCCCCCTGTGTTCTAGATTGCTGTTCGCTAGGATAGTTGGTTTGGTTTTTTTTTTTTTATTTTAAAGGGGTGAGGTAAGAGGAAGAGTGAGGGGATGAGCCCCTGACCCTTGGACAGAGCCAGGGTGAAGCGATGTTTCTATGGCCCTTCTCGTTCTTCCTCCTGGAGACGCCTCACGCCCTCTGTCCTCTCTCTCAAAGTCTTTCCTTGAATCTAAGGTAAAGCACTCCGTGCTCCTCTCTCCAAATCTGTGAGAGGTTCAGCCCCTTGCCCCCACGTTCATTTTAGAAAGAAAACAAAGCATTACAAGGCCTTCAGTTGGCTTTAAAATGAAAGATACTGAGGTAAAAATCAAGGAGGAGGACGGGGGACAGCAGTCGAGGGCGGGGAAGGAGGAAGGGTCGTGAGGCAGGGCGATCAGGAAGGCAAAGAGCAGCCCTGGAGTATGTGACGTGAAGAGACATGGCAGCTTCCTTCCAGAGGAGGATGAGCACCTTTCTGGTTTATGTGTCCTGTGTGCAACAAGGCGATCCTGTGGTCAAGCTTCCAAACAGACCCGGGGCTCTTTGGATGCCACCCTGTTAGAGGAGGATGGCAGGACAGTGGAACTGACCCATAGAATACCCCCACCCCAAGTTCCAGGACCGGCAGTGACAAATACTCATTTCCCTTCTCAATTTTCCAACTTTTAGTGAAGGGGGCATCACAACTGCCAGTACCCTCATCCTTGGAGTTTTACACACACACACATACATATATATATATTTACTTTTGAATGGTACAATCTGAGAGGGAACAGAGGTGTTGCAGGAAGGTGGAAGGGCTTCTACCAAGAGAGTTCCCACTGGGCGCAAGTCACATTCCCAGGGAGTCAGGCCCAAGGAGGTAGTGCGAGAGTCCCTCCCGCCTACCGTTCCCCACTTCCGATTCAATTCCCTTCTCTCCAGGCCTCCCGAGCAGTGCTCACGGGGGCAGGCTCATGCTCTTCACTGTCTGTTCCCTATCAGTTGTCATCAGTTCTGGGGGAACAAGCCTGCTTTTCTAGCTCCAGGCTAAGTAAGAAGGGATCAAAGCATTGAAAACATCCCCCTCTCTCACTTACCCTACCGCAAATGACTCCCCTCTTTCTCAGATCCTTACTGAGCTCCTCCCCAAACCTTGACCAGTTGAGGGTCTAAAAGCTCAACAGAGCTTTTTGGAGTCTTTTGCTCTCAAGTGTGGGCAAGAAAATTATGGCTGCTTCTGTTTCCCTTTAGCCTTCCTAGAAAGTTCTTGGCGCAAACTAATGGAACTTACTGGTAATCAATGAAAAATCATTCTAGTATCCTGCTTCTGTAGGATTGTCTCCTTTTCCTTTTTGTCTATAGCACAGCATCTTCTTTGTCAAGAACTTCCATTCCTCATTCAGGAAGGTGAAGGGGAGAGACAGCAGACACTCAGGTAACATATGGCCATCTCTGTTTGTATATAAGCCAAAATGAGTGCATTGCTCAGGGATATGGAAGGAATCAGCACAATGAGTCAAGTTGCCTTCTCTACATTTAGAGGCACCTGACTGCCCATGTGTGCAAGTATACATGGACATACATGCACACATGATCCCCTGCTGTTGCCTTCAATGCACCACAGAACACTATAAAGTACTTTCTAGTTTGTTCAGGAATCCCCTCTTCCACCAAAGACCTTTCACTCCAGTTCACTATTAATGAGTCTCCTGGAGTTGAAGCAAACTTTTTTTTTTTTTTTTTTTTTGGCTTATATATAAACACACAAGGCCTCCCACCCTCTGTTTGGCACACCATCCCTAGGCAGATGTCATCCACCCAATAGAATTTAGCAAAAGCCTCTTTTCATTCACAAGCAGTATGCTAAATGGTCTCACTTAGATGCTTTTGCTTCCTCACCTAAACAGAAAGATAAGTTTGGGAAAAGCTACTCCCATGCTCACATGGCCTCCTTTTGCTCCTCCTGGCTTCACTCAAGGTAGATGACAAAGAGCTCTTCCTTCCCTGCTAGGAGGAAGCTCGCATGCAGTACTTCCTTTCTCCTCTGCACCCTCCCATGCTGAGAGGGCTCGGTTCACCCTCTTATGGGAACAGGAATGGCACACAGATCTGGGGAGGAGAGAACTGTGAAAAGGAGGAGAGATGGTGCTGGTCACCAAGGTTGCCTTCAGCAAGAGCCAGAACTCCAGGATCCCATAAATAAACTAAAAGAACAAGAAAGGAGCAAATGGGAACCAAGTTCACCCCGATCCCCTCTGTGACATGCGCACCACACGACCCGCAGCCCTACCCCTCCCATACCCACCTTAACCTCTCTCTTCCCTCACTCAGACATCAGACTCAATACTAGAAAGTTTCTCATAAACATGCCCATTGCTGGAGCCATTGAAAGCCCTGGGGTTTTTGTTGTTAGGCACACAGGGGTTGGACTGGTTCCCTATACAGATGTCCTTCTGGAAACGGCCTGGCACAGCCCCATGAAGGGCCGAGACCACCGGCTTGTTGGTGACAAGGGCCCGGAAGTCCGGCCTGGCTTTCGACGCCCCTGCCACTGTGGGCTGCCTGAAGAAGTAGGATTTGCTGCCATGGAGCAAGCACTGGTCGTCCCCAAAAGTGGGGATGAAAGGGTTTTGCGTGACCCGGTCAGGGTAGAGCGACTTGCTGAGCATGTAGCTGCCGCCGGGGTTGTTGTGGTGGTGGTGTCCGGCAGTGGGCACTGAGGACTTGTTGTTGGCAAAGGTGCTCTCGCCGGCTGGCATCTCAAACATGTGGGCGTAGGGGCTCCCATCCAGGAAACGGCCCTTGTCTTTCAGGCTCACGCTGCGCGGGGCCAAGGCGGCTTCTTCCTTCTGCAGGTCCACGAAGGTGTCGTAGGAGTGCTGCCGGCGCAGTTTGTTCCGATTCTTCTTCTGGGCCTTGGAATTAGTCGGGCTCTGAGGATACTTGGTGGTGGAGGCGTTCGACGTCACCGCCACAGGGGCAGCCGGTTGGTCCAGTTCCTGCAGGGAGTTGTCCTCGCTGATGTCGTACAGGTTACCCGCCTTCTTGCAGGCCTCACACCGGATGCACGCCTGCCTGCCCGAGTTCTGACCTGCCACCGTCGTGGAGTAGTTGTGCAGCTTTGAGGGGCAGCTGCGGCAGAAGTTGCCCCCAGACCGGTCCTCCCAGTCCACGTTGGTCAGGTTCTTCTCCCAAGGGGCTGGCACCCCGCTGACCACGCCGTGTTTGTCGCCCGACGGGTGTTTGAGGTGAGACCTGTTAGTACAGGGCCCTCCTCCGCTGACGGAGTCGCGCTTAAAGTCATCACTCCGCTCCTTGTAGATATCGGTCAGGTCCACGTGCTCCCAGTGAGGGGAGTTCTCCTTTGTTCGGAACTGGTCCAGGTAGAAGTCCCGTAACCCTTCCTTGTCCCTGAAGTAGCGCTTGTGGTCAGGGGAGCGGGGCGGTCTGCGGCGGTAGGCCAGCTCAATCTCGTCGAACTCCCTTCGGGACTTGGCCGAGGCCGGCCGCTTCTTCAGGCTGTCCTTGTACTGCTGCTTACGCCTCTTGGCTGCATTGCCCTCGATGTTTCCATAGGTGACCGTGTGGGTGGAGATGTCAGAGACGTCTGAGCGGATCAAGTCGTCATGGCCACTGTAGCGGTCGCTCTTGAAGGAGAACTTGCCGTACAGGTCACTTAGCTGGCTGTGTTTGGAAGAGGGCAGGCCAATGTCCAAGGGCTTCTTGCTGATGGACCTTGGCTGGGTGGTGAAGGGCGGGTTGTCACAGTCGTAGAGCCCGTCGATGGAGCTGGTGCTGCCAATACTGTGCGGCCGGTGGTGGTGGTGATAGTGGTCTTGGTACACGTTGCTGTCCTTCAGCTGCAGATTGCCAAACGTTCTCTCCACTTCGCTGATGTAGTCACTGAAGAGGTTCTCCTCGCAGGGTGGGTTGTTATAGGACTTGCAGTCGGAATGCGTGAAGCTGCGGCGGTGCTCTGAGATGTCATAGACTGATGACTCGCGGCGGATGAAGTCCAAGGCGCTCTGTGGTGAGCCATTCACACCAGACAGGTTGGCCATGTTCTTGGCGGTGCGGAGCAGGCGCAGGATGTTGGAGTGTGTGTTGTTCATGGTTGCAGTGGGGGAGTTCATCACAGATTGGCGTTCTTCAATAGCCACTCCATGAATGCAGCTGTAGATACCCTGAAGCAAAATACCACGGGACAGATTAGATCCGGGGAAGCTAAAAATGACCATAAACTACGTTCTACCATCAGGAATTATCTAAAAGTCAGAGAAAGCATAAAGCGGACAGTTTCATCTACTCTTACAAGATGTAGCTAGAAGATTGTCTGAATCACCCCCTTGAATTCAGTGAAGTTCATTTCATGAGCTAAGATTAGTGACCTGGCCATCAGAGAGAAGCCTTGGCTGTACCAAGTCACTTGAGCAAATAGACTGGAATCATAGAACATGACGTTCTTGATTCAGCTCCACCACTGACTTGATTTTTCTTCCTATGCCCAGATTTTCACATTTTAAAAACAAGGTCATGATATGAACTCACAGCAAAAAAAAAAAAAAACAAAAACAAAAACAAAAAAACCAAAAACAAACAAACAAAAAAAACATTGTCAACCTTCTGGAAGTAGGTGGCAATGCTTTACAGACACTGAGGATGCTCTGCTCTGGCTGGTCACTGCTGATGGCAGCAAAGCACAAGGGAGCTCAGTAGCTCACAATTGCCACTCTTTTCCAGCTTTGACAAAACTTGAGCACTTTTTAGAATGTTGGTCACCATTTAACAGCTGAACAATTCTGTTCTTTGTCAAGCACGAATCAAATTCACACAGAGAATTAGGACGCCCGGGGTCAAAGAAGAATTTTTCTCCTACTGTGCCCTACACCATGGGAGGGAAAATTGGGATAAACATCAGATACTGAGTATGAATAAATAACTCCCTTGTTTAATTCTCTCATTTATTCTCTCTTTAACTCCCAGTTTTCTTCTTACACTTTATTGTTCACTTAATATTATCATAAATAATGTTTTATCAAATTAGCATTGATAGAAAGCTTTCTATGTACAACTCTTTGTATTGGGCAGTGAAGAATAGCAAGAGAAGGTATTGAAGAGGAGGTTTTGAATTGTGACTTTACAATAAGGGAAAATAATTCGGAAATGAATGTTCTCCCATGGATAGGGATAAGAGCAGAGAAGGTTAGAAGGAGTATGCAGCTAAGTGGAAAAGAAGGGAGCCTATTGTCCCGGGGGGCATCACAAGGTCAAAGATCTTCAAGATACACTCTACTTTTCTTCCTTGTCCTACTGTGTCACCCTTCTTGTCTATGACCTGGAGAAAATGCCAAGTATTTTTCATCTGTAAAGGGACCAATGATGTCAAAGAGTACAAATGGGAGTTCTATTACAGGTCACCAGTTTCCCCTTCTTCTGTGATTGCCCTGTCTGGGGCCTTGGGGAAGAGCTTGTGCAGTGAAACAGTATGGATTGGAGCTGTAACCAATGCAAGTTCCTTTCTCCTGTTCCAGTGCTAATGAATGATCTGAATCAACTCAGCCAGAGGGGAAATGGAGAAATTG
Source organism: Sciurus vulgaris (assembly GCF_902686455.1). Taxonomy (NCBI): domain Eukaryota; kingdom Metazoa; phylum Chordata; class Mammalia; order Rodentia; family Sciuridae; genus Sciurus; species Sciurus vulgaris. Next base: position 82,460,572 of record NC_136465.1, read on the forward strand.
TTCCCTATCAGTGAAATACTACAGGAAAATGAGCAAAAGATGAAACGATTTAATGAGAAATCCATTTACTTTCATAACTCCATTTGAGGCAAAGTTGGTCATATCTGGAAAGTGGACCTCAATCCCAAAAGGTATTGTGAGTTGACTGCACATGAGTGAGCTCCACAACCTTATTAATAAAACTTAAAGAGGTTCACTTTGTTTTTTGAAACTCCTGCCTATGAGCTGTTGTTCATATATAAAACTCTCCCTGATGTCTCCCTTTAGACTAGGAATGAAGAAGTGACCTAAATAAAGAGTAACCTAAGAGTTAATACTCTTGCTCCAATTAAGGAAGTTTCTAGAATATAAATTTCTTGTGAGTAAGAACTTATTTCTGAAGGTCCTGTTAAGCTCTTCAACTCTTCATACTCCACTCATGGTTAAAACATAGGATTAGTGAGACCACCATTAATACATCTTTTATGTTAGAATAAGAGAGAGATGTTTCATTCCATTGTTTACATAGAAATGTGATTCTTTTAAAGAATTAAATTATTATTATAGCCTAAAAAGAATTGACTAATGATGATGAAAACCATTTGGAGAAAAACCAGACTTTCCATTTTGATAGATCTGGCAGTTCTTACTGAGAAACAAATGCCCAAATCCCACATGGAAAAGTATTTCTTAAAGGAAATATAGTATCACCCATCTTTTTGGTCCATTTGAAATATCACAAAAACTCCTAGTGAAATGCATGATGTAGTTTCTTGCTTTAGCAACATAAGGCTGGAGTTGGTGCCCTTTTGGGTCTCTCTGTTTTGCACAGTGCTAGGCTAAGCTATCCTTAACAAGCTCTAGGCATCTAAATCAAAGCACTTACTCGGCTGATGGAGAAGACCATGCCAGGTTTGCCAGAACAGACACCCATAAAGCAATGCCGGAACTGCCAATAGAAAAGGTGTTCACAGATGAAGGTGATGAGGCTGAGTGCCATGGCTGCCCCCAACATGTAGAAGACACCTGCCATGTTGTCAATGTCCAGCTGGCTGCTCATGACCTCATTCTTCTCATTGTGGCAAATGCCAGTGAGCCAGAGAGCTTCTAGTTCTTCCATCTCCCCTGGAGACAGGGCAGAGGAAAAAAAAAAAAAAAAAAAAAAAAAAAAAAAAACAGAGAAAGGGGGAAGAGAGGAGAGAAGTAGAGAAGTGGGGGAAAGAGAAATATTGAGAGAGAGAGAGAAATATGAGAGAGAAAGAGATAAGGAGACACAAAGAAAATGAATAGAGAAAGTTAACAGTAATTTTATTAATACCATTAAATATTAATTCATCAATGTATTCAATAAGTATTCAGTGAAAATGTAATAAAAATACTACAGGTAATTCAAAGACATGATACATTGCCACTGCTCCCCTTTACCTGCCCAGCGTTAATTGATATACATAAATGATCAATATGACACGCTATCTGTTATGCAGGCAACAAGAGTTCAAATTAGTGAAAGTAATTTGGTGGATAGAGGGTGGATAGTGGGTTTTCATGGGGGAGGTAGTTCCTGGGATTGAGCATGATGGATGAATGAATTTCAGTTTATATTTTACAAAAAGGCACTCGAGGCAGCAGAAATAGCATGATCAATGGGAGGGAGGTGGGAAAATACAAGCTTGCTTAAGAAGAGGCATGAGGAACAGTTTAAACAGAATAATAGTCAGCAAAAGAAGCCAAGTGAAAAACACTGATGCAAGAATTCTGAGGATGTCAGTGTCAGAATAAGCACTTTGCACTTTATTATATAGACAGTGAGAATTAACATAATCAAACAAGTGATTCAGAAACTTGCTCTTACAATTGCACAGAACAGACTCTTGGCAGGGAAAGGAGAGACAGAGAGATCAGCAAAGAGACTGATTGGTTCCCTAGGGTCCCTCAGATTTACAGATTTGTTGTTGAAGAGGAAAATACAAATATATAACAGCAAAAGAGGAGTAAGTTTGAATAAAAGAAGACCACCCAAATCATATCTGCCTGCTTGTAACACTGCTTAAGAATACTTTGATTATTTTGATTCTGTCAGATTTCAATGATCTTTATCTACTTCACTGGATACTAGGAATTAGAAAGGTAGAAATTCTAGACAGACGGGAAATGAAATAAACCACGTGCCCTAGGATGCCTCTTATCCTAGACAAGCACAATTCAGAAAATATCATGAAGAAGACTGTCCATTCCAATACTTCCAATTTGGCTAAAAATTTGGACTTTGTATAATCTGATTAAAACTCTGGCAACTTCTGCAAATCATTTCTGGTGTTGTTCTTCCTCATGAGTACAAGGCTCCATTTTTGCCTGCAAGTGACAACCCTAAAATTACAGAAGCTCTTACACCAGGTCTTGGAAACCCTCCAGCTCTACCCCCCTGCTCTTTTGATCTTCATACAATCACTTTTTACACAATCAAACTATGCTCTTCCTAGCAAATGGAGCAGCTGACTTCACCTGGAGTCTGGGAATCTACCTCTGGTTTTCTGCTTCTGATCTCATCCCTAACAGCAAAGATTCTGCAGACATAATTTAGAGAACCACTTGGCTGATGGTCTGTGGAGCCATGTGGAGTGAGGCTGCTCATCTGTAACTGGATTAGATTCTGTGAGGATGACAGGAAGAGTAGGTGCTTTGGATAATAAAGTGATAAGAAATGCAGAAGACAAGGGTATAATGAAACAGAAGAGATTTTTCTCAGTGCAAGTTGGCTGCTCCCTCTGCTGCCAGAATGACACAGGCGAGTGCCTTATGGTGTCTGCCTTTGTGGACCCTGGGCCTGCCTCCTAAGTATTCCAGTTGAAAGAGCAAGGTAGGAAGAAGAGAAGAAAGAGTAGACAACCCTGCCTTCATTTCTCTGAGCACATAAAGAAAAGAGTCCTTCCACAGTTCCAGTCTATTTGGGCCACATGTGAGATGACTGGTTGGAACATCTACTACCAGTCACTCCTACATTATTCTGGAAGGTCTGATTATACCCTGCAATCTTGAAACACACCTCTTGATCAACTTTTTTCATCTTCTCCCTCATCCTCACCCAATATGGATTGAATTGTGCCCCCCCCTCGATGATGTATGTGTTGAAGTCCTCACCTCCAGTACCTTAGGATGTGATTTATTTGGATATAGGGACACTGCAGATGTAATTAGTTAAGATGAAGTCATACTGGAGTACAGTGGTATCCCAGTCTAATATGAATGACCTTAAGAAAAAGGCAAATTCAGACACAGACATGTTCACAGGGAAAATGTGCACACATGTAGGATGCCATGTGAACATGAAGGTAAGGATCAGGGTGAAGCTTCTACAAGACAAGGAAGATCAAATATTACCAGCTAACTGTCAGAAGCTAGGGGAGAGGACTAAAATATTTCCCCTCACAGCCCTCAGGAGGAACTAACCCTACCATCAGCCTGATTTATGACCTCCTGTCTCCAGAACTGTGAGACAGTAAGTTTTCGTTTAAGTCACTGTTGTTATGGCAGCCCTAGGAATCTAACATAACCTCAAATTTCATCATGTACTGTGAGATATTTTTTTTTTTTTTTTTTTTTTTTTTTTTTGCAAATGCACAGGTTCAAGGAACAGAGATGGAAGAAGGGTTGATATTCTGGACTAGTCGTTGGTGAAGAACAAATGGGCACTTTCCCTTTCTTTAACTCACCATCTCCAAATAGCTGCAGGATAGCAAGGTCCACCTGGCGCTTCCACCCAGAGTCTTTTTGGATGGCAATGCCATAACCAGTGGAAGCGAAGACCTTGCCACTGCCAATGGTGACCAGCTTGCAGCCTTCGTCTCTGCCCGCCATGTAGTTCAACACTGCTGCATCATAGATGAAGGCATCCAGCTTCCTGCACAAGAAAGAAGCAAACAAACAAAATCCAGAGGAGGAATTTCAGAACAAAACTACCTATGGGGCCATTAATATGAGGCAGCAGGGTTTTGGAAAGCTATGTAGAGAACTGGTTCAAAGTAAGGCTCAAGTTGGACTACTGCCAGAATCTAAAACCTGAATCCCAGGCTGTTCTTTATGTGATTTCAGGTTGAAAGGAGGTGATCTTTCCCTCCCACTGGGAATGATAAGAATGTACGTTGGGCCCGAAGCCAACTCATAAGCTGTGTCTGAAAAGGAGAAGGAGTAAAAAGGAATCAATAAAAATAATAACAGAAATAATGAGAAGTAAGCACCACAATGATAACAAATAGTATGGGTAAGATTTATATAACATTTTTCATTTCTCAGTTCATTACAGTCCAGAGTGGGGATAAGTGTAGGTGTATGTGTTCCAATAGATGTGCAATGCTATTTTTGTGGTCAGGAAGGTTCCAATATTCTGTTGTACAGCACAAGGACAGAGGTGAGTGGTCGGGGTGATGGCAGCACAGGCTCGAACAAGAGCAAATGAGAGATTACAAGGGAAGGGAACACATGGAAGAACTCAGATCTCTGAAATTCCTAAGCAGATAAGGACTTCATTCTGTGTGCTCTCCTTGACAAGGTAGGAACACCTAGAGAAAGGCCTTGGAGTAAGGGCAGGAAGGCATGAATCAAAGTTGAAAACCAACATTTATACACAACAAAGGTAGAGGAAGGAAATCCCATAAAACCCTACAGGTAATAGGGAAGACTGAAAAGAGAAAAACATATCATCCCCTGCACTTTTGCAAAGCAAGTAGTCCCCCCTTGAGAAACGAACAAACAGAAACAGTCCTTTCTGCCATGATAAACCATGGGCCATTTTATAAAAGGTACCCTAGAGAAAAGTGGAGACAAAGCTCTAATATGATTGAGAGCTGGGGTTCAGACTACCCAAAGCTGACCTACCCCAAGTCCAAATCGAATCATCTGAAATCTGTTGCAGATTTATTGATGGTATAGTAAGTAACCATGTGCCTTTGTGACTTTCAGACCTGCAGCAGAGGGACATTGAGAGGAAGTCCACCTGCTGCTAGTCATCATGTGACAAGGGAGAACAGCTCTAAGGTCCCTTGACCCCCAAATCCCAACTTCTATAATGCCTATCACTTTCCACAGGTCTTGCTTCTGGACACCAAATGAGCACAGGGACAGTTGTAATTCATGAACTCCTTTTAATGGACAAATACTCTTAGAGCTGGGTCACAAAGAATACCAACAAAGGCTGGAATTGGAGATCAGTCAACACTTGCTTACTTTTTGTTATCTAAAAGCTTTTACACTTTTTCTTCTGTCTATAATACACCAGAACCATCATTTTCATATCTTAGAGTATAGGTTTTTATTTCATGAGTAACAAATGAGTCTTATCCTTGACTCTTCCCTTCTATTTTTCTTTCTATTTTCTATTTTCTTCTATTTTCCTTCTTTTTTTCATTTCATGGTTACATTAGTATAAATAGAAAATAATTTGTAAAGAAAATGCAGAAGTAATAGCATAGGAATCTTTGTACATGGGCTTGAATCACATTGTCAAATATAACTTGGAGATCCATAAAGAGCAAATAAAGTCATCTTTGATTTAATGTTATGTGGTGTCATGCATGGTATACTAGTGCATCTGATTCAATACTTGTTTAATAGATATGAGAAACATATCAAACACTCTGAGATGGGAAGCAGTTCTTACCCTGTTTTCAGGGAGAGCAAAGCATCATCCACACCCCTCTGGTTGAACTTTCCCATGTAGGCATGCATTTCTGCATAATTATTGCGAATATTCCTCTCTGTGCTGCCATTGGGCACAGTACCAAAGCGGAAAGGGGGTGAGAAGTCATTAGGTCTCTGGAACTGGGGAGAGAAAGAGAAAGGGAGGGAAAGAAAGAGATAGAAAGAAATAAAATGCTTTAGAAAATGTGAGGAGACAGTAAGTTAGCATTAGTGGGTTTGTAATGGAAGGAATCCAACTGTAATTCACCCAACACATTAGTCCTCACTCAGGAGCCCACGGCAATCACTATCTGGAAGTGGACTTCAATTCAACTCAATTTAATACATATTGTTGAGAGATTTCTATTTGCCCAACCCTGACTTCACTCTATAACCCCTGTGTGTTCCTTTTATGCACACTGCACAATACCAGGGATGATGGGCCAGCTAGCATAATTGTGGTGGAATAGCCACCCTTCTTTTTGAAAATTGGAAATATCTGCATCCAGGCCTCTTAATTTAGGAAACTAAATACATTGTCATTGTACTATTAAGGCTATAGGGTCTCAGTGAGGTGAGTTATATTGTGTTCCTAAAGATAATGCGTTGAGTATCAAATATATTTTGCTAAGAAATTTTCTCTTGACTTTCAGAACATTCAAAGCTCATATTTATCCTACATGAATTGTATGATAAATTATAGAATTACATAGAATTTAGATTATGTTTCTCCTCTTGCTTAAACTCTGAGAGTGGATCTCTAGTGTCTACCATAAAAAACAGAAATCTCTTGGATTTTCACTCCATGACACCAGTTTTATTTCTGGTTATTACCCTGGAATGATTAAGTCTTTAAGTTGCTTTCTGAGCACATAATTGTTCATTTGCATCTTCATAGTCTCATTGTTTATTTCCTCAGCACAAACTCACCCTTGTCTCTAGGCCAATTCATGTTCTTCATTTCAAAATATCACTCAAAGCAATTTCTCCAGGAAACCTTCTGTGGATTCTTTCTTCTATCAAGTTTACCCAGAGTGATCCATTAGCACTTGTTATTTTGTTTTGGATCACTGTAATTCATACTAAAAATTCAATTACTCTCTAAAAGTTCTGGCTAAGTAATGAGAGCTAGTCTCTGATGTAGTCATTAAGAGTTCAAGGTCAAGATTGCAACAGATATGAATGGAAGACCAGTTCTGCCACTTAATACTGTATAACCTTGGAAAAGTAACAGAAACTCTTTATGCATCATTTTCTCATCTGTAGGGAGTTGATAATGCCTAGTTTTTAAGATCTTTGTGAAAGTGAAATTATATAATGCATCAAAAGTGCTTGATACAACACCTGGTATACAGTACATGCTCAATAAATGCTATCATGTTATTTTAAATTCATATCTATGTTCTGCATTTCCTAGTAAACTTTGGGCTCTTGGTGATTCTTATTCTGTAACTAGAGCAATTATCATATGGAATATGACCGGAGTAGCTCTTCTGTGCCTTGGCATAAGAAAGACAATAGAGTCCTCTTGATTTCAATACTGTACTAGTTACCTGGGAGATATATTTGAAATCAAACCTGCCAATTCAAGAAAACTCTGAAGCTTCAAAATTACCTGGACTTAGAAGTTATTCCTTTCCATCTCCAAATAGGGGTTGTGGGGGGGTTCATAGGTCACAGAACATCACAGCACCAGGAGCCATAAATGGCCATCCTAAAAGCAGTCGGTGTGGCCATAGTTAAAAGTAGACTGGTGCAGTGGTGTTGGCAGTCTGGATGCATCAAAAGCCCACTGACTGCAAAAGCTCCCCCTTGGACTCGTCATTTAAAATTTTTGTGTATTTTTTAAGTCTTGTAATTTTTAAGTTAATAAAGACACTATAGAAGATTCGAAAAATGTCAGAGCTGAATGTGCAACACCAGAACAATTTGTCTAAACTTTTCGTTTGACAAAGGATGAAACTGAGGCCCAAAGAGGGTAAGTAATTTGCTCAGTATCACACAGTGGCAGGGATCAGTGCTCAACTGTCCCAAATAATAGTTGCCCCTCGTTGTCCCCAGAAGACAGCAAGCTTAACGTAAACAGGGATGTGCTTTATTGGAAGAGAGAGACACCAGAATGCTTTGCATATAACTGTTGGATATAACATTTCAGATGTGTGAAGAAAGGTAGCTTCCATATCAAAACCAGAGTAGATAGCATGGTAGGCAGCAATGTAACCAAATAAACCCCCTTCAGTCAGTAAGTCACCACTTTGTTAGAGTAATGACAACTGATGCTCACAATGACTAAGCTACCCCAGGCCCAAAGTACTTTGTAAAACATCAATAAAACTTGTAATCCTGTCCAACACATTTCAAGTATAAATTTTTATACTTTAGCTTTCTTTTGAGAATTGGCAGTCTGTGCAAGGTACATGAAATAATTTTTGATTAATCAAATGGAATTCCAAACTCAGAGTGCCTCACTTCCTGATGAAGCTCCAGATAGAAAATTTCTATACTGTTCTATAATAATTTTTAATTTTAAATTGTCTTTAGATTTATAGATGTTGTTTTATAACTTTATTCCTAAAGAAATAAATGAAAGAAATGATAAACTGTCTAGAATAACATGAAAACTTTGAAAAGGAGAAGCAAAACTGAAGGAATTATACTACATGACTTCAAATTTTGTTGTAAAGCTTCAGGAATGATATAGGCACTGGCCCTGAGAGAGGATCATTGTGATAGAAGATGGTGCCCACCAACAGACCCACCCATATATGGTGCAAGGGCAATTTAAAGCAGATAGGCTAGTTCTCAGCAAATGGTGTGGAAATAATTAGATATTTGCATGCAAAAAAGAACCTTATTCCATGCCTCAGAAGACGTACAGAAATTAACTCAAAAGTAAATTGTATATCTAAAGTGTAAATCCTAAAATTATAAAACTTCTAGGAGAAAATCTTTGTAACCTGGATTTAGAGAAAGATTGCTTATATACAACACTAAACCAAACACAATCCACATAACAGAACAAAAAACCCAACAATGACCAAAAGATCAAAGATAAATTAGACTTCAACATTAGGAACTTCTCTTTAGAAGATGCAGTTAAGAACATGAAAAGATAAGCCACCAACTGGGAGAAAATATCTGAAAATAAATTAAAGCTATTAAAAAACAAATTAGATAATAGCATAGCAAGACTTACATAGTTTAAGTATCTTTCATAAGAAAATAATCAGAGAAACTAAAGGGCCAGTAATGGGAAGAATGAACTTCACACAGTCCTGTGGAAAGAATCTGCAAATACTTTGGATTTAAGTTTTGGCTGTCTCAGGCCAGCTGCAGGATTGGGGTGGGGGGGATTATTTATATTTGTGGAGCCCCATGTGTCTGGAAGTACTGTTTTAATGAATAAGATAAAATGAAAGAAAGCACTTAACACCACATCTAGCACACAGTGGATTCTCAAAATTGTTAGCTGCTTCTTTGGCTAAGAAGTTCTAATATCTAAAATTGTCCTATGTAAGACAATGTTCCCTTAGATTGAAAAGTCTTGTTCTCTAATTTGTTCCTTAAACTAGGCCAGTCTGGGGGCCAACAGGGAGAGCACATTGCCCCAGAATTAGCCAAAGCAGAAGCAAAAGTGAGCTGGCTTTTTCTTTGAAAATTCTTATCCTCCCTTGATATGATCTGTGAGGTTTAACTAAAACACAGATTTTTAAAAACTGTCATTGGAACTTGAACTTTAGGAAAATTCACATTCGTGAAGAACTGTATGTTCAAGGAGGCCCATGGGAAAGAAGGGGAAAAAAGTTTTCCAAATATCTTGATGCTTCCAATAAATGCCCTTGTAATAAAACGAACCCCAAGCTGTAAGGCATTATTGTTTAACTTGAGTGGCAATCATTGCTCTTTGGTTTGGAATAAAATTTAGAACTGTTAAGAACTAAACTGTCTTAAAATAGGACGGGAAGAATCTTTAAAAAGAAAAAAAAAACCTTAAAAAATTAGAAGAGAGAGAGAGCCTACAGATTGGGAGGAAGTCTTTACCACATGCACCTCAGATAAAGTATTAATCTCTAGGATATATAAAGAACTCAAAAAACTTAACACCAAAAAAATTAATAAATAAATAAATAAACCCAACCCAATCAGTAAATGGGCTAAGGAACTGAACAGACACTTCACAGAAGAAGAAATACAATCAATCAACAAATATATGAAAAAATATTCAACATCTCTAGCAATCAGAGAAATGCAAATCCAAACTACTCTAAGATTTCATCTCACTCCAATCAGAATGGAATTATCATGAAAACAAGCAACAATAAATGTTGGTGAGGATGTGGGGAAAAAGGTACACTCATACATTACTGGTGGGAATGCAAAATGGTGCAACCATTATGGAAGGCATATGGAAATTTCTCAGAAAACTTGGAATAGAAACACCATTTGACCCAGATATCCCACTCCTCGGTTTATACCCAAAGGACTTAAAATCAACATATTACAGTGATGCAGCTACCTCAATTTTTACAGCAGCTCAATGCACAATAGCTAAACTGTAGAACCAATGTAGGTGCCCTTCAATAGATGGACAAAGAAAATGTGGTATATATGATGGAATATTATTCAGTTCTAAAGAAGAATGAAATTATGGTATTTGTTGGTAAATGGATGGAGTTGGAGAATATTATGCTAAGCAAAATAAGCCATTCCAAAAAAGATGTTAATTCACAATAATGGGGGAATAGGAAAGAACAGAGTTACTTTGTATTAAGTAGAGGGGAGTGAAAGGAAGGGAAGGGGCTTGGGGTAAGAAGGACAGTAGAGTAAAACAGATATTATTACCTCATATTCATATATGACTGCATGACTAATGTGATCCTATAATATGTATAGTCAGAAAAATGAGAAATTATACTCCATTTATGTATGATCTATCAAAATGTATAAATGCATTCTACTGTCATGTACAACTAATTCAAACAAATTAAAATTTTTTTTAAGAAATTAGAAGTCCACTATACATGGGGCATCTAAAATGAGATTAAAAATCTCTGTCTGATTTTAAAGTAGGGAATTTTTTTTTTTTTTTCAAACAGTAGTCCTTATTATGTTTTGCCATCAGAGGGCTTCTTGAATTTAGGATCTTTTTCTAGGCATGACTCAGATTGGAATTACTAAAACAGATTTGGATAGGGAAAAAAAAAAACACACAGAAGAGAAAAAACTTAGGAATTAGTCCCATTTCACAGATGAGGAAATCAAAGCCTTGGAGAGGTTAAGTACATTGCTCAAGGTCACATGGTATAGTGGGACAACATGAGATGTGACCCCTGGGTGCTAAGTTAGTTGCCAGCTCAGATGCAGTCAGAATAGTCCTCCTTCTGCCTGTTGGGGAGAGAGCCACACACTGTAACAGGGACCACATGGCGAGGGTCTCCTTCCCCTTCTAGCATATCAGATGTTAACTCCCTCCGTTTCCACTGTATTCAACACATGGCTCCCAGCAATTACTGTAAGCACACACTTGCACAAGGGCAAAACAACCCCAGAATGTTAAGGGAACTGTAATCTCACTTGATCCTCCTGGAGAGCAGCCCTGAATCACAATTCAGCCCTCTGAGCGGCTCAGATTGTCATCTCTGCCTCCATCTTAATGACCTCAAAGAGAATTGGCCTTTCTTCTTGCAGTGCAAGAAGAAAGGTGCTGGAAGGCCAGGAGGAAAGTCCCTGCCTGACCTAGAGGTGATCAGACTACAGGGCCCTGGGGTTGTTCTTGGCTGCCACTTCCACACTAGAGAGCCTGCTGTTAAGCTAAAGGAGTAGGACAAGGCAGGGAGGTAGGGATCTGGTCTATTTTATTCCATTATTATCAAGTAAATATATGTTGATTTTCCTGTGTATAGGGAATTATTAATTCATTAATAAAGCCACTCTTATTCAATACCTATGTATGTGCTGGGAATAACATTATCTCCTTTAACTATAATAATTAGAATATATCGATTCATTTCACAGATATTTACCAAGCATTGATTAGTGTTGAGGACCATATTAAGAAATGATGATACAAAGATGAAGAAAAAAATCTGACCCTGTTTTTTAAGAAGTTGACATTCCAGAGTCAGAAGTGTAAACATTCATTCAGTTTCCTCTTCATTTACATTTTTATTCATTCATTTGTTCATGTATATATTCTTTCATTTATATTCAGCAAGCATTTCTTGGTACCTGTTGTGCATAGACAAAATTCTAGGTGCTGAGGTTACATGCTGCAGAAGAACAAGATCTGGCTTTGTAAAAAAATTACATAGTAAAGAAGGATGGCAGATTAAAAAAAACCTGATTTAAAAAAAAAATGTGGTAGGTTAAAATCAGGCACAAAAGCTCTGCCATTCCTTACATCAAGAGATGAAGCCTAGGTTATTTCCTCCTGATTCTCAGCTGGCCTAGGTAATTTGTTCAACCAATAGAAAGTAGCAGAAGTACCATTCTGGGACCTCTGAGCGCAGAGTATAAGCAGCTTTCCCAACCTCATGGAACCTCACTCTGTGGGAATGGGTCAACCATGTATGAAGTCCAACAATCCTGAGGCCACCACCCTGTAGACACACCTGTAGGTGCTCCTGCCCACAGTCCCAGCAGGGCCCTGCCTCTGGCCAATCCAGCAGGCACACCAGGCATTAGGGTAGAGTCAATTTGACCCCTTCAGCCCAGCCCAGTCCCCATCATGTGACTCCATGCCACATGCAGTAGAAGAGTCACTCAGTCAAGCCTTATCTAAACATCTGGTCCACAAAACAGTGGAATACAATGAAATGGCTCTTGATTGAAGCCACTAAACCTGGGGCTGGTTTGCTGTGCAGCAACAGGGAACTGGAACATGGATGATTTCGATGAGTGAAAATGAAGTATTAAAAAGAAACCAAAGCAGTATAATGGAATAAGGAGGGATTGACAGAACAAGTTCCGATTGGCCATCCGGAAAAGGCCTCTCTGAGAAGGTGGCACCTGAACTGAGGCCTGAATGATAGGAAGAAGCAGACATAAAAAGATCACAGGGAGTGTGTATCTGGCCCAGGAAACAGCAACTGCAAGGGGACATGGGAACAAGCTGGGTGTGACTAGGGTGCTATGGAGCAACAGGGCCCATGTGATAGAGGGAATCCAGGGCACAGGACTGTCTCACATTACACCAGAGAGGCTATGGCACTGGGGCTGAGACTTGAGAGAAAAGTTTTCCATTTGGACAAGAGAAGCAAAGTGGTTTTGCAATCTGTTCAAAGACACAAGATTCTGAGAAAACCTGGGCATGATCACAGACCACCAGGGACCTATTATGGCCAAAGCCTAGTAGACACAGCCATGGTGACTGGAGGTTGACATAGCTGCAGAGGGAGGCAGGGCCTGGATCTCAAAATGAGGTGAATTCTGTGCAAAGGAGTTCAGAGTCCACACGCTAAGTTATGAGAAACAACAGAGCCTCTGAAGCCAAACTGCCTGAGTTCAAATCTTGTCTCTGCCACTTGATAGCTGTGTGCCCTTGAGCAACTTGCTTAATTTCTCTGTGTCCCAGTTTCCTCTCATGTGCAATGCGCTGATATTAGTACCTACTCTTAAAGTTGGAATGTTTAACCAGCTAATTTGGGCTGCATGGTAGCATAGTGCCCAATAAACAATAAGTATAGTATGTTGGCTATTATTGTTATCATGATTATTGTTGTCATCATCACTGTCATCATCACTGGAAGCAATCAAGAATTCTGTCACAATGACAAGACAGGGTTTTTGTGCCAGAAAGAGTCCTCAGTTGTCAGAATGCAGGACAATCTAGAAGGAACAAGATGGGAGCTGAGGGGGGTCTGGCCTCTGATGAATAAGAAAGAATCCAAATGTCACCTAACACTGGTGTGATCTTCAAGCATATGAAATGTGGCACATATACAACAGTTAACATACAAAGACCATAGCAGTGTAGACCACTGCCATGGAAATTCCAAAGGAGAGCCAGATGTGGTGGCACACACCTGTTATCCCAGTTACTTAGTAGGCTGAGGCAGAAGGATTACCCATTCCAGGGCCAGCTTAAGCAACTTACCGAGGCCCTGTCTCAAAATAAAATAAAAAAGTCTGAGTATACAGCTCAGTAGTAGATCAATCTTTTCTTTCCAAAAGAAAAAAAATCCCAAAGAAAGGCTACCACTATCTTAGAGTTCCTGGAAGGCTTCAGGAAGGAGGCCAGATTGAAGGTGGCAGGGAGAATGGTTGGACAAGAATGGTGTGATGGAATGTCTACATCTGTTCACATCAGCAGAGCTCTCTGCTTTAAGATCCTTCCTCTCATCCAGTTAGTTTCCACAGTGGAAGCAAAGAGACATATTTGTGGAGAAGTCTTTGAGGCCATGATGCCAAGAGAAAGAGCAGATTTTGAAAACAAAACTGAACATCTCCTAAATGTTGGTGACCTCTGGGGTCCAGAATGTTGTTCTGAGCACCAGAAAAAACTACCTCCTGCTTAGCTCCTGAGGAGGTTAATTACAGTCAGATCTGGTGAATGACAGCACCCAAGACAGCAACTCTCCTAAGAAGGTGGCAAGGAAGTGCCTTCTCAGGCCCTGGCTAGCCTGGAAGATGACTTTTCTCATTCAGCCTGAGCCACCAGTGCCATGACCTTGCACAAAAGGATATTGAACTTCCTGTTTTCAGGAATCCAACCTCATGAGACACAGAAGCTGGGGGCTTTTGTCTTCAAAGTTTGACAATCTATACATAAATATTCATTCCATTGCTCCTGATTTTACATTTGAATCACAAAGAGAATCAATGCCCAAATGCCACTCAGCCCTTTTAGCCACCCCAGAGAAAAGGCAGGGAGGGCTCTGCTACAACAGTGGCTTTCAGAGTGTGCTGCTGCTGAGGAAGAGGTGGTAGAATATCAGAATTCTGCAGAGACAACATTTTTGCCACTGCAGAACCCTCCTGTCATCACTGTTATTCTTGTTGCTACTCTGTATTTTAATAGTACTTTCAAATTATTGACTTAGCATCATCATCACTTTATTCTTGATGTACAGGTCCATGAATTTTAACCCGGCATAGAATCTTGTAGTTACCAGCACAGTCCAGACACAAAACAATTCCATCACCCCAAACACTCGCTGAGCTACTTCTTTAAAGAAACACTCTCCCTTCACTCCACCACTGATCTGTCCTCTCTTCCTTTTCCAGAATGTCATACAAATAGAATCATATGGTATTGTAACCTTTTGAGATTGGTTTTTTAACTTGTTCTAATGCCCCTTAGATTCAGCCATGCCATCACATATATCTGTAGATTGTTCTTTTCATCATTGAGTAGTATTCTATTGTGTTGGTTTACTTCCAGTTTTTGGTAATTGTGCCTAATGTAGCCATAAACATTCACATACAGGGTTTTGTGTGAACATAAGGCTTCACTACTTTAAGATAAATACTAAGAGTGGGAATGATGGATCATATGTCCCCTGTCCCCAAAGTCTTTCCCATCTCTTCTCTCTTTTGATCTTCCCAATTTTCCCAGAACCTATAAAGCAAGGATAGCAACTATCATTGGTTTTATTAGCCCAGGGCATTGCAGCAAACCATGCTGTCCATTATGAAATCTCCCCATAATAACATCCTATTGCCCAACCAGAATGAAGTGAGTTGTGTGTGATTTCAGGCTCTGAGCAGCATCTGAAAGACAGGAAGTGGTCTCCTTCCTCCTCTATCACCGTGATCCTTTGTTGGGCCCACAGAGGGTCAGCTGATAACGCAAAGAGTAGATTTCTCTAGGCATGACCTCCTTCTCTCTCCTCTGGTCTATAAATGCCTGGGACAGATGTGAAAGTGAGGTCATATGTGTTTATGTTGAAAGGACAATTTAGTGATAGAACACAAAGCATACATATGGGTTATGGGTTCAAAGATCTAAGTTCAGATCTGAGCTCTACCATTTATTAACTGTGTGACTTAATAAATATGTCCCTTAGCTTTGAAACTGAATTGTAACAATATTTCAAGTTGAGAAATAAGGGATACCAGCCCACTAAAAACTTCCACTTACAAACATGGATCCTAGAATCAACCTGGCTGTGGATATAGTGATGAATTAATAAGTCAGATTATTCACCTTCATGAAAGTTATAAGACAGAATGGAGGTTGGAGGAATAAATAATTATTTTTACCTTTCATTATAAATTATTCATTGAAGAGAATATTGTTCAAATTCATTCAAAGGAGGTGATTGAATTACAATAACAACATTACAGATGTAGATAGAAGATAGATGTATATAATAGAAGTGCCAAAGTTCACTTAATTCTCCTCCTGAGTCCCTGATGAGCCAAAGACATCTTGGTACTGCCAAAAAGTGAGTTGGCATATAATAAGCACTCAACACCTTAATAATTTCTGCTCCCTTTATTCAATATCAGTTTTATAAATGTCCATGGAAGCAGACATACTTTAAGTTTACATGTTAAGAAATCTGCATGTAGATGTGAGATGGCCAGAGAGCTTGCCCTTCTCCTGTCTCTGGCCACACCACCATTCTAGAATATCTTCATGGCTCCGGATGCTGTGCTGCTGGAAGAAGCCTTCTGCCTCTCTGAGCTCAGTGTGGAACTGAGGCTCTTGTAATAGGCTCCAGAGGAGAGGAGGTGGTGGGGTGACTGGGTCTTTCTCTGCTTCTCTCACCTATCTCCTGCTGTGTCAGAACGAGAGCTTGCAGAAAATAAAAAACCAGTTCTGCAACTTCCTGAAATTTAGTTATCAATTTCCCTCACAACAATGACCTTAATACATAAAACCAGACATTTCTTTTAATTTAAAAAAAATTGAATAAATAAGCCTTAATAAAAACTCCCTGAAATATTTTAGAAGATCAGATCCTAGCCTCTGTACTATATGTTAGATAGCTGAGGTCTGGAGCTAACAGAGGTAGGCAAATGGATCTATTTCTAGTTTAACCATATAACTTTACCATGTCAAAACCTGTATCCTGAAGTTTTATGGAAGGCCTCTTCCCCTACTCCTGGCTGCCCTCCTCAGCAGCCCTGCTGGCCCCCGAGGCTCCAACACCCAGACCAGCTCTGGCCTGAGCACACATTTCTCCACCCAGAGAGCCTTAGAGAGCCACAGAAATTGCTCTCTCACTATCTTCAAACCAGATTTGATGATCTCACTGAGGCCTTACCTGACCACCCAATTTAAAAATGGCAACTCCTTTGCCAATACTCATCTTCCCACTTCCCTACTTTTTCTCCATAGCAGATCACACCTTCTAACATTATGTATAATTGCTTTTTTAATTTTCTGTGCCTCTCCCCTTAGAATGTGATATAATGGACAAGATTTTTATCTGTTTTGATCACTGCCTCATCTCGAGTGCCTAGACTAGTACCAGACCCTTAGTAGTCTCTCAATGGGAACAAATGAATGACCTGATGAAGGGATATACTGAACAGTTTAAATACCAATACATGTATTATACTAAAGACCCCATTCAAAGTGCACTGCTTACTGGTTAATACATTACCATGCAACACACGGACCAGTGCTTGTGTTCCACAGATAGAGTGCTAGTCTGGCTTCCCTGGTGATTGAGGAGTTAATTTGTCCTCAGGCCAGTTGAGGACATCTTTCCTGGCATCTTCTCCATTTTTCCTTCAAAAAATATATCAGATCTGAGATCCCACAAGAGCTTGTCAGATTTAGAACTTGACAATGCACATGAATATTTCGTTGGCACCAAAAATGTGACAGAGTTGGGATGATTATGGATAACATGAAGAAGAAATGAAAGAGAGGTGTAAGGACAGAGGCATTCAGTTGTATACTCAAGGAATCCCATGTGTAACAGGTGGCCTTGGCTGTGCTCCTTCAACCTACTTTGAGGCAAGACTGTTACAAAAAGGTGCTGTTCCCTTCCTCTCCACTCCACTTCTCAGACTGCCCTGAGAGAATGAAGGGAATTGTTCCAGATTTTTTTCTTAAACTGTGGGTGCAAGCAAGGAGAAATGGCCTTTAAAGATTTCAAGTAAAGGAGGCAGATGGATTCACCATGGAAACCAGGATTCTGAAGCTGCATCAGAAGCTCTGGCAGCTCCCATAATTTGGGGGTGAATACTGAAGGCTACTGCCAGACTTTTCAAATGCAAGATGCTTCCATGTATTTAGAGGTGCTCCAGTTATTATCATAATAACCTGAGGTTTGTGACACAGCACCAGTGTCTTCGGAATCATGAAGTGGGCTGGGGCTAGGACTACCAAAGGCCTGTGGCAATCAGAGACTGGGGTAAGTAGAAATCCAGGGAGAGGCAAGTCTGGGGACAGGCACACCTCTGCTGTCCCGGCAATTGATCAGATCAGTCAGTTCCAAATCGAGAAATGGAAATGCCAGCATGTGCACACATGTCACATTGTGACCCATTTACAGCACAGCAGAACTTCTTGTTTTGGTCAATAAAGTCAGCCCTACATGAGGGATACTTCGGTTGATAGAATGTCAACTCCAGGAGACGGCTGAGTGACCTCACAGTGCATACTGCATCTATTCCTGGGGTTCACAGTGGACCATCACAGGAGGCAGCTGAGTGACCTCAGGGTGCATACTGCATCTCCTCCTGGGGTTCACCATCACAGGAGGCGGCTGAGTGACCTCATGGTGCATACTGCATCCCCTTCTGTGGTTCACAGTGAACCATCACAGGAGAAGGCTCTCACAGTCGTTTGGTAAAGAAACTTGTTTAACCTTGGACATATTACTTCCTCAAACTTATTCTGCCATATTTTTTTTTAAAAAGAATATCTGTTATTTTTCTTATGCTTGTAGGTTGTACAATAGAGTTTGAGAAATGCCAAGGTGAACCACTTCTGTACTATACAGAGGAGGAAGAAGACACCTGGGCAGCTCATTACCTGTCCAAGACCAAACCACCTTCCACTATTCTCATCCCCTCCCTCCCTTCTTTGTTGCTTGCCTCACATGTCTCAGATGCCTGCACTGCATAGGAACTGCAGTAGAGTCAGTGGTAAGGTAAGGCAGATGCCTTCATACCTGAGTCCTCAGTGCCTAACTTATCAGTAATAGGCCTCTGATTACAATGCAGTATAGAGGAGACTGCTACAAAATCAATAACAACATTGGTAGGGGATGGAATTTAATTTTTCAAAGTGACTAAAGGTTAAGCCAAAAAACCCTTTTATTTTTAACCCTGTTGCTGAAAATCATTCTAACTATGTAAGTTGCGTTTCACTTTAGGATTATCATTCATTCTAATATAGTAGATGAACACCTACTATGCATCATGATATAAGGATATGGAACGATATTGGAATTGAGATTCAAAAGACCTTAGATGGTTTAAGAGATAATGTTTTATAGGACTTATTTTGGGAGAGTTCAAGAAACTATTGGTATTTTCAATATTTCCTTTATATGAGCTTGTTTTGCTGTTATTTGCCTCTTGTTCCCTTTATAAATGAAAAGTATGAATAGTTCTATTTTAGGGTTGGCTACCTTGGGTTAACTGAGTGCTACACAGGAAAATAGAAAGTGCTCAGTATACAGTTGGCTGATTAAGAAGCTGGGTCTCACTAGTCAGAGAACAACACTGGATTAACATACACACACATGGAGGGGCCTGCTCTACTATTTTCAAACACAAGACAAGGAGTCATCAGGGGCTTGTAAATGTCTTGCCAAATAAGTATTGAAAGAACTTTACAATTTAAGATCTGACAAGCCACAACCCCATTTATTCAGCTTTTCTCTTAAATATCTGCCCGATTTAGGTGGTTTGACAGGAGGAAAAACTATAAGGTAAAAACATTCTATCTGGAACTATAAATGTCAAATATTTCTTATCTGCATTACCTTCCGTTCCTTTTCTCCCAATCATTAGTTATGAAAATATCATTTACTGTCTTCTCATTCACTCATTCATTTGACTAAACCATTCATTCATTAATGTTTGAGCACTGATATGTGCCAGACACTATTATGATTACTGCAAATACAAAAATGAACAAAACACAAAATATCTTGCCCTCATTGAAGTTATAGTCTAGTATAGAGAGATAAACATTACAAATATCACTTTTTTCCCCACACATAATTTTCTATTAGTATAAAAAGAGAAGGATAGGGAAGAATAAACTTATGTTAGAACCTCTTCAGAGTTTAGATTAGATGCTCACCTGGTGGCCTGAGTTTCTACTACTCCTTCCCTGGACACTCCTGCTGCTAACATGTATCACTGGGGAGCAATTTCCTCTTTGAATCTAAATACCTAGTCTGGTCTGATGTGAGTTTTCCGAACAACTTATTCAGAACAACAAGTTTGCATCGGATAAACATATTAAAGTTTATTTCCCCACTTAAGATCCCATGTTTCATCCTAGGTTTGAAGGAGAGACTTCAAATGAGTGGAAGAGACAGGATTACTGGTAGGACAGATTGTCTTTGAATTGCAAGTCATATTTGGGAAAAGAATCTAGGTAATGATGAGTTCATTGCACACTTAGATTTAATTTTTTTTAAACTTAGCCTCCCCAGTCACTGGGATTACAGGTGTGTACCACTGTACCCAGCTTAAAATCTTATTTGGAGAAAATGCATTCTCTAATGGGGATATTTTCTTGCCTACTTAGTAGAAAGGTACTCAGACCTTTCCTTATTGAACTCCATAATAATTCTTCCCATTAAAAGATCAGTCACTGGGTCCTTTCAGTGGTCCCAAGAATTGGGAATTACATTCCCCTTGTCAATGGATTAATGAGGAGCTAGTCTAAATCATTCATAAAACTCCAAATCAGAGACTGATTACTGGAAAAGGACAAATTGTCTGTCCCATGCCAAAGTAAGCTGTAAAGACAGACATTTCTCTTTTTCAAACAAGAGGCCTCTATCACTAGTCAGGTGGAATGACTGGTGAGAGACTGTAAATAATAAGTTGGGTTGGGTGTGGGGGGCAATTTACTAAACATACAGAGAAGCATCTTGTTTTGTTTAACAGCTTAGATGATGGTATTAGAAACTTGTTCTTTATGTCTGTGGATGACATCAGATTGGACTGGGTGGTCGATTACTTGAAAATGGAATTAAACATTAAATAGTAAATCTGATGTGATGAAAGGGGATATTAAAAGGATGAGGTTCAGTTAGGAAGAATGCAAAATAGTTCTCACAGGATGTAAAACCATACTGCTCTAGAATTAGAAGGAATAGGAACTGGCTTTGTCAAAAGCCATGATCAAGAAAGATCATGGAGCCCTAAAAGAGGGCAAGCTGCACACATTAGCAACACAGATCTGTTTTTTAAACAAGGAATTTATATTGGGAAGGTAAAGGACAATGTGACTTTTGGGGAATAATATGGTCAGGCTCTGTTATACACCAGAGGGAGGGCTGTATGACCATAGTATGCTGCTCTCCTCTATAACTCACAACTAAAATTTGAGAAAGTTTGGGAAAAGATTAAAGGTGAAGAGAGCAAGTCTTATGGTGAAAGGTTAAAAGATTGGTTTATTTGACCTGAAGAGGAGTATCCAAGGAAATTCCTCTATTGTCGTACTTGCCATTCTGTTTTAAGAACTAAATGTGCCTTTCTCTCTGGATTGTGAGATTAAAACTGTTTCAGCCTTTCCCCAACACCTCATGGATAGAGTTTCCGTGAAAATTTGGGACACGCTTATACAAAATCATTTCTGCTGCTTATCTATCTGGATGCCCTCTGTTTTCACTTGCCAAATCCAGCAGCCCAGAATAACTAGTAACCATTCAATAAATAATTGTTGACCAAGTTGCTATGATATACTAGGTGTTATGCTACATGCAGAAACGATAAAGACGCAGGATAAAACCAGGTAGATGATAAAATGGCTGGCTTAGTGAATCCAAAGAAATGAGGAGAGAGATGGGATTTTGGTAGGAGGCAGAATCTAGATTGAACAATGGGCTTCTGAAGGGTAGAAGAGGTATTTAGAGAGATTCTGAGATGAGGAAGCTCAGCTGTTGGTTCATCTTATTCCAGGGCCTCTAGGCCTTCTGCATGGGCAGTCTTGCTGCTGCTAAGGACTTCTGAGACACTGTGGATGGATGCTGAGCTCCATATTGACAAAAAAGATCAGAGAAAATGTATTTATGCAGAGCTGTTCTGATTTTCCTAGACATTGTTTCAGTAAGTGATGCATTGTAGATAGGATGTATCTGATAAATGAATAAATGAAGAAAAAGTGGTGAGAATGAAAAGCAATAAAACTAATTTTCATCCCATATAGAGAGCATCATTACATTATAATTGCCACATACAGACATGTAGGATATGGCATATTAATACACAGCACATGGGAAGTGTGAACTGATCAATAGAGATCCTAAGAAGCTTATGGGATGGGAAGAGTATTCTCTGGGCTAAGAAGACAAACTTCACAGCCTGAAATTTTGGGGCCCAGGCCCTCCCAAACCCACATCAACTTGACCTTCTATGAGTTTTCCAAATAGCAAGGGGTCATGAGAGACTGTCAGTATTGCTGATGTTAGCAATCAGATTACTAAAGACAGAGGAGCAACTTTTTATGACAATAAGAGCATAACTTCTACTGCTAAAAAAAATAGTCAAAAGTGTTTTGTTTGGAATAATCTTATGAAGAGTAATCTGATTCTACTTATGGGTGAGCTTATGCAGTGTTTGTCTTTCTTGCTTGGATTTCACTTTAAGGTCCTGATTTGATATTTGCATAACATATATGTGAGTCTAAACTTCACATTGTACCCCAGAAATATGTAAAATTATCAAGTGTAAATCAAAAATAAAAATATAAAAGGAAGATTTTAATTGACATAAAAGATAAACTTGAGGGATATTACAAATTCTCTGGCTTCATCAATAATTTGCAGTGTAGCTAAGTCTCTTCTCTGAGTCTCCAAGAGAGCTAGAGGTAGAAGAAATTAGGTGTGTGTTTCTTTTTCTGCGAGTCTGAAAGGACAGACAGTTCTTTGGCTATAAAGATCATGCAAGCAGAAAAGGCTTAGAAAGACCTGGTTTTGTAATCTGTCTACTCCCATGAGAAATTGTTTGTTTGGAGTAGGGCCCAGGAGTCAAATGGAATCAGATTTGATGTTCACATTTGAAGTAATTGTTTTTTATCACAGTGATGTGCAACAGATACAGATTCAGAAATACTCTCTGAGCTCTTACTTTGTACCCATGAGGATGTTGGGAGCGTCCACTCAAAAAACACACAAGGTTAGCTACAAAGAGATACTAGCTACCTCTTACTCGTGGCAGATGCCCTTCACCTAGGTGTCCTGGGGTTCAGAGCTATTTTCAGAGTCTGAACACTGCAAAATGACTCCCCACTCTTTGTTCCACACCTTTTCCATCTCTGACATATCACCTGTCCTCTTCCAGGACCCCCCACCTCAGAATATCATGGAAATAGGCAAGTACCGGGGGCAGGCAGAGTGGAAGGAGGATCAAGTGGTGGGCCCTGGGGTGAATATGTAGTAGCTTGTGGCTTTGGAGACACATGTTAATCACCTATTGGGAACAGCACTGGCTATGTGAGATGGATTTATGGGGTAACCCTGAATTGCATGTAGGTTGAAAATATTGATATTTATTGAAAACTTAGCATTCATGAGGCACTGTGTTGAGCATTTTACAAGTAACAACTCTTTAATCAGCATAATAGCTCTCAAGTAGGAAATGCTTCTATCCCCATTTAATAAATAAGGAAACAAAGGCAGCAGAGAGGTCTAGGAACATAGTCAGATCACATAGTTTTTTGTTTAGTTTTCTTCTCTGGATAGTAGCGGTAATATCTGCCTAAAAGGGTCTGGAGGAGAAGTAATGGAGACAAAAAATGTAAAGTGTTTAGTTGGGGAAATACAACCCAGAGGTCACGAATGGCAGGCATGCTCTGAGATTCTATTGATGTCGTTTTGTATAGTGATTATTATGGATAAGGGCCATGATTGTTAATACTACAAAAGAACATAATAAAAAGGTTAAATTATTTTCGGTTTTGGAATGCTATTTTCAATAGGCAGGTTCCAACCTAGGGATACGTTATTCTCAATAGTTCATTTATAAATCAGCTGTTCAGAAACATAAATACACTGCCCTAGAGAAATGATACAATAAACAGTTAGCTCATTAAAGGCAATTTAATCCATAAGAGAGCAGAACTTTAGTATTAGTATTATCAGTTTGTTCTGGGAATATTCATTCACACTTAACAGACTTCTCCCATGTCCCAGGCACGGTCCCAGGTGCTAAATAGACAATCCTTGAAAACACATCTGTTGCCTCAACGAGTGTATAATTCAGAGAAGGAAATGGGCATTCAGTCAACGATTACAGTGGAGGGTGACAGAGGTGGATCGGGCTGCTGGAGGAGGGTTCCAGTGGGGACCTACAGATAAGAAAGGTGCAGGAGAAGGGCAATAAAATACTGGAAGAAATGGAAATAAGTTTACCTTGCTTGGGGTCAGGGCTAGCCCTGGTATTTCATTTTCTACACTCATGTTCTACTTTATGGACTCTAGGGTTTCCCCAAGCTCTCTTCTGGAGCATCTGAACCTAACAGTTCCTATTTTCCTGTAAGATCTATGTCCACAAAATCAAAAGCCCTGCTCTTTTGCTCCAAAGGATCACTTCTAGGTCTTCAGAGGGATGATCTGAAAAGATGTCTTACTGATGTGTGATTAAGCAATGGCTCCACTTCCCTGAGATAAACATCTTTTAAAATGCATTTTAAGAAGCAGATAGTTTAAAATTGTTTCTAATATATAAAATTTAAGCTGGAAGTGTGACTGCACTAAAGCATTCCAAAGAAACAAAACAAAATGCAAGTAAATAAACAAACAAAAAAAAAGTGGTCATATAGACCAATCAGCTCAGCTCACAGACTGCCTTGGGAATCTTTCTGTTTTTTTCAGCTATTCCCACTTTTTCATCGAACCATCGCACATGGAAATGCTTGTATGACTGAATGGTTAGGAATGAAGAGGCCACTTCTCTGGGTGGTCTGCAACTCATAGACACTCCTCCTGGGACATGGGGCTACTGGGTGATGTGCAGTTTTAGGACACCTCCAACTGAAAGTTGAAGATACATTATAAACACTGTTTAAGGAGGAGCAAGAAAGCCACCACTTTCCAATACCAAACTCCTCCATGTCACCAGGACCACAATAAATGCCCCTCACTATGACAGACTGTCTAGCTTGCACACCCTGACTCAGAGGACTGGGTGAAAATTACATGATTCTGTCAAAACACTTTTTTAGATGACTTGGGGTTGAAAGGCAAGGTTCTACCTCCAATTCAAGAGGAGATCGTGGAGTTCTAGTGCAAGATAACAGGTGATGTAGTCAAGAAATAAGCCCTCCCAAATGTGATGACGAGGAATAAATATTTATTTCTTTGCATGTAGCAGGTCCTAAGTAAACCAGTGGCTGAATGGTACCGCTTTCTTCAAGTTAATCTCCTGTTGTGAGATCTTAGTGTTCATTTCTCTCTCTCTCTCTCTGTATGTGTGTGTGTGTGTGTGTGTGTGTGTGTATGTATGTGTGCACACACACATGCATATGTGTGTTGACCATTTCTGTGTATTTTTTGTAGTAGATCATACTTGCCCTTGACTGCTGGTATACTGAGGCTCAGGGCATTTATACTGCAGCTGACTCCATATCCTGCAAAATGCATTTATGATTGTCAGATCACAGAAATATTCAAGAAATAAGCTATTCTGTCCACACTGTTTGAACTTGAAGTCATTCTAAATTATGTCTGACCGGGTGGTGACCTTCCATGTCAGGGCTCAAGTTACATCAGGGTGACGATGCTCTGGGAGCATGTCTGGTGCCGAGAGCCAGGGCTGCCTTTGACTCTGCCTCCATCTCCATTTGAAGACTTCTCAGCCTTCTCAAAGCAACATCAGAGGGTTAAAGCCACTCCTCTGGTGGCCTCTTCTCATTAGCAACCTGGATTCACTTCTGTGCTGAAGGCTGCATTGTTCTTGGGTGTTTGAATATCAATTTGCATAACGAAGCAGGTGAGAGTGCTTCTTGCCTGTTCAGGCAGCCCTGATTGGCAGAGAGAAAGGAATTTGTACATAATTGGCTGCAATTAATTTGATGCACTTTTATAAGGATAAAAGGAAAAAGCAGAAAATTGCTCAGCGCTCCAAGTCAAAGCCACATCTGCACCCTCTGTGGTGTGTGTACATGTGTTTGCAGTGATAGGTGGGTGTGTCTTGTAAAGGCATGTTCCAGTGAATAACCTCCTTATGTGTTCAAGAGCATTTCCCCCCCACTGGGAGAGAAAAGGCTCACTCCCCAGAGGTTTCTCTGCCCTGGAGGTCCTGGGCTGCAGTGTCCTTCAGAGTGCAATGCTGTTAGCCATCTTGTTCAATTTGTATTTGAGGCCACTAGGAGACATCATTAGAAATCACAGCATTCTTTCTTCAGTACCAGGATAACACCCAGCTCAACATCTCTTTTGTACCCAGTCCAAAAAAGGCTGAGTCCCAGCTGTCTCAGGGTCTGTTGGCAATCAGTTCTTGCAGAAAACTTAGCTGGCTTATACTTTACTCAGAAAATGTTGTGGTGCTGGCAATAAGCTGGGAGATATGAGAGGGACTTTCAGAATTAAGCATTTAGGAAATTTAATATCAAGGTGGTTTGTAGCCTTAAGCAACTCAAGGTCTCCTTGTCACAAGTACTTCACAAAGAGCAAACGTGGTTCTCGCTTTGTTTCTCCACTAACATGAGGATGTAGGGGTGGAGTTGACCACATTGTCCTTTATTCCATTTCTTTCCTCTCATTCTTTTCCCCTAGTGAGAAGGTTCCTGAGTGTGGCATTTTTTCCTTATGTACATTGGTTATGGCCCCAATGAGAGAAAACATGGTACCCAAACATTTTCGATGTCTCTTTGGTTCCTCCATACAGTCAACATTAAATGAGCAGCTATGAAACAGACAAGGGACTGTGCACAAATGATGACAACAGGCCCTTGCTGGAAACAGTTCTGGGCTGAAGTGAACAGAAGGCTCTTCAAGGTTCCTGTCCCCTCACAGCTGGGGAGAGTAGTCTCTGTTCTGAGTCCTGAGAAACCAGGACAGAGAGGGTATAATAATCAGCCTAACACACAGTATCTATTCACTAAATAGAACAATAATAAGAATAGAGAAAAATAGGTAGACTTGGCCCCAGGAATCCAGGGGCTAACACACAGCTAAGAAATAAAAAAATCAAAGTGAAGCCAGTTTGGATAGATCCTGTATTTTAGTTCTTCTCCCACTCTCTGGGGATTATTTGAGACAGTGGTGGCAGGAAGGGAGCCAGAAGGACAGGAAGAACTTTCCTGATGGTGCTGTAGTGGTCTGGCATTGACACCTGTATCCATGGCAGATGTACTCCTTGCTAGACAAGTTCAAGGGTTCCCAGAGACAATCCCACTGAGAACACACCTGCACCCCCGTGGTACATCTGGTCACTTCCACTTGGCCTCATCCTGGTCTGGAAGCATTTGGGGGAGCATACCTCGAAAAACACCTCACTTCGCCCAAGACCCAGATTGACTCTCTCCTTCTCATGTGGCCTTGTCTGGCCTTGAGAAACAGATTTGCCCTGCCATAGGTGGCTATTCTAGCCAAGACCTATCATCTTCAGTCTTCCAGGTATAGGTCAAATGCCAGCCCTTTCTTTGCTCTAACTGCAGGGGTGAATGTCAAGCTCTCTAAATGATCTTCTCAAACAACTTAGTGGATAACAGAAAGGGGGGGGGGGGGCATGCCATGGCCCTCCAATAACATCCCCCCATGTAGTTTCCTCTCATAACCTTTTTTTCTCCTTTGGTTTTCTGGCTGCCTGCTTGACTGCACTGGTGACAGCTGCTGCATATAGCTGGTTGGATGGAGTCCTATTTAGTTGAAGTGTTCCCCAGGTGATTTTAGTATTGACACTCTGCTATGCTCCACCATTTTCCCTGGCAGCCACTCTTTCCTAGGCACCCCAAACAGAAAGAAATATTAGTACACACTAGTTATGTTCTTTTTAAGGAAGGACACCAGATCCCTGATCTCCCTACTCCCAAAGCTTCTGAAGATCCAAGCTGCCTCTACTGCAAAGGAGCTGACCTGCATGTTTTCTTCTCTCCACTCTGATGGCTCACAGGACCCGAATGGCCTAGAATCAGTTTGAGCAAAAGCCCCCACCTGAATGAGACTAGACTAAAATATGGGAAGAAAGGTCTGAGATGATGGCATTGACAGAATGTAAGCAGACTCTATAACTCTCTGTGATCCATGCTGGAAAGGAAATCTTGACATGAAATTGTAAGCAAATGACTAAGCTTCCCAGTCTCAGGAAGTCTAAGGCTCCTAACTGACCCTTGCATGAGCCCAGTTATGCAGGAAGCTTCCCAAAATATAATAAGCTGCACACACAGCCCACTGATAACCTTTTCCACTCTTGTCACCATTATGGCAGGAGGCATCAAGAGGGTAGGTAGGCCAGAACATCCACAAGGCCCAGAGCCAGCCCAGGCCACAATTTTCACTGTAAGTACAATTCTGACATCTCTAAATCCTGATTCATTCTAGGTTTGATGCCTTTGGCCACATATAAATTTTCATGCCGCATTAATTTGTCTCAAAGGACTTGAACTTAGTTGCTCAGAAGTAAAACACTAATTCTTAATATATCCTCAACCTGCAAGTCAAGATTTAGTGAGCATATAAAAGCTTAGTCTCCTTGGACTAAAATACTTATTTATAATTTTTTGTTTTTAATCAGAGAGAAAAGGATGTTGAAGAACTAATTTTCCCTTTGACGTAAACAAATTTCAGAATGAAGAAATTATCTTTTAACAGCCAGATAAGTGGACATAGCTCTCTTCTCTGAGAACCAAAGACCTGCCTGTAAATAGATTGAAAGTTCAGCAGGAGGCCCTGGGAACCACTTGCTCTTCCCAACCTGGAAAGATGGCCTGATGCAGGGAGTCCCCTGTGGAAGTCACAGATGCACTCAAAGATCCAAGCAGGTCAGATAAAGGCTCACTAACCTCTCCCACTTGCTGAACACCTAAACCTTAAACGATAGCATACCATGCTATGTGCTTTGACTTTTGTTAATGAAGATCATTGCCTATTGCCAGTTTTGATTTTGGGCCCAATTCAGTTCATTTCAGGTGGGAAAATTGTGAATTAATTTTCATGTTAGTTTGCATAGAAGCACTTGTTTTTAAAAAAAAAAATTGGTAGCTCCAGGAAGTCCTCTAGTCATCTAATATCTTGTATAAGGGATATCTTTCTAAGAAGAGAAATACAGAGCAGATCTAGCCCAAGATTAGGTTCTGATGTTTTTCTTCCTCCTTCTCCTCCATCTTCACCACTCCCACCACTATCTTCCTCCTCCTTCTCCTCCTCCCTACCTTTCTCCCTTCCTTCCTTTCTTGTCCTCTTCCCTTTCCTCCCTCCTCATTCCTTCTTTGGATTCATTTCATTTCACAAAAGGATGGTTTCAGCATCTAATATCTGCATAAAGGGATAAAACTGAC
This sequence comes from Sciurus vulgaris, assembly GCF_902686455.1. Taxonomy (NCBI): domain Eukaryota; kingdom Metazoa; phylum Chordata; class Mammalia; order Rodentia; family Sciuridae; genus Sciurus; species Sciurus vulgaris. The sequence goes on from NC_136465.1 coordinate 82,489,814, forward strand.
TTCTTTTTTCAGATGAGAAAGACAAACCTTTTGAGATCCATTTTGTAAAACTTATGTTCTAAGCACATAGGAAGAGTGTTCCTTATACAACTCTGTGAATGCTAAGTTTCTGATTACAAAGTTATCTTGTATAGTTTTGTGGGATGGATAAATGGGGTGTGAGTGAGTGTGCATTCCTGTGTAACAAAGAAGATATGTTCATCTACAAGAAGACAGAGGACCCATTTGCCTTGGATGAGAAAAGAGTTACCTATATCTGATGATCAAATTGAGTTCCTTCCAGTTCTGTCATATGACCCACATAGCAAAATCCAGTACAGAAGAAGGGTACGCCAATACTATTTTCCCCACAAAGGAATTGTTTATGTGATACATCTCACAGAAATATGACCTCAACCCCCTTTTGATATCAATATCATAAAAGGCCTCATGGAAGGCACATCACAATTGGGACACTGATACTAACCAGGCACAAGTACACAGTGAAAAGGAGCACAACATGATGGTTAAGTTTTCCACAACCTCCCAGCTGAAGGTCTCCTCTGCATGCAACATGTGTCTCCCTAAAAATCTCCAGTGTGAAGTGGATTAGTTTTCTAGGCAAAGAAGGACTGAAGTTCATCCTGCTGTAAGAAATACTTCAGAAGGATGGGGCTGGTGGCCAAGAAGGGATTGACACAACAAGGAGAAGTCCTTAAATCAAAAGAAGTAACAAGCCTGAAGCATAGGCTGTAGAAGACAGGCCTATGTCAGGTTGCTGTGACTGCCATTACAAACTGCCACATATAGAAATTTATTCTCACACAGTTCCAAATCAAGGAAAATTCCAAAATCAAGGTGCCCCTGAGGCTCTAAGGGAGGGTTCATCCCTAGGTCCTTCCAGTTTCTGGTGGCTCCATGTGTTCTCAGGGCTTGTATTTCCCCAATCTCTGCTCCTGCCTTCATATGGCATTGTCTTCTGTGGGTTTTCTCCTTTTCTGTGTCAAATCTCTCTGCCTTTTTCTGATAAAGACACTTGTCATCAGATTTAACATCCACCCTGATAATCCAGGAAGATCTCACCTTGAGATCTTAATTATATCTGCAAAGATCCCCCCCCTTTTTTTTTTTTTCCAAATAAGGTCAACATTCACAGGTTCCAAAGGTTAGGAAGTAGATATATCTTTTGGATGCCACCCTTCATCCTGCTACAGGTCCCAACAAGATAGCAGAGCTCAGGGTGAGGAATCCCATCTGAGGACTCTAGAATGACAGTAGGTCATTCTAGAGGAAGGGTGGAGGGGAAGAGGGTGTGCACAAAAACAGAGGGAAAGGAGTCTCTGGAGCCCTCTGGGAGCCTCCTTGTCAACACTGGATCATCTGCAACCTGGGATTTGGAGGGTGACCACTGCTAATCTCCATCAAGTGTTGAGTTGAGGTTAGGGACTTCCTGTCCTAATCAAGATGAATTCAGGAATTAAGGTTCATGGATATCTGTGAGTGACATAGTAGACCCATGTTTAAATAAAACCAGAGAACTATTGGTAGCTGGACCTGATGAACAGACCTGTGTTTGTTTTGGATCCATCTGGAGGAGGTCACCTTGTGGGAAGGAAGCAGGTACAGTACTTGGGGCAGCAGTTATGTGAAGGGTCACATTGGTTCTGCCAAACAGGAGAGAAAAGGGCAGGTGTCCCTTCTCTACCCATGCATATTCTGTAACACGTGCACTCAGGATTTGGGGACTTTTATTCTTCTACTTCCTCCAGACCTGCTCCTGATCAGTGTTACAAGAGGACTAGTAGCTTGACAGCCTCAGAGGACCCCATGCATGAATCATACCCTCACATTTTGCTCAGCTACCTGGACGTTCAACTGAGGCCATCATTGCTAGTGCCCTGGCTAGTTAGTCGTGCCTGCTGCTTCTCTATTAAGCTATTTTTAGCTCAGTATCCAATGGTTTGACCAAGACAGTCTGGGCCAGAACCAGTATGTGACAGATTGGGTTTGAGGTTAGCTGTCTCCCACGGGCTTCAAGCCTAAAGTTAATAGGGCAAGGAAAATACATTTGTACAGTGGAAAGCATGGCCCTGCTTCCTCACAAATGCTTGAATATCATCCAAACACTTTAGGGTAGTACTGGTACAAATATACATATCACCACACTGATTTTCTTCTGGAATGCATATTTATTTATTTATTTGTAGGTTGATTTGAAAGTCATACCCTGCTAACTTAGTTCATTTTATGTTGTTTTAACAGAATACCACAGGCTGGGTGATTTATAAAGAAAATAAATTTATTTCTCACAGTTCTGAAGGCTGGGAAGTCCAGGGACATGGCATCAGCAAATGCTAAGGGCCTTCATGCCACATGAAAACATGGCAAAGGGCACCAAGTGGTGAGGAAGCCTGTGTTCATGGCAGAAAGGGAAGTGAAGTGGGAGCAAGATTGCTGAGGAAGCTCAACTCACTTTTATGACAAAGTCACAGTTGTCATAACTAACCTACTTCTGAGATGGTGATACTAATCCATTCACAAGGTCTCTGCCCTGGTGACCTAATCACCTCTTAAAGGTCCCATCTCTTGATGCTATTACACTGGCAATTCAACATGAGTTGGAGGGGACATTTAAACCACAGCACATGTCTATATCCCCAAAGGATAAAAAGTGACTTTCAGACCCTATGGGACTTCTCAGAAACCATGAACAATCATTATTTAGAGAAGCCATGGAATCCTCATTTAGATATTCCATAGCCATCCTGACTGTAGATGATAGCTGTCCTCTTTGAACAGGTGAGAGTTGTTGACATTGAAAAGTTTAAGTTCTTCTAGTTCTTGGAGGGAAAGAACTACAAAATATAGTTTGGGTGTCACAATGGTGATCCAAATACATGACATAGGATATAGGCAGATAGCCATAGAGAGCCCAGTGGTGGAATAGCAAGCTTTCTGTGGCTGTAGCTGCTTCTGCCTCCTTGCAGGGTTCCTTCACTCTCTGGCCCCACTGACTCTACAACTGACCCTCTCTATCCTGGCAACATCATGTCCCACCACCCAATGGAAGCTTACGGTCAGGGTTACTCTGTGCCCAGGCTAAAGTCAATTTGAAAGTCATTAGCCTGTTCAAGTAGTGAAATCACCATTATTGTCTACTTAAAGTAACTCCCTTAAAAGACTTATGAGATAAAGTGCAAATGCTAGAATACTATCTAATCATTATCTCTCAATTAGATAGCTTACTGTGTAACACAGGAAAAGCTAGTTAAGCTTCCATAAGGTGTAGAAGAGGGTAGAAAGCAAGGCGATTTAACTGGAGCAAGCACTGGGGTCCAAATAGGGTGGCACATTGTTTAGGGTTAGTAGCACCCAGGAACATCATAAGGGCAAATTACTTAACTTCTCTATAATTCAGTTGCCTCATCTACAAAGAAAGATATTAATAGCACCATTATATAAGATAATCTATGTAATAATGTATTTGGCATTATGCCTTGTCTATAAGAGCTAAAAAATATTAGCTATTTATTGTCGAAGTTACATTCAAAATAATAATAACAACCATTAGGAGTCATAGGGTTAGGCTAAGTGGAGCCAAAATAGGATTAAATGAGAGGATAGGGAATTAAGTAAGAAAGTAGGGGCAAGAGCATTGATCCCAATTTTTAGCTGTCATAACTGCCTGGAATGAGCTTGAAGAGAAACATCCTGGTAGAGTGATTTTAGAGCCAAACATACCTTGGCTATGTCACTTGATAATATGTGACTTTAGGGGAATTACTAAGCTTCTCAAAGTCTTAGTGCCCTTATTTGTAAAATGGGAATAATCACATTTTTATGAAGATTATACAAATAACACACAAGTGGCATAGCTCATGTGTCCAGTGCCCAGCAAACACATTCCCCTCTGTCACCTGGGCAAGGTCTTTCCCCTTCATACTGTGGTTGGCAGACTGCAAAATGAGAAGTCCATCTGGATAGGTGAGAAACATGAGGATCAGCATTGTGGACTCTTTATTCAGAGAAGAAAGAGGTCACCACCTTCTGGATACCCTCCTGCCGCTGGAGCAGTTCAGCTGAACAAATGTACAGTAGGACTACTAAATATTAGAACTTGCACCCCTTAGTTACTGCATGTAGTGGAGTAATTCTAAATTTACTGTAATGTGCTACTGTAGAATGGAAGCCATCCAGGAAAAAAAAAAAAAAAGAAGTTCAGAAATAAGCTTTCATGGAAATTTAACTCCAGACATTCTGACTTTGTACCTTAACATAAGTGAAATCTCAGTACATTTTTTTGATAAAAATATTGAAGACAATTTTTTTTAAAAAAGCTATGTAAATCTAATGGCTACAAATATCTTTCCATCATCACTCAAGATATTTGTCATTTGAATTGAATTATATAGAAGATAAATCATCTTTGATAGTCATACCAAATATTAGAACTCTTCTTCATTGTAAATGTTACTTTCCTTGATGAAAATGTAATTACATTGAAGACAGTCTTCAAAATCATCTCATTTCTATTCTCAACATTATTGTTTCAATGTCTGTGTTATCTTTCCTTTTCTAAATACAGAGAATACACTTCTTCTCATACACTACCACACAAGTCCCAAGATTTCATTTTCCTTAGGTGTTTTGAAATACAACTAATACAAATTTTGACATTTTAAGTACACTTTCAAAATACTCTCCTTCTGATTTATATAACTGATTCTGACACTAATATGCAGTTATATGTCATTAGTTACTTAAGTGTTTTCTATAATTATGTAAATTATGTTGACACTTTCTGGTAGGATGCTTACTTTACTATTTTGTCATTTGCAAAGTTTTGAAGTATATCCGATAACCATTTTCAATCATTTTCAAATTAAACAGCTGTTAAAGGGTTCCTGCTGTCTCCTTGCTTTCTTTGCTATAATGCTGAGTCTGCTGTTGACACAGGAGGCTCCTATGCACATATCCCTTCTCTACTTCTCTCCCCATAGAATTTTGCTTTTTAATTTTAATGGTGACTATGTTATGGTCACTGACTTTGTGGAACTCATAGTCAGAGAAAGGTAAATACCATCAAGTACAGTCCACAGATTATTATGACAGAATATGGAAAATAAGTGTCATAATAATAAAGATATGATTAATTGCCTGGCGTAGGAGACAATGACTAGCTGTCCAGATGGGCCAAGGAAAGTCCCACAAATGAAGCAATCTTTAACCTGAGACTTGAAGTTTCAGCAGAAGTTTGGTGAGCAAGAACAGGGGTGAAAAACCTCCTGGGTGGATGCACAGATAGAGGCATGTCAGGAAAAGTATGGAATTGAGGATGTCTTGGATGCAGGATGCAGGAACTTGAGGAACTTGGCCAAGGACACTAGAGAACTGGGGTACACTGTGGCATGATTTGAAACCCATGCCAGGGCAGAAAAAGTCATCAAACACAGATATCTTTACTATATAAAAGAACCAACAGGATCCAACTTTTCAGAACATAATGACATAATGTGAAAGACAGACAGATGCCATCCTCTCTGCTGTGAGCTGCCTAGGATGATAAGTACCTTCAAATTCACAGAAGAGAAAACAATCTCCTTCTATCCCAATTATGCTTAGTTCACATAGAAATGCATTCAGTTGTTGCTGGGTGTCCCATGAGGGTATGAAAAACAATTCTGTGCAATATTTAGAGACATTTGAAGAAATCATCATGATAAAAATCACAACGTTGTGATAAATATGCTCATTTAATAGTATAAATAGTATAGTATAGAGTCCCAAGAAGGGCTGAGGCCTATCACACCTCTGCCATGTGGATACATAGTGACATTGTTCTGCCAAACGTTGCCAAATGAATGTGTGGGTACCTAATCTATACTCTTAAGCCATGTCCTGATGTGAATACTTCTGATAAACCTACACATCTGGGCATGGTCCATCAAGCTTCTGCCACATCTGTGTTTTAGGGTAGGCATGGTCCACCTTACTGCACCGCATCCAAGTATTGAGCTCTGAGAAAGTAGGTATTCTTAGCCCCACTACTGCCTGGGTTATAGAAATTGTCAAAAAGGTGATTGTAACAAGGGGAGAGGTGTCTAACTTGAATTTTAGTTAGGATCATAATGGCAAAGGGTGCTGTTGATGGAACAGTGAGAGAGAGAGAGAGAGAGAGAGAGAGAGAGAAGTATAAAAATGGGAAATAATAGAATCAATAAAATAATAATAATATGAATAAATGAATAAAAATTGTGACTTGGATAAGAAAAATATATAAAATCTTAAAAAATAAGGGAGAAGGAAATACAGGAGAGTATTTTTAAAGTAAGAAAGAAAACTAATAAAGGAAGACAAATCAGAGAAACAGACAACATGAAAGGCACTCATAATGAATAACATATCTATACATACACACATGTGTATATATACATGTACATACATACTTATGTGCATATAATGTATATATCAATCTATATGCATACTACGTAAAATTCACTCATGAAGCCATTTCGCTTCCCTATATGCTTTTGAGTATTCTTGATGAATAGAGATGGGTATAAAGAGAAATAAGACCCTGAGCCCCAATGTATCCTTTCTTTTTCACTCTTATGCAACAATTTGCATAATACCCCAAGGTATTATCTTGGGGAAACCCAACACGTGTGATAAAGCATTACCTATTGGTCTAAAGACACATCTGTCTATAATATCATTTTGTCAGTGGGTGTGAGAAGTCACATCTTTTAAATCTCAAGGAAATTTACTGTAAGTGAAAGTCTCCAAAATTGTTTTGGCCATGAACTTATCCAGATACTCCATAAAGGAATCTCTGATGGCTAGTCTTAGACCATTCTAGTTATCATGGTTTCAGGGAATAGATCTTCCATGGAAACTGAGATGCTTCAGGAAGATCTGAACAGTCACTTGCATTTTGAATATGTTTTGTACATCCTCATTCAGAAAAAGCGGAAACCAGCAGATACTTCCCTTCCTCTCTCAGCTGCATGGGCCTGCAGGGAGGCCTGCAATTGGTATGGGGCAAACCATTCATTGGCACCACACAGGGACAATCATCAAGTTAAATAGCAGTTACTTCCCTGCAAGACACAATGTGAACAACCCTCCTGTTCAGCCCTAGGAACACACAAGTGTGTGGAAGAACAAAGGGAGAGCCCACAGCCAAATACCACTGGGAAGAAAATGAGGCCAAAATGCTCTAGTCCCCTCAGTGTGGGTACATAGGGGCAGCCCTCTAATAACACACCGAACAGGCAGCCCTGAGCTGGTGGGCCACCCAACTGCATCCAACAAGAGGTACCATGTATTCAGAAAACCACTAACATACCAAGCCCCTTATTTGCAGCCCAGGGTGTACTTGTGACAACCTTTTACAAATCAGGAGGTAAACATGAAGTAATATTATTTCAGTAGGGAAACTGATTTCTGCTCCTATGTCCCAATTTAAGAAAACATAAGAAAGAACTATCGATTCAAAGATTTAGAAAATTAACAGGTACATGAGAACCTTGAGTGTAGCTCAGAACAGGATTGAGGGAAAGATGGGAGGTTTCAAATGGGCTTCTTACCTTTTTGTCACTCAGGCCAGAAACCTGATCCACATATTCCTCTTGGATCATGAAGGCAGCTAAGTTGGCAGTGTAGCTGGCCAGGAAAATGACAGCAAAGAAGGCCCACACTGACACCATGATCTTGGAGGTGGTCCCCTTTGGGTTCTGCACAGGTACAGAGTTGTTGAACACCAGACCCCAGAGTAACCAAATAGCTTTGCCGATGGTGAAAGATGGGCCACCTGGCTCTGGCAGAACAAAACAATGCAGACAGAAAGTTAAGCCAGAATCACTAGTTATATTTCCTTCCCCTCTCTCTCTTTTTTTTCTTCCTCCCTCCCTCCCTCCCTCCCTTCCTTCCTTCCTTCCTTCCTTTCTTCCTTCCTTCCTTCTTTCCTTCCTTCCTTCCTTCCCTCCCTCTCTTCTTCCTTTCTTTTATCCTTTCTTTTGTGTGTATGTGCAGTTGTTGTTGTAGATGGACAGCATGCCTTTATTTTATTTATTTTTATGTAGTGCTAAGTATCAAACCCAGTGTCTCACACATGCCAGGCAAGCACTCTGCCTCTGAGCTACAGCCCCAGTCCTACTAGTTGTATTTCAACCTATAAGTACACTGGAAAGTGTCTGCTCAGAGCAGGTAGCCCTTCCATTAAGACTGAACCTTTTTGTAGACAGCTTTATAATCTCAGAGTCTGTCTCTCTCTTTTTCTGGGAGCCCCAGGAAGGCAGAAGAGGATTTCTTAGGACAAAAACCAGAGTTCTAGGGTATGTGGTGGATCTTTCTCCAACTAAGTCTTCCTGCTTTCATACCCAAGACCATCAGAATCACGTGAAAACTGAGTAACAAAGGATGAATGTGCCATTATGGTCACATTTGGGTCATTTTGATAATTTTTCCTAACTTTCATATTTGTATCTACCAAGGAAGCATTTCAACTTCCAAAACATTAGCAATAATTATATGAGGTCTTTTTCTACCATTGTCATGTGTCTCCTGCAAGTCTATTCACATTGATGCTGGATGTTTTTAATGTACTTTTTGCTGATTATCCTTCAATCTCTAGCAGTTAGCATTTAATATTTCAAAGACAACCTTGACCCCACTCTGATGCCAACACTTCCCAGCAGATTTCCTACAGTAGTAGCTTCTGTGTACAAGAATATCAGGAAGGAAGTCATCAGTTCCCACCTGGCCTCCTGCATCTGAAGGCAGGAAGGTAGCTGTCTTTGACTTCCCTCCATCTGAACTTTACACAGATAGGGCCAGGTATCTTTCCATAAATTATGGTGACTGCTACCTCTGCTTCATGAGGGTAAAATCTTGCCTGTTGTCTGGATCTCCATGCAGACAACATGGCTCCCTCCACTGCAGAAACCAACATCTGCCTGCACAATTTTACAGCATATTAACTCAGGTCTTATGATGTTTTCTGTGATCTTGACAGCATATGCTCAGCCTACTGCATCATAGGGGACTACATGTGTTGAACCTGAGATCTAATGGTACATGCACATCTGTGCATGTGGACCCTATGTAATGAAACAGATGTGTAACTAAAAAGTCACTTATAAACCAAAGTTTTGTAAATTGAAAAATGCTCTAAGACGATATTTAAAGTGGCACTGTACTGAATTCCTTTGTGAAGATAAACAGCTTATGATAAAGTGAGTAATTGTTAGCTCTTGCTCTGAGTGCAATAAATCTGGATTTTTACCCTCTGTTTCTTCCCCACCCAAGGGTGAGAGGGGAGTGCACATGAACTTTAGTTCTTGACGTTGTCAACTTATCTATATACTCATGTGATTCCCCAAAGTTTCCTTTATTACTGGTGCCTCTCAGGTTGGGATATAGGTCATGGCTTCTGGATGACCCTTTAGCACAGGTGGGTCACCACTGACTGTACCACTGTGTGAAGACAAGATTTCCACCCCAGAATACACGAACCAACTTAAAAGATAGGTCTACACTTGGAAATATGTCAGTGAAGCGATGGTTCACAGCCTGGACTGTTAATTCAATAGAAGGATCATGGAAACTTCTACAAGATATGATTGCCTGAAATCCATTATTAAATTGGTACAGGTTGGTTATTCTAACATGCAACCAAAGCAGAGAACCACTATCTTGAAACAGAATGGTTGGAGCTCCACCATTCACTGACTCAGTGAATCAGAAAGTGAGGTCCAAACATCTTTGTATTTTAAGTGTCCCACAGGTGATCCTTCTTAGGAGCCAGGATTAAGAAACTTTCCTCTTGGAGTATAAAATTCCAGAATAGCACACACATTCTAGAAGGACAAGACTCAGAAAAGGTAGACTATTTCTTAATCCTGGGGTTCTCAGGGAGCTTCGAAGAACAATTTACAGGGATCCCAGCAGCCCCTTTGGGAATCTAGCAAACTTTAAAAAAGTTTATGTGCCTCAAACATTTTGGTAGCCCTCTCACCTCTAGATCTACCTACCCAGGAAATTGGCCCCACTCCATTGTAGCTATGGGTTAGAATTGATCTCCCCTGCTCATTTTATTGCAAGCATCCAACTCCTATCCTCCCTGTCAAGGGACATTGATCCAGGACCATATGCTTGGGAGATCTTGTACCTTAGTAGTGATCCTTTGACTCTGAGGAACTCTGCCAATTACAACCACCTGCATATACCTTGGGGCAACCTATTTTTCCTACTCTTAATTAGTGTATACAACCTGTCTTGTTAGTCACATCTGTTCCAAGAAACTGCCCACAGCCTAAGGTCATCAAAATAGTTTCCTGTAATACTTTTACATTACCCATCTCTACTATCACTCTTCCCTTTCATTTACCTAAGGGTAGAACTTAGGAATGATATGAACCATAAGGGGGACACAGAAATTCAAACTAGCATTTAAAAAAAAAAATTTGGATGGACAGAATGCCTTTGTTTTATTTGTTTATTTTTATGTGGTGCTGAGGATTGAACCCAGTGCCTCGAACATGCTAGGCAAGTGCTCTACCACTGAGCCACAACCCCACCCCCAAACTAACATTTTCTTTGGGGTGTTTCTAAAGAGTCACCAGCTTGGTGTCCTAGAAGACTGAGGGATTTTTTTTTTTCCAGAAATGGATAAACAAGGAAGAATACAGATCACAAATAAGGGATTAGGATAACTAGAATTACAAACCAGAAATATACAGAAATGCACAGGTTCCAGCTGGCCTTACCTCTGCCATCAGCGAGGCACCTGTTATAACCCACAGGGCTGAAGTATTCAAAGACAAAAACAGCCACGGCTGAGACGATGAGCAGCATCACAAACATCATAACCCATACGTCAGCACTAAATGGCTCTGGGAAGGAAAAGGAAACGGTGCTCAGGGTCAAAACAGAACAAACAGATGCTGATTATTTCACATGTTCATTTGGTCACGCAAACACATATTTGGGGGGAACAAGAAACAAGTGTGCTGTGTGCCTTCAGTGATCCAGGCAATGGTTTAGGGAGAAATCAAACATGCCTGAGCAGATCCATTCCCCAGATGGGCATGTTAAGGTTGCTTTCTTCCAAGTGCATGAGGAACACAGCATCTTGCTTTTGGACCTTCTAATGTTTGTAGAGACAGTTTCTGCTACTATTGGACCCATATCTGGGTCTTTCAGTAAAAGGTATAGTTGGTACAAGTGAATCATATTAGACTGACTTGGTTTATGTTTTCATCCATAAGGTCATACCACAAAGTGGAGGCCCCCCAAATCTTTCCCCAGTGCTTCTGAGACTTGTAGTCAAATTAATTCTCAATAAACTTAGCTACTATTTCACAGCTGAATGGGTTCAATAGTAATTATGTACAGTAATAACCATCCTCCCTAACTCATTGTATCACTTCTCTTAAATTTTACAGTCTAGATTTAGTTTTTCAACCTATTTGGATGTGGTTTGTTTGTTTTACTTATTTGTGGTACTGGGTATTAAATCCAGGGGCACTCTACCACTGAGCAACATCACCAGCATTTTTTCATTTTTTGTTTTGAGACAGGTTCACGCTATGTTGCCCAGGTTGGCTTTGAACTTGCAATCCTCCTGTCTCAGCCTCCCAAGTCACTGGTTTACAGGCATGTGCCATTGTGCCCAGCTGATACATTTTATTTGACATCAATAGTATATAAGAATATAAGTCAATGTTAACAACTCCATCCACATTGAATATCAGTATCTGCAACAGAGGGAATTTAACAGTTGACAAAGGAACATGTATAAGTTGTGATTCACAATCATAATCTATTTCCTATTACCAGGTGACAGTGTTGGGACAAGACCAAGCAAGATAGCAAGAATATTGTACACAAGCTCTGTTTACTATCTTTAATCATTTTTGTTGAACCCCTTCCAGGTGAGTTGACTCTCTGGTTTGGAGATGTCCAGGCACTGAACACCGTGTTACAGAAGCCATCTCTCTGAAGACCTATACAAAGGGACAATTGCTATTCTTTCCCATGATGCAATATTTCTTTGATTGTGTCTCAAAATAATTCTGGCCTTTTTAACTGTCACATCACGTTGTAAGTTCATAACTAAGTGAATTAACATTCTGTTTTCCCCATCTTCCAAATCATTGATAACGATGAAGTTGAGAAAGGGAAAAAATGGCTGAAAATTAGAAAATATATTTCTTCCTCTGAAACCTACTTTTCTATTGTACTTCCAAAAGAATTATAAAAGCTTGGTCACTTAATCGATTTAAAAAGAACCTTGATAAAGCCCCAGAGGTTGACATACCAACTGTGAAATGCAAAAGCTTTCGATGGCAGTCAGACTCACTCATAGAAAGTAAAATTTAAAGCCTATGTATGATAGTGTATAGAACCTAATTGATTGTAATCCTACCTTGATTTCACTTTTTCTAAGACAGGAATAACTGAGTAAAAGAATCACCTCTGTGATTCTGTGATCTCCTCACTCCTGTTGCCATTAAGCCCAGGGCAAATTTCTATCCAAAAAATGCAACAAACACCTGTAATAACCTTTATAATTTACAAAGCACTTTCACCATCCACTATTATATATAATTCTTTTAGTGGCCCTTCCATTTGAGATCACCATATCCATTTTATAGAACAGTAAACCAAGACTGAAAGGTCAAAGTACTTTCCAAGTTCCCATACAGAAAGTGACAGTTAGGTTATGAACTGAGGTTCTCAAAACAAAACAAAATCAAAATCTGTGTTTTTCCTCCTGTATGATTTTGCATCTTTACCTGCCTACCACACTGGTTCCTGGATTAGGGGTGGAATTCTGTGATGGTCAAATGTGGACTAGAATACAGGCTCTGAATGCTACCTGTTGGACTTCATCCTAGATCTGTCAGTTATTAGCTGAGAAAATCATGGAAAATGACTTAACCTGTCTCATATTCCATTTCCTAAGCCATAACATGGGTATAGTTATAATACCAATGAGTTAATACAACCAAAGCATGCATGATAATGCCTGGCACATCACATATTAGGTGTTCAATCAATTTTGGGTTCTCTTACCCACAACTGTTTCTCATCCAAAAACACACAATATCACACTCTGCCTAACATTTTTGTCATTCCAGGACTAATTGGTTCTTCCAATTTAGAAGCTATGGTTAGTGCTATACTGATGGGGTTAGAATTAGAGTGTACTTTGTTTTTATCTTTTAATGTTCCATTCTCCTCAAATAGAAAAAATGCAAATAAATTATATCCAGGAGTCATGAGAATTAATGCATATGGTGTGTGTTATCTAATAATATTTCACATAAAACCAGCAGACTCAGAATTTGCTCCACTATGAATAAGAAGATTAGCTAAGAAACTTCAATGATTTATATGAAAATTCTATGGAACCTATAATTCTACTTAGTGTTACATTCATTGAGTTAATTCTTTATGGATAGAGCTTAAAGAAATGTCAGTCACTGTCTATTCAATTATTCCCCTTTAAAAGATGTTCCCATCCCTTGGAGTTATTGTGACTTGACCAAGGGCTTACAGCTTGTTTATGACCAAACCAGGCTTCTGTCTCCTAGTTCAGTGGTCTGTTTCAAGGTGACATTTAATTTCCCACCCCCTTGCTCCACAGCCCCTGCAAAAAATATGGGATATGAGCTCACAAACGACCTCATCTAATTGAAATCTTGGCCTTATCTCACCTAGTCTTATATCACATCTAAGGCTTTTGACAGTTAAGTGATGCTGAAGGGTGGGAAAGTAGAGAATGATACGGGGAAGGATGTGGTAGGGTGGGAGGAGACATCAGATTGGTTCTGTCTGAAAAGAGCCTCAGAAAATTCATGTGACAACAGAAAACCTTTTTTGGTAGCACTGAGCTCAATTCTTGAAGATAATTAAAAATAAATAGGTAGTTCAATGACATCCAGAATTAGAAGTTTTTATAGCAAGAAGCAGCCTCAGAGACTGGCTAGTCAAAATGCCTTCTATGGCTAAGGTAACTGAGTACCAGGATGGAGCTAATTTGCTCAAGGTCAGATGGTGACTAAGTGATAAGAAGGGGACTCATATGTAGGCCTCTGATGACCAGTCCAGGAGTGTTTCCTTACGGAGAATTATACCTTTCTATTATTCTGGGTGCTCTTCAGCTTTCAGGTTTGAGAATAATCAGTTTTGAAGTCATCAAAATGAAGTCCCCAGAGGAGTTAAGCTCCTGGAAAATCAACTCCTGGCTAAAAGAACCTGGCCATGTGCTGCTTCGACTATTCCTTATTTCAATTCCTGTCATCAGCAAACACAACATTTACCTAGGAAGGCAGAAGGTGAGACAGTCCCATTGCTGCGTGACACCATGACACTGATGCCAGTCTCTATGAAGGGCACAGAGAAGTCGACCACCTCTGATCGCTCCTCATTGATAGTGAGCGATCCCACTGCCATGTAGGCCCTCTTCATAACCACCTGAAGAGAAAGATGCCAAGTTTTGATTAGAATATTCAGAAAGGCAAGGGCCACCATGAGGAAGATACTCATGGCCCATCAGTGATTTTCTTTGTACAGTAGAAACAGTGCATTCTCTACCACTTTTTATTTTCTAAAATTCATAAAATGAACACTTAAAAAGTATTTAAGTGAAATAAAATAAATTAAAAATGGCGATGGCCCTTACTTCTTGACACTCACCTCTCCAATCATACCATTCCAGGTTCCATTGATTTTCTTCCCATGCTTGCCATTGGTAACCAGGTAAAGGTCATAGGTGAACTTCACAGATTTGGAAATTTTCTTAAGGATGTCGATACAGAACCCCTTGCAGCATTTTTTGATGTATCCTGGCTCCTCATCTGTTTTATTCCTAGCCAGTTAAAAAAACAAAAAAACAAAAACGAGGCTTTGTACAAGAAGCACAATATTATTCTTTGTCATTAAAACTCCAACTGTAAAGCAAGCCACCCTTCAAGCACAATTTATTTCAAACCTGAGTGAGGAAATAAACCAGATCCCAGAACTGCAATATTCTCATTATCTCATTACAATGGGCCATTCTTTCACACAATTTTTAATGTTCCTTTGAAGTACAATACACATCAGGAAAGGGTACATATCCTAAGGGCTCAGTTCAATGAAAATTCATACACTGGATTCACCCTTTCAGCCAGCTCCTGAATCCAGGTACAGAAAAGTTACCACCACCTAAAAGGCTTCTTGTTCTCCCTTCTAAGCACTTCCTGCCCTCTCCAAAGAAAACCATTTTCCTGACTCCTAACAACATAGATTAGTTTGACCTCTTTTCAGAAATGGTTCTAAATATCAAAATTTTGGGATATACTGACCCTAGGAAATATGTCAATACCAAGAATAAACTTAAACCTCTATAACCTTGAGGTCCCAGTCATTGAAGTCAGGAAAAGACAAAGGAACCTTAGCATGGCTAGCAGTCGTTCTCCCAGGTTATGATTTGGATAGAACCAGACATCAGACCACAAGGCTGCCAGCAATTCAACAGCTCATTAGCAGCTGCAAATTGGACATGGTACCCAATTCATTCTATGCTGCAGGTCCTAGGCCTGCCAGGTGCTAAGAACTGCATCAAATCTTACTCCCTCATGCCACCCATAGCCACTGGGGAAGGTGTCATACTCAGAGACTATGCGTTTTTGGCAGGGGACTGTGTTCCTCATGCAGGTTCCACTTAGAGGGTCCACGCTTTCCACAATGACAAATGGTGCCTCCTCCAGGGTCACAATGCTCAGGTGGTCATCCTCTTGCTCTTCAGTCTCAGGACACATTCGGGGCCAAACATAGTATTTCATCTGCAGGGACTTGTCTTTCCACTTCCCTACCTGCACAAGGATAAACAAAAGACTCAGAAACCACTGGCCACAACATTCACAGCTTCTCCCAGCATTGTCTGAATCTTCCTAGGAAGCTGTTCAATGAAGGCAGACAGATGTAAGCATTGTATGTAATGGAAAGAATACTTTTTAAACCATATGTTCAAAAGGAGACTACTGTGTCCAAAACCAAGAAAGGCAATACATTCATTCACTCACCTACTTACCAAACATTAAATAAGGACCTACTATGTGGTGGACACCCTGCTAAGCCCCATAGCTCTAAACAGCATCATCCTGCCTTTCATCAAGCTCATACTGAGTGAAGGAGTAAGAAACATAAAGAACTATTTACCACACTGTATGGTAAGTGCTAACACTGAAGCCTGTACCAAGTGCAGGGAACATGCTGGTTTTCTATGTGGTGCGGCTGTCAATTTTTTTTTTTCTCTTTAAACTTAACTATAATAAGGAACATGATAGTGAGAGCAGAAAATAGTGTTGGAAAGGTCAACAGAATGACTGCAGCAAATGAGCTGGCGGAATGTGTTTTGGCTTGTAATGGAGGTCCAGTGATGAATTGTGCAGAAAACTAGGTAGATCTGAACTGGAATAGAATGATAAGTTGGGATGAAAGAATATGGACACAGCTCATTTGAAGAAGAGAATATGGTTGGGATGGTGATAATCTCATGGGTCAATGCAAATATGCACCTGCTGGTCTGGTTAAACACCCTGGGATGAAGTCACCTGGATATCTCTGTGAATTGCCTATGGCCACACAGGCTATATGCCCCATAACCATAACCAAGAGCACCATTCTTGTGATGCTAATGTGAAGAGTGGATGTCCTCTAAATCCTGCACATGGTGGCCCTGCTGCCTATCATAATCAAAGGAATGGTTCAATTACAAGAACCATTCATTCCTATTGTACAATAGAATCTACATGACTTTGTTGGTGGGTTCTCATTCTCACTGTGCCATTGAGTTTAATGGAGTAAGAGGGAACACTTTAAAAAATTTTCTATAATGAGCATCTTCAATTATAACAAGAAATAGGGATCACAAGTCCCTGCATTTTTCCAATCTGATTTCCCTCACACAGAATGCAAAAAAAAAAAAAAAAAAAAAAAGGCGAGGTACAAGAATTACAAACGACTTACTTTGTTTAACTATAGAAATCAATAAGAAGCAACAAATTGATAGTACTTCTCAAATCTTTAAGTGAATAGACATGAATTTCTGTATAAATGCAAAACTCCAACTCCTCCTTTTGTTTCTTCTTTTGTCTGCACTTAGGTTTCTATCTGGTGCCTTCTCAGGATGGTTAGCTCCTCTCTCCAATTTGTCCCACAACATGATGACTTCCATATTCAAATTAGGCCTGAGCAGCCACTGCTCTTTTTTTATTGCATCCTTATAATATGGTCAGTGATTTAGTATCCTGGGTTGTCTTGTTTGGCACCTGCATAGTTTTTCCCTGGCATTAACCCTGGTACTGGTTGGTTTTCATCCCAGTGTGTAAATGATATTTTGCTTCTTTGTTCAGAATTATGCACTGAACCAAATGTTTGACTTTCCTTTATATATATACATGCTCCTTAACTTACAATGGGGCTATGTTCCATTAAGCTCAATGTTTAGCTGAAAATGTTGTAAGTTGAAAATGCACTTACTACCCCTAACCTACAGAATATCAAAGCTTAGCAGCACAGCAGGCTGAGTGTCAGTTTCCCCTTGTGATCTTGTGGCTGCCTAGGAGCTGCTGATTCCTGTCACTGCCCAGTTTCATAAGAGTACTGTACACATATGGTTAGCCCTGGAAGAGATCCAAAATGGTTTCCACTGAATGTATATGGCTTTTGTACCATTATCACAAAGTCAAACTAATGTAAGTGGTAAGGTGGGGACTCCCTGTGCAGCCTTCTCTGTACTGTTAATATTGATTTTTTTACCCATTCTCCTTCTATTTAAGACTACTTATTTTCGAAGAAGAAATTTCCAATGTCTTCTGAGACATGTGCAGATATTAATGCCCTCTACCAGTGGTTGAGGCCAGGTGGAGCTTGGTGGAGAAGAGACCCACCCTGGGATCCATGATGTTGGTTCACCTCCATTTCCAAGTAGCCATATTTGTCCCAGAAGCCAAACCAGTAATATTTTCTGCATGTTCAACAATGTGAAAAAGGTTAGGAAATCCTAGAGTAGTATTTTTTTTTTTTCATTCCTACCACATTCCCTTACCAGTAACTTTTGGTATTTTTCCCCTTTTAAATTCAAATTTATTTTTCTGCCTAGCCCAGAGTGAGTGGTCCAGCAGCCCATTCTGGTATTATCTGAGGAAGATTCCAAATTACACAAGGTTCCCCAGAGTCCATTGTGAACTGCTGCCAGATGACTTTCTGAAAACACAACTTTGTCATTGTACAGTCTGTTTTCAGAATTGTTAATGACTGACCTCTTGCTGCCCACAGCTGTGCAGCTATCTTACCTGGATGGTCCAGGTCTGTACATTGAGCCTTACCTACCTTGATATCACTATTTTGATTCATGAATCCCTTGTTCAACTCAGAAAAGGATGTTGTTGGTATTAGAAACTAACGTGGGTTAGTCAAGAACAGATGGCAACAAACTAACTGCATATTATTTCCTAATACACTATCTACAAGGAAAAGATGTGGTAAACAGCGTTTTGCAAAGGTTTCTCATGACATTCTGGTGAACAAGATTAACTGTAACATGGACTATTGCATACTTTGATAGGTTAGAAAAGAATTTTGAAATCTATATACAAAAAGAAAAGAAAAGATTGTTCAATGAACCAATGCCAACACCAAAGAGGTCCTTAGTGACATGTAAGGGGATACGGTTCTTAGAAGTGGCCTGTTGGTGCTTTGGAAGACAAAATAGAGGTCATACTCACAAAATTGCAGACAACACAAAGTTATAGAGGATATAAAATATAATGCATTGCTGAAGCAAGTTTGGAAGAGCTATCAATTAACTGGAATAGTGGACTGAACAATGGAATAAAATTTAACAGTATTTGTGCTTAAAGAATAGGACTTAGATTTTTAAAAACACAACTGCACAGTCCTGAAAAGAAGAGATTTCAATCAACAACAGTCTATAAAAGCTATTGCAATAACCAAATGGTATATTTATATACTTTCAGAATTTAATGCACGGGGTGAAGGGAGGTGATTCTACCCTGCTCTGTGTTCATACCGCAACAGGAAAACTAGGTTCTCATCCCATAAGTCTATGATCTACAGATTCTTACTAAATACACCATTCTCATTTCCTTAATGATAATTTGTTCACACAGTTCTCCTCTAGCACTTCCTTTCCCAACTTACTACCAAGCTAGCTGGATCATATCTTTGCTTCATATCCATTCAGCCCGATCAGCAATGATTGCACACCAACACTGTGCTGGGCACTATGTTGTGTGCTAGAGATAACAATACCAGGTAACATTTAGTGAGCTAGGCACTGAACTTATCTAGTGATCTCATTAATCATCATAACTGTGAGACAGATCTCCGATTAAAGTCTTATTCTACAGAGGGTTTTGCCAGCTTTCCCAAGACCTCAAGATCAGTGGGTACAGAACACAACAGTAAGTAATTCCAGAGATTGGGCAATACCTACTTTGCTGCACTGCTTCTCTGACAATGAAGGAGGAAGATGTGGCCATATCCTTCCAGGACAGACTAGATGGGAAAGACACTGTCTATTGACAATAATATCAAGTTATGCTTTGGTAATCACCCTTATATTAAGGAATAGATAAAGACTTTAGCATTCAGAATAGAAGTCATCATTACTGAAAAGATTAGGGAAAAGCCTCACAAAGACCTTTATCTTTGGGCTGGGCCTTGAAATTTAAGTGATAGCTTCTTAGGTGGAGTTCCTTATTCACTGAACTAGCTTCGTTCTCCTTCTCCTTAAAAACTGCTCACTCAGATAATAACTAACCGTCTTGAGAGCCAACTGGATTGTGCTCATTCCTCCCCAAGTCCTTGTTCAATGGTGTCAGGTTGTTAGCTGTGGCACCATAAAATTGGCACACACGAGAGGTCCATCAGGTCTTCCTCCATCTCCCTCGCTCCCAGTTATTAAACTTTTATCAGTTCACTGCTGCCCATAACAGCCAAACCACCTTCTTTAATGATATTATAAAAAAATTTCCAGGTGACTTGTTTTCTACATGATATTCCAAATGTGTCTCCAAGTATTCCAGAGGTAGCAGACAAACTTCTAAATTTCTTATTCTCCATCTGTACATCTGTAAAAATGGGTGGTTGGACTTCTCTGGTGCTTTCCACATAATTTCCTAACACCACGGTCCCTTTAGGATAGGGGCTCGCAACAACGCTTCTACAGATTAGACCCCAGGGAAGAAGGGTTCCTAGTGGTCACTACCTGAAGGGAAGGAAATGGCTGATGTATTCATATAAAAGATTCATTTGTCTTAGGCCATGGTTCTTTTCTTCTTGTTTCTGCAAGGATCATGGGGGGTAAGTTAATAAATTCACAGAGGACTGAAAGGAGAAATTTTGGGGGGAAAAATGAAATCTACTATGAAATCAGATTCATGATACCAATAAACAGGACTCCTCTTAGAGGATGTGTTTAGATAGTTACCTCCAATACTGTTTTCCCCTTTCTTTTCCTTTTCCTTTTTCTTTATTTTGTGGTGCTGGGGATCAAACCCAGAATCTTGTGCACTTTAGGCAAGGGCTCTGCCACTCCTCCAAAGCCCTACCTCAGATTCATTATAGAGCAAGGCAGGTTATAAATGATAAACAACTGAAATTAGATTTTAAAAGGGACATATTTATGTAGAAGAAAGAGATGTTTCAAGCAAGGAGGAGGAAATATGGTGAAAATGTTATAAATGGAAATGTTTTAAAGAGCAATGAACAATAGTAAATAGAAAAAAGAAGCCCGAGACTCTGAGAGGAAAAGTCTTGAACGCTTGTTTCAAAGAGTCTGAAATGGCATGAAAATGCAGAGTAATAGGAAATGAGGTTACCAGCAGATATTTTAGAGACAATCCAGTGTGAAAAACGGAAAAAAGAGTTTAGAGTCAAGATTAAAATATAATCAGGAAAAAATAAAACCTTAAAAATTATGAAAAAAATGTCTGTAAAAGCACTCTGCATTCCTTGGAGATAAACACTAAACAAACATCATTACCTCAAGCACATTTAACAGAAACATCTGTCTATAAAAAATTCAGTTATCCACCATTTGAACATTTGAAAAGATCTCTTGAGGACTGAAATCATCTTTCTTGAGAGAGAAAAAAAAAATCTTTGCTTAGTTTTCTCAGAAAAGCACAGAATCATGTTTTAAGGTTCTGGGTTGGTTCTCTCAGTATCAGCTGAGCACCTGTATAGTTGGGATGTCCTCCTTGGAAGCAATTGTACCTCACATACCTATGGCACATTTAGTCGTCATGAGCCTCCCCTTATGAAAATTCCAGGAAACCAATCTGTGGTGATTGTAGACTTCAAAGTCCTCCTTCTGCTAACAGATCGCCTTCATTACCACCAGTGAAACTGACACCTATTAGCACCCTGATAAGGCAATGAATAAAGACCACAGGGACTGTGCTCCTCTCTGAAAGCCCTGAGTTTTTCCCTTTGCCACAAACAGTGGACGTGCATAGCAGAATGATTGTGTTATTGTGGGGAAGGGAGAGGGGACCCTGGAAGGGTGGTCATGTCATTGTTGGGAGGGGGTGGGGACCTGGGCAGGCATCACAGCTGCAGCAGTCCTTGCACAGATAAGCAAAGGACATCAGTCTCCCCGGGCTTCCTCTCTCATCTGTACAAAAAGTCATTTTTTAAAGATCCTGCAACAAAAGCACTTATTAGAGCCTCTTTAGGCGTCAAAGGTTATTTTTCAAAAATCAAAGCGTTTTTGTTTCTTGCTTGAGATGACATCTGGATCTAACACAAAACACTTGCTGCTTATTTTAAGCCTTCATCTGACTTTTAAAATGCAAAATTTAAAGCTACATGTTATTTCCCTGAGCAAGCTGAAGGGACAGGCAGTCTCTGCAAGGCAGTAGAATGCTACATTCCCTTTTTTCCCAAAAAGGTGTCAAAGCCAGTGACTCCTTCCAGCCACATGTTAGTGCAGGTCTGAGACTTCTAATGGCAGAAATCTAAGGAAAAGAGTACACTGGGGTTCTCCATCCCTACAGCTACGCATCTTAACCGTGAGGATTTTTAAAGTTAGAGGGAATGGTAGCAGTTCATCTTGTTCAATCTTGATATCTCAGTATCCATCCCTCCCCTTCCCTTGTTCTTTGTAACCAAGTGAACATTATGGTAGATGGCCATCCATTATTCACAGCAATTCAAATACAGACACAGATAAAGAGGAGGGGATGTGTGTGAGTGAGCATGTGCGTGTTTCCCAAGTTGAATCATAATATGCACGTTTCTCTACCATTTGCTTTGCCCACTTTGTAATCCAAACAGACCACAGATCCTTTTAAAATAGCAGTATGGAAGCCCATAATGATGAATGCACCTCAGTCATACCCCTATAGATTAATAGTGGTGATGTTTAAAAGAATAACCACATATCTTAGTATATACTAAGCTCAATTTCCGATTGTGAAACAAACAGAATAAGAGGGTATGTATGTTTCTAAAATGTCCTTGATGTCACTAGAATACAAGTTGGCAGCAATTTCAATTGCTATCAGCAACACCTAAGAGGGCTCCTTGCTCAGATCCTCACCCACACCAACTTTTTATTGGTGTTAACTGTTTCCCAGTCTCAGGGATGAGGAATGGGGCCTTCCTGCCCTAATTTTCATCTCTTCAATGCACAGTGAGCTCGGGCACTTTCCCCCCATCTGTTAGCCATTGAGATTTTTCTCTTTTACCCTCTAGTCACATCATCTACCCATTTTCAATGGCACTGTTTGTCCTTCTTATCTTTTGGTGGGAAAGAGTTCCTGGTGTAGTGTCATTATAACTGTTATCAGTCAGTTATGCTGAAATACGGCTCTGAGACCTATTTTCAGACTCTTTTGGGTCTTTTTTTTTCTTTTATGCACAAGATTTTATTTGTCTTTTTAAAAGTCGAATATGTCTTTTTTAAATAGAGGCTTTGGTTTCTAACCCTACTTTAAAAAGAGAATCTAACCCATTCTTGAAATGCCCTGCTTTGGTCTTTCTGAATACTTTTCTACATAGCATTTTGCATTCTGTGTGTGAGAGGTGCACAGGCTTTCTTCTACTCCTCTGCCCCTTCCCTTGTTTGAAGGCTGCATTTGCTTTCTGGAATGCTCTGAACTCTTCTCAGCCCTTCTCAGGCATCACCTCTTCCTTGATACAACTCCTGGTCACCCAAGCCCAGAAATGTCTGTTATTTAATCTTCCCTAACAATTTTGCGGGTCAACCTCTCCCTCTGGCTATCACATTAAAATATTAGTTTTATTCCGACATGCTGATCCACATCTCTGAATGGGTCTTTAAGTGCCTCCAGGGCAAGGACTATATTATTTTACCTCTTTTTGTCCCTTGTATTAGTCTGCGCAAGTGTGTTCTCACTAAGTTACTGACTGATGTCACTGGGGAAAAACACCAGTCCCCCGACAAAGTCTCTGCTGGGTATAACTCCAGTGTTCTTCTATGGGAAGGATGGAAGGGGAAAAGCTACCCCCTAGACATCTCCTTTGTTCTCTTTGTCTTCAGCCTCCCTGATGGTGAGGTTGCCCTGCACAGACCCAGTTCTGCCTGAATTGCTGTAAGTATAATGGCACAATCTGCCGCAGTGAGAATCTAACAAGGCCACCGGCACAGCTTGACGCTCTTTCTCCTAATCATTTGCACACTCAGTGACGTCTGGGTTTAGAACTCTAGTAGTTGAAAAATGTGTTTGAAAATAATTTCCATATTTAAATTTGATCCATGACTGCCTTTGGCCTATTAGTGTTTCATCCCTGGCACCACTCCCAAGGAAGGCCCACTGATCATTCTTGCCAGGACCTGTATGGCTCTCCCAATGACATGAGACCTCGGTTGTCATTCCAGGCCTCAGATGCTGAGCCCTGCCTCTGAGAGCTGAAGTTTCCTGGGGAGCTGTGCATACCCACTGCTGCTGCTGCTGGCCATTGCCCTCTGGGTCATCCCTGTTCTCCACTCATCCCTCCCTCGGGTCTCCTACTCTGGAGAGTGAGGAATGGGAGGTGGAGTAGCATCAGGTGCCAGGAACAAAAGTTGTTGATTCCCTTGGCACCAGATGGCAGTTGTGGTCATTTCAGATAACACCTCCAACAGAGATGTGATAATATTAGAGTAATTATAGCAATTATGGACCAGGCCCTGTGCCAGGCAGTTTTCAGAGAGTTAGTTATATCATTTAATTGTCACTAATTCCCCCAAAGTAGGTATTGTTAGTTGTCCACAATGTAGACTAAAGAGCTTGAGCCTTGTTGAGAGATCTGGGTTTCATCCCTGATCTGTTTGACTCCAGAAGCACATGTTTCTTTCACCAGCCATGTTGCCAAGAGTGAGTAGAAGAGTCTCTTTCATCCTTGGAGCCTCCCATCCTCACCCTAGCTTTCCAGAAACCCTCAGGTTGTGTCTAAAAGGTTCCTGGCAAGTGGCAACTGAAGCACAGGGTGGGCTTAGACAGGCAGAACAGTAGCAGGTGGCAATAGGAGGTAGGGTGATGATAAGCTGTGCAACCTTTGGAGACTTATTTAACCTCTCTGTGCCCAGCTTGTATTAGTTTTATGCAAGCACTGGTCATTTTTCTCCTCTCTTCATTTTACCATGACTACTATAATTAATTAATTAATTAATTAATTAGGTGCAGCTCCTAAATGTGCCTAACTTTCTCCAAGTGGCAAGGGGAAAATACTAAACAACTCTAACCTCTCAAACTTTAATCTCAATTTGTTTCAAAATGTCAGCATATTTCATGTAATTTTTTTGGTTTCATTCAATATTTTCATTTCATTATAAGTAAAATCAGAAGTCATAGAAATGAAAATGCTACTAGCCTTCTGTACTTACCAAAGGCTTGGTAAATACAAAATCAAAATCAAAAGAGTCCCATTGAGCCAGGTCCTGCTTCTCCATGAACCCCTCTCTGGGACAAGGTAGATACTTCAGAAGGCCATTGATTGCTTTATGTCACAGTTTTCTGTAAACTGTTTGCCAAACAGGCTCACATAGGTTAAGAGAATTAACTTGTTTTCCTAAACTATCTGATCAGCCTTCTTGGTTCATGGGCTCAAAATCTCCCCAGCTCTAACTCCCACCTTCTGAAAGCCAATCCCAAGCTCCTTCTGGGACCTAGAGGAGTTCAGTTACTGATGGCTGTGCTCTACCTTCTCCTCCAGTGTGCCTTCTTCAAAAGAAGGCCCCTCCTCTGCAGCATCTCAGCTGGTCCAGAGCCATCCTCTGGGATATGCAGGCTCCAGTGAGGGATCTCTCAAACACCAAGGCTAGTCCCTCTCCCTCTGCATTGTCTTCCTCCTGCAGCGCTTGGCTGTGAATGTGGGCACCATGCCCAAGGCCGTGGCTTGCTCTGAAACAGCTCAGCAGGGACACTAGCTGGCTGACTGATGGATCATAGGTGGGCTTTAGGGATGTTGTCTTAAAGTGCATAAGGGACTGCACCACAGGCTTCAGTCGTTGACACTGCTTGTTATTGGGTTATCTTGTCATCATTTTTTGTCATAATTCTCTACCTTGAATCTCAAATGACAATTATAAGGGTAAAGTGAAATGTAGTGTCAGACCATTCTGACCCATGACTTCCTGGGTTCAACCACTGGCTTGGCAAGGTCTTCACAGTATTCATGCCTATGTGTATGAATGGATTATGTGTGCATGTATGTATTCATTCACACTCCTCTATATTCTGGCTTGTCATGTTAGTTAAGAGCATAGACTTCGAAGCCAGAAAGGCCTAATTTGAGTCTTGGCTTTGTCATTGTTGTCTGTGCTACATGAACTTCTAAATTCTGTGTTGTAGATGCCTACTGTTTGTTTACCCACCAGCCAGCCCCTATTTCTTCCTTTTCACTCACTCTCTTCTTACTCCTTAGTTCAGTAGCTCCTTTTCTTGTGAACTTCTTCCTCAACACCAACACTGTGGCCTTGCTGAGGTCACTGTCCTATTACATCTTCTGGTCCAGCACCTGACCCACTCACAGGTGAGTGATAGAGGAGTAAGGCACCTGACTACCTTGGTCAGATTCTTGGGATTTCTGACCTTAAGTCTAAGAAGAGTGTCAACTTCGAACTATCACTTCGGTAGCATAAGCTATATTTGTAAAATTCAGACTGGATTTGGACTGGTCTGCCATGTTTTGTAGCCTCCAGAGAACTTGGCCCATGGAGAGAAAGATGAGCAAAGCCAGTGGCCATAGAAAAGTAACTACAAATGAGAGAGGGATCAACATATCTAAGAGCATTAAAAATCTTGGTTTATAGCTCTTCTGGAAGGAAGCTCAACCCCATTCCTATTGTGAATTCTGTTGAGACAATCCAGCATTCTTATGATAAATTTGTCTTTTGCTTCAGCTAGTTCAAGTTGCATGTCTCTTCTTCATAATAAAAACAGTTCTCATAATGCACTGTTTATCTCTTCTATAAATAGCAATAGATAATAACTATAACTATCTTTGTGGGGCTTTGGTGAAGATTAAGTGAAATAATATCCATAAAGTTATTTGCAGAATGCCTGGAACATGGTGAGCACTGAGTAACTGACAGTAGCTATATTGGTGGTAGGGGTTATTTACCATCATAGACTTTCTATGAACATCTCAGGAGCCAAAACGTGAATTAGCTGACCAGTGATAGGCAGGTTCTACAGTCATTCCTAAACAAGTGCCTCCTTGCCTGGGGCCAAAGGAAGGAGAAGCAGGAGGCCTCCCCTCCAGCTCTCAGTTTTGGGTTTAGGCAGGGCCAACCAGCTAGAGCTCCTGTTGTATTGATAGTGACTTGTGGCCTCTACCTGGCCCCCAGGACTTGACAGAGTTGCTTGGACAGTCACAGAGCCTGTGGTTGCAGCCAATCTCACTCAGCAGGTCATTTGGCATCTCTTACTACCTGGCCCACAGGCCAAACCTGGCTGCCAGTTCTGGTCATTTGCATGTCTTCCAGCTCTCCTTGTACTCTCCATACACCCCTTCCACAAACCCGTATTCAGGATCAAGAACTCATAGCCAGAAGATTCCTATATGACCTCTATCTAGGGGTTCCCCAACCAAGCAAGTAAGAGAAATGGGATTTGAGTCCAGGCAGTCTGACACCAAGTGTTTTGCTTTTTTGCTACTATATAAGCTGCCTCACATATTAGACAAGGTGCAATATAATGCAGAGGACAGTTTAAGATGTATAATAATGATGCCCGATGCGTGGTACTGATTCAGAATAGTTCAGCTGTCCTCTTCTCCTTAGGAGCTCTGTGCCTCTGGGATCTGCCATAGCACTGGGGCTCATGAAATCCAAAGCAGCAGGGGGATGCAAACCATCAAGGAGAAACACTGCCACCATCCAGAAGGCACCACGTAATGGAAGAGTTGCGGGAGCCAGAGGTGACCATACTGCTTTTTATATGATGCTTACTGGACTATCCCCTACTGCTCTGCTGATCTGTCTCAGCACACCCTTCTTGACCCTCCTCTGAATTTCAAATGTTTTCAATATGTTTAAAGAAAAGGTTACTTGAAAATATGCAGACATCTGCCCATAGATCTTGGACACACTGGACTAGCATCTCTCTCAAGTATATCTCAGGACACTAATGAAAAGTGATGCAAATTTTTGCACATTTAATAAACCACCAAACCAGCAAAATCAGGTTCTCATGCAAATTTTTAAGAGCTAGAAAAAAATAGCTGGACTGGAGCAGGACCTCATCAGATGAGTCTGCAGAGAGCTGTTTTTATCACCGCAGGGTGCTCATACGAAAGTGTCAAACAGAAAGTAATAGGAAGGATTCTGGAAAAGGGACATATTGCATAAGTAGAATGGCAATGCCTTCCAGACCACACATCTGAATGTAAACACTGATAATTATGAATGTGCTTTCTGGGGCAATGAAGCAGCACCACGGAAAGTGTGATCATCCAGGAAATCTAAGACAGAAGGTTGTGAATACGTATGAAAAGAAAACGAGGTACACACACAGAGAGACACATAAAATTACTGAGGTGCTAAGGGAGCACAAATGTAAGAGGGCAAAATCATTAAAAATACATTCTAATTTTAGAAGATGAGACCACGGAGACCAGAAAAAATTCTTGAGAGATGTGTGTCCAAGGAGATACTTGCTATTCTTCCCAAGTTACCTTATCAAATTCATGGAAGAGTTTTCTCACACCACACATCTCATTAAGGCCATCAAAACAGGACTAAATCCCAGAAAACAAGATTCATTCTAAGATTTTCCAAGGCTTTCAACCATCCCTGTCCATTTTGTGGACAAATAATAGGTCTGTAGAAAATAGTTTTTCCCAGATATTCTAGACTATATGATCCCAAGGGTATCCAAGGTCACTCCATCTCTCATGGAAATGCCTCCTCCAGTTTTGGAGAGGGGGACATGGCAGAAGGATCCCACCCTGGCTCCCATACTCAGACACTATGTCTCACCTGGATTTGTGGGTTGTTCTTGCTTTCCCTACCTTGTCTTATCCTTCTTCAGCTCATCCTCCACTGGGTATCCAGAGGGATCTCTCTAAAATGCAGATTTGACCCCATCCTTACCCGTCTCAAAGACTGTCAGTGTCTGCCTCCCTCCGCATTCAGCTAGAGAATGATATCTAACTTCCTTGGGAAAATACACAATTGTTCCCCACCTTTTCTCCTTTCTCTTTCCCCTTTCTTTCCTTTCTTCCTTCTCTCCTTCCTCCTTCCACATTCCCCCTTTCTTTTTTCCTCCTTCTTCCTCCTCCTCCCCCATCTACGGTCTCCCTGCCTTTGTTTCTTTTTGGCTTATCTCTTCAGGATTTCTAGCTCTTCTTTGTCTTTGATAACCACCCACTAGGCTTTTTTTTTTTCTTACCTGAATGCCTTTCTTCATGCAGGAATCCTCTATTTTAAATCCCTGGTCTTCTTATGATACTCACTCAACCCTTAGGAGTCAGCTCAGGTAGTATCTGCACCAAGAAGCCTTTGCTCCCCACCCCCCTGATTGGGAATAAGTGGGAGCTATCCTTCCCCCACTCTTCAAAACTAGTATGTGTGCATCTCCATCTCTGAACTTGCCATGGTGTGTTGTATTTAATTGCTTATGTGTCCTCCAGTAAACTATGAGATGCTTAATGGCAAGGACCAAATATTACTTTCTTATATCCCTAATGCCTAACGTAGGAATGTCACCATGGTCGGCACTAAAAAATGTTCATTGGACAAATGAGTGAACATGATTTCAAAGGGGGATCCTTCTGATGCCCTTGTGTAATCCCTTGCCACACTGACTTTTAGTTTGGCTTTGTGACTTGCTCTGGCTAATAATATCAAAAAACATGACACACGTAGAAATCTGATGAGTAACAGTGTAATGGGACTCGCTCTCTGGGAACGTTGCTGACGGTGCTGAAAACGCCTGGGCTAGCTGCCTGGAGGACGAGGAACATGCAGGAGGAGGCCCAGCTGAAAACCCATGCCAACGACGAGACACATGGTGAGGCTGGTTCAATCATTCAGCTTTAGCTGAGCCACCAGGGGACTGCAGCCAGATGAGTGTCCCTGTGGTACCGCCCCAAGAACTACCCAGCTGACCTAACTCAAACTGCTGACCCAAGAAAGACTGAGTAAAAAAAATGGTGGTTGTTTTGGGCCACTGAGTTTTTCGGTGGTTGCTACACAGCAGAGGTTAACTGAAAATACCGGGAAAAAGCCTGCATGTTAGAGGCAAAACCAAGGAAGGAGAGGAGGGACAAGAAGAGAATTAGAGGCAAAACAGCACAGAGTTCCCCAAGAGCTCTTTAACATAAATAAGTATAGTGCTGATGGAAGTCTTTAGTTGTTGAAATGAAGCTAAATCTAGAATTGGAAGTCCTGGATTTCAGGTGCGGCCCTACCACAGACAAGCCCTGTGAATGTGACAAATCATTTAACCTCTGGGAATCTAAGTTGCTTTATCGTCAAAATGGGGTGATTCATAGGTACATCTGTCTGTCTTTCTCCTACTTCCACTAATCTTACAAGGTTGATAGGGAATTGAACATACATCACCTGTCCAAGCACTAATGTTGAAATTAGTTAATAACTTTGGATTACAAATGTCTTAGACGGCTTTTGAATCACTGTGATCAAAATATCTGACAAGAACAACTTAGAGGAGGAAAAACTTATTAGTGGCTCAAGATTTAAGAGGTTTCGGTTCACAGATGGCTGACATCATCCCTCTGGGCCTAAGGTGAGGCAGAACACCATGGCAGAAGGGCCAGTGGAGGAAAGCTGCTCAGTTCATAGTGAGGTCAGGAAACAGGGGCTGGGAAAGGGGCCATAGGGAAGATGCACCCTTACAGAGCACACCCCCAGTGACCTACCTCCTCTAACCATGTCCTGCCTGCCTATAGTTACCACCCAGCAGTCCATTCAAACTTGGATGGACTGATTATGTTACAGTTCTTATAATTTAATCATTTCACATCTAAACAGTCTGAATTAACAGGAGCTTTGGGGAGACACCTCATATCCAAACCATAATATAACACTAACATACACTTGGCAGATGGACAAAAGCTGGTAGAACAGTGAGAGAAGATGCAGTTAGACTGTGGACACGTCCCATGTATAAGATAATGTTTCTCTAACAGGAGTTTCAACAACTGGAGTGTCAGTGGTTATCTTACCAGTTTCTTTTATGAGGTGTTATCTTATGCAAACCTCCCCCACTCCCAGTGCTTATAATCTAGTTTTACATCATCAACTGAAGGTCAGGAGGATATGTGGTATCAAAGCAAAAGTTCAAGGCCGGGGTAAGACATGCCAGGCTCTGTCTCTGACTAACCTAGAGACTGTGTACCTTAAACTTGCAGAGACTGATTCTCTAATTGTAAAATAGAGGGTGAAAATATTTGCCAAAAGTACGCCCATGGAGGTTTGAGAAAGACAAATGTGATGATGTTTGTGGAAGTGGCTTTGAACTAGCTAGTCCCTGCGCAAAAGGCAAAGTGGAATGATGGCCCCCATTTTGTAAAACATACCCAGTATTTGGAGGATACCATAATATGCCAGTCACTGGGCTACGTGGTAGGTTTTACAGGGGAAAAATGGGGAAACCTATATTTTGAGGTGTGAGGTAATCTGCCTGTGGCCACATAATTAATAAACGACTCAGCTGGATTCAAATCCTTATCTACCTCATTCCAGTGCCTGGACTTGCATAGTTCTGGGCTGCCGCCAAAAGAAACCTCTTCAGCCCATAGCAGAACAGAATTATTGGCTAGGTAGTTTGCCATTAAATAGGGTCACCAGCTTGTGGCTAAAGAAACAGATGATGAAAAAAGTGCTGGGGGAGAAAATGCCTGTTTACAAACACAGCTTAATTAATTAGTCAATTCAGATGAGGCAGAAGAGGCGGATTTCCAGATGTCTGACAGGGAGAATTAATTAACAGAAAAGCAACAGTCCCTAGGCCATGGGTTCATGTCCAGATCACACAGTGGAATTAGATTACTAAACTGCCTCAGTGCCCCTCACCTTAATGAAATTGCCCCTCAACTTAAGCCATTTAAAATGACAACTGCACCAACTAAAACTTCAAATGAAGTTCAGAAAAGAAGGTAAAGAAGATTTCAGTTTTATTCTCACTCAAGTTACACAGAGCAAGAATACAATTAAAGTGAAGTTAGGTTAATCCCCAGTAATACCTGGATTCCTAACAGCAAGTAAGATGGAAAAGTTAGGTAACACTTTAATCCCAACCAGGAAAAGTTACCAACTTTGTTTCAACTATCTTTAGAGGTACAATGAAAGTGTATCAGGGAAAGCCAAACTTCCAGAATGTGCCTTCATTTTGCTTGAAAGGATAAAGGACTGTTTAGGAAAGAGACAGAAATTCTCTCATTTGAGTCCCTTATAAAGAGAAAGTACAGGTGAACCTGTAGGAATCATAACAAAATGGGACTGGGTCCATTCAGAATAATAACGATGAGCCAATGTCAAATGAAACATACTCTGGCTGCCCTCCTGTGACTTGATGAGTAAAGTCACTTTCCAGGAATGGGTCCCTCCTCTGCTGCCACAGGTAATGTTTCCTGGGAGTTTGAAAAGGGCTCCTGACTTGTTGATATTTGTATCAGTGAATTTCCACGTATTCTGCAGCTGTCTGGGACTTGTCTTCTGCCTAATTAAGCAGAGGAAGTTAATGAGGTATGAAGTGACTTCGTGCCACAGAGTAAATAGAATACAATGTGCATAGAGGGAAGGGTCGAGGTAAGGATTCACGTGAATCTGGAGGGTTTGGGGCTGAGCAGAAGTTGCATTCTACTGGTAGGGAGAGCATGAATGTAGACAGATCTGGCAGTGACCTAGAGAACAAGTTGGTTTCCAAACAGGCTGCATATCAGAACCACCTGTAATGCTATCAGAATAATGGTTCCTGGACCCTGCCCCACAGCAACAATTTTGGAATCTCTAGGCAGGATATAGTCTAAACAACAGTATTATTTAAAATTTCCTCCAACGCCACTCATCTATGGCAAGCTCTTCATTTTACAAGCGAGGAAATGAGGAAATACAGGTTGAACATAGCTGGTCTGAAAATTCAAAATCTGAAATCCTCCCAAATCTGAAATTTTTTTGAGCACCAACATGGTTTTCAAATAAGGGATTCTCAACCTGTACATTGGGAGCCGCAGAAGGAGAGATGGTGCTGGTCCATGGTATAAGGGGACATTGCACTGAGTTGCCCTGAGCAGCTGGCCGCCTTACTCATTCATAGCTTTCATCTCACTTGATGGTAATGTTGCTCCCACTGTTGGGATCCTTCCTGCACCTTTTAGGGCTGTTGCTCGGCACATGTTCGGAGCTTCCTTCATCCATGCAGAGTGAGGCTGAAGAGTTTAGAGCAGTCATCTCAGCACCCCTTGGGAACTTGTTAGTAGAAATGCAAATTCTCAGGCTTTGCTCCAGACATACTGAATCAGCACTGTGGGGGTGGAACCCAGAAATCTGGGTTTTAATAAGCCTCATGCATGCTAACTTTTGAGAAACAGCAGTTTACATATCCTTTTTGTAAAATGGGGCTTTAAATTCATGGAGGAAAGTGGGTGGTAATGATTGTGGCGTTCATGAGGTCACTGCCCCTGCAGCTGAGGCTGGAGGCTGGCAGGATTTACTGTGCAGTAACCAAAAACCTCAGGATACAACTCATCCCCTCCTATAATGAGGATTTCGATATTTACCATGCTCTCTGCCTAACTTGCAGCAAGCCGGTGGAAATAAAATGTCTTTTGTTTGCTCAAAGAGATCTGATGCCAAACTGTTAAATTCCCATTTTGAAATTTTTTCTTTGCTCCTCAGAGAGGGCTTTTTCAGTACTCTACCTGATCTTAACTTACATATTCCCATTGTCAACTCTTGATTATATATTATAATAGATAATTAGACAGATGCATGCAATAGTAAAAAAAAAAAAAAAAAAATCACCATTTGATTTGACTTGCAAAATGGATTCACAACTCATACCCAGTCAGTAACACAAGCACCACCCCCAAACCCACCCCCACCCAGTTCTGACTCTCCCTTGGCTCCAGGCCCTTCTCAGCGCCTACGACACAGCTGTTGACAGGAGGAATGTGCCGAAATGATGGAAGAGCTGGGTCACAGTAGATAATCCATTTATGGATAATAAAAAATGTGTGTCACACTTCAGTGACCATGTCAGTTCTGAGCTGCTATATGTACATAAGAGAGCCTTCATACCCAGGATGGCTTTCAAAGCAAAGTGAAAAATCCGTATGATGTAGCTATGTTCCTACTCAATTTTTAACTCACCCTAGAGTAAAAGGGAGAAATAAACTCTAACAAATATTTGCTGGTCACATGTCCTGTGCTGGTCTTGAGTGAGACCCTGCAGGGAATGTAAAGGGGATACATAGAACTTGCTTTCAAGGAGCTCATAATCAAATGGAGAAGAAATACACACACTGAGAAACAAGTTATAACATCTGGTGGAATAGCTGTGGTAGGCTAACTGCTGTAAGAAATAGTCTGTGAAAATGTATTAAAGTTCCAACACAAAAGAATTTCATTTCTAGTTCACGTAACTGTGTTGAATTTGGCAGGGCAGCTTCCTATTTGTAGCCATTTGGGGACTTCTGCCAATGGAGATTCTGCCATCTTCAACATGAGACTTCCAAGGTCCCTAGGTGGTGTCTGCATTCTAGCTAGTGAGAGACCAAAGAAACAGACTTGATAGTTGAGTTTTCTTGGGAAGATGTTATGAGCCAGGCTGGAAGAGAGTGATACCTTCACTTCTGCTCATGTGGCAACCATGAGGAATTAGTGACATGGCAGCACCCAACTGAAAGAGTGGCTGGGAAATAGAGTCCTTCTGTGTACTGGGAAGAAGGACGAGTTCTGGTGAAAGCTAGTAGTTTTGGCCATATGAGGCTTAGGGGAGCCTAGAAATGGTATTCTTCTTAAGGACCTGTCTGGTTCATTGTTTCTCATTCTCATATATTACTTTTGTAACTTCTGAAGATTGCTTCATCTGAACTCATGGCTACTTCCTTGACTGTTTTCCTAGAGCTCTGTGCAACACTGAATAGTACAGTCCCTTCCAAAGATGAGTGTTACTGGAGGGGAAAATCTTAGCAAGAGTGGAGCAGTGATCTTCAAATGATGCTATCTTGACCTCTTTCTTCCTACTTCTGACCAATGACTCATTTCTTCAGGTCACACATGAAAACTATTTCAGTTTGGCATGTCAGGATATGATGGGTTTCATTCAGGTGCTGGGGCCAAGATAGGGTCCAGGAAGGCAGGACGTGAACTGTTTTACTCAGCACAAATGCCTGCCCTGGGGTCTGATGGGATGCCAATGCTGAGAGGAGGTTTAAAAATATAGATTGTGAAGCAATATGGTGAAGAGAA
This sequence comes from Sciurus vulgaris, assembly GCF_902686455.1. Taxonomy (NCBI): domain Eukaryota; kingdom Metazoa; phylum Chordata; class Mammalia; order Rodentia; family Sciuridae; genus Sciurus; species Sciurus vulgaris. The sequence continues at coordinate 82,524,762 of NC_136465.1, forward strand.
AAATCTCTTTATGGCAGCACAACATCAGTTTGGAAATGGAGAGGGTAATTTGCATTTTCCATTTTTTTTTTCTTTGAACAGAGGAGGGATCTCAATAGGCTGGCTTCAAGAGTGCCCTCTGGGTGAAGAATGGATACCTACCTTCCTTTTCCCCCTCACTACCCTGCCATCATGTCAGGGCACAGGGAGGAGCAAAGGGAAGGGGGAAATGCAGCCACATCTGCACTTACACCCCCTGCTGCTCTTCTGCAAAGATGCTTTCCTAATTGGAATCAATGGACACCCAGTGTCAGCAGTGCCTGTTGGAAAGAGCAGCCAAAAGTAGTGATGAGACAGTTGAGTGTAAGCACAGGAGGATTAGCAAATATGTGAGCGTGGGCCTGCAGTCAGCCATGTGTTCATGACAGCTTAACTTAGGCAGTTAGCAAAAGAGAGGGACCCAAAGTGTGCTGTATTTTGGGCCTTTTGTGGTAGAGACATAAACTCAGGGATAACTTGAGTGTACTGATACCTGTCATTAGGACACTAGTTCTTGCTCTTTCAATTTTTCTTCAACTAATGCTACTACACAACTACTATGGTTTAAATATCCCCATCAGAATTTAATCTCCATTGTGAAGTATTACAAAGATGGAAGCCTACTCCAACTATAATATTTACAGGCAGGACTTCTGGGAAGTAATTATTGTTAAATGAGGCCGTCAGGAAAGCCCTGATCCAATGGGACTATGGTTTGACAAGAGGAGAGACTTGAGCCAGGAAACCAAGTCCCTGTGATACCTGTGCACTTCAGGACTCTGCAGATGCTTGATCTTGAACTTTAGAACTGTGAACCCAAAAACCTCTTCTCTTTATAAATTACCCAGTTTATGGTATTCAGTTGTAGTAACAGAAAAGGGACTAAAACCACAAATATCAGAAGACAGGTACTTTTCAGGTGCTGGGGATAGAGATGACAGAGTAGTTCCTGTCCTTCAGAAGTTTACATTCTAGGCAGAAAGGAAGATTACAAGTGATAAAAGTCATGTGTCATAATAATAGGGGTACATCCTAAAAAAATGTGTCATTAGGCAATCTCATTGCTGTATGACCAACATAAAATGTACTTACACAAACTAAGATGACTATGATGTCACTAGGCAATAAAATCTTATGGGACCACCAATGTTTGTAGTCCATGGTCGACTGTGATGCTCCTATGTAGTGTATGACTGCTCAGTAATGCCTCAGCTAGATAGAGCTACTATTAAGATAAATAAAGGAGATGGGGGATGTAGCTCAGTGGTATAATACTCAACTAGCATGTGTGCATGAGGCCCTGGATCAATCCCCAACACCAAAATTAATAATAATAATAATAATAATAATAATTATAAAAAATTAAGGATGGGAAGGAGGATAGTATATGATGGAATTTCTACAGGGTAGTCAGGAAAACTATAAAGATGTGACACATGAATAGAGATAACTAGAATGAGAGTTGTATGACTATCTGAAGGAAGATTTCAGGCAGAGAATCTGCAAGAGCAAAGATGTTCTGAGGAGTGCTTTCTTGGAGTGTTTAACAGCAAATTGGTCAGTATAGCTGGAGTGGGGGGACCTGGAAGAGTGGCAGAAAATGAGCCTGGGAAGGTAGGGAGGAGACACCAAGACTATAGATCACAGGGAGGTTTTGGATAGTCTGGGTTTGATGGAATGCCACTGCAGGTGAAGCAAATGACTGAAATGAACTGCTATGTTTTGAAAGAACAATTTTGGCTGCTACATAGAGAATCCACCCTGGTGATCAGGAGTGGATGCAGAGGACAAGTGAGGAGATGATGGGGCTTTGACTGTAATGATAGCATTAGAGGAAGTATGAATTGGATAGCTTCAGGATATGTTGGGAAGGTAAAGAGACAGGATTTTCTGATGAATCTGATGGGAGGTGGAGTTTGAAACAAGGATAACTGAGTTCTGGGGTTCAAGTAACTGGGTGAATGGCAAGGCCATTTACTGAGAAAGATCCTACACAAAAGAGGATTAGGCTGGGACCAGTGTAGACACTCATACCCAATGGGCTAAGGTAGTGCCCAGATCTGCTACTTAAGAACTACTTAGGCAAGTTTTCTCTATGTCTGGGTTTCATTCTCTATGAAATGGGACTATTAATAACACCTCCCACATAGGGTTGTTAAGAATATTAAAGAAGTTAATACCTTCAAGGCACTTAAAGTAGCATCTGGAGTATAGAGAGGCCTCAATTCATATTGGCTAAAATGAGACATGGAGGGTGGGAAGCAGATTTGTACAGAAAAAGGAGTTTTCTTGGAGGTGAGGTAAGTTTGAAACCCCTATCATACATTGTAGTAGAAACATAAATAAGAAGGTAGGCCTATGAGTGCAGGGTTCACATGAAAGTTACATATGGGAGATACAAATTTGGGAGAGACTGACATGTAGAAGGTTTTGTGAGTCAAAGGATTGGATGGTGTGTTAGCTTTTGCGTCATAGTGACCAAAATACTTGACAAAAACATATTAGGTGAAAATGTATTTGGGGCTCATGGTTTCAGAGGTCTCAGTCCATTGATGGCCCATTCCATTGCTCTGGGTCCAAGATGAGGCAGAACATCATGGTAGAAGGGCCCAGCTGAGGAAAACTGCTCACTTCATGGCAGCCAGGAAGCAGAGGGGAAGGGGTAAATGTCCACAGGGAAGAACAACTCTTCCAGGCCACACCCCCCACGACCCAACTTCCTCCAACCACACATACTCTACTTGCCTAGAGTTACTACCCAGATCATTCAAACTAGAATAGTCAGATTAGATTATTCCTGCATTAATTTGGGAGCTTCAGGGGGACACCTCATATCCAAACAATAACAGATAGTATAATCTTGCCCTCACTGAAGAAATTCAGGCAACTGACAAGATACACCTGAGTTCTGAAAGTTATAAAGAAAAAAGGAGGCATGTAGGGTAGCATGCAGAAAGTACTAACCTAGATTTAGGTAACTGATGTTTAAGTTCAATTCTGAAGAATGACCCTCTGCTCATAATTATGCTCACTGCTCCCCTTTGTGTATTTTTAGTCATAACACACTTGCCCCGTATTGAGTAGGTTAAAAAGCAGAGTGAGAAAATTAATTATGCACCCACACATACTTCCTTATGAAAAATATCATTCAGTTTTCTCAAGTGAGATAATCTGTCACCAATAAAGTTTGGGCATCTACCAGCAAATGGAAATGTCACAATTTCCATACAGTTAAGTATTTGCAGCAAGAAATAGTTCACGGCTTAGTCAGCATTTTCTCAAAATGATAATGATAATCACAGCACAAGGCCTTCCCTAAACTAACAAATGATTATCCTCCATAACTTAAGAGTACACAGGACCTGATGAGAAGATATATTAGTTTTCTTCTATGCCGAGGACATTAGAGTATTAATACATATACAGAGAAGCTATAAAAATTAAGCAGCCTATTCAAATAGCCAATGAACAACTCCAGCACCCTTCTTTCTCCCTTTACTCCCACTTGGTGAACCAAATACAAAAGAACCAGACTTCACCTACTCAGTAATACCTAGTAAATTGTTTCCCCCAACTTCAATGGAGTCTGGTTAAGAGTTTAGGACAAACTGATGTTAAGTGTGCATGTCTGAGTGGCAAAGGGAATTTAAAGAAACAAGACTAGATTTCTTACTGAAGTGGAAAGGAAGGTTTCCACTCTTCAGAAAGACCTGCTGTCATCTTTTTGCTGTCCCAGATGGTGAAAGTTATATACTCCTTGACCTGAGCCAAAGATGATGTACAAGAAAACAAAGTGACAAACAAGGTCTGCTCAAAGAAACTGGCCAAAGGCTCATCTTCAATGGCTTTAAGCACACAGAGACCACTTTCCAGACAAGGAAACCTCCCCTGACCCTGTTTTCCACACTATGCATCACAAGGTAAGTGAAAAACGTCTTGTAACAAACTCTAAAGAGTCCCATAATCCCTGTAAATGACAATCGACAATCATATTTAAAATCCTGTAGGCTCAGGTTTTTTTTTTTATATATAAATTTTCTGTAAGAAGTAAATCAAGGACAAGATATGTGCACATACGTGCAGGTGGAAGGTTATTGGCAGAGGCAACCACAGACAGCAGAAAGTAACACTGGGAAAAAGCCAAGTCTTGGTTCTAAGAGCTGGGCTTTCTAGTTTTCAGAACCTTAGTCAAGAACATAAGAGGGTCTTTTTAACTTGCAAATTATATGAATCTCCAGTTAAATAAAAATCCATCCCATCTCTGAACTCTCATTTCAGAATGGCTGTAACTTAAAAATTCAAGTACTAGAACTGGGGTTATGGCTCAGTGGTAGAACATTTGCTAGCACATGTGAGGCACTGTTTGATTCGCAGCACCACATGCAAAACTAAATAAAATAAAGTTATTTAAAAAGGTGCAAGTACTAGAGCACAGGCTTCAACAATGAAGGAGCACTTGGAAAATGAGGTTAAAGGGGGCTCCTGGGAAGTTATGTCGTCCAGAGGACTGTGTACTCCTGGTGACCTCAGCACGGCAAACCTGTCCTACCCCTATCTGTGGAAATGGAATGGGTCTGAATTTCCATTACTCCACTTCTGACCTAATCACACTACGCCTGGCTCCCCCTGGATAGAGAACAATCCATGGTGAAGAGGAGATCTCCAAGCCTTTGTTATACCCCATGGGAAGGCAAAAGAAAATGGAAGAGGACATTCATGATATGCCTGCTGTCCATTTACTAAGGAGGGAACTGATGTTCAGAAAAGTTGACTCACTTGCCAAGGTCATTGCAGTAAAAAGTTGCAGAATCAAAATTCAGACACTGAATATGTCTCCCCCAAATCCATATTCTTTCCAGGGAAGGTAGTCTGGTTGGCATCATGCCCATCCTACTAAAGTTCCTAGCAGAATTTTAGGAGCATTGTTTCTTGATTCATAGACTGTGGAAAACAGTCTGCAGCAGACCCTCATGCCAGAGAGCATCTTGGACTGACCATAAAAATAAAAAGATTCTGCAGTAGTAGAGGCAATAAAAGCAGTCATAGTGTTCATAGACATTGAAAGGTCTGTTCTAATACTTGATAAATCCTGCTGCTCCCAGCAGTCACCGTGTTAATGGCTTGTTCATACCTGAAAACCACGAACGGGTCCCTTCTCAACATTTGACGTCCCATCTCCTTTTAAGTTGCCACACATGTTCCATTTACTGCCCTGTTAAACATTTTCTTACTTTCCAATAGACATTCACAAGGTTCTTTTTGACTTCTATAAATTCTGCAGTTCTCAATAGGACCCAATACTGGAGAAAGACTGGAAGAACACAGTGCACCATGGAAGAAGGATGTCCTACCAGCACTCAGAACTCTTATCAGAGCTTACTGCCCCTCTGCGGGGTTCACACTGCTTTTCCTTCCTTTTGCTACATTACTTTCTCCATTTCTTACCTGTTTCCCCCAAACAAGGCTTCTTCTTCCCTTTGCCTTTTGCCTTTCTTTAATGCGTTCTCTTTACTTTTTCGATCTCTTTCACTTACTAGATTTCCCATATCCTCTTCCGTCACTTTCACCACTTGCTATTCTTCACCTTTTCTTGCTTTCTTAATTTTTCTGAGGTAAATTGTTGAGTCCAAAAAGCACAGATTTTGAAATCACGCAAACCTGGTTCACATGCTAGTTCTTCCACTTACTATGCCCTTTGACAAGCAACTTTCTACTCCTTCCCTCAGTGTTCTCATCTATAAAATGTAGACATCAGCCCCATACGTAGGTCTGAATATTACATGATAGTCTGTGAAAATTCAATTCAGGACTTTGTATGGAAGGAGGATATGAATACGTGATAGGTAAAACCCCTACTTCTGTCCTGCCTCTTGTTTTACTGTCATTAACCCTACCTTTCCTCACACATGGTGTTAGTCAGCTTTTCATTGCCATGAACAACTTAAAGGAGAGAAAGTTTATTTTGGCTCATGGTTTCAGAGTTTCACTCCATGGTTGGCTGACTCCATTGCTCTGGGCCCAAGATGAGGCAGAGAATCATGGCAGAAGGGTGTGGTGGAGGAATGCTGCTGTTTGTGGAGGCCAGGAAGCAGAGAGAGACAAATTGTCATATTCCCTGAGGGGAAAGGCCTCAGGGAATATGAACCCTCCCAGGGCGCTCTCCCAGTGACCCACCTTTTACTGCCATATCCCACCTGCCTACAATTAGCACCCAGTCAGTCCATTCAAATTAGGATGGATTGACTAAGTTACAGCTGTTATTCTCTAATCATTTTACCTCTGAACATTCCTGTATTAACACAGGAGCTTTTGGGGGACACCTCATTTCAAACCATACATGTATTAACACCCTCTTCTCTTTGTTCTTCCCCAGAGCTGCTGTCTGTGGTCCTTGTTCAGCATCCAGTTCACTTCCTCTTGCTATGCCATGGTTCCTCTTTCAGTGGATTCTCCTCATAGTGTATGCTCCTCTACTCTGACTCCATTTTGTAAAAAAAATTAGATGTTGATAGACCTTTATTTTATTCATTTATTTATATGTGGTGCTGAGAATTGAACCCAATGCCTCACACATGCTAGGCAAGTGCTCTGCCACTGCTGAGTCCATTTTTAAGTGGGAATAATTATACATTATGGAATGCTGCCTATAGAAAAAATGTTCAAGCATCTCAGTGACATGCTGGTTTTTTTAAATGGTAATAACAGTATTAAATACTGGAACATTCTGAACTATTAATGTTGAGGAAGATGAAGGTCAAGGAATGGCCAGGTTTCCCTGTGACTGAGACAGAGCCTAGCTAGTAGGTGACTTGCATAGGTAAGGACCACATGCTTAATCTACCCAGGTAGTCAGAAAACAGTGAAAGGAACTTTTTTGTGTTTTGTTTGATTGATTGGAAGTTTTTAAATTTTATGAACAATAGTAACCACTAGCTTTTACACTAGGTTTCTTTCTAGCGGACACAATTCTATTGTAAGAAGAAACATTTAGGGGTGAACCTTTCATATAATCTTCAAAATCATAGCTCTCCTTTCCAGAAAACATAGGACCCCAACTATATGCATCGGTTTTTACTGTGGCAAATGTTGACCCCTGCTGCAGAATCAGATCAAGTTAATTTGAGGCTTGCTACAACCACCATATCTTTGGTAGTTCAGCCTGACCTGCCATTTCCATGTCTTCAGACTTTTCTTGTCTTTATTTTCTCTGAGTTCTTGACTTCCTCTTTGCCCTTGTCTTTACTGAACTTCATCCTGTTAGTTTGTGATTACTTGTCCAATTTGTTGAGGTCATTTCCAATTCTAATCGCATCCCCCAAGGCTTTAGTCTCCACTTTAAATTCAGTCTCATCTATGAACTTAATGAGCATGCTGTTGCAGTATCCAAGTCATTGATGACAATCTTAACTAGAAGTAGATCCAGGACTGAGCCTATGCAACACCATTTTTATGTGGTTTCTTGTCAAAAGAAATACATGTGCAGGTGCTTTAATGAAGTTCAGGGAAAAAATATAAAGCCTCTCTCCAGAACCTGGGATCATTCAAGTAGAATTTGTAACATTTTTGGCACTTCAAAGCTCTACTTCCACACAACTGAAATTTAATAACGCAAGTTGCTGCTCAAAACCTAACTTTATTTCTTTAAAAAAGTCATTATTGTAAATATAAAAGCCAGTTTAGTGTGAGCTGCTCTGATGACTATCATTTTTTTTGTGTGATATAACCAGCTGCCAATATTTTATTCCAGAATTCTCACATGAAAATTGAGGAAATGGAAGCCCTGGTTAGTCCAGTGACTGCCAAGGGTCATGGAGTGTGCTTGTGACAGAGCAGGGGCTTGAATTTGGGATTTTTGGACACAGAGTTCTGAACTCTTTCCATATGGCATGATTTCATGGGCACCAAACTTATTGTTCAAATTTAGTATATGCTACAAAAGAAAATACTACCAATTATAATAGCACTTGATTAAAATGCCTCACCAAACAATGAAATATTTCTTTTTCTGTAATGAATCACCATCAACTCAGCCCCTAGAGATAAAAGTTATTCTAAATTTTCTTACACTGGAGATATGTCAACAATCTTCCTTAGGAAAAGTTATTTTATAAAAGATATTTGGCTCTGAGTCTGGAAAAGAACCATCATTTGTAAAAAAAAAAAAAAAAAAAATCAGGTACTTGGCTTTAATTTTTATATAAACTACTTCTGCCTCTTCCCCATTCTTTTCTCCCTGTCAAACCTTAATATTTCATTTCTTTCCCTCTTGATACTGGATTTATTCTCCAGTATCACAGACATCAACAGCTCCCTACTCTGACTTTCCTTAACATCTTTCCCTCCAATTCACTGAGTCTTGGATTCATTTGAATTTTTCTACAAGGCAATTTCTACATAAATACATGTCTAAAAGCAGGGAGCAAAGTGGGGGGATGTAAAAATCTACTTTGCAGATTCTGGGGGAGAAGGAGAAGAAAGGTATATTTTAAAGAAGGATTAGAAGAACTCAAGGACATCACCTCACCTAAAAACCATGCATTCTTCCAATTAGTCACCATAAGACACTGAAGTTTTTTTTTTTTTTTTTTAACTCCTCAGACAATGCTTACTGGTTTAAAAATGGGGGTCTGTAACAGCTGCTACATGGAACAAAAACAATGATATGATAAAAAGTAAATCATGAGAGATTAATGTTAGGAGGTTCTTCCCCCCCCCCCCAAAAAAAAAAGAAAAAATCAAAATCAACAACAACAATAACCCAAAAAACACTCAAGAAATGCATGCATTTCTTCTAATAAAGTTTCGGGCAGAAGTACCTGATCTCTTTGCTGTGCCCCTCTTTTATCACCCATCCCCCGATTCCAACATTTATCTTTGACTCCTCTTCTCCATGTGTGTCTCCCACGTGGGAAGGAACCAGGAGTCCTTTCCTATGTATTATATAGACTGCTCGCTGAATCCTCACCATAACTAGAAGTGGTAGGTATCACTGTGGCGGACATACCCTAAGGTCAGCCACTGAGTTACTACCTTCTGTAGTCCCCTACCCTGTGATCTGCTCTAACCTTTGGAATGTGGCAAATGTGACAGGATGCTACTCCCTTAATGAGATCATGTTGTAATGGCAAAGGTAATGTGATGTCACCCTATGATAATGACATGTTATATAAGATTTCTTAATAGATTGAGAGAGCAAATCTCCTCCTGGCATTAAAGGATCAAACAGTATATTGTCCACTGTCTATGGAAAGGGCCATGTGGCCAGGAACTATGTGTGGCCTCTAATAGCTGAGAGTGTCTCCAGCTAACCCCCAGCAAGAACCTCAGTCAAATAGCCACAAGCAAATTAATTCTACCAACAAGCAGTATGAGAAAGGAAGTAGATTTTTCCTCACTGAAACCTCCAGATGAGGACATAGCATGGCTGACAATCTGAATTCAGTGTGGTAAGAAGTACAAAATTGAAGGCCAGCTAAAGACATGCCTAGACTCCAAATCCCCAGAGACTGTGAGATCACAAGTGTTTAAGACACAGGGTTTATGGAAATTTGTTATGCAACAATAGAAAGCTAAAAACAATTCATTGTTTTATGGAGGAGGAAAGCAAATGTTTTAGTCAGTTGTCTTGCTGCTGTGACTAAAAGACTCGACAAGAATGATTAGAGGAAGAAAAGTTTATTTGAGGGCTCATGGTTTCAGAGGTCTCAGATCATAGATTGCTGGCCCCATTTCTTGGTGCTGGGGGTGAGGCAGAACATTATGGTGGAAGGGTGTGGTGGAAGAAAGCAGGTCACAACATGGCCACCAAGAAGCAGAAGAAATGACTCCTCTACTCACCAGATACAAAATATATTCACGAAAGGCATGCCCCCCAAGGCCCTTTTCCTCCAGTCACACCCTACCACACCCTACCTGCCTTTTCTTACAACTCAGTTAATGCCATCAAGGGAATGGTGGACTGTTTGGGTTAAGGCTCTCAGAACCCAATCATTTCACCTCTAAGCCTTCTGGCATTATCTTATACATGAGCTTTTGGAGGACACCTCACATCTAAACCATAACAGCAAGTTTTGAAGAAGTTACTTAACTTCACTTAAAGTTGAACAACCATTAAGCAACAGAACTCATATTTAAGCTTAGATCTCCCTAAAGTTTAGAAGGTCAAATGCTCTCTAATCACATTTGCCTTCTGTCCTTCCCTTCACATTAATTGTCATTAGTGACTGAATACTACCAATGTGGGTTACAAAATGACTTCTTGCCGTTATGAACCTGTAATGTCCATGAACTCGAGGCCAAAATGTAAAGAACTGAAGTAATCTTCTCTCCTCCTACCCTCATGTCAGGGAATGCTGTCTACTTCTCACTCCTGAAAGAAAGGAAGGGGGGAGAAGAGGGGTTAGGGCACAAAGGAGGGGGCTGCCTGACCAGCACTGAAGCAGGGCCTTTCCCACTGGAAAGGGGAATTATAGGAATGTCCTCCATGAGAGAACTGTTCCACCTAGGCAAGAGCTCTGAGGGTCACAGTCATGACTCTCTCCAGGAATACCTCGTGGCAAAAGCCTGGAGCCTGTGAATAAGCCTCCATGCGTTGGGTAATGCCTGGTTACAGAGATTTCTGCCATAGCTTTACTTTGATACTATTGGTCTGGGTTGGATGAAAGAACCCTGGCAGCAGGCTTGACTTTGAGCTTGACCAGTCAGGGAGCAAATATCTAAGGGGCTGTTTGTTTGATGTAGATTATAAAGGCTGAAATTTCACTGGCTAAGCTTGGTTGGGCCAGTCTGTTGCTGGACCACATTGGCCTGTATTTATATGTGCCTCGGTTAAATTACTGGAACAGTAATAAACTAGGTGTGTCAAAATTTTGACATGCCAAATTACATGGGAGCAAACAGGGGATAGTATAAAGCCTAGCTCTGTCTCTTTCATCATAATGCTAAATTTCTAAAGCATGATTTCACAATGAACTCGACAGTTGAGAGCCTGTTCCATCCTAGGCCCAGGGCTGAGAGCTGTGAGGGAAACCAGGGTGAGCCACATGCAGCCCTCAGCCTCCCAGAGTCAATAATCTACTAGGACAGAGAAGCATGTACACAGATAGCTAAATAACCTTCCAGACATTTGCAATTCACCTCTCTGGAGCAGGCAATAGTAAAGGCACTGCCAGCCCCAGCCTAAATGCAGTCTCTTGATGATACTAAGTCACTTGGAAGACCAGTTGGCAGGTGTGAAAGGCCTAAGGGGCAGGCTGTCATTTGCTATAACAATTTGTAGAATTTTGAATTTCCTCCCACTGCCACAGAGAAAGCAGTCTCTCCTTTGGTGAAAGATCTTACTTATTATGATTACCCTTATGATAATGGGCAGATTCCAGCTGTAAATGAGAATGTGGTCAATGAACATTTCTGGATTGATCATCTTAACCTTTCAAGCAGAAGGCACTCATAGGCAATATAGAATGAGGACATCAGAATATGGGTAACAGATCCCTGCCCTGGAGGATCCCATGATCTAGTTAAATAAAAATTAATTACGTGTAAAATTAAATGCCTAAAGAGACAAAGGAATTGCAGGAGCCTTATTGTTACACCTCCTTGAGAGTCCAGTATCTTCTTTAAACGATGAGGATATTAGATTTGACATATATGCCGTGTATGACTGGCATCACAAGGGAGAGATGGAAAAAGAGAGAGGAATAAGAAAATAGCACATTAAATACTGGTTTCCATCATAAACTGGTTTGAATCTGTGGTCTGCCACTAATTTAATTGTGTGGCCTTGGGCAAGCTAACTACCATCACTGAGTTTGTTTTCCTCATTTGAAGGGGATGATGTTACTGATCTTGCAGGTAGAGCTGTATGATATGTGTGAAACCTGTAGCATGATGATTTGCATGTAGTGGATGTTGAAAGTTGAAGGAAGGAATGAAGGCAAGAAAGCACACAAAGAAGGTGGAAAATAAAAGGAGGAATGATTTCTTCACCTGTCTTATTTTCCTTGATTGTTTAAGGCTTTCCTCTAAAACTTCTCGGATTTATCTACTTTCCTCTTTTGCAGCAGCAATTGGTGCTGAGGATGAATTGCTCAGGGTTCCACAAAGTGATAGGTGCTTAGCGAAAAAATGTTTAAAAATCATGGTGAAATGTGTTTGGGGAAATGCTACAATAAAATTAAATAACTCTCTTTATTACAGGAATTTTAGAGCCTATATCTATCTAATGTGCATTTTAACTGTTCCAGATGATGATCTAGTAGACAGCATGTCCAAATTAACTTAACAGGAACCAACTTTTCTCAGATTAATGAGGCTTAGAACCGATGGAACACCAGTTTGAGAAACACTTGTTTATATCAAGTTAGCACATCAGTGAGCACCAGATTGTTTCCTTGAGAAAAACAACCCCAAAAGAAGCTGCTGAAGAAATAATCTGGAAAAGGAACCTAGGTTCCCCATCCACTGAGTGATATGAAATGTACTAGCCCCTGAAACCTCTCCTCTGCTGATTTTCTCATTTGTAAAATAAGAGATTGGAGATGCATAACCTAAGTACCTTTACCATTCTAATAGTTTAGACATAAACTATATGTTTAGGAGTTTAAAAACCATACATGTTACTGTGACCCTCTAGAGAACCAGCAATCCTGCATGCTTTGGATAGATGCCTTGCCCTCTTCCATTCTTTTGATTGACTGTGATGGCAAAAGGTCTTCTTATGAACAAAGCAGAACTAGAAAGAAGTCCCTTTAGCCTGGTGGTCAAGGCTCTCTACAGTCTAGATAGTTTATATTCTTCATCCCCCAATAACGCTGGGTGAGCCTTGGGTTTTCACTTCTTCTGTGTGGAAGCTCCCCTCCTGCTAAAATATTTGGTCTCACCATTATTCCCAGCAATACATTTCCCTCCATATGTCACAGAATTATCCTGCCTTCAATCTGCCCATTCCTCCACCAGTCAACATGGATTCCATTCTTCCTTTAGGACACCAGTCTGACAGGAGTCATTTTCCCTGACCTTATAGGAGGGACTCCCTTTCACTCACTGAACAAGCAACAGACCTCACTGTGTATACTCTAAGATGGTAGAAATTCCACTTATGTGTGTGTTGCTTTACCTTTCCAATGAAATGTTGAGAGCTAGAGATTAGAAACATACCAGCTTCCCCTTCTTTTCCCTGGAGTTCTGAACAAGCAATTATATCCCATCAACATCAACTGGAAATTGGAGGAAAAGTGCCACTCTATTCAGTTCAGTTACTCCCTTCCATCTCCTCACTATGTCATCCTTGGCTAGCTTATCTAAAATTTTAACACGCTTCCCACAACATTTTGCACCTCCTTTCTTTCTTTTTTTATTTATTTAGCATTGATTTTTGGCTAACATACTGTATAAAATTTACTTAGTCCCAATGTTTTCTGTCTCCACATCTGGATTAGATACTCCATGAGGGCAGAGACTTTATCTTTTTGTTTACTGAACCTTAGTGCTAGGGCACTAGATAAGTATCTGGCATATCATAGGGAACTGAATATTTTTTGAGAGATTACATGCATGCAGAACTCTGGTACAAACTGGTTTTGAGAATGCCATTGTTCTTAAAGAATTAACATACTCTCTGACTCTGCTTTTTTTTTTAATCTTGTTGCTTTGCAGGTGGAAACTTTCTACTAAATGAGAGTAAAGTCCAATTTGAATCATACCAGCCAGTCCCAGAGTAAAGGGGATGAGATAGATAGCAAAGCCTAGACCCAAACTTGCCTACATGTCCCAACCTAAAGTAGGGGCAGTCTCCCAGGTGAGGCTGACATGTGCTACAAAAGAGAAGGGATGACAAGACCCGACTTCCTCATATGAAGGAAAAAGGGCAATGTGGACCTGGACATGTGCAAAAAGAACCAAACTGCATTCAGACAGAATTACTAGACTCTAACACTGGCTCTGTCATCCATTCAAAGCAGGCATGTGATCAATAAAATTAGTCATCAACCATGCATGCACAGGTGGGCCTCCAATATCTTCCCCCCAGCCCAGAGGAGAGAGAAACCTAAGAAGAAGTTTAATTGCTTTTGTGAGAGAAACAGAAATGAGAGGACCTGGAAAAGAAAGATACTTCAGTATAAACTTTGTCAAAAAATGGCATTACCAGCTTTATATTCTCCAGTGAGTCAAACATAAAATGGCAGCTTAGTGAATGCTAGCTGACTTGTCGATGGTATTGATTTTATAGGCACTGGTAGATATTTAGGGACCAAAATAGAGGACAGGATAATATCTATCCATTCAATTGATTGTTCAGGGTCTATTGCTGATTCTTCCCATTCAGCTTAACTCTCATCCTAAGACTTGATAATATGAATTCTTCCTCCCTGGACCCTTCTCATAACTGAGTTAGAAACCATCCTACATCAGAAGTTGACTTGGAGTGACATTAGACAGAAATTAGTCCACTGGTCCATGTCAAATCTCGTGGGGTTTAAACAGACCCATGTGGCTTCATTACTTTAAATTTCTGTGATGCAGAGCAAGTTATTTAATCTCTCCAGATCTCAGTTTCCTCATCTATAAAACTGGCATAACATTTACCCAGAGGGATGTTGTCAGGATTAAATGAGATCATTCAGGATTTAATTTATACGTTTGTTTAATATTTATCAAACATTTACTATTTTCCAGGTCACATTATGCATCAGGAGATTAAAGACTCAGAACTCAGAGTCTGGAGAAGAGAAACATGTAAAAATGAGCAATACTAGATAGTTATCCCTCAGTATTCATTGGAAACTGTTTCCAAGGCCTTCTTGAATATCAAATACGCAGATGCTGAAGTCTTTTATCTAAAATGGCATTGTATTGGCATAAACCTGCTCACATCCTCTCACATTTGTAAATCATCTTTATATTACTTTTGATACCTAATGCAAAGATAATGCTACATAAATAGTTGTTGTATTGTTTAGGGAATAATGATAAGAAAAAAAATTCTGTAAGTGTTCAGCACAGATGTAATTTTTTTCAATTCATTGTTTTTTGAATCAGTGGACCCAAACCTGTGGATATGGAGAGCCACTCTAAAGTGTGACAAATGCATAGATGAAATGGTGGTGGGTTAGTTTGAAAATACACATAATCAGTTTCTAATGAGACCTGCAGAGAAGTCAGGAAGAGTTCACCAGAGGAGGCAACATTTGAACTGACCCTTGATGGGTCATTAAGAGTTAACCAAGCAGAAAAGGTCTGAAGGAGAAGGAAAAAAGAGAAACTTTCAGACCAAAGGAAACCACATGTGAGCGGAAGGAGTGGTGAGCATGATATACTCAGAGAACTGTCATCAATTTCTTATGGATATATCTCTGGGCGTAAGTTGACAAATGACAGAAAATGAGAATGAAGAGGCAAGCGGGAGTCTAGAGCCAGGAAATGAAGACTGAAGCTCCTTAGCATGGCTTTGAGTTTTTATCTTGATGTCACTGGAGCACTGTTGCAAAATTTTTGTCAGGGAACTGACATGAATAATTTTATGTTTTAGGAGGATCCATCTGACACAGTGTGAAGGATAGATTAGAATAGGGTTAGATCAGAGTTGGGGGAAGGAGGCAATTATAGTAATTCATGCAAGAAATGACAAAAGCAATGAGAGCAAATAAAGAGAAGGAGGTGGATGTAAGAGATGGGTAGATGAGAAAGAGGAATCACCTACAACTTCCACCTTCCTACCTTGGATAATTGGGTACATGATGGTGTCAGGGTTTATACAAGAGGAACAGCACACTGGAAAGAGAAGGAAGCTTACTATTGAGTTTGGTGGGGTTGGGGTCTCCAAGGGACATAAAAATAAAAGCTTAAAAGCAAGTGGGCACCTAAGTTCAGAGCTTGGGAGGAGAATTTGGGCATACACATTTGGCCATCATCACTCTAATGGTTTGCTCATAAAGTCTATGTCGATGAGTCTGTGAGAAGATGAGAGGGTGGAGAATGGAAGAGTGCAGGACAGCAGTAATTAGGGGTGGGCACCGTGAGAGCGAGGATGAGCGGTACAGAGGTTAAGGAGGCACCAGGAGAGGGAGGAGAGACTTACCCAAAGACGGGAGTTGCGAGAAGAAAGAGTTACCACAAAGAGAGGTCAGTAATTTAATAAGTCCAGGATTGAGACTCATTAAATTTCTGGATTGAGGGCTAGGAACTCACAGGTGGCACGAAGAAGGGCAATTATGATGGTAACACAAGGCGCGGTGTTAACACAACAGGAAACTTCCATCTTGTTCTTCAAGTATATATGGTGGGAATTCACCTAACACTGACTTTATGTTAATCATTTCAAATATGTGTTCATTCACCTTCAGCAGGGAAGTTTTGGCTAAAACCATTAATCAGTAACCTGAATTATCTGTCTTTTCCCTTTTCTGTAGTATAGGCTGATGGCTCCTTTACACAAGACCTTCTATTCATTGAGCCTGACAAAGAACTAAATATCTGATTTTTTTCAATTTTTTAAGGGGTTATGTAACTCTGCTACCTCCTTTCTGAACTGCCCCCCTGTCTTTCAAAAAACAAAAAAGCTGTTGCTGTGCTTCTAGTATTTTCCCTCTGTGACCCAAAAGCAGAGGAATGCTGTGCTGGAGGTGAGCTGCTGAATAGCCCTCACTGCTAGAGTAGCTCAATGGAATCCTCAGATAAAAGGCAGGATAGAAAAAGGAGATGTTATTTCTGGAATTATCATGATAAGCGATGTAATGAGAAGCTCAGTGCAGGGCCGGATAGAAAGAAAAAATGGGAAGTGTCAAGGGAAAGAAAAGCTTCCCTGGTTTCTTTGCAAAGAAGCTCTAGGAAAATATTTAAAAATATGTGCGTGTTGAGAAGGAAGCAAAAACAAGAATGAAAGACCCCAAGGATGGTTAACTAATTCCATTTGCTTGTTTGTATGTGAGAGACCAAAGTGAGAGTCTTGATAGGAAGCACATCTTTCAAGAAATCCATGACTGACTCTGATGGTCTCTGCCCAGACTCTCTGATAATAGCCTTGCAGGCAATGCCAAAGAGGAGATGTGCAGGGTGCTCTTATCACTGGCTTCAAACTGCTTCTGCCAAGGAGTCAATGGGTTCTGTTTCTGACAGTTTTCACCAGAGTTCTTCTATACAACAAGTGCTGACTCTGTTCTCTTTTGTAGCTGAAACTGCTGAAAGTCCTGGAGTCCAGTTCTGGCTATCCTGCTGTTGTGGTTTGTTCTTCTGGGCTGGTATCATCTGAATAACTAAGGTCCTGGTGTCCCTTGTGGCCTGCTACAGGGGCAATTACAAGAAAGAAAAGTGAGATTTGCTTCAGTTCCACAAAGCCTGGTCTGAGGATTCACAGTAGCTCTTAGTTGGAAAATGCTGTTCTACACCAGGATCTGGCCACTCCTTGAAGGTTTCATGAGTGAGAAGGACAGTCACTTACAACTGTCAGAGAAGACAGGAACCCAGGACAAGGACAAAAATATTTCAACTCAAGAAATGTCATCGATGTGTCATCCAGAGCCTTCTCCTTAGGAGTAAAAGAAAAATATTAGTCCTTCCCTAAATTGAGCTAATGATTTTTACATGTTCAGTTGGACTACACTTTTGAAAAATCCAGAGAGGCTAGAATTTAGTGGGATGTGAGTTGCCTATCACTTGAAAGGAAACACCATTCAAACAAGAAAAGCCACCAGGCACAAACTATCCAAAGGTGTTCTAAAACCACATAATGCTCATGTCTCTTTCTATGTACAAGCAAATCTGTGGGTCAAATGTCATGTGTTTTCTCAGGCCTATTTTCCCAACCTGCCTCAGCCCAGAATAGAGCCTCATAGCCCAACCATTCACAATTATACTCAAGACTGCCTGAGGCTAAAGCAAAAATGCTGGCCACATTCAGCAATCAGCTGAGTACAAGGCTTGAATTTTAGAGCAGCAAGAACTGACAGGGAAGGGAAAGAGGCATCAGGGCACTTAGAAGCTCTTGTGCATTAATCCACACTACACAGCCCGCAGAAGGCAGAGTGTAAATGTGACAGACCTCCTGTGTTGCAATCAGTGGCGTGCAGGGGAGAAGGGGCAACACCGTCCAGGGAACCTGACTGCATGGGCCAGGACCTGGTCCTCCACCTATCAGCTGTGTTCTGCAAGTGGATGCACCTCTCTGGGTCTCCTGGTTTTTGTTTGTTTGTTTTCATTTTAAATACTGACCATAGAAATGTTGTGAGGATTAATATGGGTTAATTACATGACCCGCTTAGATCTGCCTGAACTATAAATACTGACATATTATATATATGTCATATAACATAGATATATGTTAGTTATTACTAATACTTTCTTATCTGTCAGCCAAAGCTTCTCTTGCTTTAGAGAATCTACTTTAGAAGAAAAATTGGCACAGTTGATACCCTAAATCTTCTGTTTCCTTTCCTTTCCTTTCCTTTCCTCTGCTTCTCCCTGAATGGAGTCTGCACTGTTCTTCAACTCCTTTTAGGAACCTCCCTACCCACCAGCTTCTCGAGACTGTGCCCTTCCTCCACCCTTTTCTTCATTGGTTCTCTCGCTTTCTCTACCAATCTGTTGGTTTTCTCTTCTTATCTTCCTCATGCTATTTTTTTCAGAGAATAGAATCTAGCACATTGTAGAAATGAATTAAAACTGTGTTGGATGAGTGATAAACCAGAGCATGAACATATGATTTGGTTCTCAGATACCCCAATGATTTTAAAATTTATAAAAAGGGAAACAAAAAAGACCACATACATTATTTCTAATTTTGAAGAAAGGGATTACAGATAAAGAAACAAAATGGTCACTTGCTAAATAATCCAGAAACACAGAATAAAAAAGAATTGTTTTGCAGCAGGGTAGGAAGCTCCGGTGGTGTTCTGTGTGCAACTGTGACACACTAGTGTGCAAGCAGTACATCACAAATGCTCTTTCAAAAAGGGGACACAAATGTTCCAGTTGCATGAGATAGAGATGAAGATTTTTTTCTGATCACTCAGTAGCAAGATTCCAAAGAAATCTGTTCTAGATTGTTATTACTAAAAAGGCAGAAGACACAGGACAGTGGAAAAATTTGAACTCTCTTCCAAACCTCCTTTCCAGAAGATGGCTAGTAACAAAACCCATGGAACCCAATGACTGAGTTGCCCCACTTTATAAATGAAGTTGTAAAAATAAGCAGTTCTTATAACTAACTAATAAATAAATAGATGTCACCAAAAATGTGCCATAGTCAGAATACTGTGGAAGATCCAAACCTGCACTTAAAACCACAAACTGTGAACCAGAAGGGACCTTAGGGATTCACTCCAACCTTCTGTTTTATAGATATGGGAATTGAAACCCAGGGACATTTCCTGATTTATCCATGGTCACCAGTAGATTGATGGCAGAATCAAGACTTGATAGGCCAAGGGGAAGTGTCTTACCTCTTTCTGGAATACTAGAACAGAATATGGATCAATCACCAAAGCAAGTGTAGATAGCCTATCTGAATCATGAAGCAGAATAGAGAAAGAGAGCAGAGGAGGGGACTAGGAATTTCTATCCCATCTAACTGGTTGCAAAGATTCAGTGAAAGTTGAGTCTGGGTTTGAAAAAGCAATGTAAAGAGGAAATGGAGCAAGAAAACCCACCAGGAAAACCACCTGGTGTCCTGGAGTGACTGGTTACTAAACAGTGTCCTGGGGAACTGGGGATGTTCCAAAACTCAGCTCTTAAGGGCCAAATAGCTTTTTCATGTTTTAAAAACTGCTTGAGTTTGCCTTTGTGAAGAAGGGCCCAGGTGCTCATCTATTATTGAGCATGTTTAAAACAGCATTTAGGAAAGAGCACCAAGAGACAGATTTTGCAACTACAACGTCAGTCCCAGGAGGGCTGTGCTTGCTTAGAGAAGGAGCAGAGTTCATGTCAGTGATATAGGAAGACAACACAGGCAGGTGTCCTGGTATTCTCTGAGACACCTGTTGGCATAATATCCTCCAGCAGTTCACCATGAAGTGAGTGGTACAGAGGGCAAATGTCTGCCTCCTGACTATCTGTACATTTAGACCAGAGTCATAGCTTTGATTTTGCCCCTTGTGTTTGTTTGGGGGGGAGTGTTGAGGGGCAGTGACTTAAAAATAGTGGCATAAAATATATGCATGCAAATAAATAGTAGAAAATATTTTAAGTTATATTGTATATAGCATTAAGCATCATATATTTGTGGCATACATTCACAAAATATTATTACAGGAAAGGAAGATGTACATTATATATATGTATTATATATAATCTACATTTACATAGTAATTATAAAATAATGTATATATAATCCTTATTGAGATTATAATACTATCCCAATTTTATTAAAATATGCCCACATAAATTTTTATAAAACACATTTATAATATATAAGGACAAAGGAAAAGAGATTGAAATGATAGAAATTATCTCTGGGTGGTAGACTGTGGGATGAATTATACTTTCTTCTTTGTGCTGTTTTTCTCGATTTTATTACTTTCCTTTAATGATTGAATACTATAATTTTGGCATCAGATACAAATAACAAATATTATTGCATAAAAAAGAGGTTCACTGCTCAAAATGAAACAGAATTCCTTGAGCTCTGAAAAAGAGATCCTTATAACCGTATGGAATACATTTACAACCACAGTTTAAGGAATTTTTCTCCTTTAGGATCTAACACTTAAACATAGTCTTTTAAGTAGCATATAATTCACCTGGAGAATAAAAATATAGATTCAAAGAACAGAGGCCTGTCATTGAAGAACAATAAGAACTTATATTTGGGTAAAACATATATTTGTGTCATCTAATCCTTGAGTTGTCAAAACCTAAATGTCTGGGTTTTAACCAAGAAGCACAAGAACAGAGTGGCGTGATCCTGTGATTGACTGGCCTGATCTGCTTTTGGGTTGGGGGTGGGGTGGACCTGGTCAAGTATCTCCTCCTGACAATGTGTGAATGGGCTCCACCATGAGGTTACATGTCATCCTCTCCTCCTTAAGGTTGTCTCCTCCTTAAGGTAGTGCCTTGTCAGTAGGCACTCCTCCCACCTCTTGGGTAACTGCTTCTCCCTTTCCTTGGCCAATTCTACTGCCTTCTTCCACCCCACACTCATGCAGAGAGGGTGTCCTACACCATGTCTTTGGTTCTCTTCCTTCTTCCTCTACTGTCTGCAGAAAATCATCTTCTCCCTGGCTTTCAATTATCACTTCCATGGAGAACATCTCTGAGTCTGCATTTTTCGTGGTATTTTTCCACCAGAACCACGAACTGTCATTTCCATTTCTCTCCAGAGCCAACAATAACTCAGAATTTAGATGTCTAAAACTGAACCTATGAAATCCCTTCCTCCATCACTAATTTTATTCCTCATTTTGATGCCCCAGTGCTCACAAACATCCCTTTCCCTGAAGCTCAGTTCTTCAATGGTCCTTGTCTCATCTCCCCCAATGTTACAGATTCATTCTACCTCTTCCATTCTTCTCCATCCATTTCTGTTCCCTGTGCCTGTGAACACCATTCAAACCTTAGGAGACTGCAGTGGTCCTAGATGAAAGGAAGTCCATATAGCCCATCATCACACTAGATGAATTTTCTAAATAGAGGTCATAATTACATCCCCCTTCCTCTCACAGTCTATGGTTTCCAATTGCTTGCTGAGTTCTCTCAAGCCATCTTTGTTTCTAATGGTATTTAGGCCTAATATCTCTTTAAAGATGGATCTTCATCTCCTTATTTGTATGCTTTCATCCAGATAAATCAGAAAAAAACTCTCTGATTCTATGAATAAATACCATACTTCACCTTTCCTTCCCTCTATGTGAAATAGCATTCTCAATTGCACTACTACCCACCTCTAAAAACCTTCCCTATTATTTCAGGGTCATCTGTAAAATCATGTTCTTCTCAAATCCCTTCCTGATTTCCTTAACCAGATATGTCATTTCTTTTTATAAGCCCTTTTGTCTTATCATTTATTAGTTATCTACTGCTCTATAAAAAAGTTACTATAAAACTTGGAGGCATAGAGCACAGATATATATCATCTCCCAGTTGCCCTGGGTCAGGAATCCAGATGCACTTTGGCTGGGTCCTCTGGCTCAGGGTGGGATGCAAGGCTACAATCAAGCTCTCAGCTGGGGCTGAGGTCTCTTCTCAAGGCTTTGTGTGGAGCATCCATTCCTCAGCTCACTCATGTGGCAGTTGGGTGGCCTTAGGTCCTTGTTTGCAGTTGGTCAAAGACATTAGTTCCTTGCCACTTGAGTGAACTTGTGCCCACCAGGCTGGCTGGCTTCCTTTGGAATCCAAGAGAGAGGGAGAGAGGGCTCCAAGACAGAGTCAGTCTTTTATATACTCATCCCAAATATGACATCTTTTTACTTCTGTCTTAATCTAACAATTGGGTTGTTAACTTGGCCCATGTTCAGGGGGAGGGGATTGCACAGGACACAGATGCTACGTGGTGTGGACCCCTGGGGATAATCTCAGTGGCAGCCTACCATAGTATATTCTTCCCTGCCTGTGTGATTTTTGTTTCTCCTCTGTTAAAAAGGTACATTTCTTGAGAATGGAGAGCCTTATTTACCTTTATTTTCCTTTTCATACCTGGCACAGAGGCCTCTATGGAGAAGCCCATCAGTGTATATTTGTTGAATTGAACTGAAGCTGACTGATAAAAGAAGTGGTAATTCTGGATACCAACAGAAAAGGCAATACCTCCTTCTCCAACTTGGAGAGTCTGCTTTCACCTGGAAAGCAGATATGCCCATGGAGATCAAAGAAGAGGAGGTCTGCTTGAGCCTTTCAGAGTAGCTAGAAGGTCATTGGACTTCTTGGAGTTTAAGAAAGTTCAACCCTGCGATGGAATGTTTCTAACTTCAGAGGTGGGGCATGGGGGAATCTAAAATTTCATGTCCCTAAGGTAGAAAGAGACAAACACTCCCTTCTATCTTTATTTAGTACTTGCATAAATATAAAAACATGTATTCACTTACTGTCATCATTTTAACTTTCTTTCCTTCCTATTTGGAATGCTCAGAATCTCATCTGAGTCTGGCTCTTGTGCATGGATATCTTTCTTTCCCTCAACACTCAGACTATGTCACTCTCTCTTTCCTTGCTCTCAGTTTTTTACATTTAAGACATGACAACATTTTGACCCCGCCTGTGTGTCCTGTTTTAGTTTATCTTACTGCACATCTGTCCCCTTCATTGACACGCTCTTCTTTCCTTTGTTCTCCTAGTCTTCTGGCTGAGTTTTTCCTCTACTAGGGAAAAACCTCTTTTCTTTGCTACATAAATACCCTTGGATCGCTCAAATTCCCCCTGAAACTTCTTAAGGCATTGAAAGTTGATATTTCTCTATTTCATTGTCTGACAAACAGAAAACTCTGCAGACAAGTCGTGTCTTTTGCCTTCTACAATTCTAAGGTGGATTTGGAGACTCAGTACAATATAGTACAGTGGTTTCTCTGTCTTCTCATTCATTCAGAAGACAGTGCCCAGAATTCTCTGCTGCCCACTAGAGACTCCATGGTGAACTGTAGTGAGCAGTCAAAAGGCTAGGTGGGTTCCATAAATACCCAATTCCTTAATTCTTTAATGTACACCCATTTCCAAGGTATACATTTTAGTTTTTAAGCAGGGGACGAATGTTCTGGAAGTTGGAAACTAACATTTGCAGGATGTGATAAAGTACTAATAAATGCAGCGGACCTCTCTGGAGGGCTGTGTTGAACTGGAGAACATGTATTATGTCCAAAGGAGGTTACTGCCCTCAGCCCTAACAGAAGGTGATCCCATTGTTGCTAATTTCCTGATATTTCACGGAATTCTCAAATCTTGAGAATCTGAATTTTTAAGTGCTAGGAAACAATTTAACCTTTAAATGTATTACTCTTCGGGGCCATCTAGAAAATGCCTATGAGCTGAAAGCAATCTGTGGACTGCCAGCTTATGACCTTTCCTGTACCTCCTCACCAGGTGCTTGTGTAGCATCTCTGGTGCTACAAGGTCAAAGGAAAACAATTAAGGTAGCGAAATAATCAATAGCTATGAAAAAAGGCCAGGTCTTAAACAATGAGCATTAACGCACCTCGATTCTTTGGAAAAAGTGGTATAAATATTGAAATGTACATCACCTGATGTGTCCGATTATAAAAATTTGTGTCCCATTCTTTAAAACCCAGCAATGATGAAAGAGCAAAGCAAAACAAAACAAATCAGAAGATCAAATACTACCCACATTTCCCCTGGTGGGTAGTCCCACACTTCCTGGGACTTGGAAATGTGTTATAGCTTCACACAACATGTATATTAAATTCAACAAGTTTTTTACTTTAAATAAGTTGCCAGCTAAATTTCCTTACAATGATGCCCTGACCACTCTGCAGACAGTTAGCAACTTGTGTAATTTCCTAGTTCCCTCAGAGGCTGCCACCACACGACTGAGGGCCACTGCACCCTGTCCTACTGCCCTCCTAGCACTTGGCACCATCTGAAAGGTCTCGTTTTTTTATTTGTTTGTGTGTTTGCTATCTGACCCCACTCACCAAGACATAAACTCCTTGAGAGAGGGAACACGTCGGTCTTGTTCAATCCCATTTCCAGTACATCTAGAACAGTGGTTGGCTTGGGAAATATCTGCCAAATGAAGAAACCCAGATAATCAGCACTGTCAGAGCTGCTTCTGCAGTTACAAAGATGACCAGTGATTGCAAAGCTCCTGGAGGGAGAGGGACAGGCTTTAACTCTTTCTTGCTGGGCTTCTGGCTCTGTCCTC
Source organism: Sciurus vulgaris (assembly GCF_902686455.1). NCBI lineage: Eukaryota > Metazoa > Chordata > Mammalia > Rodentia > Sciuridae > Sciurus > Sciurus vulgaris. The sequence continues at coordinate 82,549,579 of NC_136465.1, forward strand.
TACTTTATGGAGGGATAAAGATTCAGTTTCATTTTAAAAGTTTAATGGTTAGGAAATAAAATGAGAACAGAGGACAATGACAGAGTGGCAGTCTTAAATATCCATTAAACAGATTCATCCCTTCTTGTGAGAAGGAAATATCTGTGATAAACTGTCCCTGTGTTTTATAGGTTGAAATCAGATTGCTGGGCCTTTTTCTAGAATGTCCAGGATGGAGCCTGAGAGTTAGCGCTTCTAGTGCATTCCCAGGTGATCCTTCTGCTGGTCTGGAGGTCACACCTTGTGAACCATAAAACAGGATCCAAGTGTCTGTGGTCACGATCACTCACCTCCCCATTTCACCACTGTCTCTTTTATCTATAACCCTGAATATGCCCATATCTTTTGACATTAAACCACTTTCCCTGTGGAAGGAATTCCTTTAGCGGTTATGAGCCAATCTATCCGCCACAGAATAAGGAAGCCATAAAAGAGAGTTTTTTATGATCACCACAAAGTGGTGGTTTATTACAATGAAACAAAACCCAAGTAGATCAGCTAGCACAAGGACACACTACAAGGTTCCATAAACAGTTATTATTGCTTAATGTATTTTGGTTGTTAATGGTTACTGAAAATCCACAAAGCACTAAATCCAAGCTGTGGATATCTTTGATCCCCTGATTTCTGGGTAATGGACCCAGCATGGACAGCTGTGTTATGCCACGTACTTCACCATCCTTTTATTATTAATTAACTCAGCTTTTTAAAATCCCTCTGCAAAAAGCCATTTTAGAATGAAGGAACAAAGCTTGTTCATTGCCAATTTATCATCAACCACATCAAGGATTCTATCTGTTGTTTCCTAATTCCTTCCATTTAATGACTGAGGCTAAAATCCAACCTAGTTCAGTGAGGGTTGTGGGGGTCATTTTTCCCTCCATTTTCTTGTTTTCTAGAATCAAATTTTAATTGTATTATCACTGTTTTGAATTATGTTGTTAGTAGTGAGTAGGTGCACTGCACATGCTCTGTGTTAGGTATTGTGTTAAGAATACTGTATAAATTAAAATTTGTTTGATTCTTACAGCAATAATTTGAAGTAGGTGCTAGGATTATCCCTGTTTTCTAAAAGAAGAAACTGGGGTACAGATCAATTGATATTCTTTTGGATAAGTCCCTGTGCTAGGTGGAGGGAGGATAGGATGTCTCTCGGTGTTTTTTTGTTTGTTTGTTTGTTGTTTTGGTGCTGGGCACTCTACTTTAAAGGACAAGTTTAAGAAACCAATGTGAAGGAAAGAGTGCAACTCAAGACATGTAGGTAAAAAGCACAGGAGCTGATGAAGAACGTGAGCTGCAATTATGCTGTCGTGGAGCTAACGCAGAGGTGAGAGGGAGAGGACGGTAAGGAGGTCAGTCTGGAAATGCCATGACCTAGGGCAAGGCTGGGGTGAAGGGCACATGTTGACCTAGGGAAGCATTTCCCAGATTTCAGTCATTCAAACGCCCAGCCCTGCAACAATTTTCACCACATCTCTGTACCACCTACACTGTTTGACATTTGAAATAACCTTCCTTCTTAAAATGCCATGGATCAAGAATTTCACATCATTACTATAAATTTACTAGTGTCACCTGCCAAAATTAGAAGATAACTATAAAAATAAATAAATGATTATTTAAATTAGAAAATATCATCCCGGCTAAATTAACTTCAGTACCACAGCTGAAACCCACAGCCACACTTGGGAAAACATTGAAGTACCAAGGATGAATCATGGATTAACGTTCTAATCATTGAATGTTGCTCTTACTTTTTCTTTCATCTCTATATATATACTTTTAACTCAATGAACCTAGTTTAATTAATCTAGTTTTGCATGAGTTCTTAAATCTCCTTTCCTTCAGCTAGTTGAGTCATAAAATATTTAATGTGTTGTGTTTCATGTAAAACAAAGTTAAACTCTCATGTCACTGTCCTACCAAGATTTAGGAGCTGTTTTGTAGATTGACCATTTTTAAATTCCCTTTGGCACTGGGGTATTTCCCTGCACCTGTAGCTGATGCCTGATCAATGGGGTTGTGTGACCATAGTGTCATAGACATGGTGGTTGTATCTCAGAAGAACTCTCAGTGCAGAAGAGGAACGTTTCCTAGAAGATTCCACTGTGTAGAGGACCTACCTAGATGGTTGTTTCTGTAGGTAGCTGTGAACTTTGTCATTCAAAGACACATGTTCCTGTCTCCCAGCTTCAGAGAGGTTCTTGTTCTCAACTGGAAAAAGAGGGTGTGTGTGTGTGTGTGTGTGTGTGTGTGTGTGACAGGAAGTATAGGTACTTAGAGGGACAAAGAAGTGTTTTTTTTTTATTGTAAACAAATGGAATACATGTTGTTTCTCTGTACATGGTGTAAAGGCATACCATTTGTGTAATCATAAATTTACATAGGGTATTGTTGTTTGATTCATTCTGTTATTTTCCCCTTCCCCCCACCCCTCCCACCCCTCTTTTCCCTCTATACAGTCCTTCCTTCCTCCATTCTTGCCCCCCTCCCTAACCCTAACACTAACCCCTCCCTCCCCCCATTATGTGTCCTCATCCACTTATTAGCAATATCATTCGACCTTTGGTTTTTTGAGATTGGCTTATCTAACTTAGCATGATATTCTCCTATTTCATCCATTTGCCTGCAAATCCCATAATTTTATCATTCTTTATGGCTGAGTAATATTCCATTGTATATATATATACCACAGTTTCTTTATCCATTCATCAATTGAAGGACATCTAGGTTAGTTCCACAATCTGGCTATTGTGAATTGAGCAGCTATGAACATTGATGTGGTTGTATCTCTGTAGTATGCTGATTTTAAGTCCTTTGGGTATAGGCCAAGGATTGGGATAGCTGGGGACAAAGAAGTTTTTGTTCCTTCCTTCCTTCCTTCCTTCCTTCCTTCCTTCCTTCCTTCCTTCCTTCCTTCCTTCCTTCCTTCCTTCCTTCTTTCCTTCTTTCCTTCCTTCCATTTTTGTTAATCTCAAGAAAATGCAACAGTGTAAGAGTTAACCCCCAACTCCCACTATAGAACTATCTCTTAACACTTGGTTTTAGAACTCTTAAGTTCTAAAAGTGATAGAGCCCACATTTTTCCTTGGTGTAAACTGTCCCATGATCTACAAAATTATCCATACTACTATTATTGCTACACTTAGATTTTATTTGTCTGGTTACACTCAACCTAAAAGGGCATGTTCTGACCCTTGGCCAGTAAACTCCCTTCCCTATGGGATAGGTGAAGAAAAAATGGGTATATATTTTAGAAATAGCCAAAGATCCAAAGATGATGACCTTAGAAGATGTCCTCTACCCAACCCATGGATTAGAAAAACATGAGAAGGCAGCCAAAGGAAGCCTGGTGTAAACAGGGGCATGAGTACTGTGGAAAACATGGCAGTGGAGTATGAATTTTTTGCCCTCTGAGGTCTATTCTCCCTCCAATGACTATCTCCCACATGCACTCTTCTCCTACATTTTCCTCTTTAGGATCATACGTGCCTTCTTGCCAGTCCCCTGGCACAGACTGGCCTTATATTTAAACCTTCAGAACATTGAGCTGCCAGAGCTAAGACCTGGAATGCCTGTAAACTCAGCCATGGGTCGCCTTTATGAGCAGCAGAGAACACCTGGACATGTGACAGAGAGGGACAGCTGAGCCAAAGTACAAAAGCATCCCAGCAACCATCCTAAAACATCTCTTTATCAGAATGATTGGAAATGTTCACCAAGTTGTCAACAGAAATGATTTTAATGGGGCTGGGATATAGCTCAGTTGGTAAGTGCTTGCCTTGCAAGCATAAGGCCCTGGGTTCAATCCCAAGCACTGCCAAAATAATAATAATAATAATAATAATAATGGTCAATATTATAAGCTTACCTGCAATATCTGAGTTCTATGACCTGTGGTGAGAGATTTGTGTCATGATCTTTATTAATAGCCTTCATTCTTAAAGACATTTTTTTTCTTTATTGGCTAATATTTCCAATTAAATCTTTGTATCACAGGTATCTTAGCAGATTTAGCATGCCAAAGTCAGTACTTCTTTTCCTGTATACCCAAATTACCTTTACTCTGCTCTTGGCCAGCTCTCATGAATAGGCATTGTTGAGAGAGAAGCTGTGCTGGACTAGTACAAATCCATCACCACTGTAGGAAGAACTCAAAGCATAAAATCTCCTGATCACTAGTGCCATGATTGTATGTGAAGGACAATCAGATAGTATAGCTTTAATGTCAAACTTTGGATGTTACTAAAGTCAAGATGCTATTAATTTATACATCGAGTGTCTGGTTTCATGGAAAATATCAAAAAACATGAAGTAGTACACTGAGATCCTACTAGCCCATCAGCCTTTAGGGACGTCAGCCTGTGGGTGTACACTGCTCTCGCCCTGTGTGTCACTCATGGGCCCGAGAAGAGAAACAGCACTAGAAAGGATGTCACACCAAGAATAAAGCCCTACAGCTCTTGAGAAAATGAAGCCAATATGATGAAAAATGTAGATAAACAGAGCACATGGCCAACCCCATCTGTGTGAGTTACCACCAAACATGAGAAATATACTTATTAGTGAAGTTAGAAGGCAACACACTCTCTCAAAAGGTCAGAAAGAGAAAATTTTCTGTGACCCCTAGCAGATCAGGAATAACAAAGGAGAATCTTCCACACCTGTGTCTGCTGCTCGTTAATGAATTAACATAAACCAAGCAATTCCCTAACTGAAGTTTTTCACTTTTAACATTTAGGAATATTAGACATGAAAAAAGTGGCCAATTCTTCTCACCTTGAAAAGCAATTTTATGAAATCCAAATTGGACCATCAGCCACTCTGAAATTATTTTCATATGAAAACCAGAGTCTCCATTTTACACACATACAAATGTCTAGTCATAATGAACCAGTGTGAAGAAGTATGATGTATCCTGACAATGGAATATTAGGCAATTATGGTTTCATTTTTTTGAATAATATTCTTAATGCCCACAATATCCTGGTAGGAGAAAAAAAAGTGGATTGCAAACTATTCATACAGTGTGTTCTCAAATCTATTGTATCACATCGCATTGTGTTATATATGCATATATACACACAAAGCATGTACAGTAAAAACGACTGGTAGGAAACAAAAAAATTAACTGTTAATTCACTGTATATTTGGATGTAGGTCAATTTCATTGCATCCCTTTCCAAGTGTCTTTAATAAATATCAAGCACCTTTAAAATAAGAAAATCATAAATAATGCTTTTAACCTGGATGTAAACCTAAGAGTCTTCTAACCTCTGCACCACAATTTCTTCTTCAATACCACTATTGGAAAAATATGATAACCTAGAAATTAGAAAAATAGCTCAACACTCAGGGGCCAACCACAGATAACCGTCGTGTAATAAAAATTCCCATAAAATTTAAACAAGATGGATGTGTAAAACAGATGCAAGGAAGCTGCCTTCTAGTTTGGGGACACTTTCTTTTCTTCTATTTCCTTAAGCCAAGGTTAAACCAGCCCATCAGTCTTTCATCTCAGTTGTATTCTTTGGTCCTATCACCAAATTCAGGTTTCAAAAGTAACGTCAACCCAGGTTGTCTGGTTCTCTTATCCTTTTCACTCAGTGGCTGAAGACGAGCCTTTCTGAAATATTTCTGAAATCTATTCCACCAAATACCCTGCTCTGATCTTTGAATTGTTTCACAAACATACACGGGGAAACAGCTCAACACAGTGGACTGAGCATAAACGCAGTGTTGAGACTTTAGGGGTAAACAGCACTCCTCCTCCTCTTCCTCTTCCTCCTTAGGACTGGCCCCCAGTGGTCTCTTCCTGGAACCCCAGAAAAGGAAGTAGGCAAACACACTGGCTAGGGAACTGGGAATAAGGATAAGAGAATATTTGAATATGAGGATCTGCAATAATCCCAGCTCAAAAAAAAAAAAAATCTTCAAAATACGTAATCCAGTAGCCCCATAAATTGTTGTCCTAAGTGTGTTTGCACTTTTCACTTACCAAGCAACCTGAAACATCACCCTGATGTCAGACTGTATCAAATAATATGACCAAATGATCACCTTAGGTTACAGAAATGTTAAGTATCACCATAAGCACTTTTTTCTTGCAAAGCACTCATTTTTTTTTCTTGTTTCTCTGCTGTTGATAATTTCAGTCACTTAGGAAAGCTATGGTACTGAAGTGGTGGGGGCAGTCCTTGGCTCATAGTAAAGCCTAAATAATTATGTGTGGGAAGAAAGAAAACAAGGAAGGAGGAAGAGACAAAGAGGGGGAAAGAGAAGTCAAAAGGAGGAAGGGAAGGGAGGAAAATTCTCAGTGCCATGTGGTTCATGCACAGCTGTTTGGGCAGGACTACACATTACAGAGACAAGGACTTGCCCAAATTTCATGACTTTCAAAGTCATCCCCTGTGTTGTTGTTAACCAGTGCTCAACACTTCTCTCTATTAAGAAATTCTCTGTAGTCAATATAAATCCTTTCTGCTTGATCTTAAGCCCACTTACTCTTGCTCTGTCTCAGGAGAAAGTGAACAGCTGATCTCCACACTTGGTACAATAATTCTTCATACATTTAAAGAGAGTAAGTCATCACTTTATTACTGCCTTCTTTTCCCCCCTTAATGACCCCAATTCCCATAGCTTTTCTCTATGGATCCTGTGTTCTAATCCCTTAATCCAATGGTGCATATTAGTACTCAGTTCAAAGATGGTAAGAATAGCGTGTTGTCAAGTGGTGGTTTCAGGAGATCCAGCACAAGCCCCTCTGACACGAGGAGCTTCTGTTCTAACCCTTGGAGAGAGCATGGATATTCCCCTGGAGTAAGTGTAGATTCTTCTCTGAGGCAGGTTGATGGAATGCAGTTTGTACAGGTGCATTTAAGCAGTTACCAAATATTTACTGGCCTATTCAGTAGTGCCTTGCACTGATCTGGGCACAGAAGTGCATTGAAGATGCAAACAGATGTGGTTCCTGTGTTCACCATTAGGCTGTCAGTTTTTTCATAAATGAATGTGTGTGCATGTGAGGGGATGGGGAGGCTGTTCTATTTTGTCAGTTGAAAGCTTTTGAATTGTACCTGCTACAGCAGCAACTAACCTCTATTATGTTATCAACAAATTGATCACTGTGGAATATGGTCACTATTGCCCTTGGAATATAGTCTCACAGAGCATCCACATCTGGAGGTAGTGCTGTCTCCTGGGTGTTAGGTTGCCAGACACTAGCATCCTTTAACTGGTTTTATTCATCCCAGGCTCCAATACTGGCAGAGTATTCTGTCCTTACTATATTGTCGTTGCTGCTATAGTTCTTGAGGGTCTTCCTTTTCTTGGTTGTGTTACCCTCCCTCTCACTGATCCACCCATTAATTTATAAGCACTGTTATCAGTCCGGCACGGGTGCCACTCACTTTCATTTCCAGCCCTTCCTTCACTGGTGAATGTGGCTGTGACATCTCAGTCCTGCAAACAGTGGGTTGTAGGAGTCCAAAGAATGACCTGAACAAACTGAGAATGTTTTAATCTATACAAGGAGGGGGCACTTTCCAGTGGGTAAGGCCAGGGAAGAGAGAGAGAGTTTTTAAGACACACCTCTGGTGTCTTTGGGGAGAAGATAAGCAGGAATGCAAATTTTACGTATCTTCCTTTAATTCTGACCCAGACAGTCCCTTTAAGGTCTGTTTACATCTTATGGCCTAAAAATGCACCATCATCATTTCTTGCAGTCATTACTCTGAACACACCCCCACTGCATTTCATTTTTATTATCCCCATTTTAGGAACGATTAAATGGAAGCAGAGAGCAGTTGCAATGAAGCAAATCATGAGAGGCTCTGATAGAGACAAGCCTGAAAGCTGGTTGGAACTGCTTCTCTGTGCCAGACTATTTTTAATGCAAGTTTATGCAGCTGTCCCTCACTTAGACAATCTTACAAATGAGCCCACTCTGCACATGATCATTTTCTCACCATCCCCTGCCCTTTTCAACTCACCTTGCCATGTCCACACACATGCATATGAGTGTGTTCCTTTATAAATGTCCTGAATCACATTGCTACACACCAGAGATGTTCTTGGCTTTCTGTGAACAAAATTCTGATTCACAGATCTCTTTGCTATTCTAGCCCCTATCCCTTCTAAGGATAAGATGTGGGATCCCATTAATGGTTCATAAGAGGTTGAGCAACTATATCAAATCTGTTCATACTAGTGATATTTTCAGAGGAATACTAAGATACTGGCAACAGCAATTGCTGTGGGGAGGGGGACTAAGGTCGTTTTATTGCATGATCATCTGTACCATCTAACTTTTACCATGTGCCAATGTTACCTTGAAACATTACACAAGAAGGGTGATGATGACCAATTGACATGTGTTTCAGCCACTATTAGCTGGTGTGTGACTGTGAAACCTCATTTAATCTTTACAACAGTTTTACATAAAACCCTATTTTACTAATGAGAAATACGTGTTTGCAGTCATTCGTTCAGGTTTATAGAGCTGACAAATGGCCACATGGGGAACAAAATGCAGGTCTTCTGATTTCCAGAACCACAGCTTACGTTGTGTTGACTTTGAGTTTTTCCAGAGGAACCAAATTTATAAGTCAGTAGCTTTGGGACTCCTTTTAAGCACCTGAATGAATGCTGTGGAATTCATCACGCGGCACACACCAACGGCTCAATGTGCCTTCCTCCAGCTGAGGCTCCTTGTTGAAAGCTGTTTATGCACACCTCCGCTGGATATCACGCCTTCCTGAAGATCTCCCCCAGGTCCTTCACCCGCACTGCAGCAGTCACTCCAAACCTGGGAAAGGTACTCTCTCCTGATCTCTTCAGCAAACCACTTCGCCTGAATGAGGGATTTTCAGGGTCAAAGTAAAATATCTAACTTTCCTAAGCATACAGATTCTTCATTTATTTAACAATTATCTTTGAATGGTCACTCTGAGACAAACACTCTTCTTGAGTGTTAGAATTATAGAGATGAGCAAGGTCCTTGTCCCCATAAAGCATCCATCCTGGTGTGAAGAGACCAGTAATAAATAAGCAAGCAAGTAAATAAGGAGGATGCTGGATAATAAGAATCTTGAAGAAAATTAAAATAAACTTGTGAAAGAATGACTAGGGGACACGATATTTACCTAAATGACATGAATGACATATATGCCCTAGAAACTACTCTATCACCAGCTCTCACCCCAATTTCCATTCCAGACTCCTATTTATTTAAACATGAACTGGTAATCTCAGCAGTGAGAGCTGGGAAGGCCCTAACCATCTTCTTAGTCTCATGCCATCATTTTAAAGAAGAGGAAAAAAAAGAGCAAGAGAAGTGAAAAGAGCCAGTCACATGGCTAGGAATGCCCCCCCCCCCCCATGAGTAGCTCTTAGCCCAGGGTGCTCCTGCAAACCCAGATTCCCTCCCTGCAAATCTTCCCAGAGTCCAGCTCCTCCCTGTGGAATGCTCACCTTGGTGCCTGCCTCTCTCGAACTGCAGACACCAAATCTTCCTGGATCACAGAGGACCTACTGCAACTGTATCAAGGACCTTGAGGATGATCCAGGAGGCCAAAATAATAGTGGAAGGAAAGGTACAACCTTCTACAGTGCAATTTCCCTATATCTCAACCATTTGCCAAAACTGCTTATGGCTCCTGCCAATCCTCCCTGCCTATGGGTGACTCCCTAATAGAACTTGAGTTTGGGAGATGCATGGATCTGTAAACCCAATGAACACTAAACATCTCTCTTCAGAAATCTTCCCTGGTTTAACCAAGTTGACATGAAAATGTTCTATTCTTACGATTTCTCAACCCCTCTCAAAATGCTTTACAAAATGATTAACCACAGAATTTCTTTAAATAGCAAGTTCCTGCAGTACGTTCAAAGTACAATCTATAAAAATTCAATCTACATAAAAATTTTATTCCCGCTTCAAAAAAATAAAAAAATAAAACCAGCTATTGTATCAAGGGCAATAACATAAACTTGGACTCTTAATGACAGATTTTGGACTCTCATTATGTAATGGTTCTCATTCATTGTGCAAATATTTATTGAACCACTCTATGCAATACACTCTTCAGGCTGCTATGAGGACACACCAAAAGAAGACACAGCCTTTGCCCTCTGGAAGCATATATGCACACAACACTAACAAGGAGGGTATGACAACAGATGCAGCAACAGAACCGTGGACTGATGCTTCAGGGGAGAGGAGGGAGCATTACACTGCAGTCAAAGAACAGGGAAGGAGGCAGCGACATTTTAACTGGGCTTTGAAGGATGCTTGTGATTTGTACAACAGTACAATGTGTTCCAGGAAAAGGAAACATTATGACATGCTCTACAGGGGCAGGACACACAAAGGCACATTCTCAGAATAGAAAGGAGCCCAGAGTAGGAAATGAGGAGGAAGAGAAGATAGGCCTTGGAAGGTAGACCAGAGCCAATGCAAGAATGGGTAAATGTGAACCCAATAGGTAAATCATAGAAGCCTTGAGTGGGTTTTGGGCAGGGAAAGATACACAGTTGTGTTTTAGGAAGCTCATTCTAGCACCCATATGTGGGGCTGATCTAAACAGACAAAGGTTGGGTCAGGGACAAGGAGCCCTGTTTAAAAAACTTTGCTTCCTGGATCATATTTAAAATAAGGAATAATCATGAGAGCTAGGATTGATAAACACCAGAAGGAGGGTCTGGTTCTGGAAAGGGGTGAGGGCCACAGGCCTCTGATCCCAGCCCAAGGAAGTGACAGCTGCAGGACTATAGGTGGTGTCTCTTTAAGGACAGTTATGAGGTACTTCCTGCTTGAGGCAGTAATCATGAGTCCACCGCATGAAAGCCACTCCAGCGGGATGTCTTCTGAGCCATGTTTGAAGTCTCAGTTATTAATAACTCCTTGTTTGGAGATATACAGAAGTATCTGTTATACATGAGGAGCCAGAACACTTCTGAAATCATGATGTCTTTACAGCAGCAGCGAAAGGCAGCTTGATTGGGATGGAGAGCAGGAGTCCAGGGAACAACCATTTCTGAACAAATAATAACTCAGTGGAGGGAGGGTAACTTAATCAAGAGCATCAGGCACAACATAAGCTTTATAATTGTGCCTGATGACAGCAACTATGTGATAGACTGATGTCCCTCAAAAATCTAAGTACCATGTTCTGGGTTCTAGTACCTGAGCCACACATGTCTTGTTCACAAGTGGGTATTCATCTAACTAACCATCCTAGGATTTCTGTGGTCAGATTGTGAACTTCAGGGAGTTTATCTCTGGTCTCTTCCTGGCTATTCTTTCTAGAAATGTATAGCTTAGTTCTATAGTTTGAATCATGAATGTCCTCCAAAGGCCCATGTGTTAGGGCTCACTTACTCGCCTGTCAGGCTACTGGGAGATGGTGAAATCTTTAGGAGGTGGGGCCTAAAGGGAGGATGTTAGGTCACTGGAAGGGGAGGGTCCCCTGAAGGGGATATTGGAATTCAGGCCATTCCTGTCTCTTTCTGCTTCCTGGCCACAGTGAGGTGAACAGGCCTCCCCCACCACATGCTCCTTGCTATAATGCACTGCCTTACCACAGACCCAAAGCAACAGGGCCAGGTGATCATGGACTGAAACCTCTGAAACCATAAGCCAAATTAAATCTTTCCTCCTTAGAGGTTGAGTTATCTCAGGTATGTTGTCACAGTGATGGAAAACTGACTAACATACTTGGTTTCCACTCCAGTGTAAACCATGCTGGTATTTTAAAGCCTATTTCAGCCAGTAGGCCTATGGAGTCTATGGAACTTGTCTTAAATCAGTTTATCAAAGTGTCTTCATGGAATATGACTATCATAAACAAAGGGGATCTTGTGGTTAAATAAGTTGGGGAAATGCCATATTAAATAAAATTTAAGATATTTGTTTACTGAGAGATACCTCTGACCTCTCAAATGCTAATACATTCTGAGATGCTCCTGGAGTGAGAAGTAATAGGTAGTGTTTCCCAATCATATTTATCTGTAGAACCATTTTTCAGCAAAGTGTCTCAAGGGACAAGTGTCCAACAGAACATACCTGAAGAAAGGTCAGTGATGACTCTACCATCTGGAACATCTGTGTTTACTTAGGAATCTGGAATAATAATTAAACCTAAATATTTATTGACTTATCACTGTGTACCAGGCACCTTTTCAAGTACTTTATAGGTATTGATATATTTAATCTGCATATCTGTGATATGAATTCTATTGTTATTCCCATTTTATATATGAGGAAATTGAACACAGAATAGTGAAGAGATTTGTCCAAGGTCCTAAGCAGAAAGGTTGGTAAATAGCAGAGCCAGTCTGACGTCCACAGAAATTAATTTCTAATGGGAGAATTTTAAATATTGTGATCGTCTGGCAGTGGGAGAGATTCTGAACACAGCTTTGCATAGCACTCTTCAATCACAGTCCATCTCTGCATGTTTGCTCATAAACTAGGCTTTATGGGCCTCCTCAGACAGTGTAGGACACAACTTCTGAATGGTACCACCTGTTTGGTTTCTTCACCAAATTATGTTATATTCCACATATATAATCTTCCATTAAAACAGCCATGATTCAGACAGCAATGCAATCACCAGCAATAAACAGGAATGGATAAAGGAAACAACTTCTTGATTACCAAGGAAGCAGGAAAATGAAGGTGCAAGTTTTGAGATCTAGTTTCTCCTATATTTTCCAAGTTTTGACCTCTTTCTCTCTGGGTCTAGGGATGAAAATCAAGGGACTGTTTTCCTTTAGTGTGCCACAAAATTTTACATCCCTACCCCTCTATTTTGCTCAAGAATTGCCAAAGACATGTCCTACCCTCTCCCACTTCCTCTCCTTGTTCAGAAGGATTATCACCAGTTTCGGGTGCATCTGGTAGCCATCTTCACTGAAGGACAGATTTCTTCCCTCAAAAGTGACATTGATCAGATACCTGTAAAGATAAAATAAAAGTGAGATTAAAAACATGAAAAAGGCATACCACGAACAAGACAGTCAGGTAGATATAGAGAGAAAGGTGGATGGAGACAGATGTGGAGAGATATACAGATATCGTCAGAAAACTTGGTACTCTTTGAACTCCCAGGTGATTATGCAATAGAATTATCCAAGTTTTCACCTAACAGGAATCATATGCCAAAATAGTATAATAGTTCAAAATAAGGTCACCTGGTTTGAGTTCAGTCTATAGTTCTGACTTGGAGCAAATCATTTAACCTTTGGAATTTCATGTTTTTTGTTTTTTATTTTTCCTACCTGCAGAAAGTAGGATAATAAAGGGCCTACCTTACCAGGTCTGTAAGGCTTAAATGGGATAACTAGGTTAAACACTTACCATGGGGACTGGTGCAGAGTAAACCTTCATTAAGTGTTAACAATTATTCATGAAAGGAGGTGGAAAAAGGAGTGGAGGAGGTAGAGACAAGAAAAAAAAGTGACAAAGTTCTGCTAAGAAAGGTGGCATGTAGAAATTTAGGCCCTCTCCCTATTCTCTAGAAAAGCACATACTCTCTCTTACTGAGGTCTTGCCCAGTCTATATTTCTAAAAGTTGGAAGATGAGTCCTACTGGTAACACAGGATGCATCTGGAAACCACGGTTTTGTATTATGTATAGTGAACAGAAACTACCTGAGGGTCAGAAAAGCAAAGAAAATCATTTCAGAGTGCTCTGGAACATGAGCACCAATGAGCAGAAACATTGGAGGTAACTAAAGTCATACCAATGAAACTGTCTTCCTCCTGGACACCTGCACCCCAGCCCCTGGAGTCCTCTGCAGCTGACTGTGATCTCGAGAGCAGTTCCTTCATTGGCAATTCCCACAGGTATGCTCATTACAACTGCATTAATGCAACCAGCCTGATGGTAATTAATGTCCTTTTGCTACAGTGGCCCATGGAATCAATAATGATTAGCTGTGTTCAAATGACTTGCTTCTTGAGCTTTGGACCTGATGGTGCTCGTGAGATGGGTCTCTGCTAAGGAGCAAGGGGGCATCTTACAAGAACAGTGAAGGAGGCGGCTTTAAGGTCCTTCTTTTAACTTTTCTCATTCAATGAAACTGAGAGACTCTTGGAATGTTTCAAGTCACATTAGATTAAATGAAAAGGTCACTAGAATTCATAGGCTTTTGACAATTTTAAGGATGTCTAGGCAGCATGAACCATACTTTTATGGATCAATTCTCTCTTCTAGAATTTTTTGGGATTGTTTTCAGTTTGTTATTCCCTGGTTGTGCATAGCTTCACAAATGCAAATCAAAAGCACAAAAGACTCCAGGGACTCAGGGAGGCTGAGGCAGGAGGATTGTGAGTTCAAAGCCAGACTCAGCAAAAGCAAGGCACTAAGCACTTCAGTGAGACCCTGTCTCTAAATAAAATACAAAATAGGGCTGGGGATGTGGCTTAGTGGCTGAGTGCCCCTGGTCCCTGAGTTCAATCCCTGTTCAAAAACAAAACAAAACGAAAACCAAACAAACAAAAAACACCACACACAAAAGATGCCCAAAGAGTAGAGAGTCCTAGAATTTTAGAACTGAAAGAGATTTTTATAATCAGATAGCCCACCGCACCTTGGAGGTGATACCACCCCTTGACAACATCATAAAACCGGTCCTCTCAGCTCTTGATTACTTCCATTGATTGGGAACTTACCATACTATCCTCCACCCTCAAGCAGTTGAAATCTGCTCCTTTGCAATCCTTTGATACTTTGTTCCTTTTAAAGATATTTTACAGTCTTGTTCTAATCCTTCTTCCACATGAGAGTTCCTCGAGTATTTGAAGACATTTAGCGTATATCCATTATAAAATCAATTTTCATCTTTAAAGAAACCCTGAGTTCATTTAAGTCGATGGATTAGGAAACAAGCACAGAGAGGTTAAATTATTTACCCAATGTTACAGTACTAATTGGAAGTGGGAGTTAACACTTGAAATAACATCCCTAGCCCCAGTCCTTTCTACCATACCACCCTGATTCTCATATGCGACATCAGGTTTAACATCCATGGCTCCCTTACATAGCTGTCATATGCTCCTGTCAGCTACGTGAAACTCCCCTGATCCATCTCAGGGCTCCACACCGCATCTTCTCCATATCTTGCACTGCTTCTCAGCTCAGCTCAGCACGGCTTACCCAAACACATCACTCGTTTGAAGAAAATAATTAGGTCTCTTGTATTTTGGAACAATCCTGACACCCAACCAATAGCCCTGTAGGATTCTTTCTGAGGAATCTAATTACAAAACCACAAGACAGAGTATTTTAAACTAACAAAGTAGAATTTAAGTCCCCAGCATCAGTATCTTGGAAAATATGTTCTTACCATGACAATACTGGATTACTTAGAATAATTAGAAGTCTTCAGAGAAAGATGAAACACACAAAATAGTTGAGTCCCATCTCTTTTTCTGAATGAAGGAAGGAAGGGGAAAGAAGAGAGGGCAAGAAGAAGGAAAAGAAAGAAGCAAAGGAGGGAAATAAATTACTTGGCTTGAGCACCTATCTTTCCACCAGCCATGGCTCTGAATAATTCTGACTTTATCTAAATCACCATTAAAAATACTTAAAGAAAGTTTCCATTTCAGAGGACAATTACAAAATTGAAGTTCTAGAAATAATTCAATTAGTAAGCTGCATGAATGGAATAAGTATATAGCCTCTCGAGATGACTCCTTTGAATAGGGAGTATAGAATGAGAAATTTGAGCTTTTCAGAGATAAACCACACTTGCGGGCAATGCAACTGGCCTGTAGTTAAATTTCTCTGGTTATTCTTGCCCCACATCCTCCCAATTTTCCTTAGGAATTGTTCTCCTTCTAGAGTATTCACCCTTTTCCAACTGTGAAAATTAATTTGATCTACCTAATATCTGAGCACTTCTCAGATATTTCACATTTATCAAAATGTTATAAAATTTTGACAGTATACTAAATATTCTTCTCCAAAGTATTTTTAAGTCATTTAAATCCTTCAGCAGCATATAATCATTCACATTGTGTTTTTCTGAGTAATTCCTGGTGATGTGACACCATTTAGATATTAGTGAGGAGTTTGCAAAATATATACCATCCTTGAGCAAGGATGCCCTTTGAGTAGCAGAACAAACCAATCCATTCAGTGAAGAGTATGAAAAAAGGAGGGTATGGTTCCTTCTAGACATGTGACCTTGGCACCCAACCCTCGGTTACCCCTCTTTAAAATGGAGACATCATTACCCCCAGCTTCTCAAGGAAGACTGCTGTGATGAACATATTAAATAGTGGATAGGAAAACTATAAATGGTGTGATACAAATATATATTGGGGAGCATTCAGAAAAGAATATATGAGCATGATTTAAGTACTCAGAACCAAGAAACTTGCTTAATTTTGAACCTCAGTGAATAAAAGTGGGAATAAACTACATCGCAACAAGACCAATCTATCAACAGAATACATCTGAGAAATGGAGTTTGGATTCCATATGTGGAGGATAAACTAGATCAAATGGTCATATTTAAGCAATTTAACTTTCCAGAAGACCTGAAAATATTCAACTACCCTTGCCTCTTGCTATACTTTGTCAATTAAAACCTCACAGTTTCATGTGTAGATCCTGGGCAAATGATTAAACTGTAATGAAGATTAAAAGATCCCGTAGCCACTCTACTTTTCTAGATACATGTCACCCTCAAGTGTACAATCTGAAATCCTAGCTTCAAGTGGCAAATTCAAAAGTTCTGCCCATAAGACCGCTGCATGCCCTATCAATTTGATATATTCTAAAAAAATGGCTTGATTTGTCTCTAGGATGTAGTTTGACACATAAGAAACCTGAGGGCTTGTCTCATAAAGTTCTAATATTACACAGAACCTCAGATTGCTAGAACTAGTAGAAAAAAATAGAAATTATACACTGAGATCCATTATTGTAGAGAGGAGATCCCAAGATGCTAAATGACTTTTTCCCAAGTGACCTTCCTGTTCAGGACTGGAGCTCAAGTCTGCTTCTCAGTTCAGGGTCTTTTTTCATGACATCAGCAACTGAAGTGAAATCAGTTTCTCAAAGATTCTGGTGTGCATTCTAGCATTCTCATGTCACATGTCATGGCCTGGACTACATAGGTCTCTAATGCAGACTGAAGAAAACAAAATCCATCTCATTTCTTGCTTGCCTCCTTGTTGAGAAAGAGCCTCAGAATCCTGACGGGCTCAGAGCCAACACATTTGTTTTATATGGCCAAAGTCACACTCCAGCGAGTTTAATGGGGTCGAGCTGAGGTTAACAAGCCCTTGTGCCTCTGTGACTTTGTCCCTGCCATGCAGAGCTCATCCACTGCACCACACTGATGCCTAAGTCGATGATGGAGCAGCATGTCCTGTGTGGGAGGCACCTGAAGATGCCCTGCCAGAATGTTCTCAGAAAACCAAGAGCCATGGCTCCACAGTATTTTTCTGCTCTCCATATTTTCACGAAGCATTATTTTATAAAATATTACCATCCATTGGTGTGGTGGTATGGGAGACATGGCATCTGGTCTCATCCAATCCTTTTACTTTTAGATAAGGCAGATGAAGTCCAGAAGTTTTGTGGTTTTACCAAGATGGGAAGACAGGACTGGGAACAGGGTTCCAATGTCCTCAACCCTAGGCCAGTGTTCTCTGCATTCACCAACATGCCTCAAAATGATGGCAAATTTCCAGAGTTCTCATTTCAATTCTCTGGTCACTAGAAATAAAGTGAAAAGGAATACAGTTCTAAGGTAGGGGCAGTGAATTTTTGACCCCTAATTTATAATATTTTGGCTCTGAAAATCTATAACTCTAACCTTGTGTTACTGGTATGTCTACCTCTGAAGACTTTTGCTCCTCACCTATTGAATACACTGACTGGTTCTTAACCATCTTGGCTTGCCTGGTGGGGGGAGCTACACAGAGGCTTCTTCAACATGCTTTTGATCTCTACATTTCTTTTCCTCTTTTAAATTAATTGTTACTGTGTATATTCAAGGTATACAATATTATATTATGTGATACACATAAATAATAGAAGGTTACTGTAGTGCAGCAAATTAACATATCTATCCTCTCTCATTTCATCTGATTAGTACTGTGGCTATTATGCTATTGCACTCATCATCTGAACAGCAAGACTACAAATCTTTCAAAAAGTCTTTCAAAGGAGTGGCATATCCTGCTATAAATCACTATTACTTATACACATTTTCCCCTAGAAATAGTAGAAACAATTTCCCACAGAATTAGAAATAGTGGACTCTAAAATTTTAATTTAAAAATGTTACCTAATTAGAGATCAGTGTTGAAGGGAAAAGGCAATGATTTTAAAAATTAGATGTTCAATGTTATGGTTTGGTTAGAACGAATAAAAATTTCTGAATATTTCCTAACTTAGAAATTCATAATTATCAGAATGAATCCAAAATGATCAATCCAGCATAATGTGATCAATGTGACAGGTCATGGTCAGTGAATAATTGTCTTCTGGGCTTAGTGATGGATTCTTCTGGGATCAAACCCAGGAGACTGTTCCCATTAGAAAGATATCCTACATTCAAACAAATGAAAAAGTCTAGACAATACCCCAAAGTGCTGCTAAAAAAGAAAATGAGGAACAAGCAAACAAAAAAGAAAAAAGGAAAGGAATACCATATATATTACACACACAGCAATGTAACACAGTGTTTAAGAGCCAGGATGCTGCAGTCAGATGACCTCTGCCCAAATACTAGATGCACCAGTGCCTAAGCAGGGCGACAATCTTTTCAAGATGTATGAATTATTTAGTATTGTCAACAATGGTCTCTTTAGGGGAAAGGGATTTGAGGAGATTGTTTCCTTAGAAACACAATGTCATATACAAAAATATTGTCATGCATTGGACAAAATAATTAGAGAAAAAAAAAAAACAGTTTTATAACCTGTCTTTTTCTCTTATTAGGCAAAAGTCTACCTAGCAGAGAATCTCAGGAAAAACTAATTTAAAGGGAAAACCATAACATTAACTTAAAATTGCTCAAGACAGGTTAAAAATAGTTTGTCTTCTAATGAAGTAAACACTTGGTCTGAAATAGTGTTTATGTCATTGATTTATTTTGCAAACCATTCTTCACAATAGTAAAATGATCAGGTTGGGCTAGTTCATATCTAAGTTATTTAAATTCTAAATTAGTGGTGTTAAGCTAATGAGATACTAAAGTATCTTGACAACTGGTTGCCCAGTTACTAGTGGTGAGGAATGTGCTTTAGTCCCTTAGCAGTTTGGGCTAAACTGCATTCATTTGAGGGTACGTAGTGATGCGTCAGTCCACCATGTATTACAAAGAGAAAGTCTTTTCACACTCCTAGGTCTAACGGTGAATCATTTCTGAGAGCCATTACCTGGATTCTGTTTCACAGCTGAATGCTATTCATTAGTTTTATCTGAAAGGAAAGAAAATAGAGGAGGATTGTTGAGATTAACCCAACAATCTCTGCTTGTATATAAGAAGGTGGAGAACATTAATTTCCCTCCAGAGAGATGCTGTTTCTGACCAATTGTCATATCAGTAAGAATTCTGAGTGGCTCTCCCATCAGCTATGATGGACTCTTATCTACCCATCTGTACCTTTTCATCAACTGGGGGTCAATGTGACAGGCCATGGCCAGGAATCAGTTCTCTTCTGGACTTAACCTATAGGTCCATCTAGGATCAAACCCAGGAGCTTGTTCTTATTGGTGTGATATCCTATACTCAATTGAATGAAAAGGTCTGGACAATGCCCCCAAAATTCTTAGTAGTGAGAGATTAATAGAAAGAAAATGCACAGGAGAAATGGAATAAATGATAAGGAAAAGAACATAGAATGTATCACAGGTGTGCGTGCGCGCGCGCGCGCACACACACACACACACACACACACACACACACACACACACCAAAAGGCAGTGCAGCAAGGTGTTTAAGAACACTGTAGTCACTTGACCTCTGCTTAAATCCTAGATCTGCCAATTTTGAAGTCCTGTGATCTTGCAGGTTATTTAACATTTCTTTGCCTCAGTTTATTTATCATAAAAATGTGAATAGAAATAGCATCTATCTCACAAGATTGTTGTGAAGATTAAATGATTCTGTATTACTTAAAGGAGTTAGCACTAGCTACTACAGAGAACATTATGTGTTTTGCTGCTGTTATCATTGTTATCCTTATTGTCTTTTAAAAATATTGCCTGGGTGTCCAAAAAATTTAGTGTTTGCAGGGACTTTTGGGTCACAGTCCAACCTTTTAACATTTAAAGCTAAACACATCGAAGCCCAGAGAGATGCTGCATGCTATGGCCACTCAAATTTAGGGTCTGGGTGTCCCAAGTCCCAGATCTCTGCTTTTTCATAGCACCATCAGGTGGTACATTTCCTCCTCTCATTCCTATCATATCCCAAACTATTAAAGTTTGAGCACATTTGCTTTTCCCTACTATGATTGGTTAACCCCTGGAAGGTATTTTGCAGTGGAGAACCACTTAATCATGCTACTTCAATATAAAGTTCACTTTCTGAGGAAGGCAAAAGATGAGCTCATATTTCCATAATTTTAGTCTAGAATAAATGACTTCTCAACAAAATGATCCCATCCTGACCTCCCATAGCCTTGCTTTGAACACAGTGTAATTCTCTTTAAAATCCTTTCAGAGAAAGGCACTTTTCCTACTTTTGTGTACAGGTGCAACACAACTTTTTCCTAATTATTTTTGAAATTTTGTATTTGTTCTTTTTAGATATACAGGACACTAGAGTATATTTTAACATATTATACATGGAGTACAACTTATTCTAATTAGGATCCCATTCTTATAGTTTAACATGATGTGGAGTTTCACTAGTTGTGTATCCACATATGAACATAGGAAAGTTACATCCAATTCATTTTACTGTTTTTCCTAAAAACATCCTCTCTCCCTTCCCTTCATTATGCTTTATCTAATCCACTGAACCTATTCTCCACTGGACCCCATTCTGTGTTATCATCCTCATATGAGACAGAACATTCAGTTTTTGGTTTTTTGGGATTGGCTTATTTCACCTATCATGATAGTCTCCGGTTCCATACATTTACCAGCAAATGTCATACTTCATTCTTCTTTATGGCTGGGTAATATTCCATTGTGTATATATACCACATTTTCTTTATGCATTCATCTGTTGAGGGGAACCCAGGTTGGTTCCATAGTTTAGCTATTGCAAATTGAGTTGCTATAAAAATTGATGTGACTGCATCACTGTAGTATGCTGCTTTTAAGTCCTTTGGGTAAATGCCGAGAAGTGGGATAACTGGTTCCAATGGTGGTTCCATTCCAAGTCTTTTGAAGAATCTCCATACTGCTTTCCAGACTGGTTCAAGTATAACACTTCTTAGGGAACTAGGGATGCCATCTTTGATGCTAATTCATCAAATAATCAGCATATCAAAGCTGCTTCTCATTTAGGTCTGTGCACAGAACTTAGCAGTGGGAAAGGAATTCTTCCTTGTTCTCATGACTCCTAGTCACTTCTGCTCTGGTTGAGACCTGCTAAGACACCATGGGAAACCCAGGCTTACCGGTGTTAATGGGAATACTAGAACTTGTAGTGGGAAGGAAACTAACAACTTCTCAATAAAGGCAATGTTATTGTTAGTGTTTCCTTTTAGTTCATATTTCCATGCTATCCATGAATTAAAATTACTTCCTTTTAAAAATTTAAATAAGATTCCTTTCCTCTTCCACAGATAAGATGCTGTATATGTTGGGAAGTAGCCTAGCACACACTACCAAAATTTAGCAGCAAAACCTCCCCCAGAGAAATGCTAAGACAGTCAAAGACTAGATGATCACTTAGGGCAATGCTATTTCTTTGGTTATGCCTAGTAGTCATTTCAAAGTGAAGACTTACCTTTCTGACACCACATCTTAACTCATGCTAGTGGCAATACTCCTCACGGGTATGCCAAAACAGGCCAAACAACAACTGGCAGAGATTTCTCTAGAACCGTTCAGTTTTGACCATAAACCTTTTTCTTCCTGTGAACTTTAGACAACTTGACAGAAATCTTGAGTATATATATATATACTCAAAGATTCCAAAGTGGCCTGAGCATGACACCAAAGAAAAAGAAAGAGGAGTCTTTTCTCTTCCTTTTGACCTTCAATTTGTTCTTCCCTCTTCAGGAGACTCTCTCCACTCTCTTACACCTAAGGTCATCAGTAAAATCAACACCTTGCAAATACCATGGCCCCTACACTCTTTGCTGCTACCATATTCTTATTTTCATCATTCTTCTAAACAGCTGTACTGATGGCAGGGGGCAAAAGAGGTTGAATGAATTTATGATGAATTAGTTAAGGATTCAACTACAGGGATTGTAGTAGAGATTATGAGGAATTGTCACTCATGGAAAAGGTTATAATTTATATTTCCAGTAATGTTTGGCAAAAATCTTCAAGTAGAGATTTCCAGAAGCAATTATGGGAAGAGGGTCAAAGGGGGAGGATATTCCAAGAACATGGAAAGGTTTCCATCAGACAGAGGACTCAAGATGCCTGGGTGAAGGTCATGTCTTTAGGTGACATGGACAACCTATAATTACATCATGCTACTGTGCAAGTCAGAGAGAGTGGTGAAGGCTGTCATTCAAAAACACATTTCTGGCTTAGAAAACCTAGTCACAGGGCAAGTGCTCTACCAGTGAGCACTTGCCTAGCATGCACAAGAGACCCTGGGTTAGATCCCCAGCACTGCAAACAAAACAGAACAGAACAAAACAAACCAAAACAACACACCTATTCATGAACCATACCTTCCGTGTGGTTAAACACCTATCACATAGAGAACAAAGTGATTTCTTGAGTCTGGGAAACCAAGGAAAGACAAAGACAGCAAAAGTAGTGCCAAGTGGAATGTCAGATGGGGATGGAGAACATGAACGTCAGGGAAGGTTAGTTAGCAATAAGGAGTTTGTTAACTTGGTTTCTATAACATGGTCTGGGGAATAGCTTTTGGACTACTGTTCGTTCAGTGAAGGGACCTATGCCTAAAAGTAGGGCTGGTTTTAGGAACCCAGGAAATTTACACTAGTTAGCAAAAAGGATATCAAGAATCTGAAAACAGTGAGACCAATTACATATAACCGAGGAGAACACACCAAAATGGAAACTATAATGCAGGGACAGGTGGGTCAAAGGTTATCAGTCAACTCCATGTCTTATGTGTCTAGAGTTTCTGCAAGTATTGCTCTAAATCATAGTACAGTATGGCACTTATCAGAGAGGGAAAGGGAAGATCAAACTTATTTACTTACTTACTGAAAGGCACCCATTGATCTTTTCCAGTATTCTAAAATGGATGACCCTTGAGTCAGAGTTTCAAGCAAAATGAGGGCAAGAGTTTATCTGAATCAACCTCAAGTCCCTGTCTCCCTCATCCTCATTGAGGACAGCACCGGCACCCCAAGGGCATCTTCACAGGGAAAGCTGAAAGAAACATGTAATCATCGCTCCCTGCTGTACCATGTGGGGGCTAGAACTGCTGTTTCTTCTTTGTCAGGGGATCCTAGCTCTTTCTCTTCTTCTGTAGGTTGATGTTTCCATGGAAACATGCTCTTTAATGCTTCTGAAATTACTGTGCATTATACCATTACTCTTTGTGGGCTACAGCAGGTCCAGATTTCAGCCCTCTGAAAAGTAATTCCATTCTCTACTTCTTCCTGCTGCAAACTTTTTTTAAAAAGGTAATTGACACTGGATTGCCTTATTTCCTCACCAGACATCAATCTTGGAATCTTGCAATCCTGCAATCTTGTCTTTGCTTCTCTCATTCTACCGAAAAACCTTTTATGATGTCATCAATAATCAAAGCAAGGTCAACAAAAGTATAATCAGTAGTTTTTGCTCTGCCATCCTTTCCTTGACATGTACAACTTCCAACAGTTGACACACCCCAATTTTTAGGCGATTTCCCTTTCCTTTTCATATCGTTGCTTACAGTTATCTTAAGCAACTTGGTTTTCCTTACATACCTCAGGCCCAGCATCCTCCTCTCTAGCCTGAGGGCACCTGCAACTTGGTTTTGAGTCTACATTCTCTTGAGACTCATGTGCAGTCATAGCATCAAAATCCCACCCACACTAGGGCTTCTGAAATCTCTATCACAGGCTCTACCTCTTTCTGGACCATTAGCATAATATTTCTGATTGGACTTCTTAACATGAATGTTTTGCTATCAAGTCAAACCTACCAGGACCAAGTCCAAGGCATTTTCCTCTGTCTTTTAGCAATGAGATCCCCAACTTTACAGATTTATGATTCTGGTACCACTTTGATGTCTCTTTTTTCTCTGCAACAATTTCATCTTTATCACATTAATGTAAAGGAGAATAAGCTGATTTCTCTTAGGAACTGCCTTCCCAGGAATCAATCAAATCGGTTGAAAAGTCAACCTATAGTTTAGCATTATGTACATAATAATGATTGACAATTTTTTTTCCTTTTCAACACACAGTTTCAGGGTTTTGTCTCCCCAAGGTAAATGAGTCTCATAGCCTTCTAACATATAAGTGAAATTGCTTGGAAGTAGTATTTCTGTTCTGGTTGCTCAATTAAAAAAAAAATCTAGCAATGCTATCATTATTGAACACATGCTAAGCTCTGTTCTGGATGCTTTATATTATTTTAAATTCTCACAACAATTCTACAAAAATAATAGCATGATTATATAGGATTATATAATAGTTAATTATAATGAAAGCCCCAGGCTGTTGCATGGCGAGCTAGAACTCTTCTACTTGTGAGTGATTCTAAAGCTCAGTCCTTTCCACAGCCTTACATTAAAATAATATCGTTAAAAGAAACAATGGTGAGAGAAGCGGAAACAAAGAAACCACAAGCTCTAACATGGTAGAACTAAAATCCAAACCCAGACCTGAATGTCTCCAGAGTCAGGATCTTAATCACTATTTGTACTACCAACAGAAGCCATCAGCTGCTTTTAACTGTCACTCATGGAGCACATAAAGGAAGTCTACCCGGAGCAGAACAAACACACCGGCTCTCCACAGCCCTGTGAAAGACTGGAGACATTGCTGGTCAGGAGATACATTCATAGAATAATAAGAGAACTCCATTCTCTAGGGGGCTGTCAATCTGTCATATTTCACAAGCACTAACCCCAAAAAGGCAAGAAATGGAATTAATTTGCCTTATAAGAAAACAGAAGACCAACCACAAAGCAGTAAGCTTGACTGGACTTACAGAGAATTAATTCTCAGAGCACGCTCTGGGAGGAAGTCAGTATGAAGTCTAGGATTTCTACATTCTTGGATTTCTTGTTAGAGGCAGACAACAAAGCTAGAATATTTATTGGCTCAGTTAAGATTGGAAAAAGTTTATCTTGGCTTGGCACAGACTGTCCAAGTTCTGCTTGGACTTAAAAATACATATTACATATTTCTTTAGGGCTATAATCAACTCTTAATTACCCTCAATAAGGGAGGCAGAACACACTGGGGTCTGGACAGCCAGATGCATGGGTGATTCTTAGCATTCGTCCTGCTGGGAGGAGTTGCACTGTAGAATATGCCCTTCCCTTTGGAAATGTTCTTTCTAGGTCCTGCCCTGCTGCATCATCTTGGTTCTCTTCTTCGTCTGCGATTGGCTCCTTCTTTGCCTCCTCTGCTGGCTGCTTTTGTTTGTCTTTTCCTTATAATGGTTTACTTACTCACTTTGAGGAAATCAGTTCAGGTCCTCATGGAGGTATCAGCCATTCTTATGTCACCGACTCTTCTATGTGGCTTGAGTCCCAGTGGTACTCCTGTGGTCCTCACTTCACATCCCCATTTCGGACCCTTTCCAGTCATTTCCGCTTGTATTGTCCCTGTTCCAAACTTGTCACACCTGAGAATTGCTTTATCTTCCCTTCAAAACTTCTGAATTCTAATTTTCTTTTTCAGTGACTTAATATTTATTAAGCACTTGAAAAGTGTGCCTGCCACATTAGTAGGCACTTAGAACTATTATTAGCTTTATTCCTTTAGTCCTGACTTCATCCTTTCTAACTACTCATGACTGAGGACTCCCCCCCAAACTTTCCTTTCAATGCAAATTGGTACAACCATTATGGGAAAGCAGTAGGGTGATTCCTAAGAAAACTTGGAATAGAACCACCATTTGACCCAGGTATCCCACTCCTCGGTTTATATCCAAAGGACTAAAATCAACATACTACAGTGACACAGCCATATCAATGTTATAGCATCTCAATTTGCAATAGCTAAGCTATGGAAGCAAGTTAGGTGCCCCTCAAACAGATGAATGGATATAGAAAATGTGGTATACATATATGATGGAATATTACTATCAGCTTTAAAGAAGAATGAAATTCTGGCATTTGCTGATAAGTGGATGGAACTAGAGAATATCATGCTATATGAAATAAACCAAACCCAAACACAAAGGCCGCATGTTTTCTCGGATATGCAAATGCTAAATCACGTTAAGTGGGGGTGGCGGTGCTAGGGAAGAATAGAGTTACTTTATGTTAGGTAGAGGAGAGTGAAGGGAGGGGAAGGGGTATGGGGAAGGAAGATGAGTAGAGTGAAACAAACATTATTTCCTCATGTACATGTATAGACTGCATTACTGATGTGACCCTGAAATATGTATAATCAGAAAAATGAGAAATTACACTCTATGTATGATCTATCAAAATGTATAAATGAATTCTACTGTCAGGTACAACTAATTAGAACAAATAAAATAAACCTTTCTTTTCTTTCAAAATACTTCTTGCATTTGTCCTTTATTTTCCAGGTCTACAACATTCATCCTACCAGAGCTTCATCATCTCATACCCCTATACCTGCAATGGCTCACATCTGGGCCTTCTGCCTTACCTCACCCCACCCAATATCTCTCAACTTAGCCAGTGTAGGTTCTTTCAAGTTACGTCAATGAGAGCTCAAAAATCTCCAAATTTCCTCGCTAGCGAGGGTGGAAACCTGCCCTAGTCAAGGCCCGCTGCATCCTGGCACCATATATATTCTCTCTCTTCTCCATATGAACCTGTTCAAAAACCAACTGCTTCTTCACTGTCCCCTGAACATTACCACTTTCCTGCGGCCTTCGTTTTCTCTCGTTGAGTGCGATCCAAATGTTTATGTTTGTCTGTTCAGATCAATCTACCCTCGCTCTCCACTTTCACTGACCCTCCAAGTCCTTCTCCCTGCCTCTCCCTCTTGTCCGCTCCAGCCTCCTGTCCACACTTCTGCATTTCATTTGCTGTTCACCGGACCTGTTGTATTCCTTTGGTTACTTAACTTCTTACATGTATGTGTCTTGCCCTCCATGATAAACAACTCATGGTCTAAAGGTAAGAATCAAATCTTACCTATCATCCCTGGCAGAATCTGAATTATGCCTTGCTTGTGGTAAGTATTCTATAAATATCTATTGATTTGTTTTGAACATCTAGAAGATGAGTCTGGGAATCCTCCCATGCTGCTTTCTCACTTCCCACCTCCACCCTCACCCCCTCTAAGTCACCAGACACACAGACACACTAGAACTGGGTATTGAATTGCTGTGGAAAAAAAGTGACTCCACTGATTATTGATTTAAAAAATAATAACTCCTAAAGAACATATACATCTTTCTTTCTAAAAATAATGAGATAAAAGGTGGGGCTGATTTCATTCTTACACAGGCTTTTAAAAAATTCTCCTGTTAATGTTTTATTCTTTCTATAGCCCATAAGAACCAGTTCTATTAACTTCTTTTGCCTATTTATTAATTGGGTTATTGAGAGGTTTTTTTTTTTTTTTTTCAGTGTTATTTGAGTTCTTTATATGTCCTGGATATTAATGCCCTATCTAAGGAGCAGGTGACAAAGATTTCTTCCCAGTCTGTAGGTTCTCTCTTTATATTCTGTGTTTCCTTGGCTGTGCAGAAGCTTTTTTAATTTGATGCCATCCTACTTATTGATTTTTGGGTGTTTATTTCTTGCACTTTAGGAGTCTTGTTTAAGGAAGTGGTTCTTGTGCCAACATGCTTGGGTGCTGGGCATACATTTTCTTCCAGCAGTTGCAGAGTTTCTGGTCAAATTCCTAGGTCTTTGATCCACTTTGAGTTGAATTGTGTGCAGGGTGAGAGATAGGGGTCAGTTTCTTTCTCAACAGACACTTCTCAAAAGAAGAGATACAAATGACCAACAATATATTAAAAAATGTTCAACATCTCTAGCAATTAAGGAAAAGAAAATCAAAACTACACTGATATTTTCTCTCCAGTCAGAATGGCAATTATTAAGAATGTAAGTAATACTAAATGTTGGTGAGGACATGGGGAGAAAAGTACACTCATACATTGCTGATGGAACAGCAAATTAGTGTAATCTAATACCTGGAAAAGGGCATGGAGAGTCCAAAAAAGTTGGAATGAAACCACAATATGGCCCACGCCTCAGTATATATCCAGAAGTATATCAGCATACTGCAGTAATGCAGCCACATCAATTTTTATAGCAGCACAATTCACAATAGACAAGCTATGGAACCAACATAGGTGCCCTCCAACAGATGAATGGATAAAGAAAATGTTGTATATATACACAATGGAATATTAGTCAGCCATAAAGAAGAATTAAATTATGGCATTTTCCAGTAAATAGATGGGACTGGAGATCATTAGCCAGACCCAAAAAGTCAAAAGTCGAATGTTTTCTCTGATATGTGGAAGCTAGTCCAAAATAAGGGGGAAGGAGAAGAATGGGCAATTCTATCAAAATATAAGAAAGATCAGTGGAGCAGGTGAAGGGGACTGAGGGGAAGGAGGAAGGATGGGATAAGAAAAGAACAATGGAAAGAATGACAATTTTCCTATGTACATATCTGAGTATATCACAGTGACTTTCACCATCATGTATGTTCACAAGACACTGATTTTTTAAAAAAGTGATAAGTACGTAGCAGGAAGATAAACAGAGTTGTGGGGGGGAACACGGGGGGGGGAGGGAAAGGGGAAGGACTGAGGACTTAAGTAGAGGACATTATATTCCAGGCTTTTATAATTATGTGAAAATCAATCTTAATGTTTTATGTAACTAAAAAGAACCAATTAAAAAAAACCAGTTCTGTCTGTGAGAATCACGTGACTTAACAAATCCCTCTCCTCTCTACATGGTCTTGGGCTCTTACAGAGCTGACATGGAAGTGAACATAATCCATGACTGATTGGTAAGTAAGAAGTGATTTATTTTTGTTTCTGAAATATTTTATTCCATGAGCAAAAAAAGAAACAATTTTTTATATTAGAGTTGCAGATAATTGTTTTTATTTTAGAAAAATCAAAGTATTAGGAGAACTTGAAATATATGTGAAAATATATATATGAATGTTCTTTACCACTGTATGTCTACTTTGTTAGTTTGGGAATGGAAATAAATACAACTTATTTTGCTTATAACATTGAGGTGAGATGGTCTTTAAAAAAGAACCAGGGAGCCAGGAATAGTGGTGTATGCCTGTAATTCCAGCAGCTCAGGAGGCTGAGGCAGGAGAATCAAAGTTTGAGGCCAGCCTCAGCAACTTAGTGAGGCCTAAGCAACTTAGCAAGACCCTGTCTCAAAATAAACAAAAATAATAATAAAAAGGGCTGGGGATATGCTCAGTGGATAACTTGCCCTGGGTTCAATTCCTGGTACAAAAATAAAATAAATCAACAGGAACCAAAAAAACGAAGGGGAAATTTATGTATTTGTTTCCTAGTGTTTTTGTATTTCTGAAAAAAATGAAAATATCTTCCGTGGGTAAGGGGAGAACTTTTCTCAATCTTCACATAGTTAGATGCACATAACTATAAAATCCTTCCCTTGGCCCTTCCCATCTCCAACCCTTTACCCACACCACATCTAGCCCAGATGAATAGCTGTATTCACACAGTGATCTTTACGTCTGGCCCATCTGTGTATGACCCAGGATGTCCATATCTACAGAGAAGCCTATAGGTTCATGCAAACAAGGCACAAAATGAATATTTCATGGGTGGGAAATTAAGAGCTGAGAATAATTCAGACTCTGCTTTGTAGATAGCACCAGGACATGAAGAAGTAGTCCAGGTGGAAATCAGAAAGGTATAGTAAAAGTCTCCCTGAACCTCGGTAAAGACTTAATCCCTTGAAAAAGCAGAGGAAAGTTAATTTGATTAACACTTGCCTGAATTCCCTCAAATTCTTGGGTATCCTAGCATAACCAAGAGGAATTTAGCATTTGAGTCAATCTCTTTCTCTTTTCTCCAGTCACTACCAGGTTATATGAAGTTAAAAACACATTCAGTACAATTGGGGGAAAGGTAGCAAAATAGCTTGAAGAAATGCAGTGTTTGATGTCTTCAATTACCAAAAGGGTTGGGGTGGGTGTATGAGAGAGAGGAATGTGAGAGAACAAGCACACGCTGGAGAGAAATGAAGAGATGGAGAAAAGATGAAACAGCATGCAGCCTGCTGGGTAACATTTCCATGGCAACCACATTCCATGTACAGAGAGCTGCCAAAATAAGTCAAGATCCAAGTAAGTAGGTGTTGGTGGAAAGAGAAGATAAGAGCTCAGCAATGGACAAAAGCCACCTAGAGGAGATGAATTATCGTTGCGAATTTAACTCTTCTTCACATTTCTTTTTCTAACCACACCCAAAGCTCCAGTTTGAATGAGAAAGCATCCAGTGTTGGTGTTGCCAAATCAAATGTCATCCAGGAAGGTCTCCGGATGATAGGAGTGGGGTTTAAGAAGCTCCAATTGAAGTCAAAAGAGAAAAATTACAAGCGAGGTAAATAATTTCCCTGTAGCCATTAGCTTGCTTTCCCAGTGTTTCTCGGCAATTTGCTCGGAAGGAGTATGCTCATTTTCATTTTCCAGGTGGCTCAGGGAGGGGAAACAACATTGATGAAAATATTACTGGGTATTGCCAAGATAGGAACTAAGTTCCTATATTAGTGATCTAGGCTGCTCATTAGTGAAATATATTCCTGTAATACAGGGAGACTCCTATTCAAAAATATAGTCAAGATATCCCTGGAGACTATAGGTGCTTGGAAATATGGTTCCTGAGACATTTAAAATTACCCAGCAAATATAAACAAAAGCATATGGACTATAAAACGTATGTTGCACTTTATAGTCCTTCCTTTATACTTTTAGGCTGTCACATATAAGAACTCTCAAGATCTCCAGGGTTTCTGTGCCTCCTCAAAAATGTAGGATGCTATTGTGGTGCTCCTCAGCATCCCTCAAGGGACTCCATGAAGGGGGCTTCCCCGCAAGGTTCACATCCAGAGACTGGACTGGGTCCCCGACACTCACTCAGGGAGTCTGTCAAAAATATGAATTTCCGCCAGCATGGTGGCTCAAGCTTGTAACCCAGAGGTTCAGGAGGCTGAGGCAAAAGGATCACGAGTTCAAAACCAGCCTCAGCAACTTAGCAAGGCTTTAAGCAACTCAAGAAGACCCTGCCTCTAAATAAAATATTTTTTAAAAGGACTGGGGATGTGACTCAGTGATCAAGGCCCCCTAGTTTAAATCTTTAGTACCCCCAAATATAATACAATATAATATTATATATATTTATATATATAAAATATGGATTTCTGGGTCATACTGTGGAGACAGGTATTCACTATTCCTGGGATAGAGTCCAAGAATATGCATTTTAAAGCTACCTAGGTGGTTCTGCTGTGTAGACAGGTGTGGAAACCATCAAAAGAAGCACGCATTCATCTCTTCCCTCCTTTGGTGACCCTGCTACCCTCTGTCTTGCCTAAACTCAGTGAGAGGAGTCCTTCCCTCCCCTCTCAGGAATGTCAGAATCATCAGACCTGCCACAGAGTCATCCCTGGGGTGCTCACCAGGCCTTAAAATGTCATTCTGCACTGAAAAGTGAGTCTGAGACCAGCTCTGGTCATCAAGGACTCCCATCAGGAGTGTTTGCTTTCAGAGTCACTTTAGTAAATGTTGGAGGAGGATAGAAGTGAACTCAGGACAATCAGGACAGAGCTGCCACAGAGGACCTGGGCAGGAAGTGAAGTGGTCAGGTCACAAGGTAGCATAAATAGCCAAATTCTAAATGAAAAATAAGTACCCTCTTCATTCTCCCGTCCACTCACAGAGGTACTTCCATGCATCATAACCTTGCCCTTAGAAGTACAGAAAAGTCAAAGGAGCCCTTGATAGCCTAGCTCAAAATTCAGTTCTTACCATCCACAACACCATCCTTCTGACTTAGAGATATACTACCAGACATTTGAAGAAACTCTTCCCAAACTAACTGTGAATAATATCTACAAAAGTGACAAGTGGCAAGTTTTATGCGACACATGCTCATTGAGCATTGCAACGTGTCAGGCACTCTGAACAGAGGTGAGCAAGAAGTCCTCACATCCCTGAGTGCTCACTCTGTCACAGGGATTGTGCTTGTGTTATCCAATGTGATCTCATGTTACAGAGGAGGGAACTGAGGCTTGAAAAAGGGGCTAAGTTTGTCAAAATCATACATCTAGCAAGTGACAGATGTTAATGAGGTTTACCTGATCCACAAATTAAACTTTTTTTGAACCCCCACCTGCTACAGTGTGGAAGTGTCCCCTTCAGGCCCAGGAGTTAAGTTATGGCTTAGTCCTCCGCCAGTGGTGCTCTCTGGAGGTGGTGGAACCTTTAGGAGGTGAAAGGAAGTTAGGTCACTGGTGGCATGGCTTTGTGGAGGATACTGGAACCCTGACCTTTTCCTGTGCCTCTCTTTGCTTTCTGGCTCCCACGAGGTAAGCAACCTTATCTTCTATGCCCTTCCACAATGATGTACTGTGCTGCCACAGGCCCAAAGCAACAGGGCCAAGTGACGATGGACTGAAACCTTTGGGACTGTGAGCCTAAATAAGCCCTTTTGCTTTTTAAGTTGATTACCTGGGGAGCTTTGTCCAGAAATGGAAATCTGGTCTCACGCCAGTCCTTTCCTGTAGTCCGATGTACAAACAGAAATGGATACATAAACATGAACATGGTTGACAATGTCCGCTCTTATCCTCAATTTTGATGCCCAGACAGGCACTAAGGGCATGTGGAATGTTTATGAGAAACAATGAATACCTTCTGAGAAAAGATGAAAAACTTCTTGCATTCTCTTTTCCAGGGCTGGGGAAAATGAAGAAAGTCTCCATGAGTACAGTAAAGGATTACAGTTTTCTGATGGACTTTCTTCACCTTTCCTTTCACTCTTCACCTTTCATACGATGAGGTAATATGTACCTCCTAACTGAGGGGTTACTGACTTGAACAAAGAATTCAAAGTGGTGTTAATGACAAGGTACAAGGATTTTACTGTTTTACAAAGTTACAAAGGGATCCCTGAGATTTTTACCTGCCTTACTCCTCTTCTTGAAGAGAGGAAATAGACAGGAATGAAGCCTTTATTAAGGAAGTGAAAGAATCAGTATTTCTTATTTTTCAATGTATAGAAAAGGTATAAAGAAAATATACAATTTTTTATTTGTTCTTTTTAGATATATGACAGTAGAGTGTATTCATATACATTCATAAGAAAGTTATGTCAGATTCATTCCACTGTCCTTCCTACACCCATCCCTCTCCCTTCCCTTCATTCCCCTTTGTCTAACCCACTGAACCTCTATTCTTCCCCTCCCCACCCTGTTGTGTGTTAGCATTAGTTATAGCAGAACATCTTGACCTTTGGATTTTGTGGAATTGGCTTATTTCACTTAGCATGATAGTTCCACATCCATCCATTTACTGGCAAATGCCACAAAGTCAAAGAAACTGTATTTTTGGAATGTATTCTAACAGTTCTATAGAAACAGAATAGGATGCCACCAAATGAAAACTGCTTCATCTCCATTCACCAGTCCCCTGCCCTCCTTTCTGCCCCTCCAAATACTGGCCTACCATTGTCACTTCTCTCTGGAACATAGCAAGCAGTAAGTGAACCAACAGAGCATGGCTAGGGGAAGGAAAACCATGACTGGGGTGGTTTTAAATGGTTTCATAAGGAAGTGGGAGCACAGGAGAGGACATAGTATAAGGAAGGTGCTTCCAGTTTCACAAGGGGGAGCTATTTTAGCTGGGTCTTAAAAAATGAATAGTGTACCCAGTGAAGAAGAGGCGGATAGGGAGCCCAGAGAGTGCAGTATGTAGCAAGGTAAGTCTCAGAGGGAACAGTGAAGCTGGAGCTGCTAGTTAAGATGGAGGAAAGGGAATAGCAAGTTAGGTAGAAAGAATCAGTGGCAGGGGTTAAGTCTGCAAAGAGAGATGGGAGCCATTGTGAAGGTCTTGAACATGATGCTAGATTCTAAGTATCCAAGAAAAGTTTCCAATGGGGCAGATAAGTGATCCAATTAAGTTTCTCTAATTTTTGTTGTTAAGAAAAATAATGCTTGACATAAAAACAAATTAAAGGGCTTGTAGATAATGAAAACAATGTAAAATGGAACCACAGTAGTGGAGGAAGTGACTGAATGCTGAAGGATTCAGTCTACTGTGAACAGAGTGGATGGATGCAGAATGTGAAACGTACTGGATTTCAGTGCTTCAACTGCTCCCTGTCATTACAGAGGAAATGAATATAGCATTGAGCTCTGCAAGCCACTCTCAAGGTATGACACCCATTTATGCCCTTTCTTATTGAAACCATAACCACATTGGCACTTCACAGTTAGTGGTGACCTGACTGCTTCTTATTAAAATGGGAAGAGGAAGAAG
Source organism: Sciurus vulgaris (assembly GCF_902686455.1). NCBI lineage: Eukaryota > Metazoa > Chordata > Mammalia > Rodentia > Sciuridae > Sciurus > Sciurus vulgaris. The sequence continues at coordinate 82,584,404 of NC_136465.1, forward strand.
GACGGCTGGAAAATCAGAGAAAGGGAGCCTGGGACACTAATACAGATCAAGAAGGGGTGCAGCATAACCATTTCACATGGAAGTCATTCTGGCAGGCGTGTGAAGAACAATATGAGAAAACCAACCCCCAGTGAGTAATCTTTATATATGTAACAGAAGCTATTTCACTACCTTGGATACCTCCTTGTCTTCAGGTTGGAGAATTTGGTTCCTTCACCTTTTTTGGAGTCCTTTTAATATTTTCATTGTTTTTGCTCAGGCCCTCTCAAAATCACTGACATCTCCTTTACATAGCAGAATATAAAATTATAAAATGATTAACTCAATAGTTTTGCTGAAGTCCATACCCTGACCTCTTAAATTTTGGCATGCAGAGGTATCAGTGCATATTATTTGAAAAGGTTGCCCTAGGTGATTCTAGAATCTACCCTTACCAATATTTTCACCCCCACTGAAAATGTGTACTCTAATGTGCGTGCCTGACCCATGCCGAATGAGAAGAAAAACTGCACACAAATTTGATACTTCAGTGAACTCATATGGACTCAGGCTTCCTCTCATTACAGCCTCATATTACAAGACCATGTTGAAGTCATGGCTCAGTGGGACTCTGCAGCATTTTGCCATCCCCTTCCACCCTGTTTTCCTGCAATTCAACTCTTCATCATTGGCACTAATGGAGGACACGGAGGGCAGGGAGGACATACCTAACCAAAATCAACAGATAACTCCAAACCTTAATGTATGCAAACGGTTCAAAATTCTCCCCCATTGAGCCCTTTGCAGATCTCCTATCATGAAGCAGAACTTATTAACGCTTTAGCTGTTCTCTTTGCTCCTCCCCACCTGCTGGCGGAAGTTCTAACAAGCAGCAAAATGACCAAAAACCAGCAGGAGGGGAAAGGGTGAAAAGCAAAAGACCTAGAAACTTCACAAAGTGGATAATAAGTGCCTGAATGATGGGATCTTGGAAAATCAGCCCTGGTTGATGAGGCTTATTTTCCCCCCAAATGCAATGAAGACAAATCATCAAGCAAATTTGCTCCAAGATGTAAATTCTGAATTGCCATGAATTACACAACTCAGCAGAGAGGCAAAGAATGGAGAAAGCCTTAATGTTCACTTTTTAAATGAGTAACCGTAACCTTAAAATTCAGGAAGCAGCTTGCCTCTATATGTGATAGGGGAAAAATGGCACAGTCTGTTGCATCTATCAGTCTGTTGCATCTACCAGGGCTCTGGCACACTCACAGATCTAACCACACCCATATCCCTCTTGCTTTCCTCCCTTGTCACCCTAGTAGCTAAGGCCAACACTGGATTTTCATGTCCCCTTCTGTTCTCATCTTTGCTCTTTCTTCTGCCGGTGCTGTGATCACTAGAGAGGGATCCATCTCATGTGACAATAACATTCTGAAAGCATGAAATAGAGCCGGGGGGTGGGCGGGGGCCAGAAGGATGGCCTGGCCTCACCAGAAAGGCTGACCCCATGATCCTCACTACAGAAGGTTTTTCCAAGATGGTACCTGGGAGAATATACCCATTGTTACGATTTGAATGTGAGGTGTCCCCTAAAAGCTCATGTGTGAGACAATGCAAGAAGGTTTAGAGGAGAAACGATTGGATCATGAGAGTCTTAACCCAATCAGTAAATTAATCCCCTGACAGTATTAACTGAGTGGTAACTAAAGTCAGGTAGGGTGTGGCTGGAGGAGGTGGGTCATTGGGGGAGTGCTTTGTGGGTATACATTTTGTATGTGGTGAGTAGAGTCTGTCTCTCTGCTTTCTGATCATCATGTGAGCTGCGCTCTTCTGCCATGATGCTCAGCCTCACCTTAAGTCCTGAGGAATGGAGCCAGCTGTCTATGGAACCAGACCTCTGAAACTGTGAGTCCCCAAATAAACTTTTCCTCCTCTAAAGTTGTTCTGGTCAGGTCTTTTAGTCGCCGCAGCAAAAAAGCTGACTAAAACACCCACTAATTAAGAGATCTGAAACATTGTGGCCAATGTTACCATCTTTAAATCTATGCCATGGAAATACAGTATTAGAGTTGGTATTTTTGGTATTTCCCTTGCATTTAAGGAATTTCACTTTTAAAAATATGTTTCAGTGTATGAAGAAAAAGAGTTAACCTCGACCAGCTCTACTGTTTCATATTATGGAAGAGGATGATGATGTTAAGAGATGCATTTTGCTGTGATATATACTATTTATTGCTATTGGAAACTAAGCTTCCATACCCAATGTGACATGGGACTGGGCAACACACACCCAAGTATCAGATAAAATCTACTTTCCTGACTCACAGGTAGGATGATAAATAGCCTCTCCCCACTCTTCTCCATTAGGTAGGTAGCATTCCTAAATGAGAAGCTGGGACATTATTCACATGTGGCATCAGAGTCCAGCTGGAGGTCACCTCCCACTTCCCTGACAGGCCTAGCTCCACGGCTTATGGGTTTATGAGGCAATGAGCGCATGACACTCACTGCCGAGGGGTGTGCGAGCCGTTCTGTTTGAATGGAACACAATGTGGAGGAAATAATTTTGCATCTAGAAACATTTAGAAACATCTCCAAACCCCAACAAAGCCTTGCCTTGTTGAAACAATAAAGCCCCTCATAAAGGAGAGTCGCTAGGAAAAAGCAAGGAATTTCTCAAACTTTTTCTTTTGGGAAAAAGTCAAATATTAGCTGGAAGTGTTGTTTTGACAGTACCGTTTTAATTCTGTATAAAATAAAATGACATCTGTTTGTCTGTGTAAACAAAATATTTTTTAAAGCCCGGAAGAAAATATTATAAAGTATTAACAATATTATCTCTCCATGTGTAAGAAAAATCTTTGCATTCTTTTAGCATAAGAAGTACATACATTTCCAAATGTTTCTATAATATACAGGTGTTACTTGAACATATAGAGAAAACAAGATTTAATCAGAGGATGTCTATTTTAATCATTTGCCAAGAATACTATAGAGCAAATAAAAATTACTATTATAACAAGTTAGCAAGTTGGGAAAAGGCCCATTCATCTAAATGTTGTCTTTTAAAAAGTATGAAAATTGGATGACCATTAGGACGGCAACTGCCTAAAACAGGCACTCACAATGTCAAGGGCCGTAATAAAGTTAAACAACCATGTTAGGGTGGTGAGGCTATAAGTGGATTTTCTTTTGTTATAATTTTCCTATTGCCCCTTCTATCAGTTCGTCTGTATCCTTTTATTTTTCTATTTTAAATTATTTATTTATTTATTTAGGTCCCAGGGGTTTTACCAAGGGGTGCCTAACCACTGAGCCACATCCCAAGCCCTTTTTATTTTTATTTTGAGATAGGGTCTCGATGAGTTGCTTAGGCCCTCACTAAGTTGCTGAGGGTGGCTTTAAACTTGTGATCCTCCTGCCTCAGCCTCCCAAGCTGGTGGAATTACAAGAATGTGCCTCTGCACCCAGCTAGTATGAATTCTTTATTTTTTATTTTTAATTTTCTTTTTGGTATTGGTTAAGCCCAAAGGTGCTTAACCACTGAGCCACATCCCCAGCCCTTTTAAAATATTTTATTTAGTTTTATTTAGAGACAGGTCTCAATGAGTTGCTGAGGCTGGCTTTGAACTTGCCATGCCCCTGCTTCAGCCTCTTGAGCCACTGGGATTATAGGCATGTGCCACTGCACCCCGGTAGTATCTATTCTTTTCAATGGATTCAATACCATGGCTCTTTCAGTCAGTTTGTTAGAAGACAGGACCAAGTACCTCAAGCAATGGGAGTAAGATGTCTCTGAACAGGAAACTACTAAATGAACTTGCATGAAATCAAGTAAGTACAGGCAGTGCAATCAGGAAGACCTGAGTTCATGCCCACAGGGCAGCACTCACTACTCAGGCCTTGGGCAAATTGGGGTCTGAGGTTCCATCTCCCCAGAAACCCACAGTGAAGAGTTACACAACAAAAAATGATACACATAGGTTGCCTGGCACTAACAGGTATCAATACATGGTTAATACTGGGGTCTTCTGAATCAGAGTAGAGTGAGCAGAGCCTGGGATTTTTATGAAGGTAATTCTTTTTTCCCCTGAAGACCAAGTTTTTATTGTCCATTAATAGTACACAGGTTCTACACATATGAACTGAATAAATGATCAGAGTGATAGGTCTGTGAATTATATGAGGGAATGCTTACAGCATGTGCCCCTCCAGTACTCCAATATCTGAAATTCTATAGTTCAGTCCATGAGTGTGGCATTGTGCTTAGGCTTAAACCATCATCTCCTAGCAGGGTGTCAAATAGTTCTAAAGGTATAAGAATTCTGCAAAAGAATCACAAGAATGAACATAACCAACTTTTTAAACAGAAATCTAAAGAAAAATGGGCTATTGAAAGAAACGTGTCTCTTTAAGTACAGAAGAAGAATGAATGTATTTTAAAAGTGGTTTTTCTAGCACTTTAAAGGGGAGAAAATCACATTACAAGAGAAAAAAATTGTTGTCCAAATCAATACAGCATTTGCCAAATAACACTATAGTGAGATGATCATATGATAACATGACACCAACTCCTCGGAAGACATAATACACTTCTTTTTCTGTTCCGAACTTATTAGGGAGTTGTCTTCCTGCAATTGAGCAGGAATAGCTCCATGATTGCAATGGAAGAGGAGCTGCAGGGCAGCAATACATGGTCTGAGTTGGGGAGGGTGGAGATGCTAGACCACTGGGACTTCTCCCAGAGCATCATCGGCATACTAAGTATGCTGGCTTCACTTCACTTCCATTGTATGTTTGTTTGTCAGAGTTTGAAAGGAGAATTGATGGAAATTTTAAGGAGGCCAAATACCATCCCCCTTCTCTTGGTCCATGTATTTTAGTTGAGGAATTTTTCTACAAGAATGAAAACGTAATGGGTGATCAACTTGAGTTGATTGAAAAATCTTTCTAACAGATATTTTTCATTGAACATTTGGAGTTCATTAAAAATAGTTACAGTGGATTAGGAGGTGTAACTCAGTGGTAAAGCACTTCCCTGGCATGTGCAAGGCCCTGAGTTTGACCCTAGCAACACGCACACACACATACACACACACACACACACACACACACACACACACACACACACACACAATAGCTGGTGATACAGTTCAGTGGTAGAGTGTTTACCTCACATGTGTAAGGATCTGGGTTTGATTCTCAGTTCCACAAAAGAAAGAAAAAAAAATCCATGACTTCTTTATCACTTCCTTCTTCAATAGGTAGTCTACTTCTATCCCTATCCCTCACACTTAAATTTGGGCTGGGCTATGAGTGTTTGACAAAGAGAATACAGCCAAAGAAATACTATGCCCTCGAGAACTAACTACCATGTTTGAGAAAGCCCAAGTATATTAGTTAGCTTTCCATCACTGTGATCAAAATACCTGACAAGAACAACTTAGAGGAGAGAAGTTTATTTTGGGCTCATGGTTTATGAGTGTCAGTCCATAGTTGGTCGATTCCATTGCTTTGGGCCTTAAGAAAGGCAAAACATTATGGTGGAAGGGTATTGTGGAGGAAAGTTGCTTAGCACATAGTAGCCAGGAAATGGAGAGAGGGAGGAAGGAGCACAGATATAGACAGATATAGTCCAAGCCACACCCCCAGTGATCTACTCCCTCTAGCCAGGCCCCATCTGCCTATAGTTACCACCCAGTAGTCCATCAAATTATTAATCTGTCAAATGGATTAATCCACTGATGAGATTACAGCTCTCATAAGCTAATCATTTTACCTTGAACACTACTTCATTGCCTACCACATGATGTTGGGGGAAAATTAAAGATTCAAACCAAGCCTGGTGTGGTGGCCCACACCTGTAATCCCAGTGGCTCAGGAGGCTGAGGCAGGAGGACTGTGAATTCAAAGCCAGCCTCAACAAAAGTGAGGTGCTAAACAACTCAGTGAAACAAAATAGGACTGAGGATGTAGCTTAGTGGTCTCTAAATAAAATACAAAACAGGACTGAGGATGTAGCTTAGTGGTCAAGTGCCCCCAAGTTCAAACCCCAGTAGCATCCCCCTGAAAAAAAAGAGATTCAAACCATAACACCAAGTAAACAAGTTCTGGAGAGGTCTACATGGAAGAGAACTGAGTCTGGATAACTCTTAGCTGACCCTTAACACCAATCCAACAGTAATATGTGAGAGCCATCTTGGAAGTAAATTGTTCTTCTCTAGTCAGTTACACTAACCAATGTCACTCAGAACTAATATAAATTGTCCCTATGAAGTCTTTTCCAAATTACTGTAAGTAAATAATTTTATTATTTTAAAACAGTAAGTTTATAGGTGATTTGTTATGGAACAATTAATAATGGAAATTATGTCATTAACTGGTTTATATTTCAATCTTTTATAAGTTTGGTTAGGATATATTATTGTACTGACTTTGACCAACAACTTGGGGAGAACTAATGAAACTGAGACAGTCAGTCTAAAATCTCACAGGGTTCTCCTAACTCTAAGTAATAACTTTCTTTAAAGCTCTGCTAAAATGGCCTACTAGGTTCCCTCTGTAACATTTTTTAAGATTCACTTTACTATTTATCAAGTAACTATTATGTGTGAGGTTGTGGGGATTCTGTAACAAACGAGATATGGTCAGTCCTGCCATCACAGGGTTCTTGGTCCAGTGGACACCAAAGTTTATCTCTCCAACTGTAACAGATATGCTTGATCTAATGAGTTAACTACAAGGGCACTACCCAGGACAGACTGCAATGGAATGTTCCCTTTCAGTGATGAAGGACGGCCTGCCCCAAGAACCTCTGGGCCACGAAGCTGAAATACATGTTGAACTACCATCACCATTCCTTTGGTTTCCTTCAAGCACACCACTCCAAGATCCGAGAAAGAACTCTACTCATCCTCCTGAACACAGCCTCGGTTTCATGTTTTTCGGATGAAAGACAAAGGTAAAGTAAAGCAGAGGTTCAGAGGAGTGGGGAGAAGAATCTTTGAAGGCCTACTGAAAAATTTATATGCAACTCCTCTACGAAGTAAGTTGAGTCTTTGCCATACAAATCAGTACTGGCCAATTCAAACTCCCTGAAGGTTCTTTCTTTCTTATTTTCATTTTTAAGTTGAATAATCTTAGCAATAACAGAACTTCAGCAATTTGCCAACAAATAATCACAGGAATTAAGATATGTGTAATAAGTGCTTTATAATTCATGAATGTCTTTCACATACATCGTGGCTCATCCGTTATAATTCGTAGGAAGCCCTATTTCCCAAAGGATTGCCATTGGATTCCTCCTAGGCTACTTCCATTCTAACCCAGGGTAACAGTAATATAATTGTTAAAATGTCTATAATTTTCCTAGTTTTAAATATGTCCACCAGGGTCTCTCCCTTAAAGAGGGAATCTCAAGGCATTGCTTTTTATATGACAACTTTATGTGCTGCCTGGATCTAAGAAGCACTTCATAATAGAACCAAACAGCCAAAGCAGGCACAGGGCATCCATCTTTTTAAGAGATCTATTGTCTCCCTGGTCTGCCCTTATGCTCTTGACTTTAGTAGATCCGGAAACGTCTGCATCAGTGATAGATGAAAGATCTAGGATCAAAACTGTCAACAGTGGCTATAAACTAAACCAAGCAGCACAGCTGTTCAATGAGCATTATAATTTGAACACAGGATTAGATCCCATTAATCTGCCCTCCATGGGGGTCCATATACAATTAGCATAAATCTATCCTTGGGCGACAGCTCCATTATAATCAGGAATTTAGCTCACTTCTGATGGCCCCATGAAAAGGGGCTCCTCAACAATTAAAGGACAATTTCCCAGGACTCTCAAAAATACAGGAGACCCCAAACCGGCACTAAGGATTTGAAGTACAGTGTTTAGATTCTTATCTCTTTTCTTTCTATTCAGTCAGGCCTGGCCTCTCAGGTCCTTTTTTTCATTAGTTTGATGCTCTCGTGTTGTTTTCAGGCTGTTGCAGATTCCTGGACTCAGAATTCGCTCAGACTTCTCCTGCAAGGAAAATTCACCATCATATCATCTTTCCCTTCCCATCATACCACATATTCATGTGCTCATCCAAACTCCTATTCCTTAGGGCTAAGATCTCAGCCCGACTAGGGGGAAAGTGTTCTACACATTACTCATTCACTTGGAGGCTTATCCTAGCATGAGTATTGTCCACAGTGCTTTAATGATGTCAGTTTCCTAGCATGTGGTACTCACTGCTTTGAGGTTGAACACCTTTATCTCATTTGTGCAAAGATGCCAAATGGGCTAAAATATTCTGGGAATCATTGATAATATTTGTGCTCCCAAGGATGTTTATTACTTCAAATAAATTTCTAGTTGGGAAGAACTTTTAGGAAGTAATTTTGTACACTGTGCAGTCTTTTCTTTAAGTGATTCTAGTCCTAAGAGGGAAAGAAAGGATAATGGGCCTCCCAATCCCCTGCTTATATGGGTATAACAAGTAGTCCTCTTCCTGTATGCTCACTCTTCATGTTTGTCACTCCCCCAAATACTTCTGTCATCTCACAACTTTATCTTTTTTATTAATCACCTACTACATCTTTATTAATCATATGCCATAATAGAAAATGCAATTAAGAAAAACAATTTCACTTTCCAGAGGTGGCCACATTATTATTTTAGCAACATTTCCAGATGTTCTCCAAGCATAAATATGTAAATAGAAGAAAAATATATATCATATTATATACAACTGCTCTAACCTATTTTCAACTAATACTTTAATCTCTGACTCTGCACATACATGTACACATGGAGCAATATGCAATGTAGTATTTTTAAAAATTCATGTTTCATTGAATTATTAAAATTTAATCAATTCCTTCTTTGTTTCAATTTACAAAAGCTGAATAATCACCCCCATCTGCATATCTCTATGCAGTTAATCTTTTCTTTATTTTAAATAAAGTTGATCAAAAGGTCCTTTTAACTTCAACCCATTTACTTTCAACTGCCTTGTCCTATCCAGGGAACATATACATACTCATAAACAAAGTGAGCTCACACAGTCACTTTCATTCACAATGACATTCAGATTCAAACTTAAACAAAAATCCAGCCAGAATTCAGAATCTGCATATAGTCACTTGTCTCTGTCACTAAAGGAGAGGGAGAGGTTGGTATAAGGCCAAGAGTGATCAAAGATGGAGCAGGGTAGAGGAGGCAACCTGAAGGCTGGAGAGGAACAGAAATTAGGCAGAGTTTTGTCAGAGACATTAAAGTAATAATGAGGTCATGAGGGTGGCATTTCTAGTTGCAGGAAAAAAAGGTATTGGAACCATCAGTTAGGAAAAGTTCAATGCTGAGATTGGGAGGCTGAGAGTGTTATCGGAGCTCCAAGGGTCTGATACACAAGGAAGGTGTAGCCAGCTAGGGAGGCCCAGCACAGCTACACAGAGCCAGCACCGAGCTGGGAGAAATGGTCTCTGGGGTTTTAGAGAACCCCAGAGAACTTTAGATGAGAAAGAGAAAGAATGGGGGAGAGGTCATGGACTGATGAAAGGAAGGATTTGATTCCTGTGAAACACACTGCTCAAATGACCAATCTCTGCCCCTACAGTTTACCCAGCGTATCTCAATGACTTGATCCAAATTCTGACACAACCAGCAGCTCTCTTTTATTTGGCATTCATTTATTTTCAGAAATATCCTGAAATGATGCCTGTAGCATTGTCCTTCCTCATCATCATAACAGCCTTCAACGCCATCCCAATCCCGGAGAGTGCTCACTCAGTCACCTGATCTCTACCCCATCTCCAAGTCCACCCTGCCCTGCAGACCCACCAAATCATGAGATTTTTTCTCACTCATTTCCACAGCTGTGACGCCACTAAATGAAGGTAAAGCAGTATGTGCTAATGAGCATTGTTAGGAGGGTTAAATGAATTCATACGTGCATGCCTGGGATACTCTGAAAGCTCAAAGATTCTGACCATGATTACAATGATGTTCTCACTTATAAATGAGACGCATGTCCCTTACGCTTTCATTCCTCATTACTAATGTAACCACAAATGTGAGGAATCAGTTTCCTTCTGCCTGAAAAACCAATGCCAAATGTCTGACTTCAGAGGAATTACTCCCACAACTGATACCTCCTTGAATTGCTCCATGTCAATTCCCAGGTGCCCTAGGAATATCTAGACTGGATGATCCCACCCAATCTTTCTCCTTTCCCCTGAGCATAAAGTGCTGCGGATGTTCATCTTTGTGTATCCACGAAACCTAGCATGCATTTCACACAGGAGGAATGTAACAAATGCTGAATTATGTTCCCCTGTTCTCTCACCTTAGTGTACCCTCATTAGTTACTGTCTCTATAACCTCTTCACAAACTGAAAATACATTTTATAAGAAAAAACACTCTCACAGTTATTCACAATAATCATCACATCTATTATTCCCGATTTTTTGAACAAGGTATTCTAAGATACTTTGGAGAAAATAATCCCCAAATGACCAGACAACATAGGAGTAGTCAATATAAGGCATAGTATCTTCTCTAGGTTTGAAATTGAAGTTATTTCAAGATAGAAAGGCATGTAACTGTTCATAAGCCTTCCCAAGATATGTAGGCACCCTTTAATGGAATTAGGTGTAAAACAATGAACAATAAAAATGCACTATATTACCAATGGTCCAAATACCTGTCATTTTTATTTTCACCGAAAATGGCCTACGAGCTACTCCACATTGAAGGTCACCAATGAGATGTTCCAAACAGTCATTTTGTACCAAATTTCTATTCACTATAATAACTGTTTTAAAATAATGATGAGAAACTCAAAGGTTCAAACTTTTATAAAGAAGACTGAAAATAAACACTTAGATTCAAAGTGCAAGAAACTGAAGTTGTTTAATTGAGATAGGAGGGGGCGGAAGGTGATTAGATTTTGTCTTCAAGTTCATGAAGAATTCTTATTTGTTATGTCATAGTCATTCACTACCTTTGCCCACAGTGGACAACCCAGGAGCAAATAAATTTTATCAGCAAAGATTTCAATTAGACAAAAAGAACCTCCTAGCTGATTAAATACTAGAATAAACTACTTGAGTGAGGCTGTCATTTTCCATCTCTGGAGTGCTTCAAGGAGACAATAAACAACTTTCCATGCTAGTGGGCTTTGGCAATCATCTACCTATAAGCACAATGACCTCTAGAGGTCCCTTCAACTGTTTGACTTGATGACTGCCTCACAGTGTCAATGGTATCTCGCTGATCACGGAAATAAATTGGAACTGGCAAAAGACTAAGGATCAATAAGGCTGAGGAAAAGCAGGGATTAGTGGCAGAATTAAGTACTGAATAGACATTAGAAGTGCCATCCTCCAATATGATCATATTCTAGCTCTGTCAAGATCAAAAGAAAAATGCATAAACTAATACTTTCCCAGTGGGAGACTAAATGGTTAGAAATGAAATAAAGTTTCTTCCAGTGACTTAAGCAGAACTCAATCAGCAGAGAAAATAAAAAGGTCAAAGTAGACTCGCTATTTAATCATATTCTCTAGTACACCACCATGCCTCCCACAGACTAAATGCCCAGCTTTGTGCTATATTGTTATGTGGGTAGCAGTGTTCCCCGAATAAGCCTCACATGTTCCCTCTTCTAGCCTGAGCTTGGAATTCCCTACCTTCTGTGTCTACCATCAAAGTCCAAACCACCCCTAAAGCTCCAGCTCAATACCACCTTCTCTATGAAGTTACCCAGTTCCCTAAACTGGAGTGTCAGAGCGCCATGACCCAAGCTTGCCTCTGCTTCACATTGGTACCAAGACTAAAGACTAGCAAAGTCAACTACAGTAGGAGACAGTTTAGCCTGTGTTGTCCCAGGGCATCTTATCAGGCCCAGCTGGCTCCCAGGGCTCTCTTCTCTACTTTTGATGCAAGCTCCCAGGACATCCTTTCCATTCTCCTCTTCTTCAGAACCACCCCACAGTCACTATCCCTTGAAAAACTTCTTCACCCAAGCCTGTCTATACAGTGGAACCAGTGTCTCCAACCCTTCAGGACAGCATAAACTCTTCTGCTTGATGGTCTTTCTCTTAACCTTTGGACATACAGTTAATAAGTAGGAGTGAATTTTCAAAGCACAGGATTATAATAGGAATAAAAATGTTCCTATAGTTTTGGTTTGCCTCCTTAGGATTAATTTTCCTCCAAGATGGCAAATGGAAATCTCCTTTTGCTTTCATTCCTGAAGAAGCTATCAAGTGCCAATCCTGTCACATCTCACTCTATTAAGGGAGGCCTTGTAGTCCCTCTTTCATCACAGAGGCAGAAGAGCAGATCTACCCTAGCATCAGGTGGCACCACAGATCTCATATGAGCAACATCCAAACTCTCTAAAGGATATACTGTGAAAGATGGCCTGTGACTCTGAAGGAGAGATCCCCATTTATTTCCACATTTATTGCTATATCTTCTCTGTGAATTCAATATCTAAATGTCAGAGAGTTAAAAACAGAGCTGAAGGTACTCACAGAGATACCTATTTCCTATTCATTGATATAATTTCCAAGAAACTAACATTTTCCTATGGTCTCTATGATGTTGTGAGACTCTAAAGAAAAGTTAAATGTGTTGTATCAATGAACAATTAAATCACGGCAGTCAAAGCTTATTGTTGAACATTTACCAGATTTCTTGCATCAGTTCACAGCAGGCATAAACTCTGAAATTTTCACATAGTGTAGGGCATGGAACAGGTAGATGATATGAGGATGTGTAAAATGTGGGGGCATGGTGGACAGTAAAATTAAAAAAAAAGATTGAGATTTTTAGAAATGCTATTGGGATATTTCTATTCAATGACTGAATAGGAAGAATGAAAGGGACAATGAAAGGATGAACTGTTCAGCAAGGTGACTGGGCAGTAGTGGGTGAGAGATACAGGCTTCCAGGCCTCCCACGGAGCTCTGGTTGGGAGCTGCTCTGGTTGGGAGCTGCTCTGGTGTGAACCTCAGCTGAAGTTCCAAGCGAGGCTGAAAGTCTGATGGATGTGATGTTTTGGTCTGCAGAGACCAAAGAAGTCACAGGCAGCAAGTCATAGTTGGCTGTGACTCAGCAGGCATGGAGTTGTGTCGAACTTAGCCCAGCTATACAAGACCCCAAAGGTCAACAGCAGCAGAACTAATGAGACTGCCAATTACTGAGCTGGCAATTAGGAGGTTCTCTTTGACAGGCAAGGGAATGAGAAGAGCTGCGTCCTCTTCTCCCCTCCTTCCATGATTTTTATTCTGACATACTTAAATCAGCTCTGTGGAAACAGGCACTATTATTCCCATTTTACAGAGAGATCAGCTTCAACCTGAGAGAGATTAGGAAAGGTTAGCAATGAAGCCTATCTAACTTCAAAGCCTGTGAGCTTCATCTTTTCTATCTGAAGATCATTTTCTTTAATAGAGAAGATGGAATGAAAATAGGAGTGAACTGTCCCTGCATTCATTTGTCACCTGTTTATATAAAACCTACTGCCTCATGAAATAAACCTATCCTTTGTTTATTCTTCTTGCTCCACATTCTAAACTACACTTAACCATCTCTGCATTTGAAAAGCAATAGACAGAAAATATTGAACTTGTGGTTTTTTGAACACATACTACATGCTACATATTTTAGATATTTTATTTCTCCCTAAGAAATAAATATAATTTTATTATACATACAAAAACTAATACACAGAGAGGTTAATCAACTTGTCCAAGGTCACAGGTATCGGTCCTTCTAATTACCTTCTTGTGGCACTGCTCACTGTACACAAATGCATTCTTCCTTACTTATTGGCTTCTTTTTCATCCATTCAAAATATCCATGCTTCTGATATTTATGTAGTTCTGAACTTTGTTCTGAGGACATGAAATACATAGAAGCAAGATCCTTGACTTTGTGAAGCTTAAATTCTAATAAGACACTAAATGATAAGCCTAGGTACATGAATGAATACGCGGCTTTTCTTTTATGCATATGTGCTTTCAAAATCCAAATTTACTGGTTCTGGTTCAAGATAAGGTGAAGTGAATACATGTCAACTTTTCTCTCCCACTGAACACAATCACAAAACCTGTAAACATGCATGGCACATCTATTTGAGATCTCTGAAAATCAAAAATCAATTAGAAAGAATACCAAAATTCAAAATATCACCAAAACTACTGACTTAAAGCAAGAATCAGAATCTCAAAACATAACATTCAAAATATCCAGAATATAACCCAAATTTACTTAGCATACAAAGAACCATGAAAATCTTAGCTTGTATGGGGAAAAAACAATCAACAGACACCGCCAATGTGATGACACAGATGCCAGAATTATCTGACATGACAAAGATTTTAAAGTAGCTTTTATATAAATACTCAAACAAGCAATCAGGAACACACTTGAAACAAAAATTAAAATAGAAACAGGGATCAGCAAAGACACAAAAGACATTAAGAAGAACCAAATGGAAATTTCAGAACTAAAAATATGTAACTGTCAGAATTAAAACTATGGATGTGGATACACCCAGAATGTTGATGACAGAGGAGAGTCACAGAACGTTAGGGTAATAGGAGTAGTTAGGCACTACCTCCTCTCAAGACCCAAGTGCCTCACCAGATTCATGGGGCACCACCTTGGGGCTTCTAAGTTCTCATATCCACAACCCTAGCTCTCTAATAATAGTACCTGCAGGTACTATTCCTAAGTATCCCCGTTTTGTTCTTCTGCCTCTCTAATTTCCTATAATACATTCTTTTTGTTGATGTAACATTTATATTCTCTGTTGAGATAGTCATTGAAAAAAAATGGTTTGGCCACGTCCTTTGACCAACAATCCTACTCCTAGTATTTATCCAAGAAAAATGAAAATAAAGCTCCACAAAAGGACATCAGCAAAAATGTTTAGAGCATTTTAAATTCCTAATAGTTCCCCAAAATTTCTATCAACAGAAAACAAAAAACTTTGGTACATTTACCTAATGACATATTACTTGGTTTGAAAAGGAACACGCTATTGATAAATACAACAATATGAAGAAATCTCAGAACATTATGTTGAGTGAAGGAAGCCAGATACAAAATGAGACATATTTTATGACTACATTTACGTAAAGTTCCAAAACAGGCAAAATTAGTTTATGGGGAAAGAAGACTCTTTGGGGATGAAGGGATGGGGAGATCAATTGGAAAAGTGGCAAGGGACAACATTTGGCAATGAAAATGTTCCATACCTTAATGGAGGTGTGGGTTACATTTTTGAAGGCATTTGTCAAAAATCGCTGAGGCTCCTAAGATACAGGATACCTTGAAATAGGTAGAGTGCTTTGTTTTCATTAGAATATTATCTTTAGAGAATATTTTAGAGTCTCCAGTCATCAGGGAAAGATTATCTCTTCTATTAACTTTTTGAAATATCTTGCCATAGAGCATAAGGCATATGTTTTCTAACTTCAAAATTTTAAGCCATAAGTTAATATGGCCAATATCTCCCAAGTTTCCAGTCATCTTCACATCCTCAAGCAGATCTTGGATAGCTTCTCCTGGCATTAGGTTTATATTAAAAATACATAACAGTGTAAATATTTCTTCATTTGAATTTAGTTCACATTAATAAATATTATTGAACATAACTGTGTGCAAGGCAAGGTGCTAAGTGATACTAGAAATCCAAGACAAATGACAAATAATCCCTTCCTTCAGTGTATACCATCTAGTTTAAGATAATATGCTAAACCATGAAATCATGGGCAAAACAACTAATTTTAAAGAGAGTAACATGGGTTTACTAAATGTGAGACATTTACAATAAATTTGAGAAAGGTCAGGTACTTCCTATAATATCCTTGGTGGAAAGTCACTCTAAGTTAATAATATGGCCTTTTAACTCTCACTTTCAGTTCATTAGATGTGCTCCTTTTATGCGCCTTGCAAATATAATTAGCAGAAATTGATGATTTCATTCCACTAAATTCCAATTCCTATTAGTCCTAATACTTTTAGCAAGTGATCTTCAAAGAACATTGACATATGTGGCTTAAACCACTCATGTCCAAGAAGTCCCCACCTTATAGACAGGCAATGCGCTTTCCCTCTGAAGAGGTACTAGCTTTCTTCCATCAGAATCGAATTATCCTGAATATTATCTAAGCAGCAATCAATATCCATATTCTTCCATTGGAAGAGCAGCCAAGAACTACTTCTTCCTGAAGAAAGAGTCCTCAGCATTTGCCAGGTATTCTTAATAGAAGTCACGTGCATCAATACTTCATTCCACAGTGAACAAAAATTCTATAAGTGAACAAGTCAGAATCTGGTTGTAGTTTTTTCCCCATCTTTATTAGTTCTATCAATGTGTAAGACAGAGAAATAGGAAGGGAATGGGACACAACTTGGGGCAATAAAGCCTAGATATTTAGAAATCTAGGTTTCCAAGATAGGTCTGTTCTCTGACATGAGCCTGACGTATTGCCAATCACCCAGAGGCTGCCCAGCTGAAGAACAATGCAGAGTGTTGAAGATGCTCTGTCACTAGTGTTTTGTAAGCTTTTTTCCCCGCTTCCTTCTAAGGACTCATTCTATTGCTCTTTTGTGACCTAAACGATTTATAATTTTCAGTTTCTGTTTAGCTTTGGCAAGGTAGGTATTGTTTCTAGCTTTATACTCAAAAAGTGAAATCCCCCAAACACCAATTCTGAAACTAAACTGATTTCTGAAAATAGACCCTTTATTCCTCAACCAAAGTCTGTCTCTTAGGAAGTGGGTGGGAATAAGGTTCTCTTCTTCCCATCCTCCGTCCCCAAGCCATCACTGCTGATGGATTGGAGATGTCAGCTTGTCAAGTCTTATTGGGTGCTACCTGATGTAAGTCCACACTGAGGCAGTAAAAATCTGTTTGCAGTCAGCTCTTTTAATAAGTCCCAGCAAACAGGAGGAAAGCAGATCTATTCAGTAAGATACTTCCTCTGATATGGTGGGGGAAAAATAGTCCATGACAGAGGCTTGATTTGGAGGTGATTTTTAAACAAAAAACAGTTCTTTCTTTAGACAACTGCAGAGAAATAGTTTCCCTGGGGATTTTGGGATTCTAAGAAATATTATATTTCTATGCTTATGATTTAAAGCTGACCTAGACTCCACACTCTTCGAAAAGCAGGTCAGAACTCCTGAATAAAATGCCCCCATTCCACAGAGTCCTGCTGAGTCCTAAGCATTCCGTGGGTTCTGAACTCGGATGTATAACATTGATGTTGCCTCTTAATCTCAAGTCCAAAGGGGAGACTTTGGGAGGTTACCCAGCCTTCCGCCTTCCCAAAGAGGATGAGAAAGACTGAGAAGATCAAAGGTGCTGAGAATATATTGTATAATACAAAGCACTTAGGTCTTTAGAGAACCAAAGTAAAGAGTTTCCCTAGAGATTTCAGAATTCCAAAAATATGTTTCTATTTCACTCTTGTCACATTATTAAGATCAAATTAGGTACCAAGCTCCTGAAGGCAGTGGTCTAATCTTTTCAGATATCCCCATAGTGCCTAATGCATTGCTGAATACTGGGCTATGGGTCTGATGGTGCTAAATATACTGGGGTGTCAGTGGTAAGGGTAGTTTGGATGGTGATCATAATGGAGAAGACAATTATGTTCACTAACAAGACTAAGCCATCTTTTAGAATGACCTGACGGAGTGAAATATTCAGAATAATTATTATGTAGGTATTCATTCTTTCACATTTATGAATCCTCTCAGGTATCATCCTCCTGGAATAGTGCAGATGTGGAAGAAAGAGAATTCTGCAAGTCTGGTTGGCAACATTCAAATTAAACTCACTACACTATTGGACTGAGAAATATTTTTTTTTTCTTTCTGGTGGGAACAATAAATTAATAATCATCAAAGTTCTTAAAATATTAGAATTTATAGGTATAGTCTTGCACTGAAGGTTAAAAATTTGTCTATTTCTAACTGTCAAAACAAGTAACCTACAATGAACACTTGGTGAATGTTTTGAATGAATGAATGCATGGTTGTATAAATAAATGAATACATGAATGAATAAGTTTATGAGTGGCTCTTTTAACTACAGTTTTCTGCTCCATATAATAGTTGCTGACTGTGGAGGTACAAATCACATCTTATGAAATCTAGGGCTTATGCTCTGAAAGAATGATCTCAGGGAACCTGAACTCTGATCTTTCAAATGAGCAGTTCAAGCTTACATGAGACCAGAAACATATGGCAAAGTATGACCCCCCTGAAGACAAAACAAAATAAACTGGTCATGATGTCATAAGAGCACGTCCTTTTCTAAGCCATTATAAGTTTCCTGTCAATTTCCACAAAATTTTAACCACAAGATCTGTGGAAACCGAAGAGATTAATCCCTATGCAATGCAGTCATGGAGGTATGATTCTTCCAGCATTTGCTCACTTGTCCCACAGTATTTACTTACAAAGCATTGCCTTGTTCCTAATGATCTGAGTCCAAAATCACTGAGCTAATAGCCACAAAATCCTTTCTGCAGGATTTAAAAACAAAGCAAAACAAAACCAAACAAGAACAACAAAAAAAAATCCTACAATTAAAGTCTCAATGGACAGTTGGTGACCTAAACCATTATCAGGCTAAAAACTGCTTGAAGGATAAGAATATATCAAATTTACCTCTGTATCTACAGCAAGCTATAAAGTTCAGTATAAAACACTCTCCTAAGATATATTCACTGATTAAATGAAGAAATGGCACTAGGATACTGCAAAAGGAAATAAGTACCATGCAAGTGTAGGGACGGGAGAACACAGTGTGGGGAGGCGAAGTCAGAACAGACTTCTTGGAGGACAGGGGACTTAAATAAAACATTGAAATAATGGCTGTGCTCTGAGTCAGTACTAATCTAAGCATCTAATATGAAGAAACATTAAGCCCTTTGGGGTCCATAGCCATCAGAGCTGCCTTGTACAAGGTTTTCCTGACTTTTACCTTCATACTTTTTGAGATGGACCCTGGCTGAATGGACCACATACTTCATTTTGACAGTGGACCCTGGTAGGTGAAATATAATAGGCTTTGTAAAACAAGGCAGTGAGAAGAATCACCATATATGAGACTAATACTAAAATTTTCAAAAAGGATGAAAGATAGGGAGTGGGGTGAGAGTGAAAAAGGTGGAGGAAAGAAATGCTTTTGATGAGAGACATTTTCCTTTCTTACATTTCTAGTTGAAATATCAATTTGTCTTTGGGAATGAGTGTCATAGAGTGTTCTTCAGGAAACACAAAGTAGAGGGGATTTAGACGTGCCCCATGCCCCTATCATTCTAATTCCTGTTCTATCATTCTATTCTATCATTCTATTCCACACATGGTCGTCTTAGGGGCTGTAAGGATATGTGTGTGTGTTCAGTCATAACAGAAGCCCTTAAATCTGAAGAGAAATATACCTCTTTCATAACTGGTAAAGCTGAGGTATGAATGATGTTATATAAATGTTAAGAAGACAGTCAATGGTTATGAATTCCAAGACTACTAGCTCTGATTGACTTTATAATATACAATAACTCAAAAAACAGAGTGAGGCAATTCCTGGTAATTAAAAAATTCTGATTTGAAACAGAAACCAGGTAGTGCAGAATAATGAAAAGGTGACTAGAATTAAACTCAGAAAAGCCCCACTTAGAATATTATCTCCACTCTTGTACAAATCACCCATCACTAGCCTCAATTTTCTCCTCTGTACATTGGGACAATAAGAAGCACCTGACAATATAGGAATAAAAACCAGGTGTGATAATCTCTCGATATGCCTAACTCTGTAGCTGGTACAGGAAGGCACCTAGCATAGAATCTGTACCCCACAGGCAAGCGATAAATATTTGTTGAATGATAATGAAGTAGAAGGGAGAGAACCTACAAGAGCCATTTTCTTTTTCCAAAACCATAACAGATAGTAACCTTATTTTTAAGGATTTCATATCCCTTTACCACCCCTAGAGACCACTCTACCTTCATCTTCACTGTCAAAAACCAAAAGTGAAAAACACAGAACACTGGAGATGGAGGCAGAAGCTCAGCTGGGAGATTTGACGTGAAAAATTAACTCCCCTTGCTGCAAATCACAATCTCTTTTTCTCTTTGTCTTCTGAACTGACTTCTCTTATGGCCACAGTTGCCTTTGAAAAGGAATAAGGAAAACAAATCCCAAAGGAGCGCAGGGTCTTGAGGTCAGACACTGAGGCACAGCCCTCAACCAGAGAAGATGCTTCTTTGGACACTTCTTCCCATTTTCCCTTTTAACATCTTTCCTCCTCTTTCTCCTCCATGACCTCCCTTGTTTCTTGAATCTATAATGACGATTCCCTGCTTCTCTTCATGGAAGGAGTCTTTGCCTCTCTTGAACAGCCATCATGCTTGATTTGGTGACCCCAGCTTCCTGTTCTGGGTCACCCACCTTACACTCGTGTGCGTGTGCACACAGACACTTCTCTTTAACCCCTCTCAGGGCTTCAGCTGCCACAGCTCCTGCATAATTCTCCAGAAGAATGTGGGAGTGTTTTAGTTCCCTTCTGGAAAGGTGAGACAAAGCCTTATGGGCTGATCATTCAAGAAACTCAAGGAACAGCATTTAAGGAGAGTCTCACAGCTGTGAAAGTCCACACACAACTCAAGTGCTAGGGAGGAAGTCTCAAGGAAAAAAAGCGGGGCAGAGACCTGGATGAAGGCAGTTTCGCAGATGAATGAGTGAAGTGAGGGGGAGAGGCAGGGAGCTGTTGTTAGCTTATACTCAGGTGTAAATTGCTTGCTTTGCCCTACAGCATTTTATGGTGTGGGGAAGCTTCTCTAAGAAACTCCTGTGGGATTGGAGATGATAAAAATGTAAATAAGAGAAACTATCATGCTGCCTTGCACAGCAGCTTCTAAAGAGGATCTAGAAGCCCCTCCAGTCAATCATGTGACACCCCAGGTAGGCGAAATCTGTCACATGAATTTAAGCTTAGTAGAGATGACAAAATTAATGCACCACAGGGCTATCACAAGTCATGTGGTTTTTGTATATTAGTTTAAAAAGGGGTATCTCCACTGGTTCCCTTCATGCCACGAGAGGAAATAGAGAGAAGAAAACATACTTCAATGAGCATCTCTCCAACTCAGCTATGTGCACAGTAAGTGAAGATGCCCATATGTGTTAATACTTCCACTCCAAAATATGCGAGCACACTGACCAGTCTACTCTGCTTAAATACAAGCTGTCTTCCATTTCCTGGGTCAGGAGCTAACCCACTCCTAGCATCCAACAGAGCAGACCTCTCCTGTGCATAGGCCACCTCTCCTATTCTCCTTCCTGTACACTGACCTGATCTACACGTTTCCAGAATCAATCTCCTGTATAAACACATACTCAGTGTGTTCAGTCACTCATTCTTGTTTGCTTTTTTCCCAGTCAAATGAATACTCAAGTATAGACCTACTCCTTAATTCACTCATTCACATTAATCACATAGCTATCAACAAAGCACTCCTTGTACTTTGTTGTAAATTCCAAAGCATCAACGAAGTTTCTTTTCAGGAAAAAAAAAATGTCTGAACTCTCCAATAAATTTTAGCAAATATTTGTTTTGGTGTGGAACTCCAACTGAGAGAGGCTCTTACTAACAACTAAAATGGTGATAACACTAGTTTACCACCATGTCACCATAAGAAACAATGGCAATTGTCTAGAAGACTATCTTAGTACAACGTGCAGGTATTCTTGAAAGCCATTACATATCTGTTCATTGTCTAAAGAGATCTTTTCCATATATAACACTTATGATAAACCCAAAACACAGATATCAAATCCACATCACTATTTTGGCATCTTTATATTGCATCTGTTTCAGAAATCCATTCTTATGGATAACCTGTCCCTTTTGAAGTGTGGCTATCTTGGGGTGACAAGGTCACAAGGCAATTCTTCTGTTTTTCACAGAAGGCAATTTTTTAGGGCAATCAGTCTCATAAATTGGTGTTCCTGTCCAGGGAGATTCTGGAGTTTCTGCTTGCAAGTACCAAACCTGGCCAATCACAACACCACTGCATGATTGTGGAAGACTTCCAGTTCCACTACTTCATGTACCTTTAAGTGGATAGAAAGAACAATTAGCCCAAACCAGGAGTTCCTGTGTGAAGCTGGGAGGAGTCAGCCCAGGGATGAGGTGGTCAACTTGTAGTTATAGGGTCAGCACTGACTAAGACAAAGGAAGAACCTGAGCAGCAATGCCCTGGACTAATGGAGTCATAGGCAAATGTCGAATCAGTCTATTTTTTTCTAATTAGAAAATAACCTTCTCGTGTGGATAATCCCCTGGCTTGTGTCATTTCCCAGGCACCTGTGGCCTGGCATCTGTCACAGGGTGTCTGGCTCCTCAGTTCTGGCATATTCAAGCATGCACTCTTTCTTTTCTTATATCTCCAATAAAATACGGTACATCTTTGCTAGGCTGGGTCAGACTGTCTATACCAGTGAACAGGACTGGGTGATGGGAAGATAGTCACACTAATGTACTGGAACAGCAAAACTGGCCTGGGTCAAAATCATCTTGAAGGTCTTTAAGGAAAGCATTTAAACCAGTAGTAGATTTATGTCCTCTCAAAAGTTTACCAACATTGCATTGTCTAAAGCTCACATTTCTGGCAGAAAGCAAAATCCAGACTATTGAAGAAACATGAACAAAGGCCCTCATTGGTTTCCTTCTATCAGCAGATTTCAGAAGGGCTGGAAAGACCTCAATCTTAGTGCAGCTTTATCACTACTCTTCAAAGATCCTCCATCCCCTGGAGTTCAGTAAAGTACTAAACAAACAAACACCTAATTCATAGAAGGGGCTTTCAAAATTCTCACATAGGAAGCCGAAATCTGGTTGTAAGAAACAGGAGGAAAGGAATTATCTCCAAGCTGCTCTTGTAGTCACTGCTTCGGCCAACTTCATGTCCTGTGTGTACATTGTCCAGCTTTAGCTCCTTGCAGTTTTAGCTTCTCGCTCTGGGGCTTCTTTGTCACTAGGATTTGGGACAGAAGTGAAGGAGGTGCTGAGCCTGACCCCATACACAACTTGTAAGTGCAGGAGAGTAAAAACATGCTTTCCTCGCTTGTCTTTCAGTGCCCAATTCTAAGACATGCTATCAGCAAGGCTCAATCCAACAAGGCATCCACTCTCCTTCCTTATCTTACTTTTCTAGTAACTAGCTCCTGCCCCACGGAATTACTTTTTCTAAAAATTACATATAAATCTTAATCTCATGCTCTGTCTTTAAAGGACCTCAGGGAAAGACAGTTGGTGTAAGGAGTGGTTCTCAAAATAAGTCCCTCCAAGATGGGCTTGTGGAGTTCCATGAAGAGCCCTCTGGTTTGGGGTAAGTGGATCAGTAGAACTCCTGGCAAGTATCACCATCACAAACACTGAGACTCTTAACCTGCGGTTGATTGGGATGATGTGGAAGCGAGGGTGATGTTCTTGAGTTGGGGAGTGTCTTTGGTATTTGAACAGCATGTAGGCAGTCAAGTGCCTTTGTCAAAATATTTGAAAGTCTTAAAAAAAGAAAGTGGAAGGGTCAAGTCAACCAACTGTTCACTCAGGGAAGACTGCTAAAAATTATACACAGGAATAAATTGGATAGGCTACCAAAGAGGACGTCTATGTGAAAATCCTAACATGAAAAGAATGGTATCCTGAGATTCATATGGGGACATTTAGGTGGACAGTGAGGGTTTTTCCAAAACCTCCCAGAATGCAAGAGCAGCTTCTCCAGAGGAAAGACGCCTCCTACTTAGAGACACTGCAAAGAGCTCATCTGAGGCAGGTGCCTCTCAATGTGGCTCCTGTCCTCCCAAATATGTAACTTCATCTCCCTTCTGTCTCTCCAGACCAAAAAATAGAGTCAAGTTACAGCCCAAATGCAGCTGGAAAATACAGTCCCTAGAAGGGTAGGAATGGCTTCTATACAGAAGGAATTGCAATGGGAAGACCTGGATAATTACAGATCTACAGCAAGTAGGAAGTTCATGTAGGAGTCGATTTTGAGGGAGTTAAACAGAGGGCAGAACAGAAGATAGCATTTATTGGCATGGGATCACTTTCTTATTAAATGAGGTTCAAGTCCTTGCAAAGACTCCTGGAGGCACTCCTAATCTGCTCTTGGTTTCCTGGTCTGGTGAATGAGGTGATAAATGATGGGATGATTTTGGCAAAATATTGCAAAAGAGGTCAGAAGATTAGGGAGGAGGGAGTGTTAGAATAGAAGTGTCCTGTGAGACTGAAAATTGATTACCTGACTATTATGAAATTCATGGTGTAAGGCTCTCTTAAGAAGTCCTGGTGAGATCAAGCCACCCACAGGGGTCATCAGCTCAATAAAGCTGTCATTGACTTTCCCTCCTTCCTACCCTCACCCTTTTGTCCCTAACTTCTCCCTAAAATTGTTTCCTTAACATAAACTCCTTGTACAAAGGGTAAGATGGGCTGCTTCTGAGAAGCAGAAATTGAAGGAAAGCTAAAGAATCCTGAGATTGCTCTGGGTTCTATCACTGACTCCAAACATTACTGTCCAAAGTGTTCTACTATAGTGTCTAGGATATATCAGATCCTTAGGAGATAATGATTTCCTCCACCTCTTCTCCCTCCTTCACCTGAATCAGTAAATTCAGAAAGCAGTTAAAGGTCAGCAACTCCTTGGAATAATAAAGTAATATAGCAAATGCAAACTCTTTTGCTTTGCACCCACCAAAGCCTCTTCTGAACTCTCTCTTCCTTGGGCACAACTTGGTTTCCCATTTCCCAATACACTCTGTTTTCCTTCATTGTCATTATTTAGCCTCAGGATAGCAGCAGTGTCCCCTGGAGGGATCAAATACCCTTCTGGGAAAACTGAAGAACAGTCAGAAATTAGTCACCAGATTGTGTCACTTTGAATGCAAGGAAGAAAAGAAGAATGAGAGAAAAGAAGGGGTGGATATGGGTGGGCAGGTGAGAGGGAAGAGGAGGAGAAAGGCAATAGGGCAGCAGTACTATATTCAATGAGTTCACACATTTTATTTTATTTAATCACAATGCATTTGTAGGGTATTCGCCTAGTCACACAGATGGAGAGGACAAGGCTTATGGTCTCTATTTTAAACAACTGGTTGTTAAGCTAACTGGTTGTTAGGAGTTACAGGTGCCACAGCATGAGCAAGACCCAGGGCTTGATCAAGAATGAAGGGGTGGGAGGGGGTTAAGAATGGAGGAAGGAAGGACTGTACAGAGGGAAAAGAGGGGTGGGAGGGGTGGAGGGGAAGGGAAAAATAACAGAATGAATCAAACAACATTACCCTATGTAAATTTATGATTACACAAATGGTATGCCTTTACTCCATGTACAAACAGAGAAACGACATGTATCCCACTTGTTTACAATAAAAAAAAATGAAGGAAGTAGATCAGATACACAGTCCTCTTTAGGCTTCTGCCTCTTTACAGCTTGAGTTTATTTGGACATACCAGTTTATGGGAAAATATCACAAAAGTAGGATGCAGACAACCAGAATATTTTCATTTTTCTCTCTGTTTAATAACAATGGTAACCAGACAAATATATATAGAACAGTTTTCAGGAAAGAAGGCTCAAAGTTTTATGAGGCAAAGCACCAACTTCACTGGACCCTAAGCTGTGACAATGCCAGGTTGGGGGAACCCAGAGACAGGGTAGGAAGCAAGAACAGGCAGAGGAGTGAGGCAGCTGGCTAACTACAGGACTTAACAATGATTCCCCAGGTAATTTTACCAGATCGAGTTTCTTGAGTATCTTCAATTGCTTTGCTTTGTTTCTGGAAGGTCCAGAGCATTATTCCACCTCCCTTTGCTTCCCTACTAAGATTTTGCCCCTGAATTTTCACCTATATCCATGAAATAGCTAATTTCTTATTATACTATACCTCTGCTCAGGCTTCCTGCTGAAGTCGTCACAACTCTCTGCCATTTCAGCATTCTTCCTTTAAACTAGTTCCTTTGTAAATTTTACATCTTTTCTCCACTTTCAGTAATAACAAGCTTCAAAGACTCACAATACCCTAGAGCTGAAAGGACCATTTAAAAAAAAAAAAATCTAAAACACAATTATGTAGCATTGACTCTAAGCCACACACTGTTTAACCACTTAAAACTATTAGTTTGTTTTATTTAATACTCACAGCAATCCTATCAGGTAGGTCAGTTATTATATTCTACTTTGTCAGATGAGAAAACTGAGGCACAAAGTGACTAAGTAACTTGTTACTTATTTAATCCAGTTTTGTGAAAAGTGGAAAGAACTAGAACAACTACATTTGAAGATGGGTGATCTGTTGCTAAAGTCTGTGCTCTAAACGTTAGGGATGATTTAACCCTTTCTCCTCCTTTTACAGATAAGGAGGGTAAAACACAGAGAAGCCAAGTGACTTGTGAGGGGATGAGGTAAGGGGTGTGCTGAAGTGCAGGGCTCCTTATCTCCTGTTCAATGTTCTCACTGCCGTACAACATGGCTTTGGTTCTTCACCTCTAGTCTATGTTTCAGTGGTGGTTTCCCCCTGCATTCTTCAGTTGATTTACGATTTCACAGTGGATCTTCACTTTTTCAATATTGTGTAGAAAGAGCACTTTGGAATTGTAAGGATTTGTACGTGATCACTTGGGGCTCTAGATCACTTGGGGTTCTAGTTCTAGTTCTCCCCTTATTAGCTGTGAGACCACAGGATGCTGTTCAACTCTCTGAGGGCACCCTGCAAACCAGAAGAAATGTGTAAATCTTGTCGTTGCAATAGTGATGATGATTAATTCTGTTAAAACACATTTCACTCATGCTTTCTTCAGAGTTTGTAAAATACTGACAAAGAGATAGACTTCGACATTCACTGTTTCCCAAGGAGGGAGGACCTGGTGCTGTGGTCACTGCTGGGGACAGAGGAGGTTGTGAATAAAGGGCTAAGAAATGGAAGCCATGTTCCTATTTGTGAATGGCTCAGGATGGTAGTTTTGTGGGGCAAAATATAAAGTGCAATAATGGAGAATCTGGGGGTCATAGAAATACCCCTCTGTATATTCCCCTTCTCCTGAGCATGGGTAGAAAGCCTGTACTGGCCCTTCCTACCAGCTCTTACTGTAGTATGGTGGGCAAACCCCATGCAAAACATGTGGTACATCAACTGCTTTCTCAACCACCACCACTACTTTAGACCCTCAAGGACAGGAACTCCTCTATTTACAAAGCCAGTGACATGGCTAGCACTCAGGAAATGGTGGTAGAATGAAAAATGAATGAGTGATTTTTGGACCTCCTTGCAAGGTAACTATCTTGCTTTCATTCCACAGCCTATGAATGCTAACTGTCCTCTAAGAACAATACACTGAGGATATATATTGGAGTTTGAGAGTCAATGTAATTTTCAGGAAAAGTGGAAAAGGTTATTGGAGGCTATAAATTTTTTATAACCAGTGTTTCAGAACTACTGTCCAGTAGTTTACCAATTTTTCATCACCTAACCACCAAAGGGTACCTACAACTAATTATGCACAAGAATATTTTTCTTAATCAAACTTAAAAAATTAAAACTAAATCAAAATTTTAAAATCCAGGCTAGCATTTTGGCTTGTAGGCACTTTAATCCCTCAGGAGTTAGTCAGAGCTGTTGATTTTGGCTTCATAAATGATTTTGAAGCCTAGACAAAAGGAAGGGTGGAGAAAAGGCCCAGAAAGAGAAGTTGCCAATTCATACTTTATATGTGTTTCAATATTGAATTCTTTAATGGTGGGAACCAGTTGGAAACTCAGCAGATCTCCTGCAGCATCTAGCATTAGCTATGCTCACAGCCCATGTTCAATAAAAACTAGGACAGATGGACAGACATATAGAATACAATTTGTGATTGCCAGCATCACCAAGGGTCAACTGTAAGTTTGTGTCAGAATGCCCAAATAACCTACCAGCTTAGGAATTATTTTCTTACCCATTAACCCCCTTTTTGAACTTGTCTTTGTGCAGACTGATATCTACTCATTTCTGCTCTTAATTCAGTCATTCAAAATGAATCCCTGCCTCCCTCATCACCCCACAGTAAAGCCCTCTATATTAGACAAGTGTCTTTTCACACAAGTCACACAATATAATATAATGGTATTCTCATTTAGGGTACTCTGTCTCCATCTGAATGAGAGATGAAGTCAGAGATGTAAAGTCTAAGAGGTTTGGTTTGCTTTGTCATTCTTTGGCATTAGCTACCCTTTGCTTCAAAAAAGAAACCAACACCTGCTAACAATATCTCACATTCACTCCACGCATGGCGGGAGGTGGGGACTCAGGTAGAGGAGTCCTCAGCTGTCAGGCTGTCTATCATTGACTGACCCTTCTTCCCACTCACTGCCATTCCGGCTGCTGCACCTGGCCATTCAGGTCATCTTTTGCCATGTTCAAACTCATTCTCAGAGTTCTTTCTTCCTTCTATTCTTCACCTTTTTGTGTTGTTCTCTGCCTGCCCTGAAGATGTCCAAGGTCAGATAATTCTTGGACTGGGAGTAACTTATTCACCCACAGACAGTCCTGAAGAAGGAAAGAAGGAAGAACTGTTAGGGAGGAAGATAAGGGAGAGGTGATGCCAGATGAATTTCCAGAAGAAAAAGAAACACAAGGGGGAAGTACGATAGAACATGTAGAAAAGATCGTTTCCCAGATTCTTGTTCATTCAAGAACTTCTAGAAAAGAAATAGCTGAAGAGACAGAGAATGGGTTTCGGGAAAATAATACTCTGTTCTGTGACAAGATTTGTTCTGCTGTTGAAGGGAAATATCCTACAAGAGAAGAGAGAGGCAGAAAGAAACCAGGAGTAGGGTGGGCGAGACAAAGAGGAAGACATATGGGGAGGGGGGTGGGAGGATAAGAGCGAGGAGGAGAGAACATGGTATGCAGTGGGAACACTGTTGGAAACATAAGAACCGCCCCCAGAAACAAAATGCCAGCATCTCTGGGCAAAAATCTAAATTGTCAGCACATGTATCTTTGCTCTGAGAAATATACACCTTTTTTTTTTTTTTTTTTTTTTTTTCAGGATGAGTCCCCATTCCAACATCAGTAAAACACTTCACACTGAGAGACTGAGATGATTTCATTCTTCCTATTATGTAGCCGTCCCAGGCCCCTTCCCCAGTGTTCCTTAGAATGTGCTAGTCCCCTGCTGGGATCCCATGGCAGGGAAAATTCAGGAACAAGTATTTGTCCAGATTTTATATAAATTTATACCTTACCAAACTATAATGGAAGCAATCCATCCCTGTTGGAAACAGTGAGGAAAATACCATCTTTTATGATTATGCTTTCTAAATAAAGAAATGCCTTTCAAAATTCTCTTGCAATCCCTGTGGCCACCACAATTCTGGCCCCCCATCAGTTTGTATTTGGAGTATTTGAAAAAATACCTGACCTGTCTCCTGCCACTGCCACGTGGATTTTGTCTGTCTGTTTGTTTTGTTTTGATGATAAAACTGAGATCTAGAGAGATCTTAAATGACTATATTAAGGTCATATGATTAGAAGATTAGAAGCCAACTGCCAATAAGGTAGCTTTCCAACTATAGCCTATTGTCTGGAAAGAAAAGTTCTATCCCAATATAACCTATATACTATTTCCCCATCATTTGTCTACAATGTCATTCACATAAATTGATCCCAATATAACTATCACATGAACATTCATTGTCATATTTGAAGTCTGAATCTTTGTTCATGTTCTTATTGCCATTTGGAGAAATATCACCTTCCCTCGAATCTCTATATTCTACATTCTTCAAAGTCTAGGTCAAGTGCTGCTATTTCCAATTTCTTCAAGATGTTTCAAGGTTGTAACTTTAGCCTCCATAGACAATACCTCTCTGCTACAGTCTGTGAACTGTGCTACCCATTTGAAGCACTTGATCATATTCTTTCACTTTTACTCAACATCTTGTATTTGCAGGTTTCTCTTCTTGAACTAAACTAAACTTGTGGAGTAATTTAGATCATGTTTTTCCTATTGTGCTATCCTTCACACTGAGTACAGCTCTGTGCACAGAGTAGGTGCTGCACTATTTGTTGCAAATAGAAAGAATCTAATAGAACCTGATACAGAGTCTTAGATAATCCCAAAGCCCAGAGGAAATCAAGTCCATAGATAATTCAAAGCTTAATTTCACAATCAGCTTAAGTTAATTCACTCATTCAACAAATGTTATAATGAGAGACTGCTCTGAGCCAATTAAAGTGTTAAGTATTTGAATCCAATAGCAAATCAAGCGGACACATCCTGCCAACATGGAGCTAATAGTCCAGTCAGAGAGAGAGAAACATAGGCATAAAATGTCAACAGGACTGTAGGGAAATGCAAAGAAAAGGACAGATCTGAAGTCCATTTTACTATAAAACTAGTAAGATTAGAAAATTGATTAATGGGGGTGAGAGAGGAAAGGATCGAATATGACCTGAAAGTTTCTGACACATATGACTTTAAGGATAACTATGCCACTCCCCTGAGATGGAAGAAAGTAGTGAAGGACAAGGTTTATGAGGCTCCACCATGAAAATTCAACCTTGGACATGCCAAACAATCTTATTAATAGAACTTCATCAGAGAAAAGAAAATTGACAAGAAGCAGCTTGAGATCCATTTCCTGACCTGCACCCTATTCAGCTTCAGGTGGTGTTTCTTAAAAACTAAAAGCTCGACCAAAAATCAGGCCTGAGAAGAGGAAGGCAGAACCAAAAACAGCCTAGAACTTGGTAACTAGACTGTGAATAACTGCATGTTAGTGTTTGCTGAGGCAGGAAGAATATGAAATAAATCTTTTCAATCAAAGAAAATCAAATCTGGCCTATTTATTTTTCTTTATCAAATGAATCAAAAGCTTGGCTGAATGAAAAACTAAAACCAATCCAAAAATGGATTGTGCCTGGTGTTGTATATACCCATGCAAGAGGCAGCTTACAAAGGGGCCCTTAATCTTCTGGTGTGTAGTCAGCTGCTACGCTGTGCTATGAATGAGGCTAAGTTTCCAGATCCAAATCTATTCAAGCCTCTTCATCGATCATAGGGTTGGGAGGAAATAGAAATTCAATCCTTTATAATCAAAGAATCAAACAACATTAGAATCAGAAGGAACATAGGGCTTATCTCTTCAAATTCCTTCTTTCCAAACAAGCATTTCTTCTAAGACGTTATTTTACAGATGAGAAGACATGAGTCTGAAAACATAAAATGATTTGTCTGCCCAAGGTAACTCAACTAACCAGTAACAAAGCTAGAAACTGACCCACACTTTCCCACCTCCCAGCAGACAATTCTTTTCACCGTACCACCCTGTTTGCATGGTAAATAAACAGAGGTGTATGCCCGGAAGAGAACTTTCGGGAAAGTAGTTTGAGATTAGGTTGTTTATATCCAGGAAGGGTGACTGCCATGCTAAATTTCAATTTGCTAAATGAACTCCTTAATCATATGAGTAAAAATGTCCAAATGATATTTGAAAAATATAAAACCCATGGTAGGTATGC
Organism: Sciurus vulgaris; assembly: GCF_902686455.1. Taxonomy (NCBI): domain Eukaryota; kingdom Metazoa; phylum Chordata; class Mammalia; order Rodentia; family Sciuridae; genus Sciurus; species Sciurus vulgaris. Next base: position 82,615,978 of record NC_136465.1, read on the forward strand.
TGAATTTTGTAATATCAAAGGTGGGGAATTCAGAGCAACTTGTTATAGAATTCTAGGCACAAGTTAGTGAGGGTAGTGACTCTGGAACTGAAGAGGTAAAAATGACTTAACTTGAGGCACTGGGAAGGAATGATGGAAATCTGACTGAATATATAAAAGGAATGAAGGGCAGTGAGGAATCACTTCCAAGTACATGCTGCTGGTTAGAAGGTGTTAAGACCTTGCGAACACTCTATGCACATAAAATAAATGTTGAAATTTAATTCAAAGCCTACATTTTCCTGCCAATGAATCTGAAAAATTCACCTTCACACATGAAAGATAGCATATTTAATCTTTAGAAAGGATAATCAGCTTTTCACTCCACATGCACAAACCCCACCTTCCATTTCTTTAAGTCACATTTTCCCTCAATAAAAAGTGCCTGTGTCTACTATACCCTGAGTACTGGGGTGGCTACAAGAATGAAAGAAATGTTCCAAACCTTAGCCATTCCCAGGAAAATCTTTAATTTGAATTTTGTGCACATCTAAGTGCTATGACAGAGGTATGAACAAAGACTGTGGGAACACAAGAAGAGGAATGACAAACTCTGCTAAGAATTCTCAGAAAAGGCTTCACAGAGGAGGTGACATGAGTTGAATCTTAAAGGACATTCATGTCCTTCCTCAGGAACTGAAAGGGGAGAATGCAAGAGCAGAGCCTATGCAAATGCAGGAAGTAGTCAAAGCCTGTCATCCTTAGAGAATGGTCAGTCATGTCATTTGATGTTGCTAGGTCACTAGCAGTGTATGTTGTGGTGGAGAGTTGACAGAGAATGGCAGTTAAATAAGATAAGCCCAATCAAGAAGGGTAGGCACAGATGCTCAAGTGTCTCTTCTGGCTTGCTACGGAGTGTGGAGTTCATCCAATGGATGAAAGGGAGCTATCAGAAATCTGTGGGGAAATTAGTTCTCAGCTCTAGATATCCAATTCTTCATTATTTGCAGCATACTGAAATATTTGATTCAATGAGGCATAAGCTACAATTTCTTCCTCATCTCCAACTTAATTTGAGAAAGACTCCTTTAGCCATTTTGAGGTCTTCAATGACAAGGTCTCCATATAGAAGAGTACAGATGTTAAGGTGATAGGGTTTCCGTCATCCAAAGCAACTATCAGACATTGGCATCCTGGAAGGTGCTCACTGGGGTCTTTGTCATGCTTGTGGAATTGATGTCTGATCCAGCCCTGGTTAAGTCATTACAAAGGAAAGCAGAATGTATTTGAGAAATTTTGAACATGTAACCCTTCAGGGAAACAACCTCCTTATCCTTGAATTAAATTCACAAAAGCAGGGTTTTCATTTTCTCCTGGCACAATGCTGCCATGTTAGGGCAGGCAGCTCAGCTGCCATGACGCTGCTCCTCCTCCAGTAGCATCTCTATCATGTAAGAATGGGACAGTGCAGTCTGAACCAAAGGCACATTTTAGGGCTCTGTCATGAGGGCCACAGCACCTAGGCATTTTAGAACCACACCCTGATCTTATTCACTTTTTAAATGACTTTTCCCTCAGATGTGTCCTGTTTCTGTATGTTTCTTGTCAATTTCTTTTTTTATGACATATTTCCCTGCTGCTTACTAATAACCAGAATGACTGCTTCGACAGCTGGTACAACCAAGTGTGTAGAAGTAGGATCCATTCCTGGGGCTTGGAAGAAATGGAAGACATAGGATTTTTTTTTTTTAAATAACCTCAATCTGAAGCACATGTCACTGCCAAGACTGACAGACCAACAGACTTCACATTTTTGTTCTTTACATGAAACTCAGAAGTTTTCAAAGGCTGAATTGAATGCTATATTTGCTATCTTTTTCCACTTCTTGATTCTACCTTTGCAATAGAAAAAGAGACATTTCTCAGTTTTACTGCCACTGAAAAATGTAACTATCATTTCCCAGAGAAAAGGGAGAAAAGAAATACCAGGTGACCACTCAACTCTTGGCTGTTCCAGGATGGCATATGGCATCTCTAGGTTGTCCCTTTGACTGAATATGTAGTGTGGCGGCCAACATGGTGAGGGGCTCTGGGCAGATTCACTACTGTGCCTCTTTTCTCTGCCTGATTCTCAAGACAACCCCACGAAATTGCTAGCATGTAATATGGCTAAGATGAAAATAATAATAATAATAACAACAACAACAATCAGGCAAGATGAAAATAATGCCAGCAAGGAAAAGTAAACCCCTGTAAAGTTCAAGTAACATTAAGAATGGTCACAGGCTCTTGACTACTAAAATTCACAGGTCCATAATTGTGTGGGGGGCAGTGTAGTAACTGTACCTCCTTTCAATCATCTTTAACCTCATCATATAACTCAATACTGCTTGTGTGTTCTCAATATAAATTGAGAAAATTCTCCACATACTTATAAACTAATGGCTAAATACATAATTCTGCTTACAGCATCAGTCATTTGGTGTATGTAAAACAAGGATTTGACTGTCTGTGTAAGATCTTCTCAATCAAACCTTGAGAAGCTGGCTCAATATAATATGCTATACAAGAAATGCCTGGTTGAGCCCAAAAGAACATGCATTGTGTAGCAATTAATAAATGTTACTTAAGAGTGATTAGTTTTTCCCTCTAATTATGCTATTGATGAAAGGACGCCAGGAAGCTCATGTAACAGCCTGGATGTAGAATCTGGAGTTTGGGAAAGAACAAGTATTCTAGATTTGTTCCCTTCTGCTTATTCCACAATGCCCAAATCTGATGACCTTAAGGATCTGATACAAAAGGCTGCCTGTTCAGCCAGGCACCTTGGTGATACATAGGGGAGGGATGTCTGGGTGGGTGGAAGACTGGTCAAAGCCAATAATTACAGTTGCCTGATAACCATCTCCAGGTAAGTTTGCCTGGAGGTTCTGCCATGGATCTCTCTTACAAATCACAAAGAACCTCAACAACAATAATTCAGCAGTTATTTTCCTTCTTCTGTCTAATTCCTTTAGACCAAAATAAAGTTTTCTAAGTCTTTAATCATGGCATTACCTTATTATGAAAAATGCAATATTCCTTAATTGTATACCTTAATACAGTTCCAAAGCTGTGCCTTGGACTTGCTTGCTCACTGCAGACACTGCCAATCAGAACCACAAAAATGCCAAGCATTATAAAAGCACCTACACACCCTGCCAGGACATTAGCAAGCCAACTCAACTGGAGCCCCTGAAGGAGGGCTCTCCCAGTCTCCAGGGGAAGAACTGTAAGGCAAAGACAGCCCACCATTTCTTTTCTTACCTTGGCCCTCACCCTGTTTCTTCCTCATCCTAAACACTGCTTTCCTTTCATTCTGTAGCACTTTAGGGAACAATTCCATTAAATATAATAACAGTGTAGTAATACAAAGAACATCATTTTCTAGTGCTAATAACTTTCATTTTAAAACCACTTGTGTACTCCAAATTTTAGCAAGGCATCAATTTCTCATCAAGGCCAGCACACGCATCAAATTGGAAGCTTTAAAGTTCTGTTTCTTTTAGATTTGTAATCTACATACAGGGGAATTGAAATGCCATTTAAGTCATATTTGTTTTGATGCTCATGTTGCCAGCTTTATGGATGGAAATGCATCTTTCTGCATAAAACAGACATATGAAGCTTCAACAAAAGGAAGAAAAGTGATGGGAGAAAATCAAGACCACCTGCCAGAGGTCTCCATGATGAAATGTACATATCCTGTAACTTTTCCAGAATTTGAAATTCATGGAACTAACAGGGAGTCACAATTTTTAGACTGGTCATCAGGAGAGAAACAAAAGAAGGAATTTTTTCATGAGCACCAAGTTCAAATTTGTGTGAATGTTATTATTGCCCCTTAACCTGTCTGTTTTTCTGGGGCCACAGAAATGATGGCAAAGTTGAGAACAATGATTCACAATCCCTGGCTGCCCTATAGAATCAACTTAGGAGCTTTTAAAACATGTCAGTTCCCAGGCCCTGGTCCCCTTTCAGTCCAACTAATTTGAATTAGAACTGGATGATCAGTACCCAATTTCTTAAAGTCTCCTAGGATATTCTAACATGCAGTCAGCACCGAGAAGCACCGACACGCCGAACTCAACACAGGGAGGAAGTCAGCACATCAGCACTTCCCTGAGGTTGCAGAATCATTGGCAGGTGAAAACATGCTAAGACTCCTTCATCTGAAAAAGAAAGGTGTTAACCCCTAATGATCATAACAAACCTATTTTATTTAGGTTATTTCATTGGTTACTACAACCTCTACCACCCAGCTCCCTACCTCTGCTCTATGCTGTTCCCCAAATATTTGTGGGATACAAGTTTCCTTTAGACAGCAAGATGGTGGACACATGGACTATCCCCATGGCTACACAGCAGATACCCACTGGATTGCTCCTCTCATCTGGCTGATGAGAAAGACTCTGCAGAAAGCTGATCACTTAAAGAATGGCTGGGAACACACAAGTGTTCAACTTGGCTAAAGTGGGTTAATTTTGGAATAGGGCTGAATGTCCGGGGAAGAAAGCACTTCCCTAAGGATGGAGCCGCTAGAGGCCGCTATGAGCCAGATTCTAGCTCAGTCGTGTTCTGAAGTGAAATCACATCAAAGGGAAGAGGAAGGCTGCTGAGTAGCACTGGGAGTCATGGCAACACCATGGCTCCTATTTTTAAACTTGTTGGCGAGTGAGCACACAAAGTGCGTGCGGATGCGTGTGGGGGAGGGGATTCTCCTATCTCTGAAGATTATTCTTTCACAAAGTTTTGAGTTTTTAGGTGGCTAATAATCTGAGGAGACCAAAGATTTAAACTAGAATCAGTGACCTGAAAATGGTTCTTTCCTCCCTAACTCCACTACCTTGGTCTTAATCAGAAAGAATCCTTTATGGCTATGTGTCAGCAATACCAGGAAATTCTTGATAGTTTTTGCCAACATATTCTGAAATTCTGATCTTTATTCCATAAGCTTATTCGGCCAGCTGCTTAAGCAATCCACTTGTGTTTCCAGACAAGTAAGTCCAAACCTGCAAATTAAAGGAATCTTTCTGCAGATGCCCTGCTTCTTGTGAGGCCAATGTAACAGGTTCTGTATATTACCTGTATCCCCAGCATTCCACAAAGGGCTCAGTATATAATAGGGAGTCCAAACACCTACTGAATGTGTCACCAAGTGAACTGAGACTGAAAATAATTTTGTGAGATACAGAAAAGTGGCCCCTACATGTCAAATTTTTTCATTCCCAGCAGAATTCTATTTTTTTTTTCCCCGAACTCTGACTGAGTATAGTCCTTAAACAAATCCAAACTTATTTAACCTGTCAAAAATGAATAGTGGCCCTGGGGGACATTTGTAAATCATGACAGAGGCCAAAGTCTTGCTGTGTTTGGTCATAACCCTGGCAGTGTTTTCAATGTACCTGTAGCCTTACCACATGTGGGCAGATTTTAGAAAGTCTGTGTTCATTTCAGTCCCCCAACTCCCCAGTTCACAGGTACACAATGATTACATATGCTTTTCCACAGTAGAATAAAAGATTTGGGAACATACAGGAATAAGATAAGAAAAATAATCCTCCTCAATGGGGAAAGGAAGACATCAGCAACATCCTAGCCAGGCACAGTGGTGGCAGAGAGTAAAATCAACAGGCTCAGCATGAACATCCTCATTGTGTGATGAAAACATGTCTAGGGCTGATTCTGGGTTGATCTGGTCTGGTCTTCAGGACAAGAATTCAGCTGAGAATCCAAGAAAGGAAACTCTTTCTTACAAAACCAGGCTGTCCTATGAGCTAATGATGTGTTCGTGGATGTCGGAGTCATGCCAACTGATTCAACCTCTTCAGTAAAGGATGGGCAGCTTAGGGCAAAGTATAACTAGAAGTTATAAAGATCTGAGCTTGGAACCCAACTTTATCTGCAGTTCTAGTAGGCAAGTGACTAAATCTTTCCAGATCTCAGTTTCTTTATCTGAAAAATGGAGGCAATAATGCTTCTGTACAGTGCTTTTACAATTATATAAATGCTATATATAAATGCTATATAAAGCACTTGGCGCCTAGTTTTCACTTAATAACACTTTTTTAAAGTAAATTTTCTAAATTGATGAAGCTTAGTATTTTTAAGTACCAAACATTTTTTATATTATAGGGGAAATTTTAATGGAAAATTTCATAAAGGTATTACAGAGCTCTCTTGACTTCTTAAACTAAGGATAATCAATATAATTTGCACTCTTATTGATGACTTAATAATGACCATTCTATTTTGCCATGCAGGGATCCTCTAAGGAGATAAATACTTTCTGGGGAGCATAAGACAGTTTTCCTCAAATGGCCATTGACCACTGTGCTTTTCAAGATCTTCTACTGATTTTTCTGATGTCCTTAGCCCCTTTCCATTTGATTGTCATTTATGAATGCTTCCAGCTTGCCTTCCTGATCCCTGTCATCATGTTGGTTATGTCTAATCTGTTGTTTTCTGGGGGAAAAACAAGAAATATCTCAGAAACCTTTTGTTGTCTACCAAAAATATAGCCTTGATGCTCTCTCTCTTTGAGTTAACTGAACTTTGATTTTTAACAGGGAATATTACTGCCCAGGTTAAAAACTAAACTGCACTTCCAAGTTCCCCTTGTTGCTAGCTATACCATGATACTGTACTAGTGGACTATAAGCAATGGTGGCTCTTGGAAATCTTGAAAGGGAATAACCTGCCTCTCCCCTTTTTAATGCTCAGGTACTTCCTGAAACTGGAGTTTCAGTAGCCATCTTGGGCACAGGGAAGAAGGCCACAACCAGTTGAAAGCTGGGTCCCAGTGATCAAGTAGGTACCACACCAGTTGTCAATGTGCATATGTAAACTGAGTTACTGACACTCTACACCATGTAACATAACCCAACTGTCCCACAAGCCTCCTAGAAATATGTATAAGATTATAATAAATGAGCTCTGAGTTTAAATTAACAACATTCATGTTAGGGCAAGAATTTCAGGTTAATGATTTCAGCGCAGACCCCTTTTATGACTTCTTCATGGTTTTTGGCTATGTTCTAGATAAATTAGGTTATTGAGTGTGTGAACTGTTCTCCTCAGGTAAAAGAGCTAAGTCTATGTGTGAAAACACAAGCTAGACATGGTAACGAGAGTGTGGGCAGTGACCCTGGGTAGCCAGTGGGACCACTCAGTACTTTAAGTCACAATCTATAATACACATGCACTCAAAACTTTTTTTCTATGTAGACAACAATAAGGGAGATTTGATTCATTATTAAAATCTATGTAACAATTCACTACATTATAATAGACTTCTATTTTGCTGTTTTGACTGAACAAAAGTTTCTGGCAGATATTTGTTCAAGCAAGGGGGGAAAAAAAGAAAATGTGGGTGGGAGTGTCTGAAAAATGCCACTGGGAATATGGAAAGGAAGCGAGTTACCTGAATTTTCTCTCTGTTGATGGCCCTGGCTCATTCATTCAGTGACTAAAAAGACTCCCCAGGTTTGTTGTAATGATTTAGTGAGATAATACACATGGAGATTATCTTTCTGAAAATGCTCACATCTATTATCATCATTATTAGCCATGATAATGAGCAGCTTAAAGTTTTTGACCTTCAGGAATCATCCAACACTGAAAGTACGTTGATACACAACCTCACCTGGGTACCACGGTAAATTCTTTCAGGGAATTGTGAAAGGGACCTCTTAGAATGAGCACGATACTGTTACAGAGTGGTTTCCAGGGCTGTTTCAATTGCTTTGTCAAGGAAGAACTTTCCTTTAGAAAAAGAAGACAGCTATGACTTCTCAAAAATATGTAGAGCCACTTGACTACTAAGCCTTACCTTTTCTGACCAAATAATAAATGGGCTAGGGCTATTCAGCAACCATCCTTACAGCCACGAAGACTTTAAAATGGAATTAGACCAGAAGGAAATACCTTGTTGGTAGTCATCAAAGCTAATTCCAGAAAATCCCTTTTAAAAGGTTCCTCCCAGCTTACATCCCACCCTCAATCCTTCTCAGATAATCACCAGTTTTAGCCACAGAAAGAATTGGGGAAATGTAACATAGAAACAGTTTTATTCAGTTATCTTAATAATCTTCCACTTCATTTGACATATGTAAGTGTGCACACGTAGGTGCTGTCTGAATGTGTAATAATACATGCACAAATGGACCTGGGTGTGGCCACCCAGGAATTGCACATATGGCTACTCATGACACAGAAAACCAAAGCCAGGAAAGGCTTCAAAGTCCTGAAATAAAAGCTGGCTAAAAAGCCGAGAGGGGCAGCAAAAGATCAATGAGCAGAACACCCTCTAGAGAAAAAGATGGAAAAGAAGAAAGAAAGAAAGGGGGTGGGGTGTGAAGCAGTAATGAATGAGGAAAAGAAAAAGCCTGCGCAGCGAGGGAGGCAGTAGGCAGCCCCCGGCCGGCTGCTGCTGCTGGAAGCTGGACAAGAGGGAACAGATTTCAGCAGCAGGGAGCTCTAATCTGTCAGCAGCAGCTCCTTCATGTGTGATCAGCCAGCCCAGTTTGGAGACGGGTGCCAGTCTGGGCCAGCTAACCGCTCCAGACCCTCCCGGAAAAGGATGCGCCACCAGTAAAGCCCTAAAAGCTGAAGGAAGTCTTCTCTGGCTCTCACTCCTCCCCTGGCTCTATCTGCAGTACTGCTTCAGATACCTTAGCAGTCTCTCTCTGTTCCCCTTCTTCCAAATCCTTCCTGGCCACATTAGGACCTGGAGAATGTTTTCTAGGACATGGGCACTCCTGATAGGAGGGGAAGCAAAGAGAAAGTCTCAAACCACTACTTAAGATGCTCAAGTGTCAGATAGATGCAAGAGCCACACAACCACATCAGCCCTCAGGAAGCCCATGTTTGCTAAACTAACCTAGGCAAGCTGCAGCCCAGCTTTCATTCAGTCTTCCAACCCAAGTCTGTAACCATAAATGACAGCATTCTTGCTTTCTGGCAACTCAACCCCGTCCTTACCCAGCCATCTCTATCCTCTGGTGGGAAGAGAGAGCAGATGGAGAAATGACTCCCACACAATTCCTAAATAATACCAGCTTCAATTCCCATTAACTGTGAATTTGTACCCTTGTCAGGGTAAGAACTAAGGGAGCAATGGGGACATTGCCAGGCCAGGGCAGAGGTTAACAGCAAAGCCCTGGCTACCTGCCAGCCCTTCTGAGAACATGGTCAAGCAGTTAAGACGCAGCACGCTCTCATGTCAAGCTCTGCTCCTAACATCAGGATACTGGGGTACCTGCCTGCCTGTCTGTAATGGATGAGTGCCCCTTGAGATTGTGTCTCATATTTGTAAGATCCATCATTCTACCATCTATTCACTAAGACACATTTTGAAAGGGTTGGATTAGGTGAGGACTAAGGGCTCTTCCTATTCTTATGCTCTGATGCTAAGGGGGTGCTGAGCTCTCTTCAAAGCTTCACTCAGGTGCTACATAGCGAGGGGCTGCGTTTCAGATCCCCGAAGCAGATGACGTCCAGCTCCAGCCAACATGCAAGCTGAGCTCAGGGGTGGCGGGTCTGGATCTCTGGTTCCTTAAAAATCTATAAAGTGGGTATAAATGATTCCTGTCTTTTCATTCATGTTTTTATCCAGTAAATGTTTATCAAGTGTTTACTCACATTGTTCTGGGAACACAGAGTTAAAATAAAAACCCCTGTTCACATGGAGCTTGAATTCCACTGGAAGGGAAAAGACAACAAAATATTCATAAATAAAAAACAAATACAGTATGTCAGGCAAGTGTCACAGATCAAAACATAGAAGGAGAGGGGATAAGGAGTACTTGGGAGGGTGGAAAGCACAAGGGTCCTTTGAAAACAATGAGGTGATAAGGGATGTCTCCCGGGACATTTGCATCAGGACTTTTGGTAGGATCAAATTAGGTAACTGCACAATACTGGGTATGGAAAAAGTCCTCGAAAAGGCAACTAATACTGGAGTTAATAGCTTTTATAGCCTGGCTGCAAACGTGGTAGATTCCAATTATACCCGATTGCTGACTCCTGTCTTAACCCACACCACTGCCACCAACTACATCCTTTCTGCGGCAGAATCCCTTCCTTGGCATGAGGCCTGTCTGCTTTCTCCACTGAGAGCCACTGCCCTTTACTGGGTCGCTTCTTTCCTCTTGAAGACCATCATCTTCCTTCCTGGGGATGAAGCACCCTTGCATCTCCTCTCCCACATTCTCCAGACCCCACTGCCCTCAGGGAGCTGTAGCCCTTCCCCACTCACTCTCCTTCTTTACTCGGCCCTCTCAGCCAATCATAAGTCACTTTTTAAAGGAGGAGGAAGGGGGAAAGGAAGACAAAAAAAGGTGGAAAAAGAGGAGTAGGGAAAAAGACAGGAGAAAGAAACATTACCTATGCCCCCGGGGGAGTTTGAAATCTTACAAGTCAGCCATGGAACTGAATGGGGACCAGGGAAAAATCATGTGGGGGTCTCCAAGTTAAACATGACTGCATGCTTTTCAGAGGTCTGAATTTAGGGGGAAAGCCCTTACTAAAACGACCATTGATGTATCTGATATGTGGAATGTGAAAGAATAGAGGAAACAGGACCGTTTCAATGAACCTTATATTCAATCACTTTTCCACAGAGTCTTCTTTGATGTGCCTGAATATTAAGCACTGAATGTGTCTTTTAGGATAGTTATTTGATTCTCAGTCATTTCCCCCGATTTATGTGTCCTTCTATACCACTGAACAGATGAAGTCTCGCTCTCCTTGTAGACACAGGTGTATCTTGATTTATGAATTATTTTGTTTGAAAATGTAGTTTTCTTTAGATTGCAGTGCTTTTCTTTCTGGAGGTAAAGGGCCATATGTCAACAATTCCACTTGTAACTGTGTATTCATGTAACCTTTTAACTGGTTCATATGTAAATTAGATTAAGCTACTTGAACCTATCACACATATTTCCCTTATCATAAATCTGCCTATGTTTGGCACTCAGTAAACGTTCAATAACAAATGAGAGATGGGTAATGACCAAGCAGTTCTTGCTCATAGTGTCTAAACACTAATTGACTCAATTCTTCATGTATTTGTTAACCTTTCAGCACTTTCTAGGCCCAGAGAGTCAAGTGGGCATCCCATGGGAACAATCTGGCTAATACAGTAGTTCTGAGGATGGGGAATCTGCCTCAAGACTGCAGGCAGTTCATGCTCAACCCAGCTGTTAATAAGAACCCAACAAAGCACCTTTCTTCAAAACTACTGCTCCCTATGCCTCCATGGCTAGGCCAGGAGGAGGAGGAGGATTCCAGCCTTCTGAGGCAGCAACTTTCTCAGGGTAGAAAGGATGGGGGGTGCGGTGTGAAACAAATGTTGAGTAGGAAAACTGAGGACACTGGGGAAAAATAATTAGGCAAGATTCGCAAGAGGGTGTCTATATTAAGACCCATCTATCTCAAATAGCATCTGCTCTTTCTACAAGTTCCATAAGTAGCTCTGTAGAAGCATTGGGTTCTCAGGACAGAGAAAGAGCCCAGAAGCATGTGGCAGGTGTGCCATCATCCCAGTGACAGAAACGAACTATCTGAGTATTAGAGAGCACATTGAGAAGGAAAATAACCATTAACTGCTCCCTGGGGAGGTGATAAGGGAAAAATATAGACATGTGCCTACTAATAGCCAACAATTCCTCCCTGGCCCGGGGGCATAAAGATGGATTTGGACCACTGACCTAATCACTTTCTAAACATTTTCAGATCATCCAGTACCAAAAGGTTTTCAGGCTTCTCTCAGAACAAGAGAACAGAATATCATGGCATCAGAAATTCTTAGAGAATACAGGGCATGAGAAATTCTCCAGCTCTTTCAGTGAAATACAGTTCCCAGTTGGAACGAATCTCTCTCAGCATGTCTTGCGCTATGGTAAGGCATGGTACTGTATTTACTAATAAGGCATAAATGAATGTGACGAAGCTCCAACAGAAAATTAGTTCTTATTAATGCACAAAGCAGAGTTGTCAGATTTAGCAAATAAAAAGACAGGAGCCCTGTTAAATTTGAATTTTAGATAAATAGCAAATTTTTTTTGTGTATAAGCATGTCCCATGCAAAATTTGGGAAGGACTTCTATTTAAAAACATAGTCATTGCTTATCTGAAATTCAAATTTAACTGAGTTGTATTTTTCTCACAACTCTGGTTAAAAGAACTCCAGCCAACCCAGATCCTATCTGGAAACAATTTCCAAGTCACCAGCTGGCCAGTGAGTTAAAGAGTTAATCCTTTAACTCAAGGAGTTAAGAAGGTATCAGTAAAGAATCTGTATTAATACCTGATTAGCAACGTCTGTTCAATAGTGATCTGAAATTGTGCATTTTATGGATATTCTCTGAGAATATTTCCATGATGTCATTCGAAAATTCTCTTTTGGTAACTACTAAGTGAACTGCTTCCAATATATGCCTGTCTTTGGGATTTGGGTGTACCATATAATCTCTTGAACTGTTCCTGAAATCTAGACTTAAGAATTTCCTGCACTTAGGAAGAAAGACCTCATGTGGTCGGGTGTAAATGGGAGTGTTAGGTCCCCTTATTGCCTCAGCAAGGACACAGTCCAGTAATGCTACTGAGATTTCAGGTGAGAGAAGACCCTTTCCTAACTCTACCTACCTAGTGTCCTAGGGCTGGGTGGTTCCTAAAAATCTGTGGGGGAGCCTTTCTTTCTGGGCTGTTACTGGAGAGAGAAACAGCCAGGAGCAGCTGGCCCAAAGAAACGTCTTCCTCATAAAACAACCAACCATTTGCAGCAATTTTATTTGCAAAGATTTCCTGCTGCGACTAAATGGTGTGGCCGCTTGGTTTGTTATTTAAAAGAGTGACCCTAGTGAGTCCAGAGCTCTGAAGAAGGAAGAGTCTGATTTCAGACCAGCATTAGTAGGAGGAGCTGGCACAGAGAGTGCCTAATTGAATCCCAGGGATGTCTTTGAGAATGCAGTGCCTGGTGATAACACCTCGGGCTTGGGGATACCTCTTTATAATCCCCATGAGTCAACCCAAAGCCTTTCTGGGCCTCATAGAATAGTGTGATAAAAAATCCCCAAGAGGAGGCTAGGGATTAGAGTCACGGACCAGAAGGAACTGCATCTGGGAAGAGGGAAAGGAAAAGACAATGGAGACAGGTGAGGGATAAGTTGTCCAGCAGGCATGTAGACACAGAACCCAAGGAGAGGCAGGGAACCAAGCAGGAGAGGACATTCATTTCCTACTGGAGAAGGAGGGAGGAAAGCCAGACACTTGGGAGGTCAAGTGAAGCAGTAAAAAGAAGAGAGCTCTTCCGGAAGAGCTCTATACTGATGTCTGATGTGCTGATGAATTATCTGCCCTGTAGAATGTTTTTGTTTTTGTTTTTTGTTTGTTTGCTTTTTCCCTTTGGGGATGGCTACACTTAAGAAAATGGAATTGGACGGATGTGGTGGTCTCAACAGTAACTTCTGAGGAAAGTATCTAGAGGGTCCAGGAGGGCTACCTCCCTGAGAGACCACATGGGAGCCTCTCAGGACTCAGAGAGATGGTAGCAAAGGGTAAATCCACTGTGGTTGCAGAGATATGTGGCTAGAGATCAAGTTTCAGAGGGAACATTAAGCCCTAATGTAAAATAAGCCAAGCAGGAAATAATAGTACCTGCAGATTGCAGCTCACTTGCAAGAAATTTTAAGATAAAAGCAGGCAATCCTGGAGCATTCCTTCATTCTTAGTTTCTTTCTCTGTGTGAGTGTACCAGGTATCGAACAAAGGGGTGCTTAACCACTGAGCTACATTCCCAGCCCCCTTCCTTTTTTAATTTTTAATTTTCGGACAGCATCTCCCTAAGTAGCTTCAGGCCTCACTAATTTGCTGAAACTGGTTTTGAATTTGAGATCCTTCTGCCTCAGCATCCCAAGTTGCTGGGATTATGGTCTTGTGGCACCATGCCCAGCTTTGGTTTTAATTAGTAAATATTTGGGAAAATAAGCTGGGTCAAATTTCAATTTAACACTAAAAACAGTGGGAGAAAGTCTGCATTTACAGAACTGAATCAGCAATCAGTTTTTTTTTTTTTTTTTTTTTTTTTTTTTTTTTTTTGCGGTACTGGGGATCGAACTCAGGGCCTTGTGCTTGCCTTGCAAGCACTCTACCAGCTGAGCTATCTCCCCAGCCCTGCAATCAGTTTTTAAAGGTTTTTTTTTTTTTTTTTTTTTTTTTTTTTTTTTTTTTTTTTTTTTTTTTTTTTTCGGTGGTGGTGCTAAGTATTGAACCCAGGGGAGTTCAACCACCGAGCTACAGATATAGCCCCTTTATTTTATTTTATTTTATTTAATTGTTTTTTGGAAACAGGGTCTTGCTAAGTTGCTGAGCCTGGTCTCAAACTTATGATCCTCCTGTCTCACTCTCTTGGATTTCAACCCCCTGAGCAGGGTTTAAGGGGAATTTTAACCCCCTTTGGCAGAGCAGGTGTGCACCAAGTCTCAGGGGCCATCATCAATCACCTTCCTGTGCACACAGTGCTCTGGGAATGAGGACAGAAAAACAACAGAAAGGCCACAGCTCTCATAGAACTTGCAGGGAAGAGAGACAAAGCATGTAATTATCATAGTTTGAAGAGTGTCTTTACGGGAAAAGTTCAAGATGCAGTAAGAGCATTGTTGTGGTTTGGATATGAGGTGTTTCCCCAAACTCCTGTTAATGCAGGGATATTCAGATGTGCAATGATTCAGTTATGAGAGCCTTAACCTAATCGACCTATCCTAGTTTGAATGGACTTTCTGGGTAATAACTATAGGCAGGAGAGGCATGCCTGAAGGAGGTAGGTCTTGGGGGTGTGCCTTGAAAGAGTGCAGCTTCTCTATAGCACCTTCCCTCCCCTTTCTCTCTTCCTCTTGACCTGGCCATGAGCTGCGTAGCTGTCCTCTGTTTGGGTATTCTCCCATGATACTCTGCCTCACCTTGGGCCCAAGGAGACACTTAAGGACTGAGATCTCTGAATTGGTGAGCCCCAAATAAGCTTTTTCCCCTCTAGGTTGTTCTTGTCAGGTATTTTGGTCACAATGATGAAAAGCTAACAAAGGCAGGCACAGAGCAGGGTGATGTTAGTCCAAGGCACAGGAAGAACTTCCCAGTGGAAGCCAGAGGAGTATAGCATAGGCAGGTAAAGGGCCATCTGTAAGTGTCCATGGGTGGGATAGGGCACTCTGGAGAGTAAGTTCAAGATGGAGAGAAGAGAGAGCTGAACGTGAAAGAGAACATAGTATCTTCAAAAGATAGAGGAAACCCAGTTTTGTAGGAAGGTGGGATGATGTCTAAGGGAGAAAATGGCATGACACAATTTTGGAAAGAGAGGCAGGGACCATGCTGTGGGAGACTTTATAAACCATATGAAGGAGACTGTCCTTTATTATAAAGCAATGAAAATTAACTGAAAGGTATTAAGCAGGCAAGTGATGAAATCACATTTTCATTCTAGATCACTCAGGCTACAATGTAGATTTAAAATAAGCAGAACTGGTTGCAGGAAGATCATTTAAGAGGCCCTGTAGCAACACAGAAAGAAAAAGATGAACTAGAAGGTGGTTGGGAAAATGAAAACAAGCAAAGCATTCCAGACATGTTGGGAAGCTAAAACCTACAGAAAATGGCAGATTTGGCTATGAGATGTCAGGGATACAGAATCAAGACATCTTGGAAAATTTGATTTTAGGCAACTTGCTCATAGGGATGCATTATTTGCAGTCATTATGGATTTGGCTAGGAGAGGATGGGAAGGTACATACGGGAGAAGAGACAGGCATTTCATGTTGGACATGGTATGTTCGAAGGGCCTGTAGCCTCAAAAGGAATTTCTTTGATTCTAGTTAAAACTACAAACCTGGGGCTCCAGAAAGAGGGTCTGAACAGAGACATCACCTTGGAGTGACATTATTTGTATCCCTGGCAATGAATGATAAAAGAGGAGGGTCTAGAAGACAACCCAGAAGAACACCCAAATTTGAGGAATGCCAAAAGAAAGAGGAGAGTGTTAAGAAGCCTAGATGGAATGGCCAGGGAGGAAAAAGAGAATCAAGACAGTTGTACCAAACAAGGGGTGATATTCACAGGTTGTGGAGAGAGTAGAAAGCTCAAGGTGGGAGGATGTTAGGATTCGGTCAGAGACACAGCCACATTTAAGTTGCTTTTAGTTTCAATCTGAAATTAAGAGCCTCATTTAGAGACCTCAGTTCCATTCTCTTCTAGAAGTTAAACAGTATAAAGAGACACCCATCCAAACCTCCACCAAACATAGTTTACCTTTCTCAGAATTAACTTCCCCTTACATTATCCCACTATTTCATTCCTTAAGCTGGATGGTGGGTATTTAAGTTTGCATTAAGTTTTTCTGGACACTTTTCTGTATATTTGATATAGTACAATAAAAATAAAATGAATGTGCAAAACATATGTTGAGTAAAATGAAGTGCAGTATTGAACAGCAGGCATAGTTATATTTCTACTTATGTAAAATTATAGGCTTATGTCCATATAGCTATATATGCACAAATATGGCTAGAAGGATACTCACTAGTTATTTCAACAATAATTATCTTAGGTTAGTTAGATTTAAGGTTATTCTTATATTCTTTTCTGAGTTCTCTTTTGTCTGAAACTTAATATGCATTCATAGAAATTGTATACAAACAATGAACCACGAAAGCATAGCATAGGATCTTCTACCTCATGCAGTCAATAGCTGCCTCAAGGAGGCAATGCTAGAGTCATTGCTGGGCTGTATGAGGTGAGGTCAGGTGAGCGGTGCTCCACCAATATGCTGGTCTTGCTAAACAAACCAGACTAAGAGGAACCATGCATGTTGCTTCCACGGCAGCCTTCTTACTCTTAAAGACTGCAGAGAAGCAAAGGAGATAAAAAACCAAGTCTATTTTTTTAAGAGAAAAGCACTCTTCAGGAGCTAACAGATGCTTGTAATGTATTCTCATCACCTCCCAAGGCAGATCATTCCAAGGTAAGTAGCCTTGTACTCCCTTGGTTCTATGTCTACTGCATTCTCCTAGTGATCAAGGACTTAGGGATCAGAGAAG
Source organism: Sciurus vulgaris (assembly GCF_902686455.1). Lineage (NCBI taxonomy): Eukaryota > Metazoa > Chordata > Mammalia > Rodentia > Sciuridae > Sciurus > Sciurus vulgaris. The sequence continues at coordinate 82,633,083 of NC_136465.1, forward strand.
TCTGGGTTCAATGTCACACTGAACCACTCACTCGCAGTGTGACGGTGGACAATTCATGCCCATAAGCCTATTCTCTTACATTATACAAAGGAACAATATTTAAAACACAACTAACAGAGTTGTTTTGAGGATTAACTGAAGTCAAACATGCAAAACACCTAAGGGTAACATCTAGACACAGTAAATGCTCAGTAAGTGGTAGTCGGTTTATATTAGGACAAGGACATGGTGCAGCAAGGTTTGGATCTGAAACGCTCCCTCCTTGGTGACCAATCACTATCCAAGAGGCCATTTTCCACCTGCTGCCATGCTGAGTGGCTCTTCCCACAGGTTCTGAACCTCTAACCCCAGTCTCTGAAGATCTCCTTGGTCTCTACCCGCTAGGTGCCCCTTACTTCTCACTCACCTGTTTAACATATTCGACTGATAGATTCTCTTCTCGTGGGTGTTGTAGCAACTGCTCTTGGGTTCGGGAATGAAGCTGTGTTCAGACAGCATGTCAGAAGCAGCAGTGGTGATGATAGCAATTCCATCTCTCACTCTGGCAGGGAGGCCGTAGTCCCACTCATCATATGATACGGAAATGAGCCCAGTGGGAAACTCCGAGGGCACCGTGTCTGTATCCCCTGCCACCAGACTAGGCACGATCCATGTGTAGCCATAGCCAGTCAGCCCTACTGAGTTGGCCACTTCAAAGATATAGGTGGCTTCCTCCTTAGTACAATACAGAAGAATGATGGGGCTTTGAAGTTTCTTGAGCTGATTCTGGATCTTAGAATCTCCATCGTCCAGGGACATGTCCAGTAAGAGGACCTCCTCTAGCTCCCAGCCCACAAAGCTGTTCTCAATGGTGCTGCGGATCTTGTTTACAAAGTCCTGGTAGCCAGGGAAGTAGGTGGTGACAATAGAAAAGATGTACCAGTCATATTCTTCCATGATGTTGAGCATTACAGAGGCTTGCTGTTCAATGGAAGGGCCAAACTGGAAGAACATGGAGGATTCATCCTAGAATAGCAAAGGCATAAAAAAGAGAGGGGCAAATTTGAATCACCAACATTTATAACTTTTTATAAGTATTTCTTAGAATTTAGAGAAAATCTACATAGACTTATACTCTTCTTGTCTTCTTGTCTGAAACCTTGGGGCCAGAGACTAAGACAAGTCCTCAAAAAAAAAAAAAAAAAAAAAAAAAAGGGTAAATATTTCTATAGCAAAACAGGTAGAGTCCCAAAAAGTGAAGTTAAGGTTCTATGTGACCTGATTCCACTTCAGATCAGATTGTGCTAGCAGGTGAATTATAAACACACACACACACACACACACACATACACACACACACACTCCCTCTCTCTTTCCATTTTTCAAGGATTTAAAATTTTTCAATTGCAGATATGTATAATTCAGTAACAGTATATAACCTAAAATGCTATCAATCTGCCCTTAGACCTGTCTACAGAGGGGGCACAGGCGCACTGACCCAGAAGGTGGATGATGCTCAGGTATGGATACTGGGAAGAAGAATGCATAAATAATATAACACCTTCTTTAAGAGCCACTCTTTACTAATGAGATCTAACTTTTGCTCTGATAATACAATTTGCAGGTTAGAGTAAGGCTCAAACAGTGCATCTAAGCTACATATTCGATTTACTGGATTCAAGCTCATGTATGATTAGGCTTTATTCTAGAGCGACACAGAGAAAATTATTCTTTCTTGTACCCACATAATGCCACAGGTCCTGAACTGACTGTGTACCACACAGACACCTTTCTGCCACTGCTGAGCACTTCTGATTTTTCCTTCTTTTCAAAAGAGAAGCCATTTTAAATTTCTCCCATTTTAAGCTGCATTTCACCTGCTGTTCTAAGATGCCAAGCCCTGTATTTTATCTCTACCTCATAGTGACAAGAATATGAAACCACAAAATGAGGATCCTCGCAGCCTGTCCCATGCTCTCGGTTCCAGGTCCCCCGAATTTCCTCCTGGGTAATGGTATCTCTTTTCTTGGTCTGTGCCCCTGTCTTGTATCAGACAGTTCATCTCCATTTCATAACAATCCAGGCTAACAAAACTGTCTCTCTCTCCAAGGGGCGATTCCTCTTTATTCCCCAACTAGTGTTTTGAAGTACAATTACAAGACACGAAGAAACTGGGCCTTTAAACAAAATTATAGAGTGAGTCCTTAGTTCAGGAACATATTGTTGTACAGTGGAGCAATTGCCGAGTATTTCTTGGGCACCCACTATTGAAAAAAATACAGGTTGGGAAATATCCAACTGGTGTCCAAAGACCCTGATTCGGCAATGAGAGTTGCCAGGCCCTCAGCTCTGCCAGAATCATTCTCTTCTCATGGTTTGAGCTTTTTACATTTCTCACAGGCTACCCAGAATGGAAGAGCTGATGCATAGTCATCTGGGGGGCAATTCTTCCTGCTAAGTGTAGAATGGCACTAAGCTGGCTCCCTCCCTTGGACTTCACCATACATTTGTAGAGGAACTTAAAAGACAATGGAAGAGCTAGATTATGGAACCAACCTAAATGCCCTTCAATTGATGAATGGATAAAGAAACTCTGGTATATATACACAATGGAATATTACTCAGCCATAAAGAAGAACAAAACTAGGATATTTGCTGGTAAATGGGTGGAGTTGGAGAATATCATGCTAAGTAAAATAAGCCAAGACCAAAAAACCAAAGGCCGAATGTTTTCTCTGATAAATGAATGATGATACAAAACAAGGGCGGGTTGGCGGGGGTGAGGGGCAAGAGAAGAGGAACTTTGAATGGTGCAGAGGAAAATGGCGCAGAAGCGGGTGGAGGAAGGAAAGATAGTAGACTGAGACAGACATTATTACCCTATGTACATGTATGATTACATGAATGGTGTGACTCTACATTGTGTACAGCCATAGATGCAAAAAGTTGTACCCCATTTGTATACAATGAATCAAAATGTAGTCTGTAAAAATAAAAATTAAAAAAAAAAAAGACAATGGGATTCAGAGAAGCAAGAAAGGTAGATCACTAAGAATAGGTAGGTAAGGCAAAGTGAATTATTTCATAATGGAACAATTATGTCACATGTACCCAATCCAAATCCTTGGTCAGACCCTTCTTCTGGATTTCTACAACACAAGATCTATCTGTAGACAAAGTTGACCTCTCTTTAGGTTATAAGGCACAGTGGTGCTATGGACACTGATTTCATATACTGAAATCCTAACCCCTAAGGCAATGGTATTAGGAGTGGAATCCTCTGGAAGGTCATTAGGTCAAGAAGGTACAGCCTTCATGAATGAGAGTAGCACCCTTATAAAACAGAGACTGAGAGAGCTGTCTTAATGCTTGACCTTCCCATCTTGTGTGGCCAGACAGACAGAAGGTACCACCCATAAATCAGAGAGTACAATAGTGCCTCATTACACACCAAGTCTGCTGCCACTTTGATCTTCCCAGCTTCCAACACTACAATAACTAAATTTCTATTGTGTATAAACTACCCAATTTATTGTATTTTATTATAGCAGCCAAAAGAACTAAGACAAGTGGAAATCTAAAACGACAAAGCTTAATTATTCCAAGACTTGTCAGGGACCCATAGAGAATCACAAAAATAGGAAAGGAGGTCTAGTGACAGAATAGCACACCTAGAATAGCTAGCACTTTAAAGAAATAATTATTTTTCCTTGTTAAACTTCCAGATAAAAGGGAATTTGGGGGACTTCAGATGGGAACTACTATCCTGTGAATTTCCACAAGCCCAGTGGTTAACAGCAAAGTCAAAAAGCTTTCAAATATACTTTAAGATACACAAGGCTTGGGATGAAAGAGATCCCGATTGCAAACAAAGTACATCTGCCTCTTCTACAATAGATAACAGAATTTATCACGAGGAAGCTCTGGAATGCACACAAAGTTCTGTGTACAGAGAAACTGCAGAAATACATAGCAAGATTTAGCTTTGAGAGAAACCCATGGGGGTCTATAACAGATAATCTCATGTTAAGGAGATTGGATTTAAAGGAAATCAATCCATTAATACCAACCTGACCCTCCATACCCCTTTTGATCTTGTCTTAATACCCTCCCCTTCCATGGTTATAAATGAGCTTGTAAAGACACTGACAGCTACTATAAGAAGAAAGTCAATGAATGATGAGAGTAAGAGAAAATTAACAGGGGGCCATCAAATCCCCACCACATCCGCATCTCAACTTCTAATCTATTGTCCTCCACGACTTCATTCTGCTTTGGACTCCTCTGTCCCCATCTTTGCCCAGTTCAGCCATTTTATTTTGCCAGTCCTTCATTAACTAATGACACCTTCTATGACCATTTAATCTGGCACCAAAAGAGGTTTACTGAAGCCAAAGAAAAATCAAGAGACAGAGTTATAGCTTGGGCAAATATTTCCCGGTATAATGAGTAGACCAGTGTTATTAATTTAGTTGACACATCAATCGGGTGTACGGTGGTCAGGAATGGAACAGCTCTTTTTCAAAAACGCTTTGGGCTAACTATAAGTTGCAAATGGTGACAGGCTTTGCAAAATTATGGCCCAGTCACAAATCAAAGCGCAATCTTCATGTGTGCACAGAGTGGAAAGGACTGGTGGCCACACATCCATCTTTGCAGGCACCCAGCATGCACTGTGATCGCCCACAAGTGATCAAGGATGAAGGACAGACATATAATTCTATTTGCAGCTCACTATGCTTCCCCACTTACATTTTTATCTCCTAATGTCATTACAAAATGTTGACATGCAGGGATTCTTTGTGTGGCCTCCTCCTCTTAGTAGAGATTCCCAGTCAAATTTACTGCATGAATGTACTTCTTCAACTTGCCTTGAAAGCATCCCTAAATAAAAGGCTACCATAAATGAGATGAGCAATTAGCACAGGAAAGGTAGAATTGTACATTAGACCCCATCAGTCTACAACCTTTATGTTGTATTTTCATTACTTTGATGTTCATGGTGTCTATTTGCTAATAAGAAACAAAAAGAAGCACTTTTTTCATCCCATTATCTGCCTCAGAAAATAATTGCCTCAAGAATTATCAGTACATAGATTTTTTTTCTTCTACATTATCCAGATCCCCTACCGATCCACTTCTGAAATAAAGGATTAAGTACTGCAGCTACTGATCATGCCCCTGGCGTAGTCTTTAGCTCAGCCCCCACTTTGGGGATTGTCTGAAGAGAGTCATTTGCCCAAAGTCATGCTCCCTTCCTGGTGTAAACAGTGCTGACTGACCGGTGATCAAGGGGTACAAAGACCTGGTCTTTTTGCCCTAACTGGATAACTCTGAAGAGTCAGTCTATCTTAAGAATTAAGATTAACAGGGTTAGCTGGAGTTGCCATTAAAACTGTATCAATCTGTACTTCTTCCTCCACCCAGTCCTACCTCATCTCCCTTCCCTTCCTTTTCATGGCGTTGATCTCAAGAACTCTCCCTAATAAGCCCCCTGCACACTAACCTTACTCTCAGGGTCTGCTTCCCAGGGAACCTGACTCTACTCATTTTCCCTTTCCAACATGTAAAAGAGGTGGCTTAAAAGAGAACATTAGATGTATTTTCAAATACTAAAATGACTTAGACAAAAAATCTTTGCCCATCAGCTCCAGAGGAGAGAACTGGAACCAAGGAGTAAAGATATTAAAAGGCACAAATTGGCTCAATATATGAAATGCATGTGCAATAATTTTTTTTTTTTTTTTCTTTTAAGGCAGGGTCTTGCTATGTTGCTGAGGCTGAACTTGAATTTCTGGCTAATTAATTCTCCCACCTCAGTCTCCCAAGTAGCTGACACTATAGGCATATATCATTGTGCTTGGTTTGCACTTACAGCTTTTTAAAATGGAATGGGCCTCAAAAGGTGGCAAGCTCTTTGTCATTATGAGCATTCAAATGGAAGCAGGATTATTATCTGACAGAAACCTCAGGATTCTGGAAAATTCCATGCTCACCTTTAAGACCTGGTTCAAATGCCAGCTCTTTGATGTATGTCACTTTTTCTAAACCCCCTCCCCAGGTCCAGTTAGTTCTCCCTCCCTGTGCTTTTACGATATTTTGTACATGCCTCTGTCACAATGCTTAGCCCACAGTAACACACATGCTTGCCGGCTTCTACTAAAAATGTGTGTTTCTCAGGAGCAGCAGCTGTGCCTTATACATCTCTGGATCCCTAGGTGGTACATGAAAAAAAAAAAAAAAAAAAAAAAAAAAAAAGCACAGTCTGTTGTATTAATATTACAAAGAAGTTTCCTTCACTGGATGGGAAATTAATGAAATGAAATTGATGGTCTCATCCATTCCAAATTTCTATGCTAATAGTATGTGACCACCACGTGAATGGAAGGTCTACCTGAAAAGTTACATGTACATTGCACTTTTGTAAAATGTGAGGGGACCCATGCTATAGCTAGCCATGGTGGCAAAAAATGCTACAGCTCTGACTCTGCTTTTCAGCAAACTCCTTGAGCCATCTACATTCACCTCTTCCTGCCCCACTCCTCCTTCTCCTGTTCACTCTTAAACTGACTCCAAACAGTTGTTTTGCCCCACCACTCCACTGACCGTCCTTCTGTGGAAGGCAGTGGTGACCTTGATACCGCCAACTCCAATGTCAATGTGCAGTCATTCCTGTCTAGTAGAGAATTTGGCCTCTTTCACCCCATCACTGCAAGAGCCTGCTAAATGGCCTCCCTGCCTCTGGCCCAACCCCTCCAGTCTATGCTCAAAAGGAAGCAGAATGATCCTTTTAAAACTTATATCATAAGATGTTATTCTCTGCCCCAAACTGTCAATGGCTTCCCAATTGACTGAAAAAGAAACAGCCAATGTCCTTGATTCGAGGCCCCCATTCCCCTCAGAACCCCTGTCCTCATGCTCCTTCTTCCTCTCTGGACTAGGCACTCACCCTCACTGGAGCACATTTGCACATCCCTGCCTCATTCCTTGGCTCTAGTCACTCTGTCAGCCTGAAATGTTCCTCTCCAGCTGTTCAGGTATTCACAGGGTTAACACATGCACCTCTTTCAAGTCCGGGAAAATCTCTCATCTTCTCACAAAAGCCCTGTCAGTGCTCACCACCCAACTGAAGCCTGTTGTCCCTTGTCATGGGCACGCCTGCCTTCTATCTGGCTCCACTTTCTCTTTCTGCCATACTATTTACCGATATCTGACAGTCTACATGATGGCTTATTTGATATATCTATTACAAACTTTCTGCCTCTTCTAAACTAGAATGGGAACACCACAAGGCAGGGACATCATTGTTCATTTCTGTAGCACCTTACCTAGAATGGGGCCTGGCCCAGAGTGCATGCTCAGAAAATTATTGTTGAATTTAATGACTGGGGTAATTGATGTTGCAAGCAGGTAATTCTTAAATCTAGTTTATCTTTGCTGGCAATTGCAACTATACTTTTAAAATTCTTTCACATTATTAAAATCTTAGTACTTTATTATATCATACGGATCATAGTTCTATAAGAACATTTGTGTAGTTTCAGATTAAAATAAGTCTGATTTTCCTTTGCTGTTATATGAATAAACAAAATCCTTCTCTATTCCTAATTCACTTCTTGAGGGAAACCTGTCTCATAAAAGCCTAGAACTGCTAGGCTTTCACTAAAAATTTTCTCCAACACCAGATTTAGAAAGCAAGTGTAGAAACCACGGAGTAAGATGCCAGGGTTACCCTGGCTGCCCTGAGAGAAATCCTGGGTGTTCCTTCTTTACTTCTACATTTGGTACAAAGTAAAAACAATATAAGGGAGACAATATCTTTCTTCTTCCAAAATAAAGGGAAGAATTTTTCTCTACCCATCCAAACCTAAGAGATCAGTTCTTTCAATGACTAGACATCCTCGTACCACACCACCATTTTCTCAGATGACTAAGGCTGGAGTTAGCATTTAGGTGGGTCTGAATAGTGTCAGTTTTGTGAGCAATGCCTTGCAAAACAGGGATTTCTCCAGCCTCACCATTGATCAAAAATATCATGACTGAAACACATGATTCTCTTTTGGAGAATCCTGATCTTTCCTGTCCGTTAAATGCCAGACTCTTCTTTAAATCTTTGAATGCAAAAGAGAACACTGGGTGTTCAAAAGTCCATAAACATATATTCAAGCAGCTTGCACTAGTTTAAGAGTCACTCTGGATAACTAAACAACTCCCACAGAAGCTGGCATTTTTATTCTTATTTGTTCTTTCAGAAGATAATTTTGCTCTCTGCTCAAATTTTGTTCTATTCTCCTCCCTGACTGAGACTCCCTCTGGGATGTGCTTCAATACCCAAATTTAAGCCACAGCTAAGAAAAAAAGTAAAGGTATTCACTTTGAGACTATCTACAAGGTTCTTCATATTCTAAGTCTCAGAGACAATTTTATAGCAAGAAGAAAATTTATAAGCAACAGGAAGGGCAGTAAGAGAAGAATAAAAATGCAGATTCCCTCTCAGTAGAGTGCCCAACTGAATTATAGAATTATAGGGAGCAAAGGGCTGAAGAATACTAAGAGCACTTCTAGAATTTCTTTGTACTCCTCTTTAAGGTATCGGGGCTGCCAAAATCTTAACGAGGCTGTTTCATTTCATCTTAAATTAAAATTCCTTTCTATGGCCTGCTCCATTATGCAGATCAAAACAACTCTCAGATGGATTGACTTGTATTTTTATTAAGAGCTTCTTTTCTATAAAAGAGCAAGCTGACAAGTTCAGCAACAATCAAGTTCCATGACTGAATACATGCACTTTTAAATAAATGCAAGGGAATATAGTAGGGGAACAGGAAAAGTTTTTAACAAATGAAATGGACAGAGAAAAGTAGTCTAAATATTAAACTAATAGTATTATTTAGGTAGTAGAACTATCAATGATTGAACTAAATTTATTTAAACAAATCTATAAAATCAGATGTGTTCAACACCAATAGATCTAGGCGTTTATAGGATAAAAAGAAAGCCATTGTAAAACTAAACCTAATAACTAAGAGAAATTAGATCACTTCTTGTTAAGTATGAAATACTAACTCCCAAACTACTCTGTGCCATCAACAACTCTCATTTAACTTGAGCTGAAGGAAACAGTCTAGAGATGAATTGTGATTATTATTAAAGAGCAGGGTTTAAAAAAAATGATGGAACTTGACGTACCAGCATCATTTTTCGGAGTAAAGATGGTGACATTTGTCTCAACTAAATTAACATTCCCATCTCCTCATACACAATTGATTGGAACATCACTTTCCTATACCAAGGAGATTAGAGAAGAGGGGAGACTTGAGAGTCGAAGGGTAGAAGAGACATTTCATACTTGATTAAGCTGTGAGTGTTAGTATCTTATTTGTTGCCCAAAATAACAAAAGCACCGGTTCTAGATACAAGTGACTGTTTAGCCACATGGGTCTCTTCAAGGGATCCCTGGAAGACAAAGAACTCTTTGTCCTCTTGTCCCTGATGCAGAGAGAGAGGAAGCATTGCTGAATTTTGAATGTCAATCAGTCACGCTGGTTTAGGACAGATTAACAAGCCATTGCCTCCAATAGCTAAACCCAGAAAGAAGTTTTCTGAGATTTTTTTTTTCCACCAAACTTGCAGTATTCAGCCATCAGTTTTCCTAGGTCCTTATATAGGAAAACAAATTGCTAATTCCTCACACACAGAAAAGTACTGCTGCTCACAATCAAAGAGGCTTTGAATTTATTCACATCTCCCTAACTGATTTGGTCATCTGTCTAAAAAAGAAGCAAGCATTTTGAAGGGCTCCAGCAGTGAAAATAAAATTGCATACAGGAAGATTTAAAACCATATATCTGCAATGACTTGTCAGTGCCTATCTGTCTCAGCCTCAGTCAGTGGTAGGACCTTGACCTTTAGCCAACAGGCACTGGCTTCTCATCTTTCAACAAGGACTGGCCTAGTACTGCCCTCACCAGCACCTTCTTCTACAGCTAGTTGGGCTGCTGTAAGCCCAGTGCACAGCAAAGCAAGTGTAAGCATGTCTGGGCACAGTCACAATCACCTAGAGGAAGTGTTCCTTTCCGTGTGCCTTACGCATGCCCAATTCACTTGTGTCCTGATTTTAATTCCATTCTCCACCACATGAGGAACCCTACTCAGAACCTCGAACTACTTTGCATCTTTGCTGACAAACTGCCTGTACCCTTGAAGCTGGGCCTTGCTCCTTAGATCTACAGATGCCAGCTGATGTGTGACACCATCTCTCCTTTCCTGTTCTATACAGTCAGATGGTTGATGTATTACTTGTACCAACACATTGTATTGCTTTGTCCTCTTCTGTATGAAATCCCTGCCTACCCACATCAGTCTGAATCACACCAGAGGTTTATTTGATCTTATATAGGGTACTGAAAGCACGTTGACCTCACCTTGAGGCAAGGAATCCCATGGACCAGTTAGGTTCAGTCTTTCCCAGTTTTCCAATGCTTTCTAGGCCCACTGTTCAGATACTAGTTTGTCTGTCCTTCAATGGAATAAAAACGGTGTCCAGTATTTGATTAGCTGCATCCAAGTTTATTGGAGATTTTTTCAATTTGCTTTATACTTAAAATTGCCCTCAATTTTCCAGAATTACTCAACTCTTATTCTTTAGGGTTGCTGGTTATTAGCACTATAAATGAATCTTGAAGTGTTTGGATTAGCTACTCACTTACCCTTCATTGTCTTTCCCTCTAACTCTGGTGGAAATGGGCATATGAAGTATGGAGAGTACACTACACCTGCTAGAATGAAGGCAGTTCCTAACCTCATACAGGGAGAACCACACTAAAACCACACTTTAAGCCACAGAATCTTGTCCCCAGCCCTAGACAACAGCCTGTCCATTTCTCTGTCTGTAGAAAGAATAATTGATTTAGCACATATGGAATGCCATAGGACCAGTTTCCAACACATTGAGGATTATTCTCTCTGGCCCTTTGATTTACCAGTTGGAACCTTGCAGCCTCCCTGGAACTCAACTTGTCAGGACCGTGAGCAACTGTGCAACCCTGGCCAAGACTTTTTCCTTTTTTGCCTCCTTTTCCCACAGTCCTGTTTCCACAGATTGCAATTCCATTGGAACATCCTAACTGACCCCCACCCCTAACCAAATCAGTGTTTCCATTCTCCCCTTTAGGAGCCCAAGTACCTAAAATGCTGTAAATATCTCAACTTGATCCTGGAGAGTAGGCAAGTGGGAATGAGAGGCAGCAATTACTCTAGAAAAAGACAAAAGTTGACAAGATCTTTCCTAGAAATAAGAACTTGACAAGTAAAACTATGGTCCACTTCCTCGCCTTTGGAAATGTGTTTGTTTTCAAACCACACTCAGGGGTATTCAAGATGTCCACAGTTTGTACCATTTTACTGGAATTCTTTTCCTCTGACAGAAGTTGTAAGCAGAGAAAGAGGTCTTTGAAAGGGAATGCCAATTGCAATTTCAAACAGGAAGAAACTCGGGCTGCTGATTCTGCCCATCCTCATCAGACTCTGTAGTACAGGCAGCCACTGTTACAATCAGATACCAGCATTCATTAGATGCTGATCTGGGTTCCTCACAGAAAGACCCATAGATGAGTCTCATGTTCAGTCCCATTACCGCCAGCCCTGTCAGTTAAGTAACTCACCTGAAGCTATCAGGCACACATCAGCTGACTATGAATGCTGATCTGTGCTAGCAAAACAAAATAGGGGCATCCTTATGGCTCAGCAATGACATTTTGATGTTAATTTGATACTGCTGAAAGGCACCAATATGTTCATGTTTTAAAAGCACAGCTGAAACTCTCTGTTAAATAACACTAGCCCAAGATCTCAAAGAACACATGTCATCCAGAGTGGCCTGAGAAGTTACTAGGCCAATTAGGACAAGAACCACCATTAAAACAATTTAGAATGTGAAGTGGAACTAGATTATTTTTCAAGCCTTCAAAGAAAATCCCAGTTTTCTTCAGTTATGTAGTCCAATGAGTCTAGCAATCCATACTTTCAGAAATGCATCCCTGTGTCCACCCTGATTCCATCATGCTATAGACTAAGCCCAGTACCTCTTATGCTCTCTTTGGTGTAAGGTACAGAACAGGTCCTCCAAAAAACACTTTCAAACTTAAACAAACTGATATCAAGGTGGATGATAGTCTGTCATTACCTTGTGTGCAAAGATTATTATTAAATACATCCTCCGTCTTTTGTTCTGGGCCTAAACAACCCCTTTCTTTTTCATTTTTTAATACTTCTCATGACTTTTTCTTTTTATTCTAGGAATTGAACCCAGGACCTTGCATATCTAGGCAAGTGCTCAACCACTGAGCTACACTCTCAGCCCACCAACATTTATTGAGGTGCTTATAGAGTGACGGTGCTTTTCATATAATTCTTATGTCCAGGTGATGAAAGTCCTATTATTCTCTCCATTTTAAAAACAGAGGGGTTTTTTTATTTTTATTTTTGGTTTTGTTGTTTTGTGGTGCTAGGGATAAAATCCAGAACCCAGGGCCATGCATATGCTAAGCACAAGCCCAATCACTGAGTGACATCTCCAGCCTTCCATTTTATTAATAGAGAAAGTAAGCTTTTGAGAAGTTAAGTGACTTGCCCAAGGTCATTCCTCATGAAAGGACCTGAAGTTATTGGACTTTGGGTGCACTCACTCAGCCACTATACTACACATACTCAAGCTTCCTTTATTGGCCTCAAGAACTCCCAGTGGAACCATCTACATATCCTTGCTTAATTTTGAAGCACAGAGTGATCACCATTGTCCAGTAAAGGCCAACCCCTGTCTGCTGTAGTCCAGAGATTGTTTTCCGGAGCTCCTTGAGCTTCACTCCCAGGCATCCATGCACTGGCACACTGGCACTGCTAACTAGTGATGACCTTGCTACATGCTGTTTCCCTGTAGCATTCTCCTATTGGACATGCGTACAGTTAGTTCCTTATAGTCTCATTATCTGCTAATCAATCACATATTTAAAAATGCCTATTGGTGGTGTGGGAGATAGAAATGAAGTATAAGTCATTATCCTTATCCTCAGGTGAGCTAATAGGAAGATCAAAACATACAAAGTAATTGATGATGTTCCTAATTTAATGATAATGAGGTTTAAAATGTGTGTCATAAGAAGGATGAGAAAAGAGGACAGTATGCCTGGACAGCTGTAGTTTTAAAGCCTCTTTCTATTTACCCCGTTTGCCAGTTCTCCCATTAGTTCTGTGCAGTCAGCAAACTAATGCCAGACTGTGGCTGGAAACCTAAGTGACACTGCACCTTGAACTCAGCCTTAGATTTGTCCTCAGGAGGACGATGAACATGTGATATGCACTGTCTCAGGCAGCAAGGTAGGGGTTGATGGACATACCATACAGCATCCTATCCAAATCATAACCACAGTCTAAACGAATTATATATAAATCTTTTTCCTTGATCTATCCAGCCTTTCATTTTCATCTCAGAAGATTAGATCAGTATGACAGGACATGTCCTTTATGAAGTCAGGCTCCCCAGTTTAAAAACCTTTTTTTCTTCAATGATGGCAAATTGGTTTTGCTAAGATTTCTTTTCAGTATTCCTTCAGTATAAAGGAGAAGGATCATTTTGATTCTCTTCTCCTCTCAATATATGTGATTTCTTTACACTGGCACTTTTCCTCTAGCCCTCCAATAGTTTTCAATTAGACACACTGTCAGCAGATCAATCAATTCTTTAAGTGCTCCTTGCATAAAGATGACCTGGGTTGCAAATTTATATTCAAGAAACTTATAGAAGTAGCCCGATATCAAATTTTCCTTCTTCGGTTCAATTTATTAGTTCCTATGTTCTAATCACTTAAAAATACATAAACAACTACCTCAATGCTATTAATTCTCAAAACTGCCTCCATGTCTATGATGTAAATATGATGATTTTTTATTATTTTCTTACTAATCAAGTGTATGTTTTAAGAGCTACTTTCCTTCTTGTCCTCATGAAATTAAATGAATATATAGCAGCAATGGCTTCCCTGTGCATTAAACATGGTAACACAGCTTCTCAACTTTTGCCTAAGGGGGGAATAAAAAGGCTCAATCAAAACCAGGTGCAAATGGGGTGGGGCTTGTCTTATGCTAATGTTTATACTGGTTACATACATATATAACAGTGTTTCAGAAGAATTACCAAAAATCAGTAGTTTGATTTGCTGGTTAGGCTTTACACAAAGAGAAAGGATATCTTGGCACATAGGAAACATCTCCTTTTATTCACATTTCTGAATTTCACAATGGTGCAAAGATGATCAAAATTACCTAGACAAAAATTCCCAAAGGCAGGGGGAGGATAGCTCACTGGTAGAGTGCTTGCCCAGCATGCATCAGGCTTGGGTTAGATCCCCAGCTCCACAAAGTCCCCAAAGGCCTTCCACCAAGGAGTTCCATCATATCCATTACCTAGTTGGAGTAAGTTCTTAATTGAAGTTTTTGATCATGAAGTGTAAGTTCATCTCTCCTTGGTATTCTCAACTTCTTAAGTCTTTCCTTCTATAAGGTAGAATAACTCCAAGATTCCTTTCTCTGTTCCTTCATATTTAGGCAAAGATTATTTTGCTTTGGACACAATAACACTCTTCAGACACTTGTGTTCGCTTTTTGTTTCAATAACCCAAATACCTGACAAAAACAACTTAGAGAAGGAAAACTTTATTTTGGGCTCATGGCTTCAGAGGTTTAGTCTATGGATGGTCAACTCCATTACTCTGAACTTGAGGTGAGGCAGAACATCAGGGTGGTTGGAAGGGTATGGCAGAAGAAAGCTGCTCAGCTCAGGAGAATGGAGAAGCAGAGAGAGAGCAAGACACACACCCAGGGGCTTACTTCCTCCAGCCACATCCCTGCCTACGGTAACCACCCAGTAACCCATTCAAATTTTAATTCCTCAAATGGATTAATCCACTGATGAGGTTACAACTCTCACAATTCAATCATTTCACCCTCTAACATTTCTATACTGGAGATCATGCTTTCAAAACATGAGCTTTTCAGGGGACATTTCTAGATCCAAACCATAGCATATCTCATTGACCTTTTTTAGTAAATACCTACCATAAGATTTCCATGTGGCTCAGTGAATGGCTGGTAGAATCAGTTAGATAAACCTCCTTCTTTGGTATGTTAAATAATTGTATCCATCATGCCTATGCTCACAGCCTCTGTTATTCCTTGCACAGCCCAGGCTATGGTAATCAGAGGTGGGTGTCTGACTAAAGCAGCCCATCTTTAAGCTGCCCAGTGCCTGCAGTTAGGCCTGGCCAAAGAATGAGCCCACACCCTGTGTCTCTCTAAGGATCAGAACCAACACTTGTAGAAGAATGGCAGGTCTTTCGCCTGATATGAAATAGAGTAGGGACCATGACAAGCCAAGGTCATGAGCTCTGTGAAATAAGAGGAAGCAGAAGCTATGGGATGGCAGGGGAAAGCTAAATCAGAAAGGGAAATAGACCAGACATATGGGAGAAGCAGAGGTACTTGAAAATGCAGGCCATATGGCTTTGAGAGACCCTATAAGCAGCCAGCCCTGGAGTGGTCTGAGTCCTCACGGCTTTCCAACTCTTTCCACGTATGTCCTCATAATAAGTTGCCTGACATTTTAGTTTCATTTTGCTTTTTGTTTTTTTGCATTAAGTCAGTATTTACTCTTGCTAGTTAAAAGAATTTCATTCCAAATAAAAAGGCTATTATTAGTTAATATTCTCTTGTTTTATAATATCATCTTTGGAATTTATTCTCTAGTTTACCTTTTTCACGAGGCAAATATCTGCTTAGATGACTTTCACCTTGCTCAGAATTCAACAGAGCAGGGCTGTGGTGAGATCAGGCTTAGCCTCTGGGCCTGAGACTGCTGGAGCAGAAAGGGTGGCTGGAGAGAGTCCCTCAGTAACACAAGGTCATTCACAGGAGAGCCTCCCACCTCCACCCAAGGCCCTTTTCTTATTCCCTATTCTGTTTTCATCCACTGACTGGTTGCAATATTCATTCAAGTGTGACTTTTTTTTGGTCACATGGGCCTAAAGACGGATGGTGAGCTCACTGCATTCATACCCAGAGCCTTGTGTACACACTCCCAAGTTCTCAGGCACATCCCTGAAGGTGCAGAAGTACACATGGGAAGCACTCCTCCATCTGTTCTTTTATCTTTCTAGCCATCGGTGTTCAGTGTGTGACATATGGCTCACATAGAACTGGGCACAGTGAGGAGGAACAATTTTTCTTGGAAATAAACTCAAATCATATATTTGAAGATTTACAGTTTACTTGGAGATAAGACTGTTTGCCTCAACAAGTTAAGTAACTGATAAAAAGCTACAAATCCGACAAAACCACAATCCTTTCACAGGCACTGCAAGGGTTAATCAAAAGTTGCTTGCAAACAAAACAGGTCCCCAAAATAAATAAGTAAGGCATGTGATGGTTTAAGATACTTCAGATTGAAAAAGTATAATGAAAGATGAGGAGCAGAGTCACATGGCATGCCATGATAAGATGGCTGCTTCCCTGCTGTCTGAAGCCACTGGGTCCCAGACAAACCTCTATCAAGCCCTGAGGAAGTAATTCATGCAGCATCAGGCAAATGTTAAGCAATTCAGAAGGTGAGCTATTTATTTCATCTGAACTTCTATTTTGTTTGGATTTTTGCTAATCTGAATAGGATTCTTGGTTTCTAAAATTTTAACTACAACCCATTCTCCAGAACTGCAAGATTTCTCCCACCTTGCCCTGCATTTACAATTATAGTATCAATATGCCCTCAGTGGAAATCAATTCACCCCATTCTTCAGCTTTTCTTTGTTGTACATAAAGCTGGTCTTCATTTTATTCAAATCATGTCATTCCTCACATCCTTACTAAGAGAATGGGAGATCTGACTGTGAACATCAAAGTTAGAGCTCTGTCTTTTCTGAATCATTAGGCAATTCATGCAGACCTATCTGTCCATAATCACTTCAAGAGAATTTAATGTTCACTGATGTTCATCAAATTTGATTCACTCTGAGAGTATCAGAAAATAACCAGATAAAATATTAAAGTTATCCTCTGTAATGACAGAACAGTTGTCAAAAAAAAGCTAGTTTCTGAAATATTTACTAGATTTCACTGAAATTTGTTTTGAGGAGGTTACAGAGTTATTTGTTAGCATGGAGATTTAAAAGTCAAAATGCTAATTTATCCCTTGGGATTAGCATCTCATCACAAGCCACAGAGTCCTCCCATTTTAACCATACACTGAAGTGGATATATGGAATGTTCTACTGAAAATAATGACCTAAGAGGTATAGCTCAGTGGTAGCACATTTGCATAGCATGTGTGAGCCCTAATTCAAATCCCTGCATGACAAAAAAAAAAAAAAAAAAAAAAAAAAATCCATGCTAGATTCTGTCTGGCAGGAACAAAAGGCACTGACCTCAGAGATCCCTACAAACTTTTGCTCCTGTATTTCATTCCCAGGGGTCTCAACTTTCTCAATGATTTTGATAGCTGATCTCCTGTGGCTATCCCCTTCACAGTGGCCCTTAAGTAAAAAACTGACATTTATATATTCCTCTTTATAAGCCTACAGTTTTTTTTTTTAAGATTTACTAAGAAGCCATGGTAACAAAGCAGTAAGTACAAAAAATAAAGAAGCATATTGATGTTATGGGGGAAATAAAAAAGAACAAAACTAGATTTAGAATCAGGAATTTGAATTTAAATCCAAGTACATCTTAGCTTTGTGATCTTAGATAAGTTATTTAACTTATCCAAGCCTCATCTTCTTCTAGAAAATAAAAGTGCTAATTCTGAATTTATAGTTGTAAAGAGGATTAAATGAGACTAAGATGCTTTAGTACAGTTCCTGACACAAAGTAAGTTCACTTAGTGGTAAACTAAATATGAATCTATTAACCTTTTGCTTATATTCATGGCCAAGAAATGAATATAAGCAAAAAACCCAAAACAAAAGTTTTATTTTGTACAGATTTACAACCTGGTTCACTAAATTAATCATCATTCTCATTGTGATCAACATCTATGTATCAGTCATGTTTGATCAGGCATAGCTTTCAAGTTTGACTGTACTTTGGATAGAACTCAGAGCAGCATGGACTCCTGAGCTTTCTCAGTGTAAGTGTAAGAACACTCCACCTTCTCATGTTCTGCATGGGTCCCACTGACTCTTCCCGTGATTTTAAGTCATGCACTCCCCTGAATGATTGTGTCATTTTGGCCCAAGAGACATACTTTTGCCTCTTTCTTGCTTCTTAGTGTTCATTCAAACATCAAAAGATAATACTGGTTCTACTATTTCATAAAGACACCTTCTCCAGCTATTGTTCCAGCTCCCACCTGGTCTCAGATGGAAATGTTTTCATTGGGGAAGTTTGGCAGGTACCATCAGGCTACCTCATTTTGCCAAACCAATTCCTCTTTACTCTTTTTTTATTACTATTTTTTATTTGTTCTAATTAGTTACACATGAGAGTAGAATGCATTTATACATTTTGATAGATCATACATAAATGGAGTGTAATTTCTCATTTTTTTCTGCTTATACATATTGTAGGATCACATTGGTCATGCAGTCCCTCTTCACTACCTTAAGGAAAACTATCCCTGTCTTTCCATGTGAAAATCAAGAGATTTTCTTTAGGTTTGCCAGTCTGAGTTCTTCCCCCTAGCTTGAGGGTCTATTCATAGACTGATTTGCTCTGAACATGAAGAAAGTCTAAAGCAACCAACATCTTACTCTCATTCACATCCCCTGCTTAGGCCACTAGCTCCACCCACTTCTCTTGAGTCTCTTTGACGACTTGTCAAGCAGGGTATATGCATTGAAATATCACTCTTATCAAAATTCTAGTTTACAATTCTGTAAGCACACACATAAAGTAATGCAAAATAATTCCTACGAACAAAACTGTAGCATCTAAATCATACCTGCATAGAGTAAACACCTGAAGTAAAATAAAAAGAGATAAGGCAGGAGTAAACAGTGAGATTTTAAATATCTGAATCATGTAAGACTCAATTCTGTCACAGGCATGATAACATCCTGGCAATGAATTTTTTTCTTCTTTTACAAATCAACTAATCTCTAAAGAGCTTCACAGATACACAAAATTATCACATTTCCAATGCTATTCCTCCCCAACAAAGACATTCTCTACTCTATTACATATGTATTTTCACTAGGAAAGTCTCAACCTCCATTCTTTACAATCTTAGAGCTGAAATAATATTCTAAGGTCCATTCTTTGGGAAGGCCCAGTAATACCACAGATTGTGGTCATGGGTGAATTTTACACTCAAACACTAGCAAAATAGGGATCCTTGAACAGTTGTAGTTCAGTGGGGATGTTGACTTGGAGGGGATGTTTAGAACTGCAGAGGTGACCAATTTTTCCATGTACCTATCCAGTGATTCACAGATTCATACCTGGAAAGACCCTTCCAGTCTAGCCATGTAGAAACTACAACTGTCTATGACAAAATTTCTCTATTTAAAGAACTTCTTTTTCTTAATTTTCTCAAATTCAATATTTACATTGTCTAATATAGCCAGAGTATACTTGGTTGTGAATTCTATATGCACCTACATGCAATACTGTGTGTGCATGTACAAAAATGGCAGAAGGGAGTCATCACAGAAAGAACTACACATATAGAGAGCATATCTGTTACATATACATGAAATGAGTTATGGTGCAATGGGACTTTACATTGTTCAGTGAAAGACATCGTTGGCTACTTCTTTATTAAGATGAGCAGAGAATATCCCTTTAAACAGAAGTCTACTTCTTTCCAGAAATGTTGGAAACAAATGCAGAAGACATATGACAGAAGACAAATTCATGCACCAAAACTTTTACAATTACTAGAAACTCTTCTATACAATGATGTACTTCAGACTGAGACCACTAATAGCAAAGGAAAATGGTAGAACTTTGTGAGACGCTGCGAAATCTCAGAGTGAATTTAGTTGAACATGAGGGAGAAGAGGTTCATAGAGTAGGACCAGTGTCAGCATAGCATAAGGCTGAATCTGGAAGTCCTTCCCAACATAGACACCGTAAAACAGTGGTCTTCCTTCCTTAGGAATAATAGATAAGCAAATGAATTAATTTGAAACATTACAAGTTTAAAATATATCAGAAAAATAAATTAAATAGGGTATCTTAGTCCATTTTTGTGTAGTTGTTGTTATTATAGTGAAATACCTGAGGCTGGGTATTATAAAGGAAAGAAGTTTATTTACTTTTGGAAATAGAAAGTCTAAACAGCATGGTGCCTGCTCTGGTGAGGACTCCTTGGTGAATAGCATCACAATGGTGGAGTATGTGTGCATATGACAGGGAGGTCACATGGGCCAAGACAGGAAGCCAGGGCAGGGGGAGGAGCCAGACTTACTCTTATAATAATCCTCTCATGAGAATTAACTTAGAGTCCCAAAGGAACTGTATTTCTTCCTTTTGACCTAACCAACTCCCACCAGCCCCACCTCTTAAAGTTCCCACCACCTCTCAGTATTGCCACACTGAAAACCAAGCTTCTATCACAAGAGCCTTTGTGGAACAAACCACCTGCAAATCATAGCCCAGGATCCACTCCAGTTTTCTCTCCATCTGAGGTATAGAATCAGGCTAACCCATGCCCTCGCTAAACTCCTGGTATTCTTGAACAATGTGGCATAGGTACCAGAAAGACTTTTAGTGGGTGAATTACTTTTCCTGCTAATATGGACAAGAGGAAGTCTTATTACTAAACTGAAGAATAGAAGATGCAACTCCTTTCTGTACTCAAGCTGATGATTGATAAAAATGGGTAAAAAAAATCTGTTACACAGAAGATAAAGATGAAACCACTTCAGGTCCAATTTAGATAATTTTGTTGTCATTTTTTTATTTTAAAAAAACATGAAAAAAAATTGAAGTGCATTGTAAAGAAATGTGAATATCTAGATGGTAAATATGTTTCATTTTCCCAATACTCAGAAAACAATGTGACTGAAATGCAACTTTATCAGAGAAAGCTCATACTTGGGATGGAAGTTAGGAGTAATGTGAATGGGAAGAGTGGACTTGTTGAGTCTACAGCAGACATTTAATCTGATCTCATAGGGATTTAGCAGAAGTGATTAACACCACTGGGTTACTATTCTTGCAAAGTCAAATGTAATAGCAAATATTGTTTTTTAAAAAACAGTGCCATAATATATGTGATGCTTTGGTAAGGTCAACTTATCAAATGCTGTAGTTGGGGGGACATGTTTTATAAGCAATCTTATGTATTTGCTTCTAAAGACATATCATGCTTTTTATTTTTCAAAAGTGTATAGAATAGCACATACTATACAAAAAAATAGCACATAATATACAAAAAAATAAAAAAAAAAAGGTCTTGTCCTAGGCACAAAGGAGAATACAAGATGCAAGGAGCATGTATTTTTGATCAAACAGAGTTTATAGTTCTGACTGTAATACACAAGTGACGATAATGCAAAGCATGACATAATTATCACAAACAGATGTTACAGGGCTTAGGAAAGAAAGGTATCACACATGATCAGGAATCAGAAAAATTGTCACAGAGGAGAGGTAAGCTAGTGGTGGTGATGACCTGTGATGTGGGTTGGGTATGAGGTGTCCCCAAAAAACTCATGTGTGAGACAATGAAAAAATGTTCAGAGGTGAAATGATTAGTTTATTAGAGTTGTAAGTCAATTAATGGGTTAATCCACTGATGTGAATTAACTGGGTGGCAACTGTAGGCAGGAATGGTATGGCTGGAGGAGGTGGGTCACTGAAGGTATGCCGTTGGGGTTTATATTTTGTTCCTGGTGAGTGAAGCTCTCTTTTCTTCCTGGCTGTCATGTCCTGAGCTACTTTCCTCTGCCATGTCCTTCTGCCATGATGTTCTGCCTCACCTTGGGCCCAGAGTTATGGAGTCAGTCAACTATGAACTGAACCTCTGAAACTGTGAGCCAAAATAAACTTTTTCTCCTCTACATTATTTTCATCAGGTATATTGGTCACAGCAACACAAAAGTTGACTAAAACATCAGGAACTAACGGGGTAAGAGACCAATTCTAATGGGGGGAATGATTTGAACCAAATTGAGGAATTGGTTCTGAGGATGATGAAGTTTCAATTAGATTATCTCCTTGGTGATACTTACCAAGTGCCTAATAAACACTAGACACTGGGCAGGAAGCTAATGATGAAGACAAGAGCTTTCTAGCTAAGCTTTCATGGTCGAGTGGAGGGGCAAAAGGTAATTAGGAAAGTTAAATAATAGGTAAGTGCTGTACTGAATCACAGTCTGAGGGTTAAGAGCAGAAACTTAACCTTAGACACATTCATCAGCTTCTCTTGCTATGGTTTCCTTTTCTATACAATGGGTTAGTAATGTATCTACCACACAGATAAATGAAATGGTGAAATACTCAACATAGTGCCAGTACCCAGTAAGTGCTCAGTAAATAGTCTGAGGCATAGACTTATTTCTACTTCTGTCTATATCAGATTTTACAAAGATAGTTTCTTAGAAGTAGAATTAGGGAGGAATCAGCCAAGGATATTAACTTTTTAAGTCATTAATGTATTTTATACATTGTTTTCCAAAAAAGTCATATTATTTCACTCTCTTATAAGCAGTATGTAAAAGTGCTGATCTCACAGTTAATATGTTCTTTAATTTTTTTGCTAAACTGTTAGATAAAAATGGTATGTCATCGTTATTTTAGTTTCCATATATTTTATTAGAATGAGGTTCACCATTTTTCATGTTATTAACTCACGTATACTCACATAATGATATTCTTATTTTACAAATGGGGAAACTGGGAATTCTGCCTACAAAGCTGGATGTTAGCAAGTCAGGAAATGTGGAGTCCTTGAAAATTACTGCGCACGCTAATCAACTAATATAATCTTATATTTCAGTACACATGTGCTATTTCATTTTATACCAAATTCTAGGGAAAGAACAGAAATAAACTAGATTAGTACAAATGAAAGTTGGTGGGTTTTTTAAAGAAGGAATCAATATGAATTAGATCAAGAAAATAAACAGAAGAATTTAAGACAGAATGATGAATATAGAAAGTAAAAGGAAGAAAAGACATTGAGAATTTTAAAATATGTATCAAGGCTAGACAAAGAAAGGGAGGACATGAGATGTGAGTCCACAAATTCTCTTAAAATTAACCTATTCAGCTAATTTTAAATGAATATGCTTCTGGACTTAAATATGGCTTTAGTTATACTGCTATAGTGCCATATGTGCAATGATGTGGACAGCAGTGGGGTAATAACGAGGCAGGGAAAGCAAGGGCACACTAATGGGATTCCCAGAGGTGCATGGCACTTGATGCCAAGATAATCTTGAACCCTATTCCATTAACCTAAAGGCCATGTCTCTGTCTGACCTAGAGGCAAAACAGAAGAATCTGAGCAAGAATAGCATCTGAATATGAATGCTTCAGCGCAAGTCACCTTCATAATGCCCCCTTTGGGTTCTGAGAGCGAAGGGCAACACACAGAAAGGGAGTTAACAGTGGGGCCAAGAACAGAAGTGGGCTGGATCCAGGAGCTCCTTCGGCTCTCACCAATTTCTTGAGAACTCTTCCTTTCCTCAAAAGGACTGATCACCTGGCCAAATTCTCACTACATCCTGACCACTCAATAGTTTCCAGCTTCCTCTGGACCTCTCCTTTCCCATGTCAGTTTCTATCTACCTCACCTTTGCCTGGTAACTGCAGTGACATCCAGATAGGCAAAGGAAAGGAGGCGGGAAGAAGAGTTTAAAGGAAGTCACTGCCCACACTGCAGTGAAAGATTCCACAATATCTCTCTGCAGAACCAGAAGCTGGAAGGAGGCAGACCCACAACAATGACTGCAAGAGCCACGATGGATGGGATGAAAGGCCCCTAAACAAGAAAAGGGCCACATGATTTGATATCTTTCCATCAGTGGCACCCGGAAAAACGTTGGTAATCTCTCCCCCCAACTCTTAGGCTTCATTAACCTTTCTCCTTTGTTCCCATTCCCTGAAGAACACTGATATTCAGAACATGCACCACAGAATTTAGTTGGGATGTCCTTGCTCATACCCCCAGGTCAGGTGGTGCCCCCTGTTCTTGGGCAGTCTTACTGATTGGCATACAAACATCATTTTTGAGGCTGCCACGGTCAAAAATCTTTCCTGAATTTTTTTACAACTCCTGTGGCTTGCTTTCCCTAAATCTCTGAGTTCCTGTGTCTGCCCTGGTTGTCTGCTACTATTCAACCCAACCCAATTAAAATCTGAAGTCAAGCCTTAACAGGTTTCTACATAAAGAGGGAAAATCCACCTGTTCAATCCATTCTGTAGCTTGATAATTGTATAGACCTGGGTAAGACAGGGAAGGGCCACAATGTTGACAGAGTGACTTTCACCATGGATGTGGTGTTCGATACTCCTGTTCTCCTTCCCCCATCGTCCTTTTATTTTTGGATATTAGATACAGGTTTTTATTTGTATCTTATTCATGCAATGCTTTATATCAGGCAGAACAGCTTCTCCTACTTGGAAGACTCTCTCATTCTCAGTTTCTACCCGATTTGTTGTTTCTTCTAAAGAATATGTTAGTCTCCCTTGCTGGGCACAGTGGTGCATGCCTGTAATCCCAGTGGCTCTTCAGGCTGAGACAGGAGGATGGAGAGTTCAAAGTCTGCCTCAAAAAAAGAGAGGTGTTTAGCAACTCAGTGAGACCCTGTCTTTAAATAAAATATAAAATAGGGCTGGGGAGGTGGCTCAGTGGTTGAGTGCCCCTGAGTTCAATCCCCGGCATACTTCCCCCCAAAAAAGAATATGTTAGTGTCCCTGAAAGGTATTCTGAAGAACACTTGTCTTCAGTCATATAATATGGTGGTACAAATTATATTAAATTATAGAAGTTACAGTCTATAGCTTCCCTTAAGCATGGGTAAGATTCAAACTATTTAAGAACTGTAAGGACACCTTCAATAGTCAACCAGAACTAAAGTCAGCTTAGGGATGGAGCCGTGTCTTGGGGCCCCTGCCCAGTCAGTCATCAGCCTTGTAGGTGCTGACTTGTGGGGAAGTTTGGGGAAAGAACCAGGGGAAACACAGGATTCAGGGCCACTGCCAATTACCAATTGGTACAGAAGCAGTCATCGCTCGGTACCTTTGGGGGAGTGTTTCCAGGACCTCTAGCAGATACCAAAATAAGGAGGTACTAACCCTTTATATAAAATGGCATAATATTTGCATTTGACCAACACATATCCTCCAGTAGACTTTAAATCATCTCAAGATTACTTACAATACCTAATACAATGTAAGTGTTATATAAATAATAGCTATACTCTATTGCATAGGAAATAATAGGGAAAAAATCTGCACATTTACTACAGATACAATTAAAAACATTGTTTTTGATCCACAGTTAGTTGAATCTATAAATATGGACAGGAGGATACAGACAGTTGACCATAGTTTCAGATTTTAACATCAGGAGAAACCACAAAGTTACTTAACAGTTGAACTTGAATCTGGTTGCTCATCAGAAATGAACTTACTTCATCCCATTTTATTTGGCTGACAGTATTACTCCCTCCATCTGTCCCCAATCCTTCCTGTTGTAAAATCACCTGAAACCTAATATTTTAAGTAATCCTGCCCTTAACTTGATTGTTCACTTTTGATTTTATATTTTGGCCCACGATCAATGCTTTGAGATTTTTTTGGTCTTTAGGAAACCAATTCATTCTTTATCAAATATTTTTCTTTAAATCGTAGGAAGGGATTTACTCTATTTGAAGTTACTCACAATTAACTCTGGCCTTGCAGGTTTCCGGATATAATATAATATATCCTATAAACAGTCTTCTTTTCTTAGAGAACCCAACTCAACTCACCATGCTGCCCTGCCTTGGAACATTCTTCATTCCTGTTTTTAGAAACTCTATGGATATTACCAAAACCCAAGACTTCCGTTTGTTGGTTTTTGTTCTTTTTGCTAAACAGTAGCGCCAAAGAACTGAGCTGTAGAAAAGAAATATGTGATCCACTTATATAATTTTAAATTCTCTGGTAGACACATGAAAATAAATAAAAAGAAATAGGTGAATAAATTTAGGTGATACATTTTATTTAACTCAATGTATCTGAACTATTATTTGAATGTATAATCAATATGCAAATTATTAATGGGATAATCCACACTCTGTTGTTCATGCAGTCTTCAGTTCCTGGTGTGCATTTTGCACTTACAACACGGCTCAATTCAGATTAGCCACATTTCAAGGGTTCAGTTGCCACAAGTGACCAGTGGCTGCCATATGGTACAGTGCAAATGGAACCAGACTGCCTACACCAGCCCTTACAGCTCTGCCACTTCATAGCTGCTTGATCTTGAATGAATAACTCTGCCTCAGTTTCCTCATCTGTCCAAGGGTGATGAGAGAACACCCATCATAAGATTTTTATGAGAATTCAATGAGAAGGTTCAATCTCTGGAACAGAATGATTTCAATAAACAGTAACAATTGTCATCATCGTCATTATTTTGTTTGCTATTTCATCTCCCAATGCTACCATTTATTTTTTTTTTCAACTTTATATTCAATATCTAAAAGAATGGGTATCTCCATATCAAGAAGTTCTCCCTCCAGGAATTAATTTCCCAGCCACTGCTTTTTCTTAGTTAGAGAAATTATGACCTAGAATAAGGCCATCTCTGTAACTCATTAGATGATGCCAAACCCAGCCCAGGCAGACCAAAGGTCACACAAAAGTGAAGTCAGTGAAGTACAGCCCAAGTATGGGGATAGTGAGAAGTGCAACTTTTATTTACCTAAATCCTCATTTGCTGTAGAGCAATTTTTTAAAAACAAGTTTCCTCATTTATATAAGCAACTTCTGTTTTTAGCCTCAATTCTAGACAGTATTTCATGAAGACTGAATCAGAGAAAAGTGCTCACTGTGATTTACCCTCTCAAATATTAACAATGTCTTTTATGTGTCCTTTAAGCAGATACTGTGCCCCACTCCAGCCACAGCTTCATTTCAACCACAAGGAATAGCAAATACACTTTATTTCCCAAAATTCCTTTAAAAAACAACTGCACAGATGCCAGGAGAACTGGGAACATTACTGACTGGAGAATTGGCCATTAAGGGGTGGATGTGAAATGATGAGAAGGGAATCAAACAACCCAGTTCTATTAAGGATCAAATTGTTAACAGAGAACAAGGGTTTATAAGCTAGACAGTAGGAGAATTTATAGAGAAGAAAGTCGAAAGTCACGAGTCAGAAATAATCTAAGAAGAAAAATGTTTGCAGACCTAGGTTGTAAGATATTATTTGTAGAGGAAATGGATTCTTTTCAGGGTTCATAAAGGTGCTGTAAGGGCAGGTTTTGCCAAGAAATATGAGAGGTGTTTGCATAGGTAAGATACATGGTTTATGAAACTTACAAAAAAGAAGGAGAGAAATCTGTGGAAGCAATTTTTCACACCTGGTATGGAACTATTTTATATTTCCTAAGAAGAACTATTTTCTGATCATAGATGGGGCCAAGTATTTCTTGTAACCCGTTTCCATCCCTAGACAGACCTGCTGTCACTCTAAGACACTTGTGAAATTCTGGTGGAAAAGATGAAGAAATAATGTAAAGAAAGATCCTTGCCAAATCATACTTTAGTCACACTTTAATCAACAACTTGGAGGAGAATGTTTTGACTGATTTACAAAATACATACATGACAAGAAGATGAGAAGAAGAATGAAGTATCAGAGGGCAGAATCAAACTTCCAATATATGGGTAGGCTAGAAAGATGACATCAACCATATCAAGTGATGTTGAATTGGGTTAGATTTTAAACCAACTGCATGAAGAGAACATGGGAAATGCCTGGCTTACTTTGGATTTTAGATCACTGTAAACTTGAAAAACCAGGCTGTTGACACAGGTAATACGATCTTATGTTACTTTCATAGGACAGCACATCAAACAAGGAAGATGGTAAGTCTCATTTGACCTTAAACAGAACACACTAATAAATTGATCACTGGCACCTTGATCAAGTTTCTAGGCTGAGATAATTGAAAATCATTTATTATGAGAATTAGCTGAAAAAATTTAAGTTTCTTAGTTTGAAGAAAAGAAAACCCAGGAACATCCTGAGAGTTATAATGTACCCAAAGGCAGGTAGTCACATGAAAAGACATTTGAAAATAACTCTATCAAATAGAATATGATCCCCAAATGGCAGTTACAGCACAGTAGATTTTGTCTTAACATAAGGAAAACCTCTTGAAATCTGAATGGAATGAATTCTCTTGATCTTCCAGGTGAGCTCCCTACCACAAGAAATGTTCTGAAGTAAAAAAGCCACCAAGTCACTTATCAAGGATCCCTTTATTGTGTAAAATCTGAACTAATGAACCTTTAAATTTCCTTCTAAGACTCCATTACTATGGTATCTATGTAGCAAAATATAAACAAATGGAATCATTCCACCTGACACTGTTACATAAATGGGAGCATATGTGCTATTACTAGAGATAAACCTTAGCTCTTCAGTGTCTGCAGATCAATTATGTCAACACAGTTATGTGCTGGACTTTGAGCTAGTGAGGTTGAATGTAAAACAGAATCGGAATGTATTCCAGTTGATAAAATAGGCTTCACTTTTTCCATAATTAGAAAGCATAGGTCAATCAGCAGTTCTGTACAGAAACAGGCTATGAAGGAAAAAAATAATACTTTTCAGTTCCCCTGCCTATGTGGGTCACCCAGGGGACAGTGTCAGAAAGGGATCCACACATGCCTGTTCACAATTCCTGATAACAGTCAGAAACCAGGCTTCTGTGACTATCATTTCCAATCAGCTTATGAGCAAACTTTCCCCTTCTGAATAGGGTGATCTTTGCCATTGAGGTGAGGAAGTTTGATACTTTTGCTCCTCTCAAGAGATAAATTTGTCAGACTGAAAGACCATTTTTGTTCTTGGGTTGAGGCTGCAATAAAAATCACCAAGAATTCTAGATTACCTCTTGTCTCTTCTGATCTTAAGATCTATGATTCAAATGGTTCCTTTCTCACAATAACATAATGAAACTCATTTCTTGCAGATTTATAGAAAAGAACTCTCACTACATGATGGTTCTAACTTGTACATTGGTCTTGAGCTTTCACTCTGATTGGAGGCTCTTTACTCTAGACCTGGGTTGCCCCCATATTTGTATCTCCTCTTCACACTCCTTGCCTCACCTTACCACTCCACTAAAGGTCAAAGCTTCTGCTGCTTGGTAGTGGAGCAGGAACCCTGAAGATAGATATATGGAAAGAGCATATCCTCTAGTCTATGGAGATGGGGAAAATGGATCTGTCCAGGTTTCATGGGAACAGTCACACATAGTGTGAGCTTCTGGAGCTCTCCCAGGCTTAGAGAATGCCAATGGTTTGACTTAAAGCTACTGTCATTCCCCCAAAAAACAAAACCTTTCAAAGTCCAAATAGGAAATTTTAAATATTATATCAATATTATAAAGACACTATAATTTGTATACCCAATGTCAATTTTAAATAATGTAAAGATTAAACAATTCTAAAATATGCTACAAAAATATCAAAAGCTCCATTTTACTGAATGCCTTCATTGAAAATTCATTCAAGTCTCTTCCCCATTCCAATCATCAGGCAGGGGCAGGACACTGAAAAGACTCAGATACCAGGGATGAAGAAGTAGATAAGTTAGTGATTCTTTGTACATCACTTACTTTCTGCTTTGTTGGCAACAGAATTCCCTATAATGAGTTACAGACATTCTGTTCTCCTCCAAAATATAGGACAAGAGGGTTACTAACAGGAATGGAGCCTTAGAAAACCACAGATAGACTGTAGGTTAAATGCAGCCCTTTGTTTCAAGCAATGCACAAGTTAGGTGGGTGTTAACAGCTTCAGCTATTCCAAAAGCTAAAAACAAACAAATCCACAGTAATAAGGACATCATGATCTAGGCAGAAGAATCTGGGTCACATGGACAAAGGGACCTAACAGGTCTGTGACTATCCAAAGAAACTGGTGAGGGTTCGTAGGCTCTTCTGTAGGATATAAATATATTTCACCATAATGAAGCAAAGGATCAGAGGAAAGGAAGGAAATGAAATTGTTTTAAATAAGGAAGCCTACTCTAGCAGCAAGTGTCCACAATCTACCTGTTAGCCAGACTAAAAGTATATTAGCTCAGGAACTAGCTAATGAAACTAAGCTATTAGCTCTGAAATGAAGCTCAATGTTTTCAGAATTGCTCCTTAGCCGGTTAGGGGAAGACAGGGATGAATGTGTACCTAATATAGAACGTATCTTTCTGTGTCATAGTTAACTATGGAGGTGTCTATCTCCTTGCCATTTAGAAAGCTTTCTGAAGGCAGGAAAGGTTTGGAATAGTGACTCAATTATAGCAAGTGCTCAATAAACATTTGCTATGTGAATGCAACAGCTCAAATGAACTGTCCCCATGTGACAGACTGAATGCACTAGTGACTCTCATCAATGGCCTGCACCACCCCTTTGCAATGTGACTTTGCAGTTCCTCCCTTTAACAGGTATAGCCTATTTCCTCTCCCCTTGAAATGAGCTGGCCTAATGACTCATTTTGGCCAACGTGATGTAACAAAACTGTCACTGTGCTGGTTCCAAGTTTAGTCCTGGAGGAACTTTGCAGTTCTCTGTCTTCCTTCATAGAAACCTGCTGTGATTTGAGAATAAGCCTGGGCTATCCTGGAGGAGGATGAGAGGCCACCTGAGGAGTACAGTTGCCCAACTGAGATGATCTGGGACCAGCCTATGAGCAGCCTACACTCAAACATGAGAGAACCCAACTAAGATGAGCAGAGAAGCCTACCTGACCCACAGCTGACCACAGATGCAAGAGGGACGCCAGCTGAGGCCAGAATGTCCAGAAGAACTGTCCACTTAACTCCTAGACTCGTGAGAAATGAGAAGTGGCTGCTACTTTAAATCACTGTGTTTTAAACAGCTCATTACATAATAATAGCAAACTGACCCACCTCACTAAATGTTATTTGTCAGTTCATTGCTGATTTTTTTAATGTTTATAATATTTTAGCTTCTAATAATTTCGCACAAAAGAAAAAGCAACAAGAATCCTTATCATCAATTCAGTATTAAGTTCTCTATCCATGTGTCCTTTCTTTTTTTCCTGCACATGTCACTACTTAATAAAGTCTTCTTCATTTATTTCTCAGTGTTTCCATTTAAGTCAGGCTGTGGCTAGTTCCTGGGCAGCATTCCTGTGTTAAGCCTATCCACATAAAATACTAGGGTTATCATCATAAAGCACATGAGTCATAATGTCACTATGTGCTCTAGAGGTTCAACGCTTTCCCATCATGCACATTGTAGTGTGAACTATTCATATTCACATTTTTACCCAATGCCCCTGTCCATTCTTCTGTCACAACACAACTCCCACTGGCCTCAGGTCCAGCCACACCAGCCTGCCTCCACCATGCACCAAACATGGTTTTTCTTCTTCCCTTTCACACTTTTGTTCAACTCATTTTCTCACCTTGAAATCTCCCACTTGAAATCCTGTTCAAAGCCACCCATTCCAAGAAGCTATAGGCTAATCTCTCACTATATGTAATAAAAAAGGCATAAGAACACTAACAATAATATTGATTAAGCATGTACTATAAGAAAACTCTGTGTTAAGCATCTGTATGCATTATTTTTTTAATTATTCTAATATTCTTTTTTTAAATTTTAATTAAAAATCATAAATTTACATAGGGCAATGTTGTTTGATTCATTCTGTTATTTTTTCCCTTCCCCCCTACCCCTCCCACCCCTCTTTTCCCTCTTTACAGTCCTGCCTTCCTCCATTCTTACCACCCTCCTTATCCCTAACCCTAAACCTAACCCTAACCCTAACACTAACCCCTCCTACATCCCCTTATATGTCCTCATCCACTTATCAGTGAGATCATTCGTCCTTTAGTTTTTTGAGATTGGCTTATCTCACTTAGCATGATATTCTCCAATTTCATCCATTTGCCTGCAAATGCCATAATTTTATTCTTTATGGCTGACTAATATTCCATTGTATATATATACCACAGTTTCTTTATCCATTCATCAATTGAAGGACATCTAGGTTGGTTCCACAATCTGGCTATTGTGAATTGAGCATCTATGAACATTGATGTGGCTGCATCTCTGTAGTATGCTGATTTTAAGTCGTTTGGGTATAGGCCGAGGAGTGGGATAGCTGGGTCAATTGGTGATTCCATTCCAAGCTTTCTGAGGAATCTCCATACTGCTTTCCAGAGAAGCTGCACTAATTTGCAATCCCACCAGCAATGTATGAGTGTACCTTTTTCCCCACATCAACGCCAACAATTATTGTTGCTTGTGTTCTTGATAATCGCCATTCTAATTGGGGTGAGATGAAATCTTAGGGTGGTTTTGATTGCATTTCTCTTATTACTAGAGATGTTGAATATTTTTTCATATATCTGTTGATTGCTTGTAGATCTTCTTCTGTGAAGGGTCTGTTCATTTCCTTAGCCCATTTGTTGATTGGATTATTTGTATTCTTGGTGTAGAGTTTTTTGAGTTCTTTATAGATTCTGGAAATTAGTGCTCTGTCTGAAGTATGAGTGGCAAAGATACTCTCCCACTCTGTAGGCTCTCTCTTCACATTACTGATAGTTTCCTTTGCTGAGAGGAAGCTTTTTAGTTTGAATCTATCCCAGTGGTTGATTCTAGCTTTTATTTCTTGTGCTATGGGAGTCCTGTTAAGGAAGTCTGATCCTAAGCCAACAAGTTGAAGGTTTGGACCTACTTTTTCTTCTATAAGATGCAGGGTCTCTGGTATGATTCTGAGGTCCTTGATTCATTTTGAGTTGAGTTTTGTGCAGGGTGAGAGATAGGGGTTTAGTTTCATTCTGTTGCATATGGATTTCCAATTCTCCCAGCACCATTTGTTGAAGAGGCTATCTTTTCTCCATTGCATACTTTGGAAACTTTGTCTAATATGAGAAAATTGTATTTATTTGGGATTGTGTCCATGTCCTCTATTCTGTACCATTGATCTACCTGTCTATTTTGGTATCAATACCATGCCGTTCTTGTTACTACTGCTTTGTAATAGAGTTGAAGATCTGGTATTGTGATACCCCATGCTTCGCTCTTTCTACTGAGGATTGCTTTAGCTATTCTGGGTTTCTTATTCTTCCAGATGAATTTCATAATTGCTTGCTCTATTTCTGTAAGGTACACCATTGGGATTTTAATTGGAATTGCATTGAATCTGTATAGCACTTTTGGTAGTATGGCCATTTTGACAATATTAATTCTGCCTATCCAAGAACATGGGAGATCTTTCCATCTTCTAAGGTTTTCTTTAATTTTTTTCTTTAGTGTTCTGTAGTTCTCATTGTAGAGGTCTTTCACCTCTTTTGTGAGATTGATTCCCAAGTATTTTATTTTTTTCAAGGCTATTGTGAATGGGGTAGTTTTCCTAATTTCTCCTTTTGAAGATTCATCACTTATGTATAAAAATGCATTGGATTTATGAGCATTGATCTTGTAACCTGCTACTTTACTGAATTCACTTATGAGTTCTAAGAGTTTTCTGGTGGAATTTCCAGGTTCCTCTAAATATATAATCATGTCATCAGTGAACAGGGATAGTTTGAGTTCCTCTTTTCCAATTCGTATCCCTTTAATTTCTTTGGTTTGTCTAATTGCTCTGGCTAGAGTCTCAAGGATGATGTTGAATAGAAGTGGTGAAAGAGGGCATCCCTGTCTTGTTCCAGTTTTTAGGGGGAATGCTTTCAGTTTTTCACCATTTAGAATGATATTGGCCATGGGCTTAGTGTAGATGGCCTTTACAATGTTAACGAATGTTCCCACTACCCCAATTTTCTCTAGTGTTTTGAGCATGAAGGGATGCTGTATTTTATCAAATGCTTTTTCTGCATCTATTGAAATAATCATGTGATTCTTAACTTTTAGTCTGTTGATATGGTGAATGACATTTATTGATTTCCGGATGTTGAACCAACCTTGCATCCCTGGGATAAAACCCACTTGATGGTGCTGCACTATCTTTTTAATATATTTTTGTATATGATTTGCTAAAATTTTGTTGAGAATTTTTGCATCGATGTTCATTAAGGATATTGGTCTGAAATTTTCTTTCCTCGATGTGTCTCTGTCTGGTTTAGGTATCAGGGTGATATTGGCTTCATAGAATGAGTTTGGGAGGGTTCCCTCCTCTTCTACTTTATGGAATACTTTGAGGCGTATTGGAATGAGCTCTTCTTTAAAGGTTTTGTAGAACTCGGGTGAGAACCCATCTGGTCCCGGACTTTTCTTTTTTTGGTAGGCTTTTGATGACCTCTTCTATTTCATTGCTTGAAATTGATTTATTTAAGTTGTGTATGTCCTCCTTGTTCAGTTTCATATGTCTCTAGAAACTTATTGATGTCTTTGAGGTTTTCTGTTTTGTTGGAGTATAGATTTTCAAAATAGCTTCTAATTATGTTTTGTATTTCACTAGTGTCTGTTGTGATATTTCCTTGTTCATTCTGAATTTTAGTAATTTGAATTTTCTCCGTCTTTCTCTTTGTTAGTGTGGCTAAGGGTCTATCAATTTTGTTTATTTTTTAAAGAAACAACTATTTATTGTGTTAATTTTTCCGATTGTTTCTTTTGTTTCAATTTTGTTGATTTCGACTCTGATTTTAACTATTTCCTGTCTTCTACTACTTTTGGTGTTGGTCTGCTCTTCTTTTTTCTAGGGCTTTGAGCTGTAGTGTTAAGTCGTTTATTTGTTGATTTCTACTTCTTTTGTTGAATGCACCCCATGAAATAAATCTTCCTCTAAGTACTACTTTCATAGTGTCCCAGAGATTTTGATATGATGTGTCTTTGTTCTCATTTACTTCTAAGAATTTTTTTATTTCCCTCCTGATGTCTTCTGTTATCCATTCATCATATAATAGTGTATTATTTAATCTCCAGGTATTGGAGAAGTTTCTGTTTTTTATTCTGTCATTTATTTCTAATTTCAATCCATTATGATCTGATAGAGTACAAGGTAGTATCTCTATCTTCTTGTATTTGCTAACAGTAGCTTTGTGGCATTAGACATGGTCTATTTTAGAGAAGGATCCATGTGCTGCTGAGAAGAAGGTGTATTCGTTCTTTGTTGGATGGTATATTCTATATAAGTCGGTTAAGTCTAAATTGTTGATTGTGTTATTGAGATCTATGGTTTCTTTATTCAATTTTTGTTTGGATGATCTATCCAGCGGTGAGAGAGGTGTGTTAAAATCGCCTAGTATTATTGTGTTGTGGTCTGTTTGGTTTCTGGAATTTAGAAGGATTTGTTTGACGTACATGGATGAGCCAATATTCAGGGCATAGATGTTTATGATTGTTATGTCTTGCTGATTTATGCTTCCCTTAAGCAGTATGTAATGTCCTTCTTTATCCCTTCTGAATAGTTTTGGCTTGAAGTCCACATTATCTGAAATGAGAATGGATACTCCAACTTTTTTGCTGTGTCCGTGTGCATGGTATGTTTTTTCCCATCCTTTCACCTTTAGTCTATGGGTATCTCTTTCTATGAGATGAGTCTCTTGAGGCAGCAAATTGTTGGATTTTTCTTTTTAATCCATTCTTCCAGTCTATGTGTTTTGATTGATGAGTTCAGGCCATTAACATTCAGGGTTATTATTGTGATATGATTTGTATTCCCAGTCATTTGACTCATTTTTGTTTTTTGACATGATTTGGTTTCCCCTTTATTTGGCTATTCCTTTAGGCTAGTTCCTCCCGTTGCTGATTTACATCGTTGTTTTTCATCTCTTACTCATGGAATGTTTTGCTGAGAATGTTCTGCAATGCCGGCTTTCTTTTTGTAAATTCCTTTAGTTTTTGTTTATCATGGAAGGATCTTATTTCATCGTCAAATCTGAAAGTAAGTTTTGCTGGGTATAACATTCTTGGTTGGCATCCATTTTCTTTCAGGGCTTGGTAAATGTTGTTCCCGGCCCTTCTAGCTTTTCGGGTCTGGATTGAAAAATCTGCTGATATTCTTATTGGTTTCCCCCTGAATGTAATTTGATTCTTTTCTCTCACAGCCTTTAAAATTCTGTCTTTATTTTGTATGTTAGGTATTTTCATTATAATGTGCCTTGGTGTGCGTCTGTTGTAATTTTGTATATTTGGAGTCCTATAAGCCTCTTGTACTTGGTTTTCCATTTCATTCTTCAGATTTGGGAAATTTTCCGATATTATTTCATTGAATAGATTGTTCATTCCTTTGGTTTGTTTCTCTAAGCCTTCCTCAATCCCAATAATTCTTAAATTTGGTCTTTTCATGATATCCCATAATTCTTGTAGATTCTGTTCATGATTTCTTACCATCTTTTCTGTTTGGTCAACTTTGTTTTCAAGATTAAATATTTTGTCTTCAATATCTGAGGTTCTGTCTTCCAGGTGTTCTATCCTATTGGTTATGCTTTCTATGGAGTTTTTAACTCGGTTTATTGTTTCCTTCATTTCAAGGATTTCTGTTGGGTTTTTTTCAATATCTCTAACTCTTTATTGAAATGATCTCTTGCTTCCTGTATTTGCTCCTTTAACTGTTGATTTGTGCGATCATTTAATGTCTGCATTTGCTCTTTCATCTCCTCGTTTGTTTCCCTGATTGTTTTAATTATGTACATTCTGAACTCCATTTCTGACATTTCTTCTGCTGTGCTGTCATTGGGTTTTATTGATATAGTATCTAGGTTTGTTTGAGACGTTTTCTTCCCTTGTTTTCTCATATTGGTCAGATGTCAGTGGGACTTTGTGATATTTCAAAATTCTTCTATTGGCTTATAGTGTCCCTGTAGATTTCCAGTGTATCACCTTCCTGCCTTCAGTAGACTGAAATCTTGGAGTAACTTGATAAGGCAGTGCTTCCAAGGAAAGCTGCCCCTAGTCCTCTACTGGTTCCAGGACTTGGAGCTGGCTCTGTGTGGAAAGGCTCTCACTGGGGGGCCTGCTCTGAGATGCTGGAGAATCTGGCCCTGTGGGAGGAGCCCACCGCCAGAGTGGGCAGGGCCGCCTGGAGAGGACTCTTTCTGCTCTGCGTTACTCTAATAAGCTACTCGAATCTGGGCCTGCCGCCCGGGCAGCGCTTCACTGCTTCACCGGGTGTGGGAGACTCACCCCCAGGCTCTATTTTAGTCCAAGTCTCTCAATGCCTCTCCTTCTTGAATCCTGGGTTCTGGAGCGACTGGAGATGCAGTCACCCTCTAGTCCGCCATCTTGGATCACCCCATGGAAAAAGCCTACGGCCAGGGGGCCGGGGGGCAGGTCCGCCTGGAGAGGTCTCTGGCTGCCTTGCCCTGGTCCCAGAGGCTGCTTGCGGGCCGGAGGTCATCGCTGGCTTGGGGACTTGTGGCTGGCTCTGTGTGGAAAGGCTCTCACTGGGCGGTCTGCTCCGAGAAGCTAGCCTGGAAAGGCGCTTCCTGCCAGAGGGGGCCGGGCTGCGGGCTGCTTGGGGAATTCCCTGGCTGCCCTGTCCTGGTCCCTGAAGCAACCTGCGGGCAGGAACTCGCCGCCCTGGTTCAGGGAACTGAAGCTTGGTTCTGTGCAGAAAGGCTCTCACTGGGGGGCCTGCTCCGAGATGCTGGAGAATTTGGCCCTGTGGGAGGAGCCCATCGCCAGAGTGCGCAGGGCCGCCTGGGGAGGACTCTAGCTGCTCTGCCTTACTCTAATAAGCCACCCGAATCCAGGCCTGCTGCCCGGGCAGCGCTTCACCACTTCACCAGGTGAGGGAGACTCACCCCGAGGCTCTATTTTAGTCCGAGTCTCTCAATGCCTCCCCTTCTTGAATCCTGGGTTCTGGAGCGACTGGAGATGCAGTCACCCTCTAGTCTGCCATCTTGTATCCTATATGCATTATTTTTAGATCATCACACCAATCCTGTGACAAAACTACTATTGCCACTTTCCACATGTTATAGACAAGGAAACCAAGACCCAAAAGATTAACAATCCAATGTCAAATATCTACTCAGAGGCAGAGCTTACATGTCAATCGAGGACTACAGGACAGAATATATGATGCTGTGTCATGTTTTCGTTTGGGCTTACCATATCTATTGTAATAAATTAAACTGAAATACAAAGTAGTTATGTGACTTGCCCAAGGTGACAGAAGCAGGACTAGATCATGAATCAAAATATTTCAAAGCCCCCAAATTCACACAAGTTTTTGCTACCTAGGAAAACAGGATTGCTAACTGGTCTCTCTAGAAAAGCTTCAGAGTTTTGTCTTTGACCGTTTTTTTTTTTTTTTTCCCCCAGTAAAAATGCCTAAACTAAGCAGGTACTTTTTATTTTCTCCTACTGTGGTAATCATCCATAACTATTCAGTCAGAGAGCCAAAACTACAGGGAGAAATTAAATCTAAAGCCAAATTAAAATAATTTGGGGCTTAATTTGATTCAAAGTGTCAGAAAAAGTCCACTCATTAATCCAGTTAATATACAACTAAACTAAATTTCCCATATCCCAAATTGTGCTGAATTCTGTCAGGACCATAAATGTTGCACTGATGCTGTGAATAAGTAAATCTCGTTCTGTCAGACTTTATGTACCGATCTCTCAAAGACGATCACATAGCTGAACTTACCTGTTTTTCAAGAATGGTACTTCCTTTTAATCACATACAATGTCAACCAGGACAGTCCTTAGTCCTAGTGGGCGCCCTTCCACACTTAGAAAAGCAGACTTGCCACTGGCCTATGTGGTTGAGTGTCGGAAAACTGTGGCAAATACAGACCTATCAAGTCAGGGATGAGCCACATCTGTATACACAGCATTAGGACTAGGAGGAAACCAAAAAAAAAAAAAAAAAAAATAGAAAGGAAAAACATCCTTGTTGAATACAAACCCAGGTGAACCATGTAAGCTTGGAAACAGCTTTTTTACTAACTCAAAGGGGAATAAAGGAAAACTGACACAGCTTGTTTGGCTGCTGTGCCTGCTGTCCATTCCCATTCTGTGTCAATGCAGGCTGCGCAGCAGGTAGGGGCTACAGCCAAGAGCAGCAGGGCTGCAGAAGTCTATTGAAGAGTGCTTAGTCCTCCCGGTTTGAGACTCTCCACAATAGAGAGACAACAAACGCAGACTTCAAAGGAGAAAAGAAAATGTGTAGAGGGATCCACCTCATCCCAGGAGCCTTTGACAGTTCTTACCTGATGCTTTATGCTTATCCTCTACCTCCCAAAACTTGTCCAAGAAGTATGTTTAATTTATCATGCTACGTGAAATAAGCCAATCCCCAAAAAATCCAAAGGCTGAATGTTTTCCCTGATAAGTGGAGAATAATATATAATGGGGGTGGGGGTGTGGGGAGTGAGAGAAGAATGGGGGAAGTTTAGAATATGTAGAAGGAAATGAGAGGGAGGTGGGATATGAAAAATGGTGGAATGAGACAGACATCATTACCCTATGTACATGTATGATTACACAAATGGTATGAGTCTACATCGTGTACAATCATAGAAATGAAATGATGTACCCCATTTATGTACAATGAATCAAAATGCAGTCTGTAAAAAATTTAAAAATAAATAAATAATTTTTAAAAAAGATTTATAAAAACAGACTAAGAAGTTACTGGATGAAATGCAGGATCAAGCTTAACTTAGGTCAGGAAAAGAATCTACTGAACATTATTTGATAAAATTTCTTAAGTTATAAGGATTCCTTGTATGCAAGAAAACAAACTTCAGTTGAATTCCTGAGCTCTTTAGCCATTCATTGCTTATCATACATGCATCATCAAGAGAGGTGAAGATTCTATTTTGTACAATCTAGGAGAAAGGAAAGAAATGGCAAGTAAGGTGAGTCTTTGCTACTGTAGATGTTCTTAAAAAGAAAAAAAAAATTAAATTCTAGGGATGTACATCTACTTGCCAGAAACATCTGCATTATTTTCAATGTTCTTTCCCCAAAGGTTGACTTAACCGAGCTATTGCTTCTCTCCCAAGTCCCACTGCATGCAATGTGAAAGCTTATTAGCACTTCTGCCAAAGGGCAGGCAGTACCAGGGAAATCAAATTAAACACGGATAATAGCCAATTCAGCTAGACAAAGATCTTACAGAAAAAAGAGGAAGAAAGGAATGTTCATAAGATTTATAAATATCCAAGGATTTCATATACCTTCTTACCCTAATTTAGAACTACAACTACTAACTCCAAAACCTGTAACAGATTATTAACAAGTTTCAAGATAAGAGTTTAGGCTAGGGAGTGTTGGGGCTTAGAAAATGATACTCCTAAGAATGGCACTCTGGCATGCTAAGTACTTCAAACTAAAGACACTGGAAGAGCTTCAGAAGCAAAACCTCTCCAACTTTCTCAAGTCCTCCTTCCTCTGCATCCCTGTTCTCTTCCAAGGCAGCCATAGACACTGAGAATTCCTCCCCACAATGGCAGGTCATAGAAACTAAAATCCCTCTCACCCGGAGCCAATCACAAAGAAAGATTCCTCTAACCTTCCTCTGCCTTTTGGTATAACAGCTGGCCAAGAAGAAATTCTCTGACCTTCCTTTTCTGCTAGTAGATCTAAGATTCTCATTCCACACAGGTGCTGCCTTATACCCAGGAGGAAGGAATGCTGTACAGAGAGACCAGGAAGAATCTGGACAGACAGGCTTTGCTGGGGTTTTGCCCTCAGTTAATTACATTAGATCATACCTTTCGATCCACTCACATTTCTACACATTGCCCATTCTTCATCAAATGTTAGTACAAAGACAGACGTCTTTCCTTGGGTCTTTGGGTCTTCATTCCAAAGGCTACTGTATCACAGAGACACATGATGATGTAAATGTGCTCTGCTTCTATCTTATTGACCATCTTTTGTTATAGGAGTGTTGGCCATGAGTTCTGTGAGTGCCACAAGTGAGAAAAACATCACAACTTTCCACCCCTACAGGAGCAATCTTCGTGAAATGCACATTTGTAAGAATAAAGTTCTCAACTTCTTTACCTTACTGATTAGTCAGTTCCCAACTTACAAATGTATCACATTCCAAGAATTAATTCTTAGTCACTTAGACATCCAAATTTACTTAGAAATCCCATTGATCCAATGTAATAAAGGGTGATCCCAACCTCAAGCCAGCATGCAAACACCAACTGATCTTGAATACAGACTCTTCTAGTAGCCCCTGGTCTCTCAGGGCCATAAGCCAATGAAGGCTCCTTGAACATTAAGTCCCTTTGGGACTAGTATCCTGACATCTCAGAGCCAAGAGCGGGAGAGAAGGAATAAAATATCAGGTTCTATCTGGGTAGTTTCTGTGGCAACTATTGGAAGGTACAGGTAGAAGGGGAGGAAAGACGTACGTATTATTTATTCTGAAGTTAGGGAGACATCAGAGGAAGGGACACAGTGTGTGAAGAAGTTTTCCACTTTGTTCCTAAGAAAAGATGCTGCATTTAGGAGACAAAACTAGACTCTTAAAACATTAGAGAGGCCACTGTAATGTTCAACAAAGTGTACGAAACTTTCAGCATATAACCATTAATATAATAAACATTTCCCTCACTTCTGCTGATTATAACCATCATATACTAATTATATAAAAATATAATCTAAAACTAGAATAAAAGACCTTGTCAATGCATTCAACTCGTACCAAGCATTTGCTGTAACCATAGAATTTTTGCATGTAAAGGAGCCTTGGAGGTCATCTACCCCAACACCTTAGTTTTAAAAATAAGGTCACCAAGAGAAGGAAATGGTAAGTGATTTCCAATCACTTAGAAGCCTCCTGGTGTCCACTGGGGACACTATTTTATGTGTCTCTTCTCTAAACTTTGGTTTCCCTTCTTTAAGGAACCACTAATTCCCCTCTATTAATGCTTCCCATGAAAGAACTTGCTCACACCCAGAAGGTCTGTTTACCTGAAGGAAAGAATTAAAAGCTTCAGTTGAAGCATTGCATCTCTCTGTGGACTCTCCTGAAACCATTTTTGTTGCCATCAAGACCACTTTCCTTTCCTCCAAAGGAGGCCATCCCTGCCCCTGAGCACCAGGACTTTCGCCTTGGTTGTCACCAAGCAAGTGGAAGATGAAGCTAGCAACGGAGCAGTAACCCTCCTGCAAATGCTGAACTCACTTAATTTGCTGACCATCTGATTAACAGCTTGTCTCCACATTTCAAGTCAGTCCCAGCTAAAACTCTAGGTTTTCTTGCCAAAAGCATCTTTAAAAGTCCAGATTTTTTCCCTATAGACACTTAAAAACCTCATTAAACAAGAGAGAATGTTTTTAAAATAGTCAAATAGTGTTTTATCCATAGCCTTGAGTGTTGGAGGTTATAAACTCTTATATTCAACAACAGTCACTATAGGATCCATGCCAGAGTACCAGAATGACATGAAAAACCACTGACAACAGTGCAATAATAGTATCCCATTAGCAGTCCAGATCTTAAGTGGCAATAACTGCAAAAGATGTTACCATTAAAGTAAGTAAATGTGCCTTCCACATGCCCTCGAAAAGGTTCCAAAGCGGGAAGCGGCTTAAAGTAGTTGAATAAGAAAAAAAGGTGACAGAGCTTAGGGTGCCCAGTCTCCTTGTATTCCTTGGGTCATGATTATTTTGGTGGCAAGTACTTTTGTGTTAGATCTAGGTATCAGTCCAAGATCAGGTTTTTTTAAATTCCTCTATTTGGAGAAATTGTCTAACCATATTAGCCTTAGTCCCAATTATAAACTGGTGATAATAATTATGCCCTGTACAAGTTTCCTGTGAGAATTAAATTACTCAGGATTATGCATTAGAATTTGGCAAAGTGATGAGTACAAGGAAGTTCTCAAGTGTTAGCTACTTTTTAAAATCTGATTAAATATGACATCTTTCAGAGTTCCCCACCACCACTGATATCAACTGAAATTGATTTAATATTACTATCATCCCCAAGTAAAATTGGGAACAGAGTTTTGATGGTGGTCAGAGAAACAGTAAGTGGGAGGAACAACCTCTTGCTTGTCCACCATCCTCTTTCCCTCTTTAGGCCAGAGAGCATCTGGAGTAATGCATTTATGTACACAGCTGGTCTCTA
Organism: Sciurus vulgaris; assembly: GCF_902686455.1. Taxonomy (NCBI): domain Eukaryota; kingdom Metazoa; phylum Chordata; class Mammalia; order Rodentia; family Sciuridae; genus Sciurus; species Sciurus vulgaris. The sequence goes on from NC_136465.1 coordinate 82,676,302, forward strand.
CTAAAATGCAAAAGGGTCCCAGGCATGCATAACCAAAGAGATGAGGTAAATCAGAAGTAAAATGTCATGTTACTTAACTTGGTATGTGTTTATAGCATAAAAACACCACCATCGTTTTCCCCATGTAGTCCCTCATTCTTGGTCTCAGCTGGGGATGGCTCTCCCTTTGAGACACTGGCCCAGCTTGCTCAGTTCGTATCTTCTCCGAAACTAGGGGATGTGAAGTATTGTCTAGTCCAGGCCTGAATCTATCCTCGACTTCCCTGGCCTCCACCTGCCTGTTCATAATAGGCACAGTTCCTCTGTAGTAGATCTTTCTAATCTTCACCCTGCAGGACCCTTGGTCCCTCTCACAGTATGCCTGCAGGGACTCACCTTCTTAGCTGCACCCTCATCTTTATCTACCACAGCCCTGCAACCCTTATGTGTCCTCTAGAGTCCTTGTGTCCTGGCTCCTCAGACCTCCCTATCCATTTTATCCCAAGTCTTTCCAATCTGAGTCCTCTCACTCTCTTTGAATTCTTAATATCTCTGCTTTCTTTGAACAAGTGATACATTTAATAAAATCAAATACACACAAATACTAATTTTTTTTACACACTGTTCCCTGATCATAAATCCGTCTGATCACATACATACAAAAGACAACACCAAAAAGCCTACAGAGGCCACTCATAGTATTTTCCATAACCTTTAGGATAATTACATTTGATAATAGTCACTTCTATGAATCCTCTGTGAAAAATCATTTCTTTCAGTTGTTTTAGGAGAGGCGGAATCATTGCCCTTTGGTTCTGGGCAGTTATAAAATACAGAATAGAAACTTCAGACTTAGAGAAGCTGCTCTCTCTTGTTCAAGATGTTACAGTGAATTTAGAAAACATTATTAAAATTCAAGCCAGAGCTGAAAGCAGGAGCTAAGGTGGACAGTTGGTCTTGGCAAGACCGAAGTTGAAATGAGGACTGATAGCATGGGCACAGGCATGAGAGGCAGAGCCACGCCAGGGGCTGGTAGTAACAAGGCTGGTGAAATGCCCTGAAGACAGCACCCATTGTGGAAGGACACAGGGGTTTGAGTTTGCGCCGAGCATCAGGGAGAGGAGAATGCCACTCAGAGGAGCCCTCCAAGTGGCCCTGTCTTGCTTTGGCGCAGGTCACAATATAATAGAAAAAAGAGAAATGACAGTACAGGAAGAATTAAGGGGCTTAAGTAGAATCTGTCCATGACAACAGGGTTAACATTTCATCTCTGTGAAAGGCTCACAGAATTGTAAATGAGAAAAACATCCATAAGATTGCACACGGACAGTACATTGTGCTCTGTTTCTTACTAGGGAGCCTACAGTTTTCTTATGAACTTCCAAATTGAGCGTAGGAATACCACCCTCTGTTAGCGTTTTCACTTTTCCATACTCGTATGAGGTAGGATTTGTTTACTGAAATGTAAAGATAAGATAACTGAATCTCAGAGAGACCAAGAGACTTGCCCAAGGCTACAGAGATGGTAGGTGTCAGGCTGGGATTAAACAGTGAGTGACTCCGCATTCTGTGCTCTCTTCAGTGAGCCTCAGCTGCCTACCACCACTGATAGCAATCCTGCACATCCTGAAGGCACCTGGTAGCCTAAACCCAAGAAGGCGGGGTCCCAGCTGAGCCAGCACAGGCATTTTCAATGTTTGGGCATGTTCTAGAAACTAGAGGGGTGGGTTTTTCAGGTGTCTGTTTTCACACACACACACACACACACACACACACACACACAAAAGGAAGAACTCCCTGGGGAAGCACTGACCTTAAGAAGGAATCAAACAAATCCAATCCACTGACAGAGCTAAAGCTATAAGATGGGAGGAGTGGTTGAGAAGTCACCATGGCAACCATCACTTCAACCTCTCCCCAACCTGGTCTGTGGGTCCTCAGGGAATAAGGAAGGAGGAAACGTAAGTAAAAACTTAGGGAACTTTTTGATTAAAACCTTTGTAAGATTTGAACTCATCTCCATTCGTCTTTGGTAAAGATGTATCACATAATCAGGGAGAAAATTTTTTCTCCAATACACTTTACCAGTAGGGCCCACGTTAAAGCCTTAGCACCATGAGGGCTCTAGGTGCTAATCACTTGAGGAAGGTGATTAGTGAGGAACTGCGACATCCATGGGGAGACTGTTCTCAATGTGAGTAGAGAGCAGGATCTGGCAGAAGCCATGGTTCCAGGCAGATGTCATAGTGCTCACTGGAAGCAGCAGCCATGCCTGACACAGTGCCTGGTCCAATGAAGACAGCAGGAAATGACAGTGGTATCAAGGAAAACTCACACGGAAAATGGCGACCATTTTCAGGAGACATTATGCCAAAACTGTGTGTGAACCTGTCACATACCTTCCTGAGACCTCTCCAAAGCACATCACAGAATGATGACTTGTGGGAGATGTGGTCTTAAATGAGTAGGCAAGAGCAAGAATCAACAGGATTTGGGCTGTTGTCCATATTATGCACATACAAAGTGGTAAGGCCTGGGAAGTCAGAGTTACATGTAGTATCCTAAATGTATTTGTGGTGTTTGTGATTCACACTGATACCCAAACCAACCTGAGTATGATGGGTAGTCATGCAGCTCACAAATCCTTAGTCCTCAAGAAAATTTCAGAACGTACTTATTCTCCAGCCAGAAATGGATTCAGCACTTTTTCTCCTTTCCAAACAGAATGAACTGAGCAGTAATGATCACACAAATGTGGTTCTGCTCGTCTCACACTCTTCTTTGGACTACATTTCCTCCTTTGAATCCACCCCTCACCATTAAGCTAGGCTCAGCACTTCTCCACAAGATGGATAAAGCTTTTCTGGCCTTGGCTCTTGCAGTGGCTTTCTCCCTGGTTTGGCCCCTTCTCTGGTGTGTTCCAACAAGGACTCACCACAGCCTGTGTCTCAGCATCTAAGTACAATCAGTCAGTTCTCTTCACAATGAGACTTTTGGGGAGAAGAAACAGGAAGGGGACAAAATTTTAATTGCTCTGAAATCTATGTCTTCAACTCCTTATTTAAAGTGGGAAAAGTTTAAAGTAAAGAAAGGGTGAGTAATTTCCAGGCATCTACTTCCTTGAGTAAGGACTCTCTCCATTTCCATGGCAGCACATCCATCTCAGTTCATCTTCAAAGGAACCTTCCTACTACATGAAACGCTCAACTAAGATGAGCTATCGACAAAACACTATCATCCCTCAGCTGATTCCTCTATCATGACACCCTATCCCCTTCCAAAAAAAGCAAACAAAATCTCCAAGAGGCTACAAAGATTTGATGGTATCCAGAAAAATAAAATACTTTACATCAATACATCTTCAGCAAGAAATCCCTTTATAATTGTCTGACAGGGAGGTCGGTTTTCTCACAAAGTTGTTCAAAATTAAGTAATCAGAAGAAACAAGGCTAAAATTTTAAAAAGTTAGCCATGGAGTGGCAAGTTATAACTCAGCAAGATGCTGGTAAGAGCTCTCCACTTGCCAAGCCTCAAAATATACTTGCCCCTTTCTGTTCAGCCATGACAATCTAATTCAGGTTGTGTCCTCCCAGGAGGTGATCCAGGAGTCCAGATGGACATCAACCTACTCGTCTTCCTGGGCATTGAAGCCAGACTGCACTGCAGGTGTGCACTGAAATTCGGCTCCATTTCTCTACTGCCAGCAAGCCTGGCCAGGAGAGGAGCTGCCACGTGCCTAGAGCCAGCTCCTAGGTGACTGGTTAAGACCTAAAGCCCTAGGATTCTTTGGGTTACTTTGATGTTTCAGGACCTAAAGGAGAAATCAGAGTCCAGTTCTCCTCAATCAATGTAATTCATAATATCTAGAGTACAAAATTGATCAGAACACACACACACACACACACACACACACGCACGCACACACACACACCAACTAGCAGGAATGAGCATGCTTAGGAAAAACAAACTGTGACCATTTACATTGGGCTGCGAAGAAAAATATCTAAGAACATTCAGTGGATAATAAGCTGTTAGTGATGTAGCCAGACGGAGAAAAGTTATCATATCAAGATATCTAAATTTCAGAGGGCAAGGTAGATCTTGGAAGGTGGTAATCCTCATCAAAACATGGGCTAGATGTTCTCTAGAGAAGGAATTTAGGTTGCTATAATGGCAAATATTTTACATATATATATATATATATATATATACACACACACACACACACACACATACACACACACACACACACACATACACGTTTTACACTAGAAGAACTAAATTTGACCTCACCATGCATTTTCCATGTAAAATGGGCATTAGAATAATACATAATTATATTGTACATACATAAGAATTCAATGAGATAATGCTTACAAAGTACTTTACTGTGTGTGGCAAGCAGTAAGAGTCTAATAAGTGTTGGCTATTAATGGAATTAATATTGCCAAAGAAAGATAAATGGAAATGTAGATAGTTCTTGGAAAATAATATACACTTAAAAATGTTGTAAAATATGTCCCTCCAATTACAGACCCTAAAGACTTTGGGCCTTTCCCCCATTTTTAGGCTCAGCCTGGGTAATCAGTCAGACTCCTTGGCTTTCTTTCCCTTTAACCTCACTCTGTGAGTGGAGGGAAGAGGACCAAAGGGGAGCATAAGTGTAACCACAGGGCACAGGCATGATCAACTATAGCTAGGTTTATGAATTACCAGACAAGCTCTTCCCTAATTCAGGAAAGCTTTTAAGACCATTTGAAATTGAAATGTCCATTAACCTTGAAAGCAGGCAATTAGTAATGCAAATATTAAGTCACCTTATAAAAGAAAAAGAAAAAGATCAACTTGTTCTAAAAACCTTTGTGAGATAAACAGGTTTTCTACCGCACATCTAGCCTCTCCATCTGGCCAGTCATATATTCCTATCCATCACTCTATCACTTGATTTGCCATTTCCCTGCAGGCTTGGGGACATGAATTTAAAGACCTTAAAGTCCATCCAGTCCAAGCTTCTCATTTGAACACATGGGGAATTGAGACCTGAAGAAATTATTTTCCAAGAACTCCAATTTGGAGGCAAAACTTGTACAGGATCCTGGTTTTCCTAATTATCTACCATACCTGACTTATTCTTGCCTTCAAGATTTTATTATGACATGGAATATAATTCCACCACTTATCTATTTAGACTGTCAGCCCTTAAAGGAGAATAAATCATTCTTGTACTTCTCACTCATTGCAATAAGTAAGTGATTAAAAGTCTTCAGACTGTTACAGCAAAATACCATGGACTGGGTAGTTCATAAATAACAGAGATTTACTTCTGGAGGTTGGGAAATCCAAGATCAAGGTGTTGGCAGATTTGGTATCTAAGGGTCATTTTCTGGCTCAGAGATAGTGTCTTCCTCACATGGAAGACAGAGGTCTCTCCCAAGGCTGTTTTATAAATGTTCCATTCACAAGGGCTCTGCCCCCAAGACCTAATCACCTCTTGTGTTAGTCAACATATTTGTCACTGTGAGCAAAATACCTGACAAGATTGACTTAGAAGAGGAAAAGTTTATTTGGGGCTCAGGGTTTCAGACATCTCAGTCCACGGTCAGCTGGCTCCATTACTCTAGGCCTGAGGCAAGGCAGAGTATCATGGTGAAAGGGCAGGGTAGAGAAAAGCTGCTCAACTCATGGTTTCCAGGAAGCAGAGAGAGGAGGAGAAACTAAGAAGACAAGATATAATCCCCAAAGGCAGGCCCCCAGTGACCCACTTCCTCCAGCCAAGCCCCACTTGCCTACAGTTATCACCCAGTTAGTCTATCCAAACTAGGATTAGGTTATAGCACTCATTATGTAATCATTTCACCTCAATTACTGCATTAAAACAGGAGCTTTTGGGGGGTGGACACCTCACATTCAAACCCTAACACCTCCGGAATATATCACCTCCTGGAATCATCACCTAAGGGTTTAGAATTTCAAAATATGATTGAGGGAGACAAAAACATTGAGACCAAAGCAAATACTCTTAATTGCAACTTTCCTAAAACAATGATGCAAAGTAGAGAACCCAGTTCCCCTTTGAACAGAGAATGGTTTACACTGTTTCACTCAAGTTAGACATAATTGTGCTAACAATTCTGAAAAGCACCTAGTAGTTCTCAGAATATGGGTAGGATCTGTCTAGCCATTTTCATAGGCCCAGTTTCATGCAAGTGGGTGAAAACTACATATTTTGAGTAATGTAATACTCAATTGGTGTTCTATTTCCATATAGGATTAAAAGTCATTAAATAAACAACTGAAGCTAGAGTTTCATGATTCACAAGACAGAGGTAATGTTCTCATTCAATGGGTATAAAACTCTACAAACAGACTTGCCATAATCTTTATCCTTAGAATTTTTATAAAATAACACTGTCTGCCTTGACCAGCTCAGCTCAGCTGTTCTCCTGCAAGAAACACGATCTAGACAGGTGCCTTTCTGTGATCCCTTCTGTGCTCCCTTACTTTCTGCTACTTGATTACAGTGATATCCTAGCCACAACAAACTCTTTAGTTGAATCACATGTCCTATCTCCAGCCCCTTGCACATTCTAATGTGTAGGAAGCCTCCTTACCTACTTGATCACACTCATCCCTTCTTTGAAGTCATTACTGTGTTTTGGAAGGTCTGGGATGAAACTCCAGATTCTCCATTTCCAACAATGCCCTGGGTGACAGGGATGCTGCTGGTCCTCAGACCATATCTGAATATCAAAACTCTAGAATGTATCACATGATCAACTATACTTAAGTCATGAGAACCATTCCTGACTAAGCATTCCCCTTCCTCCTTAACCTTGCTACTGAAATGCTTAAAATGACTCTGTGAGTTTATTTTAAATTAATATATGATTTTACTGCTAGGAAAACAAGCAAATGTCATCATTCAGTTAGTCACTAGGGGAAAAAAGTGTTCATTTTACAATGCATCATAGCAGTTCTCAGTATACAAAATGAATGGTGCACAATCTTCTTTGGAGTTAGATGTGCCAGTCCCACAACTTGCTAGCTAATGACCTTGAGGAACCCCTCTAATGTGTTTGTGTTAGCTTTTTCTTCTGTAGAACGAGATAACAACATTCACCTCACAGCGCAGTGAGTATAAAATAGAACTAGGTACATGAACTCATAATATACTCCAAAATATACTACAAAAATGATTGATACGCTTCTTGGAATTTGTCCAGGCTCCTATCTTATACTGTAAACTGCCTGAAGATAAGAAATGTCCCTTCCACCAATAGTTTGGCATAGTTATTTTCACTCTAAAGAATAAAAATTCTTTTTTATTAAATGGCTGATCACTTTTTTATATCCACCCCTGTAACAAGGCTGAGGCCTTTTGGGAAACTGAAGTAGCACAAAGACACCTCCCCTCAAACACCAATTCGTGCGATCAAGTCAGAAAGATTTCAGACTTGCCACTCAGAGTAATAGGCATGAGTTTATTGAAGGGATAGGAAAAGAGAAAGAGGACACTCTCAAGGGAGAGAGCAGGTTCTTTCCAATAGGAAAGGGACGGTGTGTCTTTCCTGCCCTCCAGTTTTATTGTGGATCCCAGAAAAGTTTCCAGAGAGCCCCACCCAGATCTACCTCTTATCTTTTGACGGACAGCAAGATGACATCAGACTTTCAAGTCCTGATTGTCATGACAATTCTAGGTCACTTTGGCCTATGTTGACCCATTCTAATTAGATTCTTGTTTTTCCTTTTTTTTTTTTTTTTTTTTGAGAAAAGGAAAATGTATTGCTTTGCTACCAAAGGAGAAGAACAGGGGACTCCTGTCCCAGGGCTATGATTCTGCCCATCAGCAGGAACAGGGGGCTTTTAAAGAGGTGATTCAAAGGCTATTTTCCACGTGCTCTCTGTTGGAGTTGTAACTCATTCGTTAATTTGGGAGATAGTCATTTCTGAGAACTTCTGGTACCAACCCCAAGAGTCTGGATTACTTGGTTCCTATGGTGGGTGTGTATAAGGACAGATAAATCTGCCTAAAATGGAGAAGAAAGGTAATTCTGTTTCCCCTGAGATTAGGGATGAGGAGAGATTAGGGAGGAACAGGGACAGAGGAAGGGAAGGAAACATGTCCATTTAAAAAATAAGTTGCTGTGGCAGAGCAGCAAGGGTTGTTTTCAAAGCATAAAGTGAACCACTGTTACATTTCCCCACTGTCAACTTCTACATTCCATTTATATGGAGAAATGGACAATGACATCTCCAAGTTGCTTCCTGCTGAAAAAGGGCAAAGTTGAGGGAAGTAACCCAAAGTCCTTGTTCTCTATCAGGAGGCTAATTGGATTATTAACCATAAATTCTTACAGATTTTATGGTTGTGGAATTATCCTTATCTCCCTGAGTTTTGGGATTTGGTCTATGAAAAGACACACAAAGTCTCCCTCATTCAGGGTAATTTGGGTTCCTCTTATGGACATTATTTAGGGCCTGCATTTCTCCTGCAGATAACAGGTAGTTTGCTAAGGAATGTGGCATAACTTGTCCAATTGAGCCAAGCAGGACTGCAGGTAAACTGCTTCTTGGAAAATAAAGCATGAGCACCAATGGGCTCATTTATAGAATGATTCCCACCATTCTCCTCTGTTTGTCCCCTGTCACTTAAATAACGCACATCCTAGAGCATTCATTCCCCCAGGAAGTCAGGATACATTCTCCGAAACTCTTTATGTCCAATGGTTTATCAGTTCAATGTTAAAGATCTCTTGGAATTAACAAGCTACTTCATTTCCATGTGGCCCTTTTCTTCCATTGATCTCAAAATGTTGCCCACAATCACTGGTGGCTCAATAAATATTCACCTGAACAACTGAATTAACATTAGGGTTTTACATTCGTTAAATCTAAGAAAATATTGACAAGATGGGGAACTGGGGCTAGAATCTATGATCTTTCTTCCTTTTATGAACAGTTGTCATTGCCTGCAATCAGGACAGCCCGTTCTCACATCCCCTGGACACTTCGGAAGTCTTTATACGGCACCTTGTACGCACTTACAATTTACGCACCCTGTTCCTTAAGAATCATGACACTGATTATCACTGACGTTGATTAGCCCTTCCCACTCCAGGGTTTCCACACAGGGCCAAAGCCTCAATGAGGACCAAACACATTCTGCCTCTGAGGGTGGCAGAAGTTCAGTGACATGCTGGAGAAAGGCAGAGAGGAATTCCCGGTTTTCACCGCTATTCCCTGTGCCTCTGTGCTCCAGTATTACACTGAGCTCACGCTTCCAGGGGGACTGTCAATCCAGCACCAACTCCACTTAGGCTAAGGCACAGCTGCCCACGAGGATGAGTCCAAATGCTCTCAGATCACAGGACACCTGAAACATTGCTAAACCCTAACCTCAGGGCGGAACCCCAGGGCCTCTCTTGCCCATTGACTTCTTCTCCAGGTGCTGTTCCTGCTGCCACCACAGACAAGATTAACAAGAAGGTTATATTTAAACTTCCAAGAGGCGCTGCTGAGCCATTATGGGTCTATTTAAAATCCTCCGGGCAGCTGCTAGTACATATAACAAATCAGCAGGAGGGAGGGAGGAGAGGGAGGAGAAGGGAAGGAGGAAGGGAGGTGGTCAGGAGCATCCTGGATTGTTTCAGTGAAACAATTGACTGTCAAAAGATGGCAGGGGGTGCAGGCGAGGTAAAAGATGCCACCCAGGGTGAGAGAGGGGGAGAGAGATGCATTAGGAGAATTGGCTAAGCAGGGGTATGGAGGGAACTTAGGATCCCCATGTGGAAATCTGCAGACCTAAAACCTCGCTGACTGCCTGGAAGATGTCACAGTTCCTTCACTACTCTATTTCTCCCAGGGGACCCTACTGAACAATAGAAGCCCCATTCATTCAGCACTGATAGAAGATCAGCAACGGAATATAAAGAGCTTTGTGATAAACTGGAACTCAAAGCACCTCCCTCAAATTCAACCAATGTATGCCAGTTTGGTCCTTGATTCAGCGTCCAATAATTCACGCAGCATGAGATCTAAAGAACATTCCCTATTCTAACAGCCATAGACCCAGATGACTTACCTCTATCTGGGCTCAGTTTTGACCTTGAGGACCCACCCCAGTTTCTGCGATCTTTACTAGATTTGAGCATAAGTCTTTTTAGTCTTTATTTGCCTTAGCCCATCAAAGTATTATGGGTACTGTGGAATATTCACAGCATTGACTCAGCTATTCTGCACAATCATATGAATTTTCACATACCTGCCCCGTTTTCACTGATATTATTTGTTAACCTTAGTTTGATTCAATATTATCCAAGCTCCTGACCATTTTTATCACTTTTTGTTAAAGTTGTTTCAAAGTTATTGATATTTCTCTTGATCTTTCTTCATGTCCAAGTTCAGTTAAATTTAGTCATTAACCACTATTTAAATGTCCAAACAATCACTCTGTGTCTACTTCTTGGGGCTTCCTCATAGTGTTGACATTTCTGAACTCACAAGTACAGTAATTATAAATGAAATGAACATGGCATTTCTGTGTGGCATATTGTTATAATGAGAAAAAAATCTTATTCGTTACTGATAAATTTTCTTTCTATGGATGACAAAACCAGATGTCACAGGCTAAAACATTTACCATGAATATAAGACCTGGATGTCTACAATGATCCAGTAAACAAATATTTTAATAGGTCAGCAAATGTTAACAGTTTATACAAATTAAGAATAAATTCCAAGGGGCTTTATTTCATTTTTCTTTTGTTTTTGGTTGAATGCCTAATAAGTGGGAGATTTATAAAACTGTCCCTATCAAAGAACTGTAGGCAAACAAAAATATGCACAATTTGTAATAATCCAAACTCTGCTATATCAATGTGTGTGTGTGTGTGTGTGTGTATATCATATATATATATATATATATATATATATGATTTTGAATCAAGGACAAAACTGGCATACATGGGTTAAATTTGAGGGAGGTGCTTTGAGTTCTATATATGGAAAAAGAAAGCAAGATTGTACACATGGATTTAGAATTCAGGTTGACATAATAAGAACAAGAAATATTCATTAAGTATAAATATTACATACATAAATTGAGTGAATAAAAAAAACTCTCTGCCATGGGTTCAGATCACAATCTGTGACTCCATATCAAAAATCTATAAATAATTTACTATCTACTGTCAATGTCTTTCCTTCTCTTTCACTCCTATATCTTTTCCTATGAATATTTAGAGCTTAAAAGATAAGACTTCCAAAGACAGAGAGCAAGAAGTCAAAGGGAGGACCTCCAGAATGTGTTGCACCAGGAGGCCCAGCCTCCCAAATGACCCAGGGGATGGCATCCTACTATCAGACTCAGAGAAATGAATCCACCATCCAGGATGAAAACAAATGGCCTTGGCCAAGTGAAAGTGACCTTCTCAGTGATAAACATTCCAAAGGCTCCAGAGAATTCCTGCTGGGTGAGCTGATCAGTGAGGAAATCCAACAGAGCAATTCCAAGGTATCAGAAAAAAAGAAATACAGCTCTGGGCTGCACTGCACCTCATTCAGCCTTCACCTGGACATTTGCTGAGCACTCAGCTCTTTGTCAGAATTCCTGCTTTTTTTACTCACTGTCTTACATGGCATGGAACTTTTACTGGACTAATTTTTTTTTTTTTTTTTTTTTTTTTTTTTTTTTTTTAGTTTGGTCTTGGGAACTGCTCTTGAGCTCTGATCTATTACCTACATCCCACAGACTGTTATAAAGTCTGAGTGAGCAGAGCCAGGACCCTCACCTTAGTTCACCACCCTTCCATTTGTTTGGTTTGGTTCACACTTCCACCAGATGCTTACTGAGTCCTCACTTGGTGCTGGATGCTCAGGATACAGAATAATAAATAAATAAGATATGATCCTGCCCTGAAGGATTTTGAGGTCCAGCCAAAGAAACAAGCATGTAAACAAAGAATAATCCTTTACTAAATGAAATCATGAAGACAGACACAATAAAAAACAGATAGCTTCTGTTTGAAAGTACCTACCAGAATAACAAATAATTCAGAAAAACAAAATAAAAATCAAGTGGCTAGTAAATATACTTTAAAAGTTCAGTCACACTTATAGACCAATTAAGTGGATATTTAAGCAATAACATTTTACCTTAAATATGCAAAGGGTTTTTTTTTTTTTTTCATTTTTGCAAAGGTGAGTGAGGTGGCTATTCTTATACACTACTGGTATGTGCACATGCTTGTTTAAAATTTCTGGAGATCAACATAATGATATGTATCTAAAGTCACAAAACTTTGATACCATTTAACCAAGTAAGTTCAGTTCTACAAATTTATGCTAAAGAAATAATTAAGAATAGACCAAAAATTTTTTCTACAAGGATGTACATCGTTATGTTGTTTGTAATACCCCCAATTTAAAAATAATATAAAATACTAAACGATGGGGAATTGACTAAATTGCAGAATTTTCTGTTGCCTTTAGAAATGATGTAGAAAAATGCTTTTTCATGGAGAAGGATAATCATTATATATTGAAAAATAGAAAAGAATTGTAACAAAATAATACGTGCTGAAGGACTTCATTTCTGTTTTATATAATACAGTGAGTGATGTCATAGTGCTAACTTGATATCCAGTAGGATGATGTCTGGCTTAATTTTTCCCCTTATCTTCTAGTTTTTCTCCAATGGACATGCATTGCTTTCACAGCAAGAAGCACAATTAAAGTTACACACTACTTTTAAAAAACTAAAGTGTGTGTCATGTGCCAGCCACAGACACATCTCTAATATTCGCAGCCCTGCCAACGAGGACGGAGACAATTCGTAGTTAGAGGAGTAGAGATCTGAAGCCAAGTCCCCAGACTGCTCCTGTCTGCATCAGGCTTACTCATGATACTTATTCCCTACGACTAGAATTTTTTAAAATCTATTTTACTAAGGTATCAAATTTTTTTCCACCTAAACCAAACTAAACCATTTTTTAAGCCAATATAAAAACTGTAATAAATTTCAGGAAATTATGAACAGGCACAAAAATACTTTTAAAAGATGTCTTTTACTTTATATCTGAGCACAACAAAACACCCTGAGCCCTGTAGTGAGAGGGGAAGGAGTAGTGACAACAGAGGGTCAAATATGAAGACCCGCTGGTGTGGAAACGCCAGTTCGCGTGGGATTACCCTAGGGAAGTCTACACGGATGCAGAGGCAATCCAGACAGGCCTTTCTTTTCTACCACTGATGTTTGTCTCCACCAGCCATCTTATGCCTCTGGCTTGTATTTAAAGTACAGTACATGGAATTATATTGTCCTCTGTGTAAGTTTCCATTCACTAAGTGTTTTGTTCATTATTTACCTATTTTCATCTTTCCCTGAACCTGCCAAATTACATCTTTTGCTGGATATATACATTCCTGGGGGGGCGGGGGGAGTCAAGTATAAAGTTTTGCATCTTTTTTCTGATCTCACTGTGCCTTGTGGTTTCTGCAGGTCTCTTTTCTTTTTGTTAGTGAGATATTATTTTTAGATAAGAAATCTTTTCAATGAGGCTTTAATTCTCTGCGGCCTGTTTTTTCCGCTCTGCACCATGCATTACCTACATCTCATGAAGCTGATTTTCCCTCTCTTCTCCTTTCGGCAGCCCAGGAACTGCAGAGCTCTGTTGGCCCTTTGGGTTGTTATTCCAAAAAGTTTCACATTCCTACATCTTATGCCTTTTGGGTACTGAGGGTTCATTATTTAGGGTTCTTAACAATCTATCCCCACTATTTTGTACTCCTTCCTCTACCATGTCCTCAACGGAATCCAAAGGCAAAACATCTGAACTCATTCTTGAAAATGATGGCACTTTCATATTTGGTTGGGCCGGTTCCCTCCACTCACACCACCCTCCTCTTCGCCTTTGTCCTTGTAGAGGAAATCCAGGGAATTCAAGCACCATCTCCTCTAGTGTGCATTCTCTGGTCAAACTAATTAAAACTTCCCTCTGAATTCATATATAACCCTTACTTTTACAGCTCCTGCAGTGCTTCTCATAGAGATTTATATTATATCTCCTTGGTTATGTCTTATCTCCTCCAATAAATTCTAACTCCATGAAGTCTAGGAAAGCATCTGGTAGCAATAATGCCCATAATTGTACTTAATAAATATTTTTTAAATTAATGAGCAAATGATTCCAACCAGGTTTCACTAAGATCCTGTCCATGAGGGATAGGAGGAAGGTGAACAGTGGTACTGCCAGCCCTGTATGTCCCTGTGCTGATCCAGAGTTCATGGACCTACTGGGCACTATTTTATTCCCAAACACACACACACACACATATTCACACACACAACCTTGCTGCTTTATGACTAATTTCAGTCTGTTCTGGCCTGGATTTAATTTTTTTCTATGTATTTTATTTAGAAGTCAGTTTATTTCATCTTTTTATTTAGTACTTTATGCTTGGACAGAGCTTTGCGATCATTGATTATCTTTCTGTGAAGCAGGTCAAGATTGTTAGCTCTCTCTTACAATTAAGAAACTGAAGCCCAGAACGGTTCAGTGACTCACTGACAAAGACAAGGCCAAGTTAAAACCCAGAGCAACTCAGCTTCATGCCGCAGAGGAAGCCACCTCACCACATTTTCTACAAAAACCTAGGACTCCTGGATCAGCAAAAGATAACCTCATAACTCAACCAGGTTGGACCCAGAAACACCTGAAAGGTCAACAGTACAAAGATTTATCCCAAACTGCAAGTGGTATTATTTTTTCCTTGAAAGTCATGTTCTTCAAAGGTAACCACAGCTGAGAGAAAGAAAGATGCTTAAATTCCCACAGTGAGATGTTTCTAAGAAAGTAAGTATACAGGCTATTATCATTTATGCTACTTAAAAGTCTAAAAGTATTCAATTCAAACTTTTTTTAATTTACAAAAATTATATATGTTTGTGTTATACAGCATGTTGTTTTGATATATGTATACATTGTGGAATGCATAAATCAAGGTAATGAACATACATATTCTTTCACATTCATATTTTGTGTGTGGTAAGAACATTAAGAAACCTACTTTTGCAATTATCAAGCACACAGCATGTCGTTAGTAACTATAGGCACCATGTTGTACAGTAGATTTCCTGAGCTTATTTTCCCAGTCCCACTGAAATTTTGTAGCCTTTGACCAGTGCCTTCCCAACCTCTTCACTTCAAGCATTGGCAACCACTGTTCTACTCTGCTTTTCTGTGAGTTCCATGGTTTTAGATTCCATGTACAATCGAGATCACGGAGTGCAGGTCTTTCTGTGTCTGGTTTATTTTACTTGGCATGATGTTCTCCAGTTCACCTAGGTTTTTGCAAATGACAGAATTTTCTTCCTTTTTTATTAAGGCTGAATAATATTCAATTTCATATGTGTACCACATTTTCCTTTTCCCTTCCTTTACTGATGGGTAACTAGGTTGTTTCCATATCTTGGCTGTTGTGATGTTGCAATGAACATGTGAATACAGATGTCTCTTCAACAAATTGGTTACATTTCCTTTATACCCAGGAGAGGGATTTCTAGATTATGTGGTAATTCTATTTTTAGTTGTTGTGTTTTTTTTTTTTTTTGAGATCTCTCAAAAATTATTAACATAATTCCTGTACTAATTCACATCCCCAACAACAGTGTGTAAAGGTTCCCTTTTCTATACATCCCCAACAGCACTTATCTTTCATCTTTGGATAGTAGCCATTCTAGCAGGTGTTAGGAGGTGTTGTCTTGTGGTTTGAATTTGCAATTTCCCAAGTGCATGGAGATATTGAGTATTTCTCTTCCACCTGTTGGCCATTTGTATATATTCTTTTAAGAAATGTGTTTTTAGGTTCATTTTTAAATCAGGTTGTTTTCTTTCTGTTGAGTGGTTTGAATTCTTTATATATTCTGGATATTAACTCCTTACCAGATGTACCATTTGCAAGTATTTTTTCTCATTCTATAGGTGGTCCCTTCTCTGTGCTGATTGTTTCCTTTGCTGTGCAGGAGCTCTTAGTTTGATGTAGTTCCATTGGTTTACCTTTGATTAGCCTCCTTGTTTACCTTTGCTTTTGTTGCTTGTGTTTTGGGATCACATTTTTAAAATAAGTCTTTGCCCAAAACCAGTGTTAGAAAGCCCTTCTCGCATGTTTTCTTCTAGTATTTGATTTTTGATCTTACATTTAAGTCTTTAACCCATATGATTTGATTTTTGTAAATGGGATGAGATAGGGTTAAAAATATTCACTTTGAATTCTAATTAGAAATACTGCATGCCACTTAAATGTGCTCAAAGTGCCTGGTAAATGACAATACTTTATGCAAATACAAGGGCCATTGACATGTGACTGTTTTTGTGCAAATCCCACTAGATTGCTTAAACTTCTTGACTTTCTGGCTTGAAATTTTGCTTGGTATTAATGAACAGCGTGTAAGTTCCTTAACATTTTTAGGGTTATTTTGTGAGAAAGTTTGGTTGGATGAGAAGATTTCTGTGTTGTCCTTCTGCCATTGCTGTATGAGTAAAAGTGACCTGGGTTCTCTAATTCCCCCAGTGGAAACACTGCAGGACAGTGAGCAGTCGCTGTGTGGACAACTGCGTAAAGTCCTTCACACCACTCCATATAAGAGGCCTTAGAAGAATTCTAGTGGCTTCTGTGTAGCTCTCTTGTTCACATTTCACTTCATCTGGTGCCCTTCTCCTCCCTCTCCCCTCCCCTCAACTCTCTGACCACAGTCACCTTGCCTCCCCTCTCTAGTACCAGTAAGCAAGCTTTCCTAGCAAGTATAGAATCTCACCATGGCGAAATTTGCTTCAATTTCAATCAGCAACAGAGAGGGGGGGAAAGTGTCCAAATTAAGCTGCTTGATTACGGAAATTAATCTTGTCATTTAGCGTCCCTGTTCTGCAGAACAGGGCCTTTGATTAGCCTCCTTGTTTCAGAATATTACAAGCAGACGTTTATTAAGCAGAAGGCATTTTTTGTAGCTGTCAAGTCAGAGGGAAAGTAAAGGTACTCAGAAGCTTCTGAAGAAGGGCACCAAGTTGAGGACCCCAGCCTGCTTCTGAGTCCATGCTGTCCCAGAGCAACCAACCACCCAGCTGCAGAATGCTCCGCCAACAGGATGTCGAAGCTGCAGAAAGATAGTGCATCATCTGCTATTCTCACAGTAAAGAAACGAGCCCCCTGGCCTAGAGGTAAATGATGAATATGGGTATCATTGTGCCCTGAACAGTTAAGTGCAAATCTGTGCAGAACCTGCTGTATTTGCAGGGCCATACACTCTGGCAGCTCTGAATGGTGCTAGTGTATAGATTGAGAAAGCAAAGATTTTAGGAAGGTTGTATGTGTGTGCTTGTTTGGGAAGGAAGGGTGTTATCAGGGTCTCCTCTCTCCCACCAGTGTACACTAGCACTTAAACTTTGGAGGGTGCTATCTGATAGGGGGAAATCTGCTTCTAAGTCCGTGTTTTAAATCTCAGAGCTCTCGCATCACTCTGAGATTGGCAGTAAGGACTTAAGGATGACCTGCTCCTCATTCACACAATTTTCAGTAGAAGGACTGTTTCTGACTGCCACATTAGACCAGATCAGGCTGAGAGCTGGACTCACACAACTGCAGAAGAAGCCCAGCTGGGAGCAAGGCAGAAAGTCAGTGCTGAAACTCCAGCACTTCATCAAAATGGCTCCAAATGGCTGGGGTGTTCCAGAGCTCTCAAGAGATCAGAGCCCTGGTCACCTCTGATCCACAGATACATAGTACAAGGAGACAACCAGCTATTAACAAAAACAAAACACAAAAACACCTTAACTAGAGTCTGTCTTCTTTAGTGGTCCACAACTTCTCATTAGAACAAGAGCAAGGAAACATAAGCAGGACCATGATCTTGAATACATGAGTTATAAACTAATTAAAATTGTAGGAAGATTAGAAATGCAGAATAATACTCCCAGAACAGGATTTCTCAATCTTGACACTACTGACACTTTAAACAAGCTAATTCTCCAATGTGGGGACCTGTCTTATTCACTGTAAGATGTTCAGCAGCCTCCCTGGCTTATACCCTATCGATGTCAGTAGCACCTCCATACCAAGTTGTGATAATCAAAATGTCACAAGAAACTGCCAAATGTCTCCTGGGGCCAAAGTCACCCCCAACTGAGAATCATTGCTCTTAAAAAATCTCAGAAAGAACAATTTTTTAGCTTCCAAAATCAGCTCACCATGCCCTTTAATTCTTTACAAGACAGCAGGGTATGATAGAAAGATTATGAAATTTAGAGGCCAAAAGTCTGATTAAGTTCTGGCTTAGTGCACAGAGTGTGTGGCCATAACTGTCTCTTTATCTCTCTGAGCTTTCATGTCCTCATTTGTAAACTGAGAATAACAATAATAATAATTTTGATTAGAGAATTTTAAAATGAAAACTAAGAGATAATATATTCCAGGTTCTATAGGAGTAAAAACATTAGTAGTTATTATTACTCAATTTCCTAAAATCCTAATCCAAGATAAAGAGCCACTTGTCCAAGATAAAGAACTTAAAAAGTGAAGTATTAGCCCAGAGATGGGCCCCATGAAGGCTTATTTTAAAAGGGTTTGAAAGAAGAAAGAGAGAGAAAAATAAGCAAGACCCACCAGGATCTGAGTTTCTCCAAAGGAAGGGATCAGTTATGACATAGAAGAACTAAACGAACATGAAATGAAGGAAGAAATGAGTCAACTTACCTAAATTAGAACCTTACCCTGCCTTGGGGCCCCTGTCCCACTACCTAACCTTCACTCAGCACTCATGGTACTCTTATAAACATAAAGCTCTCCAGTTCCTTCTCTATATACCTAGAATGGGATCCAGGCATCTTAACCTGGCCTGTGGGACCAGTCTGCCTCTCCAGCTTCATCTCCCACCTCCCCCTATCTCTTCTTCAGACAAGAGATCTTCTCACTCCCTTCTTGAACTGCCAAATCCTTTCCTGCTTCAGGGCTTCTCTATTATTCTCAAGCCTAGAAAGCTCCCCACTCCTTTCCACCCTTCAAGCCTATGCTCAACACCATCTATTCTGAGAGACCTACCCCACCAGGATAAATGAAGTTCTTCCTCCCCATCCTCCATTATTCTTAATCCTCTTAATCTACTTACTTCCTTCATAGTACTTAATTCTGTCTCAAATCATATTTTTTGTGTATTCCCTCACTAAAAAGGATCTTAAAAGCAGGAATCCTAACTTGCCCACTTAGGAGCCCCCAGGTCTGTCCTCTAATGGGCGCTCAGGAAATGTTTGCTGAATAATTGTGATTGATTGAATGAATACATGGTCACTCTAAAGGGTTTTATAATTGATGAAAGAAACTTTTATATTTTTCAGCAATCTGAGCATTTCAGCCCCTCTCTGCCCAAGAAGTAAAATAGTCCCTATTACCACTGAATGAACAATCAGTTTATATGTCTCTGTTCCACTCTGGTCTATAAACAAACTGAAGGCAAATTCTGTGTCCTTTTCAGTCATGTTTGTATTTTCAATGCCCATATTCTGCCTGATACATAGTAGGCACTCAGAAATGTTGGTTTCTCCAAACCATCAGATGAATCAGAGGAATAAGAGATAATTTTCCTTGCTTCAGTCCACATATACATATCTTAGACCAGTTTGCTCATATGGAAAGTCACAGAAAGCATGTCCTCACCTTCTCAACACACCCAATGCCTCCTCACAGATAACAGCACTACACCTGGTCTAAAACTCTGACTTCATGAACTCAATTAAAGTATCAGTAAGCAACAAAACTGTAACTATGTGTCACATCAAGAAGATTAATTTATGGGATCTAGTAGCAAGGTTCATATATCTGATAATTAACCACTTCCATCTAAGGTAAATGACCAGAAATTGGGGTCTGACTTCAATGAAATTGAACATACATTAATGTTTGGGAAGGGGAGAATAGGAAAACGGCAAAAGAGTGTTGGCCAATGTAAAAACCAAACTGTTTTCCTTATTCCCCTTTCCACAAGGACAGGTTGTATTTACAAATAAAATGACTTAGTATTATAAAGAATATGGTCATGATTATACCAGGAACATTATAAGAGTCCTCCTTACTCCTGCATGACATTCTATACAATATTATCTACCTCAGTGCTACAACATACATCTTCCTTCATAGAGTAGAACTCTGGACTTCATACAGAAGCTGCAGGATCTGGCAACTAACACAGTACATTGAGTGATGAACAACACTGAGGCTTCTGGCTTGGAATTGGGCACACAGATCATCTTTTAATGGAGATAAGGGATGAAAAAGACATCGAAACAAATCCGTGAAGATGGAGCAGGGATTCTAAACCTGGAACTTATGAATGCATCTTAAAGAATCCACAAATCCTCTGAAAACGCATGCAGAATTTGGTAAGTGGGTCCTTTTCTGAAAAAAGGTGTCTATAGCTTCCTTTAGATTATCAAAGAGCTCCACAATCCGTGGCCACAGTTTTATAGACATCTCAAATGAAAAAAGTACGTATGTCCTATGACTCTTAAGATGTACTAACTGATTCCCATCAACATGCTCACCCACAAGAATGGGGTTCTAATTAGAACAAGATATATTCCATGCTTATATAATTTTATCAAAATGGATTATACTGTCCTGTATAACTAGGAACCACCAATTTAAAAAAAAAAAAAAAAAGGTATTCACAGGCCTAAGGTTAGGTTTTTCAATTAATCAATCAACTCAACTTCAATAAAAACCAATTCAACAAATATTTACAAAGTTCCAAATTGTGTAAAGATATCACATAGTGCCAATTCTAGGTATATGTAAAACAGAAGAAAATGTTAGGATGCTTTTCCTCTATGTGGGAACAAAATTCTTAGCAAAATGTTGACTGAAATAACATAAGGAATCGAGTATTTGGACTGACTTTTATTTTTCTATTACATTAGCATTTCCCATTACTTATTCTCCCTGACCTCCATTTTCATCTGTATGTATCACTTGTTTTCATTTCTCCTCTTCTTGTCTTCCACTCCATGTTTTCCATGAGCAAAATTCTGCTTGTTTTCCATTCAAAAAAGCAAGAACACTATAAAATCCAACAAACAGAAAGTACAAATGAAATAAAGAATTCAGGTGTTTTTTTTTTTTTTTTAAACTCTATTAAATCTGAGGGAGCTGCAAAAGATTAGATCATAATGTCTGCAAGAAACGGAAGTGAGAAAAACAACTAAGATAATGAATAGTAAGATCAGATGTGTTGACAAGGGTGTCCATCACAGACACATGACATTGGAAACCATGAAACCATTTGCATTGGGAATGGAAAGATAATGGATTTGCCCTTAAAGTGACAAGTGTAGATATAAGTAATTGCATTTCATGAAGCATGGTGAACTGATATCCAAGCTGCTACAATGAGGTAAGTAATTGGGGAGTTTGAAGAAATTTTATTTAAAGCTGGAAATCAAGAAAAGTAATGACCAAGCAAGAATGCTATTTAGAGTCATCCATTTTAATACTGAATAGCAGAATTATGGTATAAGAGTAGAGTAAGAGTGGGACAAAAATGAGAACCAGATGGCAAAGGAAGCACGTGAGCACGGTTTAAATCCCCAACATCACTACACTCCTGGGACTGTAGGTGCCAGAAACTGGAAACAGGATGAGAGTAGAATGTTTGGTGGCAGCAATAACAACAACAGGGGCTCAAATTTAAATAATAACTAATAATAATTCGCACTTCCTGTGTGCCAGTGCCTTGCAAATATTCTCATGTCATTCTGATGTCCCACCTCTGCAAGGTTCTGTTGCACATGAGAAACTTGAAGTTCAGAGGATGAAGACACTTGCTGAAGGTTATTTATATAGGACTCAGACTCAAGCCCACCTGACTCCAAAGTGCTAATTTGTTCAATAAGATGTAGAGTGCCATGTGGCGCACACCTGTAATTCCAGCAGCTCAGGAGGCTGAGGAAGGAGGATCTCGAGTTCAAAGCAGGCCTCAGCAACAGCAAGCACTAGGCAACTCAGTGAGACCCTGTCTATAAATAAAATATAAGAAAGGGTTGGGGATGTGGCTCCATGGTCAAGTGCCCTGAGTTCAATTCCCAGTACCTGCCCCCCAAAAAGATGTAGAGTGTAAAAGCAGGGAAAAATTTAAAAAGCATTTGTGTTTGAAGTAAGTACATTCACACCAATAAATGTGTTCACTCTCACAAAACAGGTAACTAAATTACCCTTTCTTTATATTCTCCACCTTGCTTTAATGAAGCTGTACATCCCTGCCCTTGGAGAAATATGGAAATTGTGAGACAGTGTGCATGCCTCTGTGCATGTGCACTGTCCTGCATCATCAGTTGAATTTTCAGATCAACAAGGGCTATGGCTCAGAGGTAAAAATGATAAAAATGTCACTACTTCAGGATCCCCTAAAATGGTTCTTTTTTGAAGGACACAGGGAAGTTATCGTAGAAAATAACTGATATGGAAGAAAACAGTACATATTAGAGTTCAGATCAAATGTTTTGGTTTGCCAGGGAACCTGGAAAGTATGTATATTTAGGAACTTAATGCCTCATGGATAAAATATTTCAAGAAGGTCAGTGCAAAGGCAGGCAATTGGTTTCCTCATAATTAAGTTTCCTTAGTGTATACTAATCTCAGTGAGAAGGACTTAAAGAAAGAAGGAAGCCAGGTCAGAATTTCTATTAGGGTTGTCTAAGATGACCAGCAAGGGAGAGAATCAATGACATGCATGTACTTGTTTTGTTTTCCTAATGTGATGCTTATTTTATATGTTCTGAACCTGTGACAAATTTCATGCTCACTGTGTTTGTGCCCTTTCCATTACTATGCACAAAATACCTGAGATAATCAACCTAAAGAGTAAAGGTTTATTTGAGCTCACAGTTCTGGAAGTTCAGTTCACAGTTGGTTGGCCCATTGCTTTTGGACCATAGCTAGGCAGTACATCATGGTGGGAGCACGTGGCCGATGAAGTCGCTCACTCTATAGCCCTCAGGAAGCATAGAGAAAAACAGGAAGAGGCTCCCCTTAGCAATATCCCCTTCAAGGCCTGGGTCTGTAGCTCAGTGGCAGAGCACTTGCCTAGTAGGTGAGGGCCCTGGGTTCAATTCCAATGCTCCAAACACAAACAGGCAAATGAAAACAAAACAAAACAACCCACTGCCCTCTTGACGGCACACCACTGAAATCTAGCCTTCCTCCAACTAGGCCCCACATCTTACAAGTTCCACCATCTCCCAAGAGTGCCACAAGGCAGACACCAAGCTGATAACACATGGGTCTTTGGGAGACATTCAATACAAACTATAACAGGTTTTAACATAACAAAACAACCACAAGGATTAATACCCAAGAGACACCTGAAGAATTTCGGTCAATAACCAGAGCCTCCTGCCAACCACCGAATCTTGCTTGTGACATTATATATTTACATAAGGAAGTGTAAGTTCCTTACCTTCTTTTCCATGATCAAGTTCTCCAAGGCCTTGCATCTGTGCAATAGAACTGACAGCAGTGACAAACGTTCTGTATCTGTGCTCTTCATTACAACATCAGAAGTTACATGGGTCTACTGAGCGTTTCAACTGTGGCTTTTACAACTAAAAACTTGATTTTTAGCTTTAATTGAAATCAAAATAGCAACATGTAGCTAGTGGGTACCACACTGGTCACTATACAGCTACGAAGCACTGAGAGGCCTGGATCTTATTTTCTAGTTCTTCCTGTCTGGGAATGGTATCTTAACTTTTCCTCACTTTCATCTCTTTCATTTTTTAAAATCATTATTTAAATGTCAACCTTGTTTTCCTAAATTTTGTTTATACTATACCTTTATCTTAGGTTAAAACATGTAAAATTGTCTTTTTTATAGGTCAAAAAAAGTACAATAGCCAGCAATCTCCTATGGTTCAAATTATATAATGTATCTTAGGCTTCTTAGGTATGACACAAACATACCTAAGAACAGTGCTTGCATATAGGAACCATCTGTGGATAAAGAATGAAAGAACAGATGACCAATATTGTTTGAATAAATGAGTGACAGGTGGGCAGCTACTATCAAGCAGTACTTAAGGTACCTTCCCTCAGACCAACTGAATATATTAGTATTGAGATTAAACCATGAAGGCAACAAACACACACAAATAAACAAAAAAAAAAAAAAAAAAGGAAAACACATGAATATGAGTAAGCACTAAATTTGCTAAAGGCACCATTCAAAGAGTAGAAAAATAAAATTATAATAAAACCTTATTAAAGCAAACAATGTAAAGACAATTAAAAAACATATAGAAACTTCTGATGCCATAACAGTAAGGCAATCACTGAGTCCCCAGGGATCCAGAAATTCCTTGAGCAGAAATGATTAAAATAATTAAGAGTGGTTTGCTTATTGAGAAGGGAAATGGGGTCATTAGAGAAGGGCCACTTGGGGACATACATAGAGAGGGAGAAACTAGAAGACACTGTAGAAAAGATTGTTCACATTCCAATAAGATCTTTTGGGAATGTTCCTGTATAATGTGAGAATGGCAAAGTTAAAAAGATAAATAAATAAAAATACTATATCAGTTTTTAAAGTCTAACAAAATAAGCTCTTACTGCAAACAATCTTGCCTGATGGTGTTCACAAAAGCCCATTACACCTATATCTGAAGTGAAAAGGTAGGGTTAAAATACTCAAGTGTTTTCTTTCTCCCATTCTAAAAATTGTGCCCACAGACTTTAACATTTTTTTCTTCTAGTACTTGTATTCATGAGCTTCATTTGACGTCAATCCTTACACAATAATCTTTCCATTAAAAGAACACAAGTAGGTGATATTGCAAGTGTAATCAACCTCCCATGTCAGGAGACCCAACACCCGTGCACACACATACAGGCAGACGCCCCTGCGGTCCTCCATGTATGAAATGATGCTGCAATCCCACTGTCAGCAGTGCCTACACTTGAGAGGCATTTGCAGAGTGAAGAAGAATTTACAGTGATTCACCCATGATCTTTCTTCTGGTCCCCCCCCCATTTGTGAAAAACTGCACACATGTTCAAGTCAGCTGAAGAATGAGCCACCAGCTAAGTATGAGATGACAAATTCCTAAAGGGGCAGATTCTGCACACCTAGGTTCAACAGACTAAGAAAAAAAAAAAAAAAAAAAGTGAAAACATCTGACACCTACAATACTATGGAATTTAACAGTGGTATAAAATAGAACCCAGAAAAGTGTATGCTTATGGAAATGACAGCTGATATACAGTAAAACTAACTTTTCTCTCCATCCTACTAGAAAAGGCAAAGAAAATTTAAAGTTCAGCATTTCTCCCAGTGTTTTGGATTAGGTTCTTTTTTCCACCTCCCTGCCTTCTAAGAGACCAGAACAATAGGTTACAATGAGGTTGCAATGATAAAATTTCAGTTTGGATCAGATGCCAGCAGGCTTTTGGGGAGCCCATGCTATATGAAGCATGGAAATTCTGCTCTGGGAAGGAGTGAGCAGCAGAACCTGGTTTCCATAGCACTGCCATGGAAACAGCTCTCGGTGACTCTGTGCCTCCAGGCCTTCTTAAGCTGAGGCTTCTCTCCCCTTTCTCTCCAACACCCACCTCCACATCACGATGCCCCCAGCCCCCTCACAGATGGTTAAAGACTATGTTGAGATATGGGGCCCTCACCAGGCATTAACCGGGTTATCTTAATGTACATTAATGTCCTTGAAAGGAGAAGACAAAAAAAAAAAAAAAAAGTCTCTTCCCCCTTTATAGGGGGCAAAGGAGGAGCAGGTAAAGAAGGGGAAAATAAAAATCTAAAGGACTAAAGCCCTACACTTCAATTGCAAAAATGAAAGAATTTTGCCAAGTAGTGTATTGAAGAGATGGGTCTGCTAATCCCATCCACTGGGTTCTTTATCTTGTCTTGTCTGCATGGAATGCCAGCATATAAATATGAAAGATTTAATTAACTATTAGAGGATCCAGGAGCCTGTTTCCTAATCTTTACCATTGATGGCCAATTGAGGTTTAGGTAGTTTTTTTTTTTTTTTTTTTTTTCTTTCCTCCATTTCTATTCCTTGGTCATGATTCTGAAAGCAGAATAAGAGTTGGGAGATGGCCTTCTAGAATCAGGTAGAAAATTCCTACAGAAGGAAGTGCAGGCTCTTTAGCAATCTTTGTATCCCTTGTGCCTTTTCTTCTGATTGCTCGGAGGGAGTGAGTGACAGTCGGCCAGCGGTGCACTGGTCCGGAATCTGGCTCTGCAGCGTGCTCCCTAGCCGAGCTGGAGCAAAGCCTGCTGACCGGGAGCAAACGAAAGGTCAGGAAGCCTGTTAGCCAGCAGATGCTCGGGAACTTGACAGGGCATATCAGAAAGGCTACTGGCCCAGCAGCACGGCCTACACACCAGCCAGGGGACTGCAGCTGGGAGCATGGGAATCCCATTCCTATAATCAGTTATTTCTCCACCTGATAAAATGGATTTGGGACATTGACCCTCACACATAGGTAATGCACAAATGCACAAAAGCATGAAACCCGGAGACACAGTTGCTTGTGCAAATGTCAAGAGGGAACACAATAAAGAAAAGTTCAAAAAATGCTGATTGGAAAATTAGAAAATGTGTTTTTCTTTTTTTTTTTTTTTTAACCTCTTGAGAGTAACCCAGTAATGAGTAGATAGATGGGACACACACACACACACACAACTTGAAGTCAGACGTCAGACCATGGGTTTCCAGCAGCTTGGGAATGGTTCTTCTGGGGCAAACCACTAAAATCGTTCATGTCTTGATTTCTATACCTGAGAATTTTCTGCCCACCTTGCCAAGTACTATGAAAAGGAAAGCAAAGCTTGGATAGTCAGCGTTAGACAGGAGGAGTAAAGTAAGACAGGAGTTCCGAATTATTCATTTTTATTTATGTATTGTGGTGGCAATTGTTCAATTGTTGCAGCTTTTTGTTTCTCCTAGATGTTGAAATTGTAAAAGAGGACTGAATAATTCAGCATGACTCAAAAAATCATATGGAATAGTGTCTGGGCAGTGAAGCCCACAAAATAGGCTCCTGTTGTTGTTATTCTTAACGTTCCTATGATACACTGGTTTATAATTTAATTAACAACTTACGATGGCTCAAATGAAGATGATAACACTAACGAAGCATTTCAGTGTTCTAAACGTGGACAGGCTGGATGGTGCCACTCCCTTCATTTTTTAACCAAAGGACAGGAAGGAGCGAGGAACCCAGTAGGGAAGGAAAAGGGGGCATGGTAGATTCAATGGCCATTCCAGGAAGACATCAGAGCCCACACGTGCCAGAGGCACATTCCTTGCTACTAATTCATGCCCTGGTTGTCTGAGCACTTGTGCTATGCTCTGCATGCAATTTCATTTCATACCACTGCCAGCCTAGAGGCAAGGAAGGATTTATTTTTTAAAGGGGATGTTATTTCAGTCTAAGAGTCACAGGTGAGTTGGGGAAACAAAAAGTCCAAATTTCTCATTATTCCTACAGACTGAGAAGCAAAACTCCAATCCAACACTTATGTAGTTAAATCCACTTGTTCATTATACCTGTTTTAGTGTCCAGGAATGCTGCTTGAGGGAACCAGCTAAACTGCAATTGAAGAGGGGAGAGTTGTACACTTAGGGAGAAAAACATTCACTAGTTTAAGACTGCCAGCCCCCGGTTTTTCAATAGACAGAACCATCACCACAGACCCTAGCCCAGGGACTGGTCCAAGCCTTTCTTTTGATCCTCTGTCAGTGCTTGACACTGATGTCACTGGTCTTTGGGACAGATAATTCATTGTGTTGGGCTCACCTCACATTTCAGGCTTCTCAGCAGCCCTGGCCCTGCCCATCACAGTCGACGCAACCTCTCAAGAATACACACGCACACATTTCTAACATACCATGAGAGTCTGATGGGCTGAACGGTGCCCTTCTGAAATTCGTATGTTAAAACCTTAAGCCCCAGTACCGCCAAATGTGACTGTCTTTGGACTTGGGGTCTTTAAAGAGGTGATAAAGTTAAAATAAGGCTGTTAGAACAAGCTCATCTAACCTGACTGGTGTCCTTGTAAGCAGAAACGTGGATATACAAGGAGACATGGGGGCTGTGTCCACATAGAGGAAAGACGTGAGGACAGTGAGAAGGTGGCCATCTGCATTTAGCACAATGTTGGCCTACTTTAGGGAGCCCAGATAAATGTGGATTGAATTAAGGAATAAATGAACTGGGACAAGGGAGATTTGGTCACCAAATGCTATACATGCTACTTTTTTTGTTTGTTTGTTTGGTATAGGGATTAAACCCAGGGGCACTTAACCACTGAGCCACATCCCCAGTCCTTTTTCGTATTTTATTTAGAGACAGGGTCTTGCTGAGTTGCTTAGGACCTCACTAAGTTGCTGAAGCTGGCTTTGAAGTCTCGATCCTCCTGCCTCAGCCTCCTGAGTCTCTGGGATTACAGGTATGTGCCACCACACTCTGCTGCATGCTATGTTTTAACTATCCGAAAGGCAATCCTTTCTCTTTATCTCTACCCCTGCACCCTTGCTGTCTCTTGGCTGGATGGCTCTAACAGTCAAATACCTAGTCTTCTGGCTCCTTACTGCTAGCAAAATAGAGCTTCCTAGTCCTCCATCTTACGTTTCACTGCCAAAATAATGAGGGCCAGACTCCTTGGCCCCCACATATGTGGCCCTTTATAGTCTACCCCAACCCGTTTTTTCTTTCTTTCTTTCCTTCCCAATCTCCTTCCACTACCTAATACTCAATGTTGCCCCATTTACTCAGAATTACTCAGTATTCCTAAAATACACTCTGCTTTTTCATCTCTGTACTTCTGCTCCTGCTGTTGCTCTACTTTCCTGCAACACTTTCTTACTGCTTCTCTTTCCCCTTCCTTCCCCTACCCCAAATCACCTCCCACCTGGATCAGCTCAAATGCCATTTCTTACATGGAGCTCCTCCAACTACTCTGGCAGCCATGCTGGTTCTTTGCAACCAAGCAATAGAGTCAAGGTGGACCCCAGGATGGAGGGCTCTGCTCACACACCACACACCTGGAAGAGGAAGTTCCTGGCCCCAAATTTGAACTGTGAAATGCATCCCTCTGCTTTTAAGTGGCTGTTGTTAAAATGCAACACCTGAAAAATGCATCCCATGTTACCTAATAATCAATTAATTATTATCAGCAATTAGTTATTGGCCAGGTGAAAGAGAACTGATGCCAAGGAGAAAGGCAGAAAGACAGAAAAGTACTACATAAAAAGAGGCAGGAAGGAGCATTAAACACACTTTCTTTCTTTTACCATTTGCCTGGGACTAGTCCTGACCTCATGTAGTGACTTCAACCATTTGGTCATTTAGGGAAAATTTAGTGCCAGGCGCTGTGAAATGTTCCTTTGGAGCCATATATGATTGAACAAAATGTGGCCAGTAACCTAAAGCAGTTTACAACCTAGTCAACTTTTGAATTGCAAGAATTTCAAGCCTAACATTTTATTCAAGATTTTTTTTTCAACCAAACTTAAAATGAAAAGAAATATATATATTTCTTGGAGTTTTTAAGACTTCAAAATATTAGTAATTTTCTCTATTACACAGAATAAACATGGAAAGCAATGAATCCATAAGGAACTGATCATGAATATTCTTAATTCCACCTATGAAGCATCCTGACTCTAACATATATGAGATAATAATGCAAATAAAAGTCAGGAATAAGTTTCAAAACATTTTCATTTGCTCTGTATACTCCTTTCTATACTGGAATTATTTATTTCAATATTTAACACAAACTCTAAAGGAAAGTTAGATGTGCAAAAAGAAAAAGAATTCTTAAAATAATTGAATCACATTTATAACATATTTGATAAAATATAATGGTGCTAATCTTCTAATATATTTGGTCAAAAGGAGCTGTATAATCTAACAGATTTCAAAAAATATCTGTAAGGTAGTTCTGCCCTCTCAGTCAGTTAAGCAGTAGTCAAAGATCTAAACTTATCAGGTTCTGGAGTGAAGTTTGGGGGGTTAGAAATAAGCACAGGACATAGTCCATGCATTTACCATCTATCTAGTAAGATGCAGTTTGCCCACGAGGAAATATAATTTAAAAATGACAGAATCTAATCAAGGTTGATAGAATGAACAGTCATCAAATTAAAGTAGGAGCCATCACACTGTTACACACCTGCAATCCTAGTTACTCGGGAGGCTGAGGCAACAGGATTGTGAGTTCAAGGTTAGCGAGACCCTGACTCAAGGACAAAAAGTAAACATGGGGTAATATTAAAAATGCCTACTTTTTGAGAAGATTCCACTTGCCAAGTGGTTTATAACACCTCATAACAACTGTACAAGGACACTATGATAAAGTCCTCTTATCTGACAAGATGGGACAAATAGAAAACTTTGGTTAAAGCAAGAAATATTTAATCCTTACACATTTTATTTTAAACTAAAAAAATAGATATGCATACATTTGCCAATCTTTTGATATTGAAGCAAAGTCTTTTCTTAGATTATTGATTTAATTACTGGAGTTCCAAACTTTCTTACATAAATGACACCCATAAAAATTGTCTATAATTCCTAGTTTCAATTCCTTGAAGATACTTTTAAGGGTTGAAGATGATTTCTTTTTTCATATGGATAACCAATTGTTTTAGGACCGTTTATGGAATAGCCTTCTTTCTTCTTTGCATTACCCTGATATTTTCATTGAAAATCAACTGAACATGTAAATGATCCATTTCATGAACCACATGTCTATCCTATACCACACTGTCTTTAATTCTGTACCTTTATAGTAAGTTCTAAATAAAGTAATAAATCCTCTGACTTTGTCCTTTTTCAAAATTGTATTGACTATCTAACATTCTTTGTATTTCTATAAACTTTTTATAATGAAATCAATTTCTACCAAAAAAATTGAAAGAAAGAAAGAAAAAGGGGCACTGAGATTTTGACTGGGTTTGAGATGAATCGAAGGACGGAGGTAAATAGAACTGACTCTTTTGGTCAGTTCTATTTATTCAAGTCCTTAATTTTTTCTTAGCAATGTTTTATAGTATTTGGTGTAAAGATTTTGTATATATTTTGTCATATTTATCCATAAATATTGTGCAGTTTTGATGCTACTTTAAATAGTATTTCAGTTAAATTTTTTAAACTTATTATTATTCTGTTAGTATATAAAAACACAATTGGTTTTCATATTTTGATCTTGTATTTTGTGACTTTTCCTAAACTCATATAAGTTCTAGTGATTTTATGTAAATTTCTTAGGATGTTCTATGTAAAAGATCGTATCATACATGAAGTAAGGTAGTTTTATTTCTTCCTTCTCATCAGAATGATATTTCTTTTTCATATCTTATTTTATATGCTACAACTACTAGTACAGACAAGAGTTCAGACATTGTTAACTTGTTTCCAGTTGGGATAGAGAATTGAGTTTTTCACCATTAAGTATGATGTAAGGTTTTTCATAGATTATTTTATCAGGTTGAATAAATTCCCAACTTAATTTGTTGAAAGTTCTTATTATAAAATGAGTATTGAGTTTTTCAAATTGCTTTCTTACAGGTATTGAGATGATCAGGATGCTCATGTGGGGTTTTTTATCATTATTAATATGGTGAATTGCATTGACTGATTTTCAAATTTTAAAGTGGTATAGCATTACTGGGATTAAAGACCTCTTGGACATATGTCTTATATCCTTTTTACACCTTGTTTGATTTCTATGCATCAGTAATTTGTGAAGATTCTCCCTTCCATGTTCATAAGGAATAATGATAGTTTTCTTGTAATATGCTATCTCCCATTGATACCAAGGAAATACTGATTGTTTTAAAATATCCTCTTCTGTTCTACTTTCCAGAAAATTTTGTGTAGGATATTTCTTCATAATTTGTAGAATTCACCAGTGACAATATCTAAGCCTAGATTCATTATCTTTGTGAGAAGATTTTTACCTAGGAGTCCAGTTTCTTTGATAGATATAGAGCTATTCAGGTGATCATTTCTGCTTGAGGGAGCTTTAGTTGTTTTGTGTTTTTCAAGGAATTTGTCCACTTAATTAAGTTGTCAAATTCATTGTCATAAAAGTGGTTATAATATTCTGTTATTGATTTTTAATTTATGTATGATCAATAGTGGTGTCCCTCTTTCATGTCTGATACTGGTAATTTATATTTTATCTCTTTAATTCTTAGTCAATCTTGCTAGAATTTTATCAATTTTATTGATCTTTTGAAAGATGTGGATTTGGGTTTCACTGATTTTCTCCTTCATTTGTCCTAATTTCATTTCATTTATTTCCCCTTCATTATTTTCTTTCTTCTGTTTATTCTAGGTTTATATTACTTTTCTTTTTCTAGACTCTTAATGTAGAAATTTATCTCGTTGGTTACAGACTTTTCACTTTTTCTAGTATGACCTTTTATAAATGCCCCACTAAGCACTACATTGCCTATATTGCATAAATTTTAATGTTAGTTTTTAAAATTTTAATTCAATCTAGAATATTTCCAAGATTCTGACCCATGTATTACTTAGAAGTTCATTGCTTAATTTAAAAATTTTGAGTATTTTCAGATACAGTTCTGTTTAATTCTGATGTGGCCACAGAAGACAATTTGTAAGATTTCCATCATCAATGTATAAGATGAGTTTTGTGACCCAGAATATTGTCTCTGTCTCATGCAGTTGTTCCATGCTCTTAATGTGGAGGAAAGAATCCACCTCAAAGACCCTCTCCTCCTCCCCAATATGTTCAGGGAGAGTAAAGGAGTAAAGTGGTGCAGTAAGCTGGTGGGTGAGGGGTTGGTGATGAGGCAAGAGCTGGTATAGCAGGTGTAAACCCTCTGCAAAGCACCTGCCCCCCACTGCCTGGCAGCAAGATGGCAAGTCTGTCACTGTATCAAGAGAAGAGTTCTGATGTCTGTTCACAGCTGTGTCCTTTAGAGTCTCACAATGCAAGTATTTGACAAAGCCCAGGGTCTTCATAGAGGAAGGTATTAAAGATAAGGAATTATATCTCCAGAAAAACAAGGTCAAAGTAGTAAACTCTGTACCTTCTGTTACAATAGAATTGTACTATTTTTTTTTTTTACTTGAAATTATAGCTCATTAGCTAAGAAAACTAATAGTATTGTAAAAACTGGAACAAAGGTAACTTATGCATGCTTCTACTTTGAGGAATATGTTTGTTTAAACATATCACTTCTAGCTTTATGATCCTGCACAAACACCCAGAGATGCCATTTCTTTAATTTGTTAATGAAAATGATAGTCAGAGAGATACCACAGAAAATACTGTAAAAGAAACAAATGCCCTAATCTTCTCTGGTGCAAACAGAAGCATTGCATTTTCTTTAAAATGCCTTATCAGAGAAAGAAGGTTGAAATATACATTATATTTTACTTATATGTGTGTGTGCATAAATAACAATATATACACACATATGTATATGTTACCATTACATTTTATTTATAGATACTCCCCAGCTAAGAAACAAAGCCAGAGAAATGCACCAGCATACAGATCAAAAGGCTTATGACTATTGAAGCAAGCTTAAATCACAGGTAACATCTCTACCCAAATACCCCTTCTTATAGAATCATTTGTCTACAAGAGGGAAGAAATGAGACCTAACAGGATGTGTCAATGTATGCATCATGATAATCCTTTCGACAGCTCATCACAACTATATCATGAAAATGCAAGAAAGTTGATTTTCTGCTTCTCTATCAAACCAATGCAAGTAAAGGTTAAGTTGTCCAACATACCAATAAAAGAACTGAAGAATTCTGTGTTTGCTTATTGCCGGCGTCACCCCTGCCCCTTGTAGGTGAGGAGTCAGCACCCTCACTGGCCACTGGAGATGCCAATTCAGGCCCGACAGGCATAAAGACACCAAAGCCAAAGGATCCCTGGAGAGTGAGGCCAACATAGTGCCAACGCAGAGCAACATTCAGTAAATGAGAGAGGGCCTGAAAGGGATGAGATTGAATAGCAAAAAAGCAAAAAAGGAACATGCTAGCAATCAGCAAGTACAGAGGGAAGAAAAAGAGGCTCAAGTGGGGAAGCCCTGAGACTGCCACCTCAATTCTCTAGAGACCCTGACACCTGGCCAGTATGTTAGGCCCTTGTCTGCAACAGGCCTGGTTGCCTCCTTCATCAAATATTTTTAGTCTCTTTTCTTACTCAACCCTATAGAGAGTGTGTGCCGACATATCCAGAAACAAAGATTAATCTGACAAGGCTCAAGAGAAACAAATCAGCAGGCTACAAGTAAACACAATAAGAAGTACTCTACTTTGCATTAGTGTTCTAAGCCTTTTCAGGGGACTTTGTCTTTATGAGAACAGTATTTGTGTGTCAATTCCAAAATACAAGTTTCTGTAGAGTTTTATTTTTTTCCTGAGGGTGGTAGGGGATTTTTGTTGTTGTTGTTATTGTTTTCACCCTGGTGCTGGTCAGAAGGAGCAGAAAGACAAACATAAAGACAGGTGGCGAAATGAAAATGAAGCTATGAACGAGAATGGAGCCCAAGAATAGGTAGCAACTTCCCCAAGAACACCGCTTCTTTTTTATGTATATGTTTATTCTTATTATGAGAGTATTACAATACATACTAATTGTGGGAAATTGAAGTATTACCAAATAACCATAGAGAAGAACAGTTAAAACAGCTGTGCTGCTTTCATTCACAGATAGCACTATTTTGGTGTCTATGTCAACCTTTCAATAACACTCATATCTTCATAGCATATTTACTTTTACAAACATTTGCTCCTCCTAACCCCTCTCCCACCCTCTGAAACACACACACCACACTGGACATCAACCTCTAGAGTGTCCACCCTGCTCTACCTCCAACATTACTAGATAGAACCCCACACTGATAGATGTAACCTTCTGCTTTCGGTCTCCCTGTCTTGTTGACCACTGTGCTCTCAGTGTCTGAACATAGTATATACTCAGTGAGTATCTGTTGATTATTTTTATAGCCTGCCTTTTTACATGTATTTATAGAAATGACATTTTCCAATCTCTTTAAATATTCTTTTCTTCTATAATGTGATCTTTAGTGGCTGCTGATCAAAATTTAATTTAACCAGCCCTTCATCATTCAACATGTAAAATGCTCACTTTGATAAGTAACGATATGATTATCTTTCACATAAATATTTTTGCATAGTCATAGAAGGAATTTCTCTAAGGTGAAGAGCTGTAATAGGTATACACAGTATTGCCAAATTATCTTCCACAAAGGTTATTCCAATTTATATTTTTGCCATGAATTGATGAGGGCATCTATTTACTCACACTCTCACCAACACTCATTATTTTAAATTTTTTAGAATATTGTTACTCTGATGGATAAAAGATATCATGAATAAATAGTATTGGAACAAAGGGAACAATGTGAAAATGGCTTCGTATTCTGCATGGTTTACAGCCATTTGTAAATAAGATGCATGAGAACAGTGCCTAGCACAGTGTTTAGCATATGGTATGATATTGAACTGAAAGTAAATAGAGGGTGGAGATTTATACTAATCCATGGGCACATCATCAGTCTCAACTTGGGAGATGTCTGACCATTAGAACATCTTACAATTGCAATCAATCCATTCAGAAAGTCATAAATACTCAAATATGAGAATTTCCAGGTCCATTGTCAAGGTTCTGGTCCTTACAGGGGGACTCCGGAACCTTCCTGAGTCCTCAAAAAGGGTCTTGGAACCTTCTTTCTCTGTGTCTCCTTAGAAGTCTGACCTTTGTGCTATTTTAATTTCACTCTAGCTTTTCTCTGATTCCCAAGTCTGGTTCTTTAAGTTAATGGAGAATGTTCTCTATCAGAAACTCAGGTGTACTCTGATTGGTTTTCAGAATTACTCCTGAGCCCAAGACACTCCGGATATGGAATTATGCTCATCTGCCTTATTTCCCATCTTGGTCTAAGGCAGAGCTGTCAGCATGTTACCACGTGATGGGTAACTTTCAACAAATGTTTGACAGGTGCAAACATAAGACTGATAGAAATAGCATCCATAAGACTCAAGAGGCCTTGTCCCCCACCTCACTCCCATTCCCATCCCACTTTACAGATATGAACATGATGTCCCCAGAGAATAAGGAACTTCTCTATAGCATCATGGGCTGCTAATGGCAAAGTAGACATTAGGCCTTTTCTACCACCCCAGGATTCTTTCCTAATGGAAATCATAGAGCAAAACATAAAACTGATGGTCATTCTAAAGATGTTTTCTGAATGCAGTCAAAAGTTTGTAAATTGAAGACTGTTACCTCTTGCTACAGCTCAAGCCCACTGTATACAGTCAACTGCAAAAGAAAGGCCCAAGGTGAAAACACAGTTGCCTATTTGCTACCC
Organism: Sciurus vulgaris; assembly: GCF_902686455.1. Lineage (NCBI taxonomy): Eukaryota > Metazoa > Chordata > Mammalia > Rodentia > Sciuridae > Sciurus > Sciurus vulgaris. The sequence goes on from NC_136465.1 coordinate 82,712,730, forward strand.
TGTGGAACTAGAAGAGACCATCCACAGGAAGCTCCATGAGCAGCTTTAGGTCAATCTAAAGCAAATCAAAATGCCCTATTATATTTCCTTCAGGCTCACCGCTAAGAGCATCATCTTCAACCTAAAGGTGAGCATAATGGCACATTATTTCCCTCTTCTCATCCTCACATTAGCAACCCCTGACACTGCCTGGGTTCCCATCTCATGATGGTGGCCTGCTGGTGAACCTTAGCCCTGTGTCAGCTCCTGCCTGTGTACCTAGCTAATTGCATTGGTGTTCTCCTGCCACCCCTTTCACAGGTCAAAGAATGGTGATGTTTCATAAAGTACCAGCAGTGACCTTGTATTTTCTAAAAGTGTTATGGGAAGGAAGAAGATTTAAACTAACTAAATCTGAGAATGATGTGCCTTTTGTCCATTTCAGAAATGGTCACTTTAAAGTCATAAGGGCAAAAGCCACGATTACTACTTTCCCAAAACAATCCTCACCTAAGTGAGTCAACCTTAAACTCTGTTGAACATCAGAATCATCTGGAAAGCTTTAAAAAAATTCTGGTGCCCAAGCTGCAATTCAAAATGATGACATCAAACTCTTTGTGGCAGGGATCTGGGCACCTGTATTTTTTTAATGTTCATCCTGTGTGTGCTTCTGCTTTGAGCAGGGGCCAAAGGAACCTTTTCTAACTGGCCTACAGGTGCCAAGGGCAGAGCATCGGGAAAGAAGATGACAGGAAGGAAGTGAAATTTGTCTTGCTCTTATTCTCCTTCTTCCTCCATTTCATCACAGTCTATAATTCAAGTGGCTCAAAGAGCTATCTATAATCTGTGAAGCAGAAATAATACTGAAGCAAAGGAACTCTTCCATCCCCCAGCCTTCTCTCCCTCCCTCCCTCACTTCCTTCCTTCCTCCTTTATAACACTGACCAATTTCTGTTGTGAACCTCAGATTATAGAGCTTTCTTGATTTGAAGTTCATATTTTCCTGGGATCCTAAAATGAATTGTACAGGAACAGATATGGTACCCACACCCTCTTTTATCCTGAATCCTGTTTATCATGTCAGCATCTCCTAAAGTGACCATGTTCCTGGGAAGAAGTTTCTGAGAAAAATATTTAAAATCCAAGTTGTCTCTTCCTTGCCTCTTTCCATTCACGAAAGGTATTTAGATAAAACAAAAATTTATTCACTATTAGCTCAGTCCAGACTGAACAGTCATTGGGAGCAAACCTAGTTGAAAGGACTTTCAGAAGGCCACTGAAAGGGCACCTCCACAGTTGCGGACCTGTAGGCGGAGGGATGAAGGATGCAGGTGGGCAGAGCATCAGGCTTGTGGACCTAGCTAGTTCTGGGGACAGGTACTTAAATTAGCATTCTGGGGGAGAAAGGCAGGGAAAGATTTAAGGAAGCAAAGAGTTGTGTGAGGGAGAACACATACCACATTTTTTTTTTTTTTTTTAATGTAGCCAGGAATATGTCCTAATTTGGAGAAACAGGCCACATTGCCATGGCAACTCTGAATCCACAAGGCAGCCAGGCATGCCTTTAAACATCGTGTTAAATAGTTCAACTATGAAAAAGAAGAAAGGGAAGAATATAGGGGATTTGAGAGAGAAAGAAGAGGCCTGAAGCCTGCCAAGGGCCAGAGGGAGATGCTACCCAAGGCCTGGCCATTCTTCAAGGGAAACTTCAAACAAGTTCTGAACTGGCTCTTTTCTCTCTGATTTGTGCAGGTTGGGGACTGTATTTGCATATAGTTAACCTGTATCCTAAGAAAGATTCTCCCAAAGGCACACAGATGCTACCCTAGTACTTCTCAACCTTTTCTTCCACAGGACTATCCTCGAAACTGTACATCAAACCTGCCTGCCACACTGAGGCCTCCTCTCAAGAGCCCCAAGGGGTTGTAGTCTCCTGCCAAAGGTGAAGGGGAACAGGGAGCACTAAGCACAGAAGAGGGCAATAATTTGGTCACAACTGTAACCCTTTTAGGGTACACTGGTTGGGAATTCTGGCCTAAAAGGGGGAAAAACACTTCGTTTATTTAAAAAATTAAAGAGCCACCTGGAAACCATGCCTAAATAAAGTTATGCCATGTGTGGTCCTTTGGGATCAAGCCAGCAATGACAGCAATTCAGGAAAAAGTTTGCTGAGTGACTGTGAACCTTTGGAAAATATGAATAAGAATATAAAACTGTTCTCCCATCTGGAACATTAATTACTCAAATTATGCACTTAATGTTTGGCATTTATTTTACCTTGCAACAAGTTCTCAACCATGCTGCCTGCCACATTACTTTGGATCCTTTTCTTTTCCTCTTTAAAAAAAAAAAAAAATCACTTCTCTTTTTTCCTTGCCTACCTTTCTTTCTCCTTTTCTCCTCAGTTAGAGCCCCAGGATCTCCTGGCAGAGTTGAGCGAACAGAGCAACCCCAGCAAATAGGATCAAGCTAGGAAATGAGAGAACATGGGGAATGGGCCCATGCTTCACACCCACTCACTCAGATGCCCGAGGGGGTGATAATGTGACACAGGTGTCCAGGTAACCTGATGATGAGCTCCCGAAAGATGTGAGGATGAAGACTGCATTCTCCTCTTAGTGCAACGACAATTACAGCAGCAAGTGGGGCCATTGCTTGTCCCAGGCTCACTCTCTCTCTCTTTTGTTTTTAGCAAATCATTTTCTATATAGATTCATTCTTAGCATTTAAAGCTGAAATGTCCATCTGCTCTGCTGTGCTCTAACAGAAACTGTCCATCCCATCATCACCCCCACCCCAGAAGGACCCCATCTTGTCTTTCCCTTAGTTTTATCTCAAGACAGAGTCCCCAGGGCCCATGGGAGGCATCACTGAATCCTAAGATAAAAGAAATCAGGCCCCTGTCACCATGAACCCCCTGTCTGAGGCCCTGTCCCCTCCAACCTAGAATGATCCTTCTCTGAGACATGTCCTCCTCCAGCCCTTCACATGTGTGGCCTGCTCAAACCACAATCCCTGTGAGTTCTAAATTTCTTCACCTGTATGGCAATCCGTACCTCACAGGAGGTGAGGACTGAACAGAATGTCTGCAGAGTGAAGCACCGTGCTGGGCCCATTTGCCGGGCTCCCTTTCCTGCTAAGCCTCCTACTGAGTGTTTGGGTGAGGAAAGGCATTTCCCTCTCTGTCAACCTCACAGTGTTGGGATTATTTGGTCTGAAATCAGGGAGGAGCCTGCAGTTCTCAAAGGTTAAGTAATCGCCCAGGTTGAAATACACAGGAGCCAGCAAAACCCACAGTGATGTTCACATTCATTGCTCTTCATCTCCACCTCCTCTCAATGGTGCCTCAGAATAGAGGGTTTGGGGTGGGCAGTCTGGTTGGAAGGTGGGACTTTGGGAGTTGTGCTGAAGCTGCACTGCATGGCAAACAATGTCTGCACTGACCAATGTCTATTTATGTGGGGTGGCCCCTATGGTGGTGGTGGGGTGGCTCGTGAACCTCTGTGAAAAGAATAATGGCTCCTGCCCCAGTTTCTCTCAGAACTGTTGTGGGCACACCTCAATCAAGTAATTGTTTAAAGGAAAATATCATACCATGTATTCCTTGATTGCAATTTTGCTTTTACTCCAGTCAGAGCTCCATGACTTACCAAAGCATTTAAAGACTTGGGAGGCAGTTTCAAGAGGAAAAGTGCAACCGCTCATTTTTACCAGAATTAAATGAGCAAAAAGCCACCTATCAGAGGGGTGAGAATAGGGAAGAGCAAGGGATAACTGGCAAGTGGGTCAAAGGAGAGAGGAAAGTAAGAAGTGTTCAACAGACTCAATACTTAAAATTCTCTTCAGGACCAAGTCTGGGACATAGCCAGACACGGCTCAAAGCACCTGCATTGGTCTCTTTGGCTTTCAAGCCCCAGGTGGTCCTTTGGATGTCTCAGTCTCTGAGGAAAAGGCTTCTAGTCTATACCCACCTGTTCCTGAGAACACTTCCACATGGGAAGCACCCTAGCCCCTCAGAAGTCAGACTCCAGCACGGTTTTTCTTGCCGCGCTCTATTTTCCTGTCCTGCCTTGATAGTTTCCCCTCAATTCCTCAGTTGAATTAACCTGCATTTTAAAAATAATTGGATTATTCATGCATTGTTGCATCACATTACTTAAATGGTCTCTTGTGATGAGAGTGCCAATCTTTCGGCCTCCACCTCCTGTATGTTTGTATCTTCTTCCTTGATCTTATCTATTCCCTCTCCCGTCACCTCTATAAGGATTAATAGGGTCAGAATACTCATTCCACGTCACTGATGATCAGGTGTGACTTGGGGGGGGGGGTTCTCTAAACTGGCCTGGAAGCTATATAACAAGGAAGAAGTGGGGAGGGGGAGCCAGATGTTTTATTCAAGAGAGGAGTGTATTTCAGGGTAGTCGCATAGAAGGAACTGCCGGCTTCCTCTTGGCACCGTGCTGATGTATGGCAGCATAAAACCTCGTTCCCCTTTCAATGTAATTCCAGGATCTCCAGTCTTCACATACCCTCACTGCCAACCTGACCCACCCTGAAGCACTTGTCTGGGGACCTTATCAAATCAGTAGTCATTTAGCAAGGTACCCTATGCCTGGACACTTTTTGCTGGTTCTTTCATCCAATCACTCTGCCAACACATGGCCATGAAGGTGCCCCCAGGACTCTCCTATTTATCACACTTACTGATCACACTCTGAGGTTAAGTCAGGTCCAGCTTTGGGAAGCATGCCTGTGCAAAAATGTGAATGAAGCTAGGCAAGAGACAGCAAGGAATCCAGTGGTCTCTACAGTAGCCTGGAAGACTGGCTTGCCATCATTCATAACTACATGGCATACAAACAATCACAGAATAAGGAAGAAAAGTTGGATAAGGGCTGAAAAGCAACTGAGAACAGGCGATGGAGCCCAGAAGTGGCTTTACCATGATTTACTTACCCAAAGGAAATGTTTGGGTTATAATCTTTTCCAGATGAAGGAAATTTGAAAGTTAGTCAATGAGATGAAATGTAACCATACATGCAACCATTATGGTGAAAATCCCTGAGAGGTTTTTTTTTTTTTTTAATGTCTTCCAACCAGAGTAATAATAACAAACACCTAATACTGACATAGTGTTTATAGCTTAACAAAGCACTCTTGTGTATCTCATTTTAATCATTACATCATCCATTATCATTTTATGGACAAAAAACTTTGGCTCAGAGAGGTTCAGTGATTTGCCCAAGGTCGTGCAGCCAGCAAAAGGCAGAGCCAAGCAGAAGACCCAGGTGTCAGACAAAGATCTTGTGACTACCAGCCTCAGATTTATGCCACTGTTGTCCACAGTCCTCAGAGAAACAAGGACAGGCAAAAAAAAAAAAAAAAAAAAAAAAAAAAAAAAAAAAAAAAAAAAGAAGAAGAAGAAAAAGAAATCCGAAGAACCAAGAATAATGTGCATATTAAAAGTCACCTAAAGGCATCATTTAGGTATTGAAAATTCACCATTAGTGTCTAATAACCAGGTCAAAGCTTTGACTTTTTTGAATGATCCAATACATTCAAAGGAACATAAAAAGTCTCCATAATAGAAGATTCACACATGCACATTCATTTATAATATATAGAAATCACAGAATGTTTTTATACTTGAGTATTTCAAAATAAAATATAATGTTTCTCTCCACTGGGCTAGAGGAAAATGAGTTTATCTTCTAATGAAGGATCAGCCGCTCATATCTCAAATGGTGGGCACGTTACACTCCATCTCCAGGAGGACATTATGCATGCCACTTCAGTACCTACACACACTGCTCTATTTCATTCTGTGCCTCTCAGTTCTGCCCCACTGCATCCCTCATATCACTAGGGCCAGCTTTGCTCCCTCTGGAACCTGTTCATTCGGTAAGAATCCAAACATTTCAGAAACATACAGCTGGAGAGGAATTCAAGGTCATCTTTTTGGAAGGGAAAAACAGCAGAATAAGATAGGTAAAAATTCCAGGGTGGAGAAGAGTGCCTGGGACGCTTATTCTGCATTAGAAAGTGGCAATGCATGACATATCAGTGCAGAGAGAATCTTGTGATTTGAAGCCAGAGACACCTGGTTAAAATCCTAACTGCACCTCTTAACTGATGTGCAACTTTGATAACGACTCAATGTCTCTGAACTTCAGTTTTCTCCTACATTAAGTGGGGGAGGGGGTAATACTTACCTCATAGGATATAATGTTAATTAATATAATGCAATTAAGTAACATAATAAGTGTAATAAAATATAAAGCATACAGCAAAGCACCTCTTCAGTTCAAGTTAGACTACACTTAAAATTGGTCTAAAAAATTAAAATCCCTGGATGTTTCTTGCTTAATTTATGTTTCAAGTAATGCTACACAGCTAATTGGGGAGGGGGGGGGTACTGGGGATTGAACCCAGAGGCTTACAACTGAACCACCTCCCAGTTCTTTTTATTTTTTATTTTGAGATAGGATCTCTCTAAGTTGCTTAGGGACTCGCTTAGTTGCTGAAGCTGGTCTTGAACTTGCTATCAATCCTCCTGCCTCACCCAGCCTCCCAAGTCACTGAGATTACAGGCGTGTACCACTGTGGCTGGCAATAGATAGCTTATTTTTATTTTTGATATACCATGGCTTCTGGAATTTTTATTTCCACTCTGAGTCTTGAATAGTTTGTCCTACCATTTTTTACACATTTCTACAAAGTGAATGTAAGAAGAACCCCATCAGCTTGATTCTCCAGGGACCAGAAGCAAGAAGAAGTGAAGAAAAAGCATTCCCCACATCTGGGTATGAATAATGCCCTATATTCATGGGTCTATTAAGTAATCATAGTTTTCCTCTTTTTATAAATAGACACTGGAGCAGCATGAGATAACTGTACATCAATGAGCTGTTACAATATTAACTTGAAGCAAAGAAACAGTGTTTTTCTTAGCCTAAGCTGCCTCAATGTGGGTAAATGTTAAGTTGCTGTTGGATTTTTTTTTAACCCTGAAGATAAGCAAATGTGCCTCAGGGGGAGCCATTCTCATCTTACAGATGAGGAAACTGAGACCCAATAAATGAAATGATCTGTCCAAGATCACTCAGCTTGCCACACCAGAGCCAGAAATCTGACCCAGCAATTCCAACTCTCACATCAGCCCTCTCTTCCACCAGGCACTTTTGAAATAAACTTTCAACCAGAAAGTTGTGATTAGTTTTTATTTTCTCAGATTATTGATGAATATGTCACACAGGACAGAAAGAAAAGGTTTGCTAAAGCCAAGACAGAGTACATCCATCACTTTCCCCCAATCCCTGTGCCTCATCAGGCTGTCACTGAAGGAGATTATGATATACCACAGGACTTCAGTGCTACACTCTTCATCACATCGCAATTTCTGACAGAGAAACAAGAGATGAGCAGAGCCTCCCTCCACCCCCGACCTGTCAGCCTCCAGACCAACAGTTCAGGGGACGCATCTGGATCCACAGTCTTAGAGGTAATTTCCTTGGAAACACTGCCTCTAGCAATAATATCTACACCAGTGCTTCCCAAACACCAGCCCATGGATCAATGACAACCCATGATAAAGTTATCATTGGTCCACAGAGAAACTAGAACAATAAGAACAATGTAGCGAGTTGTTGATACAGCTAAATGTATTCAGTTTAAAGGACTGTCCTTTATTCTGAGATCATGTACTTTCCAGTTTCAATATCCTTTCTTTAAAAAAAAATGTGAGCTAGAATTTTTTAAATCTCTTATTGGGAAAATAAAGATTAATGATGCTACATGATACCACCACAGCCACCATCATTACAAAGTAATTAGTCTGTGAATCCATAAACCAGGGAATCTCTCCTGTAAGCAAAGGGCAATGGAAGCAGTGTGCCTGGAGGCAACAAAGTCCCCACTGAGACAGGAGCACCCCCTGCAGAAGAGGAGGCTCTGGGGACCGCCTCTCACTGTCAGTGGTCAAGGAACTTGGGTCAAGGGGGCTTTGTAAAACCAGGTTCTAATATGGCACTCCCCACCCAAGGACATTCTGAATTCGGTCACATAGGTGTTCATTGTGTGATAGCTGGTATTTTCATTTCAATTTCTTTGCTTCCACTTTTCACATTCAACTGCCATCAGTGGGTAACCATTTCCTAAGTGTCAATTCTGTCAGTAGCTTTTATATGAATTATTTTTCTTAGCTTTGTGAGACAAGCCTTTAAAGTATCTAAGGTTACCATGCCTGGCTATTGTACCTCACTGCGGCAAACTTTTTACAATGGTCTCCCAGATCCCCAATTCTGTCTTTCTCATCTGATTTCTGTGCTGTCTTCTCCTTTAATGGAACATTCTGCACATTACTACTGATAAAGTCCTATTTACATCCATTCCTTTCTCCAGCTTTAGCACCGTACACATTGATGTGTACAATGTCTAACACACAATGGACACTCAGTTACATTTTTGAATGAATTAATTAATTCAAGACCAATTTCCAAGGAGTTAGTCATAAGATCGTTTAATGAAATTGTCAAAATATTGATTTTTTTTTTGTAAAAATGGACCTGCAAAGAAGTCTAACTTCTATAGCTTATTATGGAAATAAGGTATAAGTGAGGTTTTCACCAGCAAAGATATTAAGAGAATTATAATGAGATAACACACACAAAGCTCTTACACATAGCTGGAACTCCACACATGTTAACCTTCCCTTTCCAGCTTCTCTTCTGAGTAGTTCTTCACTGGAATGTTTGGATGATTAGTTTTCCTTTTTTAGGAAATCTGCATTTTTATTTTCACACTACTACTTTAAAAAATTTTACAAAAACCTGAAATATTGAACCTGGATCAGGAAAGACACCTTGAAAGTGCCATTTTGCCATTTGTTAGGTTCTCCAGAATCAATACATACAGTACCCACACGCCACACACACACACACACACACACACACACACACACACACACACACAGACTTCCAAAGTTCCAGTTGACATGGGATTGCTAATTACACTGAGTATAATCTTCCAATTCACTGCATCTACATCAAATGCTTCTAGGGAACATTCACATTTGATCCAGTTTAATATTTTTCCATTTTTGTATGTGCACACATGATCAAATCAAAAGCTTCTTCCAAGTAAAAATTAAATATATTTTTTCCTTAAAATGATGGCACCTTCAGGCATTCACAGGATATTAAATCCATGTGACAGGACTTTTAGAAACACTAGAAAAGCTACTAGTAAGAGAGCACTATTTAATTCTAAGAACACCTGGTAGTTGATAAACATTAAGTAGCCAGAAGACATCGATTATAGCTGGAAGCACCAACATCCCAAGAGTCATACAAAACTGTTTAGTATGTTTTCAAACGAGTCATTTTAAAATAAAATAACAGGCACAAGTTGCAAATCTATCAAGTTCCCATCATTTGCAAATTCCAACACGAATCAGATCTGTATAATTTGTTTGCAACAAATCACTAAATTTCTCCAAAACGTGTCATGTTATATTGGCGAGCACGTCTCTATATGTTTGTGCTTATGTATTTTATTTACACTGCTCGGTGTAAAGTGATGTTTAATACCCATTTTAAAGCAAATGTGATCAAAATATATTTTAGCCTACATTCAACAACTCTGGAGTAGGCCAAAAACCTAGTACATTTTCTCCTCATTATCACCTCAGTGAGAGTCCTTTGCCAGGATCTGGCTAGGAGGCTTACATCTGACAAAGCTTAATGAAGTGTTAATGAAGGGAAAATGTCCCAGCCCATTTGGGGCTTTGCTCAGAACAGGTTTAAGTGCACCCTGGGAAAAAACTTCCACAGTGGCTCTTTTTCCCCCAGGAGAAGACAGGTAAGGTGAGAGGTTCTAGACTTGGATTTGCCATCCTCTGCTTGAATGGTGTTGTCTTTTGTTCACTAAACTGAGGTTTAATCCTTATTGTCCTTATTTTAAAATTCCTCCATATGTTTTTATTTTTTCCATGAATTCCCATCCTAGATATTTGCCCAACCTTTCCAGTATGTCTTCACTCTTAAGCAAGTAGATTTTATATACACATACCTTCCTTATCTTCCCAAGCAGAAATCTCTTCTTCCTGTCCCATCCCATCTAAGTTCTTCATTTAACTTAAAGTTCATCAGTCAAGGTCTTCAGAGAATGACTCTGATTGAATCCTCTGCATTCAGTGTGACACTCTGTAGTTTCCGGACACCACGCACCACTCGTCACCACTGCACGCTGTTCAGCAAGGCTCACATGATTCTCTCCCCTCACATGCAATAATTAAATTGGATTCTGATCCTGGTCCTGCCATTTAACATTTTGCCATCTTTGATATATCATTTAATTTGTCACCATCTTAAGAGTGTGATGGAGATGATGGTAGTGTTTGCTTTTCAGACAAATTGAGACTAAGTTTCCCATTTTGCACAACTATGGTGAGCATCAAAATTAATACCAGATATACAAATTCACTTTGAAAACCATAAAGCATCAAGAAAAACATGAATTGGTCATAGCTTTTGAATCTCCTTCCTGATCTCTCTGTCATTTCCCCTTCCTTTCTTTTTGGAAGCCTCCCTATTCTTCCAGCATGAATCCTCAGCTACACATACATTTTCCTGCACACCTGAGTCTTTCCTAAGCATTTCAGTTTGAGGAATACTTCCAGAGGAGGAGTGAAAAGGGTAACCTTAGGGTACCATTGCTGAAGAAAAAGGAAGAGCTCTCTATGGCCTGTGAGAAGTTGGGGCACATCATGTTTCATAAGTTTTCTTTGCTGAGGAGTCCCAATCAGATAGAATTAACCTGATTCAAATTTCTTTCCATCTGCCTACTTATGATAACCATAAATTCATACAACCCCTGATATATAGGTTTGCTGCCATATAGCCCCCCAATTCATTACATGATTAGTTTATCAACATCTGACACATTTGTTAATATACTTTATCGATCATTTCAGACAACATAAAACATCAAACCCTACCCCCACTCCAATCCTAAGTTCAATAAGCCCCTCTCCTCACTCTCAGTCAGGAAAGGAGAGACAGAAATTCATTGTACCATCTTGTCTGCTACAGTGTGAACTACTAGACACAATGAAATTCTGTTGAAGTTAAAGCCCTACCAGAGAATGACCTGGTAATCTGGGAAAGTAGATCAACTCCAGGAAAGAACTGAGAGAACTGAGGTGTGGCTTCTGGCAAGTCACTTAATCTTTCTTGGCCTTAATGTCCTTTACCATGAAAGAAGGGCATCAGATTATGAGATCCCATGTAGGCTGAACAACCTTTGACACAGGAAGATGAGACGGTATGTTTGTCCAGCCTTCTGGGCAGAGGCAAGAAGTAGAATGGAGTGGAGATGAAAATGGGGTGCCCCTTCTCAGGAATGCCCTTTCCTTTCTTTGCTGCTGTAGAGAGATACAATCTTCTCTTTGCAACCCTCTCATACCAGCAAGGATACAGTTTAAAGATCCATGATTTGACCACACATCCTCATATCTTCCCATGACTCCTCCTTTACTTTGTTTAGTGTTAACCTACTCACCCTGAGCCTTACACATTTTGGGTGGCTTCCTCCCTATTCATTTGTTATCTTTCCTTCAATCATCATCCTCTTTCCTTGGACAACATATCGGAAACTTCTTAAATGGATTATAAATCCCAAGTCCTTCAGATCAAGAAAAGGAGTCCAAGAGAGAATAAGGGGTTTGCCCAGAGTCAAACAGCTATGGCTGGATAGAAAGCAAGGATGAGAACCAGGCCTCCTGGCTTGGTAGTTCAATTGAGACTATTTCCACTGTAAAATCTACTGCCATTAGATTTCCACTGGGTTTTATGGACCAGCCTGAAGTATAAAATCCCTAAAAACTTAATAGCAGCTTCCCTCTACTACATTGCCTACATGACCCCATTGTAAGAATAATTAGCCCCACTTCCCTTCCTCTCCCTTCAGTTTAAATATTGGTAGCATATACCTTCTATTTTCTATAATCATATGTATATGGAGTATATTTTTCTTTCCAGTTCTTTGGCAATTGAGAATAAAACTTCTGAAGACTATATATAGCTGAATCCTACCTCAAACCCACCCAAACCAACCCTTTTCATCATATGAAGTGGACCTGCCAATCTGCCCAAGCTTCACCATCCTCTCGCTCAGCCAATGATGCTGGGATCCATGTTAAATATAATTAAGTCAGTTCTTCAGTTATTCTCTGATGCTTATGAATGATTAAGAACCATACATTCTCCTGGAAGCCACTCGGGGCCCAGAAACAGTGAATGACAGGGGGAAATGGATCAGGAAAACTATCTGCAAAGGAAGTAAAAATTCAACAAGGGGATGATAAAGAAGAAAGAAAGAAAATGAGAACAAGGAACAGTCTAAGAAAATGGAACGAGAAGCATGAACCTGAGAGGGGGGTGGGATTCCTAGAAAATGGGTAAAAGTAAAACAATGATTAGGGTGGCAACAATGTCACAAACAGAACTAGGGACAAGAGAGAAAGAGAGAGGAGCACAGGCAGAGAGAGGCTGGTGGGGGGCAAACATGGGTCCAGGTGTTGCTGCTTTCCTTACTTCACAGCTGAGGAAACTGAGGCACAGAGGGGTGCACAGGCAAAGGTCAGACTAATGAGAAAAACCCAGAATCTGAGCCCAGGTCTGTCTGGGCCTGAATTTCATCTATTATACTTAGCTTTAACTTTTTTTTTTTTTTTAGATCTTTAAAATTATAAGACATTCATCTGTAATGATCTCAAAATAAAGGTTAACTACATGTAATATCATTACTGATATCCTTTATTAATAAATTAGCATTGATGTTGCCATAGCTCCTTACCCAGATCCCACTATGACCAGGACAGGAACACAAATGGTAGCTACTGGAGGCCATCTCTGCCCTGGTGTGGAGGAGAGCTAGCACGGTACTACAGATATAGGACACTTGTCCTCTGCTGGCCTCATTAAAGGCCAAGTTCTAACCAACTGAACCAATGGGCTACAGATTATAAAACTAATGTGTGACAGCTCCAAAAGTCAAGAGCAGACCACCTGGGAACTTTTAACTATGCCAGGTCCAAAGGTAGGCCATTGAGGGACCTGGCCGCTGACAGGATGAAGCATGAAGATGGCTGTGTGTACCACATAAAGTATAAGTCATGTGGAAGAGTGGGTCACAGGAGACAGGGGAGAGGACAAGGTGAGGGAAGGACAGAGAAACGCAAGCCAGAAATGAGATGAGGGGGGAGCAGAGAGCAGGGCAAGGAGGGAAAGCAGGACACAGAGAAGGAGAAACCAGAGACTCCAAGGGAGGAAGACCCAAAGAAGGACCCAAGTGCAAACAGGTTAAGGATTCAGTCTATGGGTACAGTAGAAGGCAGCTGGGGATTCTCAGTGCAGAAAGCAGGAGCTGAGCCCTCTCTATAGGGTGGACAATTAAAGCAGTCTAGAAATTGCCAGAGGTCATCAGTTAATGCACCATTCCCCTTTCTCCTGGATTCTCCTCTATGTCCCAGAAGGAACTCTGGAAGTCCTGATGCCTTAATAGACTTATTGCTCTCCAAGGCTCCACAGCAGGTTCTGGAGTGTCACCTGCTCAGTGGAGGACAATGACACCCTTCTCCAGTTGCCCTTTAGTGTTCCTGTTCACAGCAAAGGCCCCCAGCAGAGCCAATCCTCATGTCAGGATTAATAAGGCATGAATGTGGTGGTCAGGAAAGTACCTCCTATTTTAGATACTTACTTCCCTTATGGCCCCACAGGGTATCTGCAGTTCCACTACTACAAATGTCTTCCACTGAGTTACAATAGTAATGAGCAGGTGACATATTCACTGCTCCTATTTATTCAGACCCTGGCAAGGACTTGTATTGTTTCCTGAGTTCGAAATGAAATAGGGACTTGTAAAGAGAAAATACAGGGGCTGCATAGAGGACAGACCCAGGACTGAATCAAACAGTATTCCTTGGGGAATCAGGGAGGTCAGGGCAAGGAGAGGAGAGTCCTCTAGGCAGTCAAAGGGAGAATAAGGGCATGAATGACAGAGAGGTAGGAGTTGTCAAAAGGGAAGAGAGAAAAGTGGGAAAAAGGAGTAAAGAAAACCTAGATCAAAAATACATTTTTTCTTAAATTGCATTTTTTCCAGGGCTAACCACTGAGACCTGGATGACAAAGATATGGTTGCTACTTGGAACTAGCAGGAAAGAATTCTAAGCAAGCCCTAAGGCTACCTCCTAGTAGATAAGAAACCAGTGCCATATCCTTGGAACTCGTAGAGCATGACGTTGTAGTCAGCAATTTCACTGCTGTGACTAAAAGACCCAGCCAGAACAACTATAAAGGAGGAAAAATTTATTTAAGGGCTCATGGTTTCAGAGGTCTTAGTCCATAGACGGCCAGCTCCATCATGGTGGGAGAGTGTGGCAGAGGAAAGCAGCTTGCATGCTGATCAGAAAGCAGAGAGAGGTCTCCACTTGCCAGAGACAAATATATACCCAAATCCACGACCCCAATTCCCAACTCCTCCAGTCACACCCTACCACTTCAGTTACCTCTCAGTTAATCCCTATCAGGGGATTAAATCACTGATTGGATTAAGATTCTCACAGCCTGATCATTTCTCTTCTGAACCTTCTTGCATTGTCTCACATGTGAGCTTCTGGGGGACATCTCACATTCAAACCCTAACACATGAGAAGATCCCACTATAATGACTAGTCAAAGGAAGCACAAGACACTACATGGACAGAAGTTGCCCTTCCACCAGAGCATCCATAGAGCTAAACTGTATTCTTAATCCCCCTCTCTGCTTTGCAGACTACTTTTCATAATAATCACTGAACTGGTCTCTCCACAGAAGGGACTGAATTGACCAGCAACTTCTCCCAAGGTCATCAGCTCTTCTCTCTTACTGTCCAGTAAGACTTTCCTTTGGACCCACAACATGCAGAGCCCCATGGGAGAGGTCCCTGGTCCCCAAAGGCCACATGACTTTCCTTGGTAAAAATTAGCAACCAATTTCATCTTGGAAAGCAACAGTGATCAGAGAGCAGGGCATTCACAGAAGAGCAGTCCTGCTTCTTAGCTTTTTCTGACAGATGGGCTAGATGCCTCTGGAAAAATGATATGGCAGGCATGCAAGCAGGACAAGAACCCAGACTCTCTGGCCACTATCCTCTCACTGTCCCTCAGAGCAGCCCTGCAGCGGGTCCTGCTGCTCAGCCTGTGCCCTTTCCTTGGCACCACATGACTACAGCTGGAGCTGTTGCTATCTGGGCTACTGGGCAACTTCATCTGCCTGTCTGAATAGTCAGTTCCACACTCTTCTCCTGCCTGGACCTGGGAATCGTTGCACTTACACTTCCTGCCTGAGTTCCTCTATCCCTGGGCTTCAACTCCAGGATTCAGACTTTCCTCTTCCTTCTAGCACCATCCTTTCAAAGTAGGAGACCCTCCTCAGTCTCTATTCAGAGGGGCGGTGGTGGGAGGGCCCTCGCAGATTCCAGGCAAGCAGCCAGCCAGGGCCAAGGGGAAGAGAATTATTCACAGGATCACAGATGTTAGAGATGAAAAGAACTTGCAAAAACACATCTCACTCATCCATCCCACCTTGCAATGTAGGCCCTTTTCCAAGAGCATATGGCCTGTTCCCATCTGATTTCAAAGGATCTATCATTACCAATAAATACGTGCTCGGTGTGCCTTGCATGCTCTGCCTTGTCCCAATCATGAGGAAAGGAGAAAGGGAAACTCTCCTTCTTTGAAAAGGGCTCTCACACTGTGTGATAAATTCACCTTTCAAGTGCACTGCCTGAGCACACTTGGTTTATCTATCCCACCACCTCAACACAGACATCTGTCACTCACAGGGATATCATCCTTGCACATAAGCGGGCCTCTGATCACTAGGGAGGCAAATGGAGAGTTGACCCTGAAACCCAGCAAAGAGAAGTAAAGCAGGAGAGGGCCAAGAAAGGGCCAGAGGAAGCTACCTTTGAGTACCCCTTCTAATTCAAGGAAGGATTTCCGTCCAAGGTAACAACAGTTACTATTCAAGAAGTAGTAAGCACAAGATTAATAACCAAGACTGATAGCCATCCAGGACAGTGAGGCAAAGATACTGCTCTTCATTGTCCACACATCTCTTTGGTGAGATATAATCTTGGACATCAGACCATGTCTCCTGACTCATGCCAAGGTATGAGAAAAATCTCTCAACCCCAGAAATGTCAGTGAAGAGTTTGGTCTGTTCTAGGAGTCAAATCCTGAGGATCCACTTGGACATGTTCTAGGGTTGAGGGTTGAGGGTCCACTCCTGAGAGTCCAGAGCCTAGAGAGAGTTGGAGCTGCCAGGCAGCTGTGAGCCAGGCCTCATCAGACTGGAAATGGATCCAATAGTTTTATCCACCCTCACATCCCTTCTCCTCTCTTCTCCCTTTCTATCTCTTGTCTCTCATCCCACTCTCTTCTCTCCTTCAACCATTCTCTTGTTCTGAATACTTAGGTCCTAACAAAGACTGGGAAAGGATAGAATCAACTCTGCCCAAGCTCCAGTTGGTCCCCATTTGGGCAGCTGGGACAGCCTCCTCCCAGGGTGAATGATAGAAGGCCCAAGGAGATGAGAGTGTTCAAGAGACAGTGAAGCACACTGGATGAAATCTATCTGAATGTCACAATAATTTCATTCAGTCAAGCATTCCAGTTTCCACACTACCATTATTAGTGTGAGACCATAGGCCACTTGTATTTCTAGTCCCATTCCATCATCTGTAAATGAAGGACAATAATATCCCTGCTTAAATACTAGGTCTCCTTTGAGGGTCAATTGATTAAATGCAGGCAAAGTGCCATCTCAGACCAAGTGTGGCCCTTGAACATGTAGGAGGCTCTTGGTTGTTTAAAAGGGCATAAAATGAAACAGACCCCTCTGAAACTCCATATCTAGTCCCATTCTCCTATTAAGCAAGGCACACCAGGATTTGAAACATATCCCAAAAGCATGTTAATCAATTTGAGACCAAGACTTTTAATAGCTCACACCCCAGCAGAAGACCAGAGACAAGAGAGTCTTGGAACCTGACACCTGGAGGCTAGTTTTGATCACCTCTAATTGTGCTGCCTCTTATTTCCAGTGTTCACTCCCTTGTTTTCCTGTCACCTCCTCCTCATCTCCTTTAGTTTTTTTTTTTTCCTTCTTTCCCTAGTTTTTCTTCCTCCTTCTTAATCTTTATTAAGCAGCCATACAATGTGTCCTACTGTTGAGAAAACTCAACAAATAGATCCCAACCCATCATAAACCTTTACAATCTGAACTACAAGACATGTTCAACTCACCACTCATTCTCAAATCAGGCTGTATCCATTGGGGGAAATTAATTAATTAATTTATTTATTTATTTTATGGTATCAGGGTTTGAACTCAGGGGCACTTGGCTACTGAGCCACATCCCCAGTCTTATTTTGTATTTTATTTAGATACAGTGTCTCACTGAGTTGCTCAGTGCCTCACTTTTGCTGAGGCTGGCTTTGAACTCACGATCCTCCTGCCTCAGGCTCCCGAGCTGCTGGGATTACAGGCATATGCCACTATGCCCCACTCACTGGGTAAATTTATAAAAACAGCAATTGGTGGGATTTTGCCCTAAACATTTAAAATCAAAATCCTTGGATATAGAGACAGAGCCTGTCTATGAAAGCAATAATAATAAAATTTAAAAACTCCCCTGTTGATTCTGAGTCCCATCAGTTAAAGAATCAATAGCATAACCTGAACTATATAAGCCCTGCTAAGCTCCTTTCACCCTTCTTTGCTATATTTTTTACTCCTTCATCGTGACCATTTCCTCAACTGATAATGCTGTCATCTTATTTTTTGAGAATATATAATATTTGATTTTATATAAGCAATGAGAACACAGGAAGTGCTAAGAGATTAGGGTTGGAGCTAGCTGGAAGGAACATTCGGAGAGTGGATCTACGGAGGCAAAAGACGTAGAGAGATACAGATGGAAGGCGGCGGAAATAAGAGTAGGCAGCAAGTGTAGGAAGGAGTGGTGGGTGGCAGCCACATGCCGCCACAGTGAAGCCGGGCTTCCCACGAAGTCTGTTGTCCTGGCAACGTGATACTGAAAGGTTAAAGGCTGCTGCTCCCTACAACTCTGGACATCATGTTGCCAAGACAACAGAATGCCTCTAAGACACATAGTGACAGGCTATGGGGACTTGGGGGTATGCCAGGAACCCTCAGTTCAAGGCAGGTTACCCTGGCTGACTGAGCCATGGCACAACTGCCAACTCCCAGTGTCCATAACCCTCACCGAAGAAACTCACCTTGACTGGTCCACTCACTGCCATTCTCTCTGAACGTCATCACCCCATTTAGGAAGAAAGGAGATGATACTGGGTTGCAGAGATAAAGACATGACCCAGGAACTGGCCAAGGGACATAGGTATAGGGAAATTCAAAAGGAAGGGCAGCTTTTCAATTAGAGGAAAGTCAGTCAAAGGGCTTCTAACTTTCTACATTGTTTTACTAATATATTTGCAAGTTTGCAAAAAAAAAAAAATTGGTATGAACAACAAAACAAAAACAAAACTATGACTTTTTAATTCACCCATAGAGGTATTAAAAGAAAAGGAGACTTGATTCAAGAGAAATTTGTATTTTAATAATGGTGGAAATGATAATAGCAGCCATTCATTCAGAACCAGATGTGTATCTGCCAGAGTAATGAATGTCTTAAAAGTTATTTCATTAAATCCTTATAATAACTCTTTGAAGTTGATGAGTATTAAACTCTATCACAAGATAGGAGAAAATAAAGCACTAGAGTCGCACATGGCAAGAGTCACTGAGCTTCTGAAAGGTGGAGGCAAGACTCAAAGGGCTCCAAGGTACACACGCCACCCCCACTGCTCTGTGCAGGCTCTATTGGAGCCTGAAGGCAGCTTACATCCTGCCCTTCTTACACCTAGAATGAACGGGGAAACATCCCATTCCACGCAAAGACTTTCAGGCCCTCCATGATCTTCCCCTAGAGTCCCTCTTCAATCTAAGCCAGCCTGATCTTCCTACTCCTCATCAAAACACAAGAGCAAGAACAATAGAACATGGTCCCACTTCAAGACTGTCACATTTATTGTTCTCTCTACCAAAATATTGCACCTGAGATCTTCACGTGTCTTGATCCTTCTCATCATATAGATCTTGAGTGCTACCTCCCCTCAGACTTTCCCTGACAACGCTTACCAATATAGTGCATGATACCCCTTTCTTACCATTTTCATTAAGATGTTTACTGTTATCTAAAGAATTTTGTTTGACTGATGTGTCTATTAATTGCTAGCCAATACTTCTAGAGGGAATGTCTCTCTTATGGACTCTTTTTCTGTGACCTTAAACTGTTCCTGACACCCAGTAGACACTTGTGTAGCATGCACGTGGGTTCAATCTCCAGCATTTCAAAAAATTAAAACTATTTTTTAACGAATAAATAAATAAATGAGAAAGAATACCATTTGCTAAAGGAGGTTCCAAAATCTCATATTGCTACCTTTGGAAGCTTAATGCGCAGATTAAAGGAAGTTGGGTGATACCTACAGGACTATCACATCATATTAATTCCATGTTTATCTTTCAAAACTTTTAAAAATGTTTTCCTGTGTTCTCTTTTGAAAGGGCACAAATGAAGCCAAGATATCACTGTACCCTTGTGCTTTCCATGATAAAAAAATTTGTTCTGCTACCTCATACTGCACCCTAACCTGAGGCAGCCTTTTTGCCATATCTGTCTGCTAGAAATAAAGTGGACAGGAATTTTATAACTCTCGGTGTGAGAGCCAAGCTGGTTGCTGGTATCTGGCCAGATGTGAGGAAGAAAAGGGTGATGGAGGCTGCAGCCCAGGGAGCAATGAGGAATGTATTGCCAGAAACTAGGGAGATTAATCCTATCGTCCATTTTCATTAGGGTTTAGAACACTTTTCTCTTAATTGCAACCAGGATCCACTGCCCTGAGATAATGAATTCATCCATACATCTCCTAACTGTATATTAAGAGTTTAATACATGCCAAACTATAAGTAAGGTTTGGGGAACACAAGAAATAAAAAAGACGTCATTCCTGCCCTTGTGAAGCTTGGAGTCTAGTGGGATAGCCAATAAAAAGCTACCAACATTAATTGTAGCTGTGATGAGGACTATAAAAAGCATTGGTTTTCAGATAGAGCACTAATCTCCAGAATCTATAAAGAACTCAAAAAACTCTACTCCAAGAATTCAAATAATCCAGTCGACAAATGGGCTAAGGAAATGAATAGACACTTCACAGAAGAAGATCTACAAGCAATCAACAAACATATGGAAAAATGTTCAACATCTCTAGTAATAAGAGAAATGCAAATCAAAACCACCCTAAGATTCCATCTCACCCCAATTAGAATGGTGATTATCAAGAATACGAGCAACAACAGATGCTGGCGAGGATGTGGGGAGAAAGGTACACTCATACATTGCTGGTGGAGCTGCAAATTAGTGCAGCCACTCTGGAAAGCAGTGTGGAGATTCCATAGAAAACTTGGAATGGACCCTCCATTTGACCCAGCTATCCCACTCCTTGGCCTATACCCAAAGGACTTAAAATCAGCATACTACAGAGATACAGCCACATCAATGTTCATAGCTGCTCAATTCACAATAGCCAGACTGTGGAACCAACCTAGATGCCCTTCAATTGATGAGTGGATAAAGAAGCTGTGGTATATAAATACAATGGAATATTACTCAGCCATAAAGAATGAGAAAATTATGGCATTTGCAGGCAAATGGATGAAATTGGAGAATATCATGCTAAGTGAGATAAGCCAATCTCAAAAAGCCAAAGGACGAATGATATCGCTAATAAGTGGAGGATGACACATAATGGGGGGGAGGGAAGGGTTAGTGTTAGGGTTAGAGTTAGGGTTAGGGAGGGGGGCAAGTATGGAGGAAGGAAGGACTGTATAGAGGGTAAAGAGGGGTGGGAGGGGTGGGGGGAAGGAAAAAAATAACAGCATGAGTCAAACAACATTACTGTATGTAAACTTATGATTACACAAATGGTATGCCTTTACGCCATGTACAGAGAAACAACATGTGTCCCATTTGTTTACAATTAAAAAAAAAAAAAAAAAAAAGCATTGGTTGGAAGGGAGTAAAGGGAAAAGCAGGAGTCTTGATTTTAGGGTAGAAGACCTCAGATCAGGATGGCAGCCCTAGGTAAGGCTTCCCGCCTGGGCCCTGGGAGGTAGAAAGATGTTGACAATCTTGTTTGAATACACACTCATATACAGGCACATACACAGCCAAGAGAAAAGCAAAAGCACAAACAAGACCAGAGGAGAAGAGAGGGGGGAGAACTCAGGCGAGGACACAGATGGCAGCCCACAGTTCCACCTAGGGCCTCAGTGGTGGAAAGCTAAGGAGGCGAGATGACTGAGATTTCACTTTTATTTTCATTTCTTCTTTTTTAATTGGAGCATTACAATTGCACATATGGATGGGATTTGGTGTATATATTTGTACATGCATAGAATATAACAATATAATTTGGCCAATATCACACCCCAGCATTTGACACTTCACTTTTTAGCAATGTCCCTCGCATGGGGTGGGATGTAAAGTGAGTGGGCTGCTTCTGTGTACATCACCTAAAGTGCACGTGCCCAGTTACCACCGAGTTTGGATTGTACTGTTGATGGCTTGTATCTCTGTTTACCTCATTTATTTATTAAATAAAGGCTTCCTGAATACTTCTCATTGACCCACACTAATTTCCACTACTTTTAACAATTTTAAGAGTCTATTTATCTGTTTTATAGATAATGTAACTGAGTCTCAGAGAAGTACAATAATTTGCCCAAAGTCACAGAGTAAACAGGGAATGGATCCAGGAAATAACCTATGTCATGTGATTCTGGTGCTCTCCTCTGAACTATGATGTGCACTGTAGGTTCCTAGGGCTGCTATAGCCAATTACCACACACTTGGTGGCTTCAACCACAGAATGTATTCTCTCAGAGTCCTAGAGGTCAGAGGCCTGAAATCAAGCTGTGGGAAGGGAAGATTCCTTGCCTGTCTCTTCCAGATTCTGGTGATTTTCTTGGCTTGTGGCTCAATGATCCCAGCCTCTTCCTCTCTTCACCTAACCTGTGCCTTCCCCTCTTCTGTCTCTTAGAAGGACATGTCATTAAATTTAGGGTCCACCCACATACTTCAAAATGATCTCCTGGTAAGGTCCTTAATTCTATTTGCAAAGTTTTTTTTTTTTGTCAAATAAGGTCACATTTACAGGTTCCAAGGATTAGGACATCCACATATCTTTTTGAGGGTGACCATCCAACCCATTACAAACTGAATATAAAACACACAATCTAATGAGTCTTAATTTTTTTAAATAAAATTTGCTATACTGTGTGCATTACACACTGTGGGGTATTCTAGGGAGACAAGCGCTAGTAAGGAGCAGCCAGTCCCATCATGGGCCCGTTAGAGAGGAAGGGAGACCAGTATATAAACAAGTTACAACAAAGCATAAATAGGACAGGAGTGACCACACAAAAAGGGAAGTGGTCAGTCTATGAAGGTGGGAGTCAGAGAAGGACTTAAGGAAGAAGTCCTAAACTTCTCTTGAGAAGTGGACTGTGGACCACAGGGACACTCTGAGGTGTGGAGGCAGCACAAATGAAGGCACCGAGATGTCAACCCGCCAGGATGTTCAACAGCCATAAATAATTTAGTATGGTTTGACATCACTGCTCAAGGGCAGGGAGGTTAAGAGAGATCCTGGAGAGGTGGCCTGGGACCTGATCAAAGAAGGATGTCATATTCCAAGCTGCGGGCAGCCTAAGCGGAGTTTTATTTCTTTGTAAAGATGTAACAATCCGATTTGAGTCTCTGAAGGATCACAGGTAAGCTTCCACAAAGCACGGCAGACGAGACAGAGTGCCAGCCCTTCCGTCATTCAAGCACACATGGATGGGGCACCGACTGCCGAGATCCTGAGAAGGCGGAACTAACAAAGCTTGAAGACTGCTTGGAGGGAAGGGAGTGGTCTGGGTTGATTCCCAGACTGGTCACGACTCCCTTCTGGGAACTCATTTGGTTTCAATATTGCCCTCTGTCCTGGTTCTGCTTGTCCTCTCCCTATCTCAAGTAATTCTGGCTTACTTCCTTTACCGCCCCGCTGCCTCCTCCGGCTACCACTAAGGTGCAGCTCTGACCTTGACCCTTTTCTTCCTCAGTCCACTATTCACTCCAAGCCATCTCATCCACCCTCCCTCATGGTTTCAAGTGCCCTCTCCTTAAGATGAGTAGAAAATAATCACTTATACTATCTGTATGTTCAGTCCAAATCAATCTCCTTACCTGTAGCCCAAATCCAACTGCCTACTAGACATTTCACTTTTATGACCCACCCCTGTCCCAAGCTGCTATCATTCTCATGCCCACCGTTACCAGATCTGGATAGAGTTAATTATTATTCTCATCATAATTTCTGTGGTTAGCACTAAAAAGGTCAACAGTGCTTCAGAAGGTCAAGGAGAACTTGAAAATCCACTGAATTTGGTATTTTGGAGAAGGTGAAAGATGAAGAAGTAAAAACTGCAATTTCATACTATACTTTAAGGACCTGAACTATAAAAAGGAGAGAGGGAGGGTGAACAAGGAGCAATGAAAGGCTTCATGCTTGCTTGTTTATTAATATGAGGGTGATTTGAGTATATTTATGGGTCACAGAAATATTTTTCAATGAAGGTACAATTGATATTTGGGGTAAGAGAGCCTGACTGTGGGGCACTACCACATATTATGGGACACTTAACATGCCTGGTATCTAGGTTTTACATGCCTATGACACACACACACACACACACACACACACACACACACACACACACACATCTTTTTTTTTTTAAAAAAAAAAAAAGAATCCCTATAACTTCTAAACATCTCCTGAGAAATCCTAAGAGGGAAGATACTTGGAATGAAGAATAAGTTGACATGTAAGGAAAAAAAGGTAATAACTGATGAACCAAGATCCTAGTTCTGAAGGATAGATGAGGAGACTGGAACAAGGGTACAAAAGGCAGGTTTGGTGTGAGGCAGGAGAAAGGAGCTGTTTGGGCTTTGGAATCACAAGGGCATTGGTTGGATTCCCGGGTTGCATTTAGTTCCTTTGAGAGTCACTGTCAAAGTCATTCCTACCCCTATTCCTTTGCCACCCCACCACAGAGCCTGGAAAGCACCACAGGGCTGGCCATGGGACACTGTCTGGGCTCCTGAGATCAGGACATGGGGAACACGTTTTCCTTGAGTATGGGCATGATGCCTACAGCTAGGGCAGCCACATCCTAGCCATGACAAAAGAGAAGCCCAGATGTTGGCCCTGACATCGCTGAGCCATGAACCACCCCCAGCAGGCGCTGTCTCCAGACAACCTGTTTTGAGACACCAACACCCACTTTGCCACTATGAGTCAATCACTACCTAAAGATCTTGGGAAACACAGTTAAGCTCTCTGACTTGTAGTTTCCTCATCTGCAAATGCAGACACAATACATGCATCATAAATGCAATGAAAACACAAGATGATGTAACATATATAAACCAACTAACTCCTATCAGGTAAATAGCTCAGAGCTTGACAAAAATATATGAGTATCAGTGTCAGTCATTCTCATCATAACCATATAACAACTTAGGATAATTAAACAGTTACAGCAGTAAACTTTTCTTGTTGTCAGAAAAGTAGAATAAAAACAGCCTCTAGAGTTACAGCAGTACACTTTTCTTGTTGTCAGAGAAGTAGAATAAAAACAGCCTCTAATGTCACTCTCCTACATCCTGGACCCTTAACTTACAAAATCAAAACACAATTTTGAAAGAAATGTAGGTGTAACCTCTACAAATAAGGCAAAAAGCAATCACAGAAGCCTCAGAAAGGGAAGTAAAAATACAATCTTGATGTAGAAATCATAATCTATTTTGTTTTCAGCACCATGAGTATAGAATCTGTTAAAAACTGGGGACATTTAGTAAATAATGGTCCTCCTGTGTCTAACATATTACCACTTCCTACCTGGTACCTTTAATATCTCTCACATTCAGTAATTCATGTTTTCTTCCATATCAACACTTTTGAATCTCTGATTGATCATGGATTCATACACTATTTTATTCTGCCATGCTCTTTAATGTTCTTGACTTATCTTCACTTCTTATATCCTACATATATCAGTCTATGGAAATCACAATGTCTCCTTTTTGAAAATCTTGGTAAGTTCTGACCATGTCACAGTCAGCAATTGCATTACCACAGAGACAGAGTTGCTGCTCATTCACCAGGTCTAAAGTGAAGGGTATTAACATCCCAGGTCCTTCTTTTTCAGTTAATGGGGAAAATTAGGATCTCATTTTCCTTAGAATTTAGGTAACATCTGATGTATGAAAATACAAAACAGCATATGTTGAAGGCCTGATGTTTATCATGCACCAGGTTTCTTGCTTTTGGAACCAGGTATTGTTTTTGTCTCCATTTGGAAAGTTTGAGGCTCAGTGAATTTGAAGAGCCCAGCTAAGGTCATAGGCTGAAAGAGAAAAGCCCAAGGGTCCTGGCCCCACAGCCCATGCCAACCTTCTCACAGACACACCACCACTTTCCTGGAGTGCATAGGAGAAGTGACACTCACATGTAAGCTTCTACCTTTTATTTCCATGAATGCTTAAGCAATTTCCACGTATTTTGATTTTTATAAACATTAAGATTGTACCTAATCTTCAAGTGGCCAGTCTCTTGAAAGTCCAGTTTTAAAAGAGGATGTTCTGGCCAACAAGAAACACATTTCTGCTGTGGTGCACACCTGTAATCCCAGTGACTGAGGAGGCTGAAACAGGTGGATCATGAGTTCAAAGTGATCCTCAGCAAAAACGAGGCATAAAGCAACTTAGTGAGACCTTGTCTCTAAATAAAATACAAAATAGGACTGAGGATTTGGCTCGGTGACTGAGTACCTGTGAGTCCAATCCCTGGTGTCCCAAAAAGGAAGGAAGGAAGGAAGGAAGGAAGACATTCTTTAGGAGTTGATGGGAAGACCTGGAATATACATAGATGTGAGGGTATAAACAGGGCAAAACTTTTAAAGTCAAGCATACCTGGATTCAGACTCCAGTCCCACTATTGTTCTAGCTAAGTAACTTTGGTCCAGGAACATACCTCTCTGATTTAATTTCTCCATCAAAGGAAAGGAAATACTTGCATAAAATGCTTATTAGCATACTGCCTGGCAAGGGCTTAGCATGCCTTATTAGCTTTCCTCCTCTCCCTTTTCCTTCCTCTATATCTGGAGATATAGCATTTCTCACCCAAGAAATGCCGCCACACCACAGTTTGCTCCTGAAGTATTCTGTCCCAAGGAATACCAAGTCACAGACAAACAAACACAAGGTAACAAACTAAGAGACTTCAGAAACTCAGGAAGAAGCATAGGGTGAAGATATGAGTAACACAGAGCCATCGTGGTTTCCAGATGATGTTTGGCATGGGAAATCCACATAAGCAAATGCAAGGCAACAGTCTATTCAGTGTCATACACTACTGCTGGTTCATTTGCCCTCCCCAAGTGAGCTGCCATTAGGTCAGGAGGGTGTAGGGGGTATAGGGAGAGAGGGAGAAGAAGAAGGGGGCCAAAGAAGAACAGAGGCTGTCTTCCTCATCCCAGTGAGACACCAAAATGTGGGTTTCTGCACAGAAACTGAGAGTTCTCCTCAAAGAATAACTTCCCAACCAAGCAATTTAGAAAGGCAAGAACTAGAGCAAGAGATTCTACAGTAAAACTATGTGTGCATGTCCTTTAGTGAGTAATAATAGTCAGAGGCATGTTGTAGCCATAGGACTTCAGTCTGATCAACCGAACTGTTTCCAGACCCTGACCCAGACTCTGCACACCCCTTTCTCTCTCATTCTTGTGGCACTACAGTTTGGACCTTGCACCCTTTTGCCTGGTCCTACAGTAACATCCGCCTTTCCTTTCTCCTTCGCTCCTCCTTCCCAAGTCGTTTTCATTGACCCTGATGCCAGTGACAAAAACTGTCAAGGGCTATCACTCCCTAGCACCACTCCCTGTTCTCATCACCTGAAGTGTCTGTTTGCATGGTAGTATTCCAGTATTCTTCACATATTCCACCTTCATTTTATCTTCAAAATGTTGTAAAGTGGGTGGGATGAAAACAAAATTTGCATCTTATAAATTGTACACTGATTATCACGTAGCTTAAGTGATCTGGTCAACCGAATTTCCAAAGCTCATCAAAATGGAGATGAAAACTTGGGACTTTTGCCCACTACTTCAGTATCTTGTGAGGCACAATTGTGTAATAGGGTTCATGGACTTTGAGACAAGTTTTTCTGGGATTTGAATCCCACTGCCATTGCTAATTGTGAGCTGTGAGATCCTAGATTAGTTACTTAACTCTCTGATCTAAAATATGAAAATCCCAAGAAAGGTTTCAGTCAATCAGTAAAGAAACTTCCTAGAGAGAAATGGAAATACAGCTAGTTTTAGTTCATTATTTGGATTCAGATGAGCATCCTAAATCCAGGATCTCAGGGAGAATAAAAGCAATTATAACAAGACAAAATAAAACAGGCTCTTTATACTCAGGTGGGGAACTGCCAACAGGCACCTCATACATTTTTAAGCACTCTCTGTTACTATTCTAAACTGTCTTGTGTTTTAAGTGCCTAGCAGTTTTTTCCTGGTTGGAGCATTTCTTTAACTGAATATGTCCTTTTTGGCCATGGCAGGCTCCATACTTCAGAGTCACACATTTCAGCCTTCAGAGTCCTTTCTTTCCCAGACCCATCTGAGCTCTTCTTAATTGTCTCCAATTTAGAATTGTCCCCACAACTGCCCATGACACTATTCAATTGTAATTCTTTTCCTATGTCATGCAACCATCTCATTTCCTTCAAACTGTTTCTGCTTAACCTGCTGAATGCTACTCTGGACACTTGGTGAAGCACTAGCTATGTGCTTCACAAATCCTCAACAATCCAGCAAAGCATGTGTTATTATACCCACAATACAGTCAAGGAAAGACTGAATGTAAGGAGTTGGTGGCTAGGTGGAGTCCCATATCCAGAAAGTAACAATTGAAACTAGCTCTGACTCTAAATTCTGAGCTCTTCTTTTCTTTTTCTTTATTTGTTTCTTTTACTTCTTTCTTTCTTTCTT
Source organism: Sciurus vulgaris (assembly GCF_902686455.1). NCBI lineage: Eukaryota > Metazoa > Chordata > Mammalia > Rodentia > Sciuridae > Sciurus > Sciurus vulgaris. Next base: position 82,740,993 of record NC_136465.1, read on the forward strand.
TCTTTCTTTCTTTCTTTCTTTCTTTCTTTCCTTCTTTCTTTCCTTCTTTCTTTCTTTTTTTTACTTCTCTTTTTCTTTTTTTTATACTGGGGATGGAATCTAGGGTGCTCTACCACTGAGCTACATCCCCAGTTTTTGAGACAGGGCCTCACTAAGTTGCTGAGGCTGACCTTGAACTTGTGATCCTCCTGCCTCAGCCTCCCAAGTGGCTGGGATTACAGGTGTGTGCAACTATACCTAGCTTAAATTCTGAGCTCTTAATAGTTCTTCTCTACTCTTGTGCTTCTCTCTGCCATAATACAAAGTATATTTCTTCATGATGAAAGCAAAACACTAATTAATGCTTTTATTGATTAACTAGCATATGCAGAGAAGTGAGCACATGTTATCTGACCAGATGCTGAAGTGATGAACTGTGTCTTTATCTCATCAAAAATCTAACAGTGCTCTTTCCTATATTAAAAGCTCCTTAAATATAGGAACTTTGTGCCTATAATGCAGTCTTCCACAACAGCACTTAATAAGTGGGTTATATTCTAAACAAACTAACAAAAAAAGTTAAAGAGGCAATTCCTGCCTCCTGAAGGGGGAAATAAAGTGAAAGGTTTATTCACCACCCTTTGGAAGGTTACTGTAAGTCTCAAACACAGCCGAGCCAGAGGTCACAGATGTCCTGCATCATACCCAGCTTCAAACATTTGGTCTTTTTGCCCCATTGTCAATTCATAGTCATCAGCCTGTACTTCTCCATTCTGTTTATAAAATATGGTCATGCTATTTAAAAATATACTTCTACTTTTTAAAAAATGATGGCCTTTTTGAGGTGTTTCATTTTTGAAACTTGCTCTGAAGACTTCCCTCTCCCAGATAAAGAAAACTCTTCATTCGTCTTCATGCAAATCCTCTGAGTCAGTGAACACTCCCCTGTGCAGCCCCCGGGGACCCTGCTGCAGCCACCCTCCGGGTCCCAGTGGTTCCTGCCACCTCCTCCTCTGCAGCCATCTAGCCACTGACTTTCCAATCTCCTTCCTTTCTTCTTTTTCCTCTTGCTGTCTACCTTTTAGAAATTATTCAGGTCAAAAATCAGTTAGATATTACTTAAGGTATTTTAGGAAATTATTCAAATCTAAAAATCATTGCCCACCTCTCTGTATTAAGAGAAAGAAGAAAAATGAGAGAACTTTGGGTGTGGTAGCAGTGGGGAGAGGAGGAAGGGAGAAGTGACCAGACTGGGATCTCATCACAGTGACCGGGAAGATCGCCTTACTGGATTCAGCTTTGTCTTGTGCTCTAGAAGGCAGTAGACAATGGGCATTCTAATTTTTCTTTTTATAATTTTGAAACCAGTATGGAGGAGAACATGTATTGCCAAGGAAGACTGCGATATGCCTTATTTGAAAGCTATTCATGCACTTATTAGTTGAAGCTGATACCAGCTTCAACATCTTAGTCATTTCAGTGACTCCATTTACAAATGGATGCACAAACCTGCTCCAAACTACAGAAGCTTCTGTATAGCAGAATGGTATAGGGAACAATGAGCACTGCACCCTTTTACACTCTTGTTAACCCTTTTTCATAGATAGATTCCAGTACTGCCTGACTATGAACCAAGTGATGGATTACTTGCAGTGAGATGACATCTCCCACAACACACTATAACAAAGGAGAAAGGAGAAGGCAGAAAGGTTTATGAGATCTTCGCCAGTCTCATTACTTTTCTTGAAGGGCAAGAGAGCAAGGCCTTTGCAGTCAGAAACCAATGCTAAAGTGTGGTGGCCACTTTCTATAAATCAATTGGAATGTGTTATTTAACTTCTCTAAACCTTGATTTCCCCATTCCTAAGAGAGAAATTTAAAAAATGGCTCTTAGTTCACCGGGTAGTTAAGATTAAACGAGACAATGCATGAAAGTACCTAGCATATGCTAAGTACTCTCAAAGCACCTAGGATGAACCAGGGAACAAAAGAGCCCCATTTATCACAGGAGCTGCATCTTAGCTCATAGTTTATAGTCATGCTCAGAATCTGCAGGAAGTGGGGAGAGATGCAACCAATCAGTTCAGGCCTAACTTTTCCTACTGGGGGAAATAACACAGGGTGCATGACAACCCAAGTGAAGAAAACAAAATAAGTTTTACCAGTTGTGCTCTGAAGTACGTACTTATTTATTATCTAAAAATGTGGCTTTTATCCACATTGACATTCTTTAGTGCAATATTTTGCCCTCAAAAGTGCCACTACTAAAATAAAATATAACTGACAGGATGTTTTAAAATAATGTGTACCCAAAGTGAAAACTTGGTAGGTTTTGTCACAGTCAGTACATTTTCCATTTAGTTTATCTCACTTCCTGCAGCATGGGCTTCTCATGCCAGCACTTGTGTTCTAACATCTGTATCCGTGCCCGCGTGAATGGAAGAGTATTTCTCATAATGATGCGGAAGTTTCCCCACTTAGTACTTTCAACTTAACCTTTCCTAGCCTGAAAGAAAGGAAGCCAACACAGAAGTCAGTCATTCCTCCTATCGCCGACAGATGGCGGTAGTGGTCACGCAAGGTTATTTTAGTCTGCTAAGCAGCTGCCCTGTGGTGGTTGTGCACTGGTCAAGCAACGTGCTCCTAGTATCTGGGCTAGGTCTGAGGTGTTTCCAAACATCATTAACCCCACAGCATGTCTTTGAAATACAAAACTAAAGGTAGTTTTGAGAATGATAATAAAAAGTTTAAGATGACCATGCCAAGGCAGAAACAATTTTAAAAATCCAAAGTGATTAAAAAAAAAAAAAAAAGATAAGCATTATACTTGTGGTGAAATGAATCATTCCAAGATATGGACTGCAAAGGATGATACCTGTGTGAAAAGTTCTGTACCTAATTAATGAACATTAATAAATAAAGCAAGGAATAATAACTGAGAAATTAAAAAGTATACTGACAAAACATAATCAAACACAAAGCACCTTTTCTGTAGTTAGAGACAAACACAAATGTCACATGATGAGTCTATCATTAGACAATCTAACATTAGTGCACGAGAGACTAGGATTTATTTAAGGTTTTCAAGCAGTAGTTCTCAACTGCATGGGAGAATCACCTGGGGAGCTTTTCAAAATCCTGAAGCCCAGGCCAATCATCAGCATATCTGTGGGCAGGACCCAGACATCAGAAGGGTTGAGAGTACTTCATTGATTTCAGTGTGCAACCAAGGCAAAGAGCCATCGCTTAAATCTAAGCAGGGGAAAACTTAGTTGCTACTCATTACAGAGATTAAAAGCCTTTTGAATGTGTGCGGACATGTGTGATAAGCGTGGACACCTTCTCTTCCCTATGACATTTGTATCTTCATGGAGAGAAATTACCTGCCTTGGATTTTTTTTTTTTTAATATTTTTGAAACCAGTATAGAGGAGGGCATGTATCAACAATGAATGAAGACTAGAGTATGCCTTATTTTGAAGCTATTCATGCATTTATTTGAAGAAAATGTATCAGAGCTACAAGCTTCAACATCTTGGTCATTTTGTGACTCCATTTACAAATAGACACACAAACCTGCTCTAAACTACAGAAGCTTCTGCATACCACTTTCATCTTTTTCTCACTTTCATCTCCAAACTTGACCAGTTCCTGGTCTATCATTCACTCAATGGATCCTAATGAATTTCCTTCTTTAGCAACCCAGTTTTGCCTTAAAACAAATACATCATTGGATCCTCAGTACAATCCACCCAACACTGCTCCTGCCACCAGGTCCCTTCTCACTACAGCCCCCTTTACCTTATCTGCCATTATCATAGAGGAGCCCCCGTGGATGCCCAGGATGGGGGTAAGAGTCTGAGCAGAAATGAAGTCGAGGATCTGGGCAATGGCTTCCTGGTCTGTGTCATCAGCAAACACCACCCCCTGGATCTTCCGGTCAGACATGAGATCACAGATGCGGGTGATGATGCTCTTGGGGTCGGTCTCATTCATGGCTACCAGCTCCACACGGGGCACCACTGAGAGATGGTGGAAGTCATCTTTCTCGTGGGCATCCTTGATGGCCACCTCGTCTGAAGTACCCACAAGGATGACAGCAATGCCAATGCTGGGGGGGCTCTTCTGAGAACGAGCTCTGCTGCCTGACACAGCCAGGACAGCCAACACCAACCAGAACTTGGGAGAACAGCACTCTGCTCTGGGCTTCATCTTCAACGTGTTGACTCCCTGAAAACATAAAGGGAGAGAATGGTTAAAATTTGACCCACACTACAAAACCTGTCTCTGAAGAGGTTGAACCCCACGAGTCCCAGGCCTTATCTCCTTCTAGTGAACATCAAACCCAAATTCTATCAACTGCTCAGTCTCTTATCTCCGGTGATTGCTCAGCAGAATGAAAGAAAAATAAACTTTCAAAAGTCTCAGAAATCTTTGAGTGAGACAATAAAAGATGTTACTGAAATAGCCATCAACCCCAAACAGAGACAAAGGAAGAGATGAGGATGTAGGTAGCCACACCCAGTGCACATGAGGAGTCTGTGGGAGTGGGTCTGGCTGTTGCTGATGACCTCTGACGTTCTGGGTACATCTCATCCTCTAACTGACCTTGGCAGAGGCCAGGCCAAGTGAGCAGTAAAGTGGGCTCAGCAGAGGCTGCGAACAAAGCATGGCCTGGGTGAGATGGGCACAGGGAACTACTGTCTTTGCCTTGGGTTTGCCTCTCAGAGGACAACAGTCACAAAGCGCTTCTGCAACCCTTCTAGGATCTGGCTCTTAATATTAAATTACAAGGGGCTGGGAATATAGCTCAGTTGGTAGAGTGCTTGCCCAGCATGCACAAGGCCCTGGTTCAATCCCCAGCACCACACACACACACACACACACACACACACACACACACACACACACAAATTAAATCACAAGCATAAAAAATACATTGTCAGTAGTTTCAACTGATCCTTTCATTTATCCTTTCAAAAACCCAGTGAGGAAAAAAGAAGAGAAATATTAGCATCCCCATTTTATAGATGCTAATGCAAAGGCTCAAAGAAGCAAACTGACCTAAGACCATGATCCGTTTAATAAGTAAAATGATCTTGAACCCAGATCTCCTGACTTTTGTATTCTAATGTGTATTCCATTGTAGGACACCACACTTTCATATTGATTACTATATTATAAGGAATAGTACTATTCTGATCTCTTTTTGCCTCAAAATTTGGTACCTTTAATATTATTAATAGCTGAAGTAATATAAGGAATCTTTTGGAAATTTTTCCATTTTTTTTCTCCTACTGGCGCCCAGTAGCACTGACTTCCCTGAAATGACTGGCTGCCTATTAGCATGCAACTCACCACTGTTTTTCTACAAAGAACGCCTGCCTCTCTACTTCTACACATACCCCTAAATCTGACACTCTGACCCAGACTAAAGGCACAGAGCTTCATAGAACATAAGTATTGGTCATTTTTCCATGTCTCATCATTCTCTAAGACCCCTTCATTTGAATAGAAAAGTCCTGCACGTCGCTTCCATTTAAATAGTCTTTTATTGTACATCTGTTATATGCCGTGCACTGTGTTAGGCATTTCCTCACTTGCAATCTCTTTGGTCCTCATGGGAACCCTATAAATTAGACATTTTATTCCCATTTCTCAAATGAAGAAACTGAAACTCAAAACAATTACGTAATTGTCCAAGGTCAATGGTGTTATAACACTAGAATACCAATCTATAAACAGAGCATTCTAACACTCTAAGGAAATATTCCACAAACTGCGCCCAGAACCAGAACCAGGGATTCACATTCTTCTGTCTGAGCAAGAGCACGTAAGCCAGGAGGAAGACGCTGCTTCCTATCTCCTGTTTATTTGGAAAAGAAGTGACATGTTAATGACCTAAAAAAATCTGAGAGTTTGGCTAACAAAAAGAAAAGAAAATGATAATGAGGGTGTTGAATGGAGAAAGAAAAGGAAGTATTCAGGCTGAGCAGACTGACTACAAAGGACATTGATGATCCGGGAGTAAGATGCTGGGGACATTTTGTGGCTAAAGAAGCACAAAATCCAATCCAGTTCTTGGCAGAAATCATTTCGGAACCCTTGCTGTTGTAGTCATCCCTCAACACTGCCAAAGAGACCTGCATCGATTGCCCTGTCTCTCTCTCTCTCTCTTGCGAATAAGAAGAGTAGCTCGGTGGCTCACGCTTGAGCAAAGCTTCTTCCTGACAGTTTTCTGGCCTCTATGTCTCTGTAGATACAGGGAATGACTCCACCAGCCCTGAAAATCCACACTGATGGGCTGTTCAGTCTAGCAGGAGAACCGGAACCCAAATTCCTCCTCCCAGAGTTTAAAGAAAAGCAGCGCTATATGGAGAGTTGAGCAGCACTGAATATTCAGAGGAAAACAGTTGGATTTAGCACCTCAAAACGCTGGGTACAAAAAATATATATAATCTGCTTGATTCCAAGGAGTGGTTCTCGAGAAGAAATAAAAGATTTAGAATTTGGCAAAACTCGCAGCTAACTTCATTCCACTGGGATTTTTAATCCTACAGTTACAAGTCCCTAAATTAGATTCCTTCACATTTAAAAGTGGTCCACTCGGCCATGACAGTTTATTAACTTTAATGCACTCTACACTCTCCCACTTTGAGGTTTTATTTGCTCTCTTTAAAATATCTCTTGTGTTTCTCTATTTCTTCTCACACAATATATTACACTTTGTTATGCAATGGCTGCTGGTGACACTCAAAGAATAGAATCTGGTTTTACGGAGCATCTCTTTTATGCTCAGGATAGAGCAAAGCACTTTACAAAGCAATACATTATGGGAGATACCAGTGATGGAGGACCTGTGAGACAAACAAAGAGGCTGCTTTGAATACAAACTCAATTTCCAACACTAGACGGGGGTTGGTGGAGAGAAAGCATGTAATCCAAGATAAGGAAAGTGGTGCCGCTCCCATGCTCAAACAGACCATGGTCAGTCTTGCACCTTCTCTCTGAAGTTTCCCCCGTCCTCTCCACTGCACTTCAACCTTCCCCCTGAAGAATTGAGCATGGCTTCCTCTGGGCACTCACCAAAGCTTGTGCATATCTATCTAAATACACATACCACTTTATTATAGTCAAATGATACTGTATCTGCCTACCTTAACAAGATGATAACCTCTCTGTGAGTAGGGATCTTTACAGTTCAGTAAGCATTTGTTGAGCACCTGCTTCCTGCAGACATTGTTTTTGGTGATGAGGATTCAACAAACACAGGCTCTTCCCTTTAGGATCACAGTCTGGCAGAAGATTCAGACACATGAGGAATATCTTATTACTATTTACATTCTTTGGGGTCTGACAGTGCCTCATACAATAAATGGGGGAACTGAATAAGTGGAAGCCAATATTGAGTTTCTCTCGTTAAGTTGGACCATATATAAAACTGTTGCTATTATGAACATTTTTTATCTATACTAGTCCAACCTACTGTGTGCCAGATGTGATTATTGATGGACAATTTTCATATATTGTAAAATCTTCATAAAAATTAAAGGTCATTGTTTTTCCCTATATTTCAAATGAGAAAACCGATTTTCTGCTCCTAAGGGGTAGAGTCTATGTTTGTTGCATCCTCAGCACCAAAAGCAATATCTTCAGGGTAGTAGGTACTCAATAAATGCTTACTGAACTGTAAAGGACCCTGTTCAGAGGGAGGTTATCAAGTAGTTAAGGTAAGGCAGATACATGATTATATAACTATAATAAACTGGTGCATGTATTCAGATAGATATGCACAGTATATGACCAAGATCACACAGCAAACAAAGGATGGTATCAAGTTTCATCCGGATTTCTTCTTTCCATTCTGTGTCCACCTCTCAGTTCCAGAGGATACTGAGTGAGTGAATTAATTAATAAGTGAAATCACCAAACTGGGTTTTCAACCAGTCTCACATTAACAAAATGCCCGAGGACAAACAAGTCACCTAATTAGCTTCTCTATTTCGTCATCGATGAAATCAGGATAATACACCTAACCTACATAAAGGAAAGGTTTTTGTGAAGATCAAATAATAATATGTATATGGAAGTGCTTTGAAGAATATAAAATACTCTACAGATGCAAAGGATGTTACCTTTAAGCTTTTAGAAGCTGTTCAAGGAGCCCAGCTATTTATGAAAGCGCAAAGTGAGCACGTGGGAGGTGGGGGTGAGAGAATGTCAGACAGAGGCTGAGAGGAATGTTAAGAGAAACCTCACAGGGGGCAAGAGATATTAGTTCCCTCAGCGATATAACTTCCTGAAAAAGATGTCACATAATGGCCTCAGGGGAACAGCAGACTCCACTGACAGCTCACCAATCATGTAGCAGAATTCAAGAGCCATTCAGGCCAGGACCAGTGCTGGAAATCAGTGGGGCTCAGCATACCACATCATGCTATGAATGGAGGCATCAAGGGGCACAAGCAGAACAAGCCACAAGGCAGTCAGATTAGGCTGACTATTCACCTACTGGCCCTCTGTTTCCTTGAAACTTGGACTGAGTGACCCCAAGAGCTCCAGCAAGCAGAAGGTAACAGCAGTCCATCTTCACACCTTTAACTGAGGCAGCATATAGCAGGAACAGTCTATACTTGGCTCATAGTGGACTCTAAGGGACACACATCTGGGTGAGAATTTGGACCAACCTTCTCCCAGAGAAAACTGAATCCTGGGGCAATCCCAATAAGAAGGGTAAGATGTGACTTAATGGATAAATTTAAGTCAAAGTTCCCAGGCACCATCCTTTAATGCAGTCAGGATGCCATTTGGGGTGACTCAATTAACCATGATTGTCACTCGACAAAGAGAGTAAAATTAGGATTAAAAGTGCTGGAAATATGCTTCAGGTCCAGTTTTCCAAGCTAAAGACAGAAAACTAGGATACACAGGCCCTAAAATGTATCATAAGAGACAGGATTGGGGGTATAAGGCAAGTGTAAGCCAGGTGAAGTGAGTGATGTAACCTTTTTGGAGGTCAATGTGAGAATATCTATCAACATTTTAATATCAAGACGAAATAAAATTCAAAGGGGACAATGAGAGATGTCATATCCTGGAACCAAAAAAGATATAATAATTACGAACATATTTGGATCTAAAAATACAGGCTTGACACATATAAAGCAACAACTAAAATTTCCATGGAAAGAAACAGATAACTCCAGCAGACAAAAGATTTGATTAAGTAAGACATAAAGCAAAAAGCATGAATTATGAGCTTGAACTAATTCAGAAATCTAGCAGTACATATGGAACAGAGAATACACATTCATCTTTTTAAGTACATGAAAAGTATTAAGTCTGCAATAGTACAACAACAAATTCTAAAGAACCAACATGAAGTAGTTGCCATAATTCTAAATGTAACTAAATTTGAAATAAAATTTTTAAATATAGCTAAAAACATTACATATTCAAAAACTAAAAAGAGTGATTAAATAACTACATTAAAGAGAAAATCATAAGAAAAATTTTAAATCCTTCAATAGAATAATAATGAAAACACTAAATATCAAAATTTTTAGAGCACAACTAAGGAGAAAAATACACTTTTAAATACATTCATAAGACAACAAGAAAATAAAATATGATTAATTTTCACTTATTAAATACTTAACAGAGTCAAGCCTAAAGAGAAAGGAAATAATGAAGAAACTGATGAAACACAAAGGAAAGAAAAAACTAAACCAAAACTGATCATTTAAAAGACAGAGACAAAGTTCTAATGAGACCAAACCAAAACAGAAAAAAATGCAAATAAAATATGTAATTAAAAAGAAAATAATACATGTAATATAAATTTTAAAATAATACAAGCATACTATGGAAACTAGCCACTTTTAAATTTAAAGCAGAATTTCTAATAAAAATGGCAAATAAAGGGGCTCAGAAGAATGGAAAAAATTTGAACATAATAGCCATTAAAGAAAGTGAAATGCTTATCAGATGCCCAAAACTGACTCCACCAAAACCACTCTTACCTCCACTCTTCTACCTTCCACACAACCACTCCAGCACCTCACCCACCCCTGGCAGAATGAAGGGAAGCAGGTTCAGATGGTTTTACAGAGTAGGTATGACAAACTTTTAAGGAAGAAATGAGTCCTGCTCCTATGAGTTGAGCATAATAGAGAAGGAAAGCTTGGTTCTAAAGTCAAGTAAGTATAGTACAAGAAAACATGATTAAAGGTCCCTTTCCTGTATGATCATAAAGGCAAAAATATCCTAAAAAAATACTGACTAACAAAACACATAGTGTAGTTCCAAATAATAAGAAAATGATAAAGCCAGGCATGGCTATAATCCCAGCTACTGGAGAGGCTGAGACAGGAAGACTGCAAGTTCAAGGCCAGCCTGAGGCAACCTATTAGGAAGACCCTGTCTCAAAATAAAAATTAAAAAGGGCTGGGAATGTAGCTCAGTGGTAGAGTGTTTGCCTAATGTGGGAGATCCTAGGTTCAATCCACAGTACTGTAAAAACAAACAAAATAAATAATAATAATAAAGATCAGATGTGATTGATAACAAGAATACAAGGATTGCTTAACTTTGGAATACATATCAAAATAATTCACCACATTAAATTATTAAAGTAGATATTTACATGAGTAATCTTTAAAAAATGAAGAATGCACATTTGATTAATGGAAACACCAATGCATATCAAAAAATGATAAAAAATGTCTAAACAAATAAAGTAAACTCTTCAATAGTAGAAAATAAGGTTCATCAGCCTTTATCTGGCAAAGTTACATCCCCAAAGTTTTTGATCTAATTCCCTTTGACATTGAGAAAATTCAAGGTTAATTTTATTAGAGCTACTGGAAATTCTGGTAAATAAGTCAAGAAAACAAGTCTTAGGGCTAGGAAAAAATGAGGGAAAATGGGATTATATGAAGACAATAAAGCTATTACATAGAAAATCCAACAGAACTATTTGAATTAATGTGAGTTCAGCAGTGTTTCTAGATAAATGATCCTCTTAGAAAGGATCAATACCTTTCTTCTAACCAATTAGAAAATATAATACTCACAATAACAAAAGCAACTGTAAACTATTCAAGAATTAACAAAGGAAGGTCTTACCAAGACCTTTACAGAGAAAATTTGAAAACTCTATTACAGGAGATGAAAGAAGTTGTCCTTATCTGAACCAATAACAAAAGTGTACCATGAACCAAAACGTGTGATTAACTTAACTCTGCAGAACAGATCCAAAATAACTTTTTCATTAACATATTTTTTAAAAATTTAGGTTAAAAGTCAATTGGGGGTTTTAAGTTATACTTTCTAATTCAGATTTATAGAACAGAGCAAATGTTGAATCAAGGAGGTGCTCTAAAGTCCAAATGTTTAGTTTAGGCAATATATATGCTCACCAACTGTCTGAAGCATCACAGGTGGGCATCACAGGTGTTAAACATCCAGATCTAGTGACATTATGAAGTACAAGATCAATATGTATTTCCATCAAGGGAAATACAATGACATCTATATATTCCGGGTATCTAGAAACCCATTTTCAATCCTCTGGATGTTCATAGGGTCTGCTAAACTACCAAACATCAGCTTAATCTGTAGAAACAACACATAAAAGGTGCAAACCTTTGATTTTAGTTGACATAGACCCTAACACACCCTTCTGAATTCTGTTATTCTCTTCCTTCTCATCCTATTATTACTATCCATTTAACTTTTAGACCTTTTTTTTTAAGTATTTTTTTAAATTTGTTCTAATTGGTTATACATGACAGTAGAATAATCCTTTCTTCAGAGAGGAGCAGGGTAAGGAATCTTGATAATCTGGGGAATGTGGGCAGGAGCTAAGATAGTCACCCTATGAAACCAGTGAAGGAAGAACTGTCTACGTGGACATGCTATAAACACACTAACCCCATCTTTAATTTGGAGACCTACATGATAATAAACATAGCTCCTGCACACTGCTGCAATATTTACTTACCTAAACACTCCTGTGGTGAGCCAACCTCAAATGAACTTCAACATATCATAGCCAAATAATAATGTAAGTAGAAAATCAAAGAAAACAGAACCTAAGTTGCTTCTGGGAAAATGTTCAGTCAGAGAAAAGCAAAAGAGATGGGAGAGAGGGGAAAGATATTGGCAAAAAATGGCCCAAACCCTTGATTCAACAGATGAACCATCAGGTCCTCCTACATAATACAAATAAGGATGTCCTTCCTAAGACCACCAGCTCTCTTAGACCCCTAGAAGAAGATGCTTTCATCACTGCAAAAGGAAAAAGTGGTTCTGAATTTTCTGCAAAGATATTTCTGCCAAGTAGTTCCTAGGACTTCCACTGAATAAGAGCCTTCTTGTTCTTATTTTGTCCAACCAGATATCCCACCTTAGCTCCTTCCTGGTTCTACACTTCTAGTGGCTAAATCCAGGTTCTTCCATCTGCATGCATAAACAGAACTGTCACCCAAGTTCTTGACACAAGGGTTGTAGAGATAACTAATTGAGGATTATAAATCACTTTACATATGTGCATTCTAACAGAAATTTGTAACACAACATAGAAGTTTACCTGTACTCTCATCAGTAGCAACCACTTATGGGTCTTTTTTCTTTCTTTAATATTCTGCAAGGGCTGACACCAAAATTGTTCAGAGTTTCTCTTCTAACATCTGCACATGGTTCTTAATGATAATTAATTTATATGCCTCCGAGGACAGTGTGGGCAGCCCTGCTGAAATCCAAACCTTCGGAAACCTGATTCTGATTAGTACCATTTGGCAGAGATTAGGGCAATTGTGTGTGAGTTGGTTAATGACAAAATAGCATTTTCAAGTGTTAATAAAAATTATTGTCTTGTCACTGACTATTAGAAGGGAGTGGGGCAGTGAAATAGACGGGATGATAAAAGAAGAAACAGAGGATCAGGGTAGCAGGCAAATCCCATCTGGAAAGGAGGTCAAAGGAAGATATTGGAAGGACAACAGGGCAAGGGTGGATGGACCACCAAACCTACAGGCATCTGCCCAGAAAACACTGTTGTTGAAAGATGCAGATAAACAGCCTGTGCTAAAGTGGATTTTAAAATGAGGGTGTTGAAAAAAGCTATTTCCAATCCCTCCCCAAGTGATCTTCTCAACAGTATAGGCACATTCCAAGTCACTTTAACCATCAACAAATCCTCTTCTGCAAACTGCAGTCCCAAGCAGCAATAATAACCAGATCATGTTGTAGTAGAAAGAGCAAAGTACTTTAGAGCTGATGGACCCGTGTTTAACACTTACTCTTGGTTTGCTATGTGATCTTGGATCTGTTTCTTTACGCCTCTGACCCTCAACTCCTTCATCTGTAAAATGTGAGATAACTGCCTTCTCAGAATTACTGTGAAGACTGACTCACTTGATGAATATTGACTGATCATTTTCCATGTGCCAGCAAATGTGCTAGATAAGCCCAATGATGATCCAATCTGCAAGGAGACTTCAGTCTAGCAGCCAAGACAGACACATAAACAGGAAACCATGGCACCACATGATCAGAGATATAAGGGAGCATGCCCAATGTGCCCAATTATCACTTAATCCCACCTGGGAGATCAGGAGGGTAGTAAGCAAAGTACTTGTAGGAAATATCAGGAAAAGAAACAAAGTACACTGGAATTACAAAGATAATAAAACACTATTTAGAAGGTCCTCATGATACAATGAAGAAAGCAAGGACCTAAAGTCAAAAGAGCTGGTATTGAAACTTGGCTTTGACACTTACTTATCATGAGGGGAAGGGAGAGAGTAACTTAGATCACTTGAACCTCATTTTCCTCCTTATAAAATGGGGGTTATTATCCTCACCTCAGGTAGTGTTGTGAATATTAAGCAATTTACTTGAAAGCATCTAGCAAATAGCAGGTACCTGATATTTATTCATTGAATGCGAATATACTCTGTTCGGAGGCAGATAAGGAGTTTCTTTCTACTTCAAATTACTTAGGAGTCAAAGAGCTCCTTCCCTCCCCCCTCTCCCTCCTCTCTCTCTAGCTTTAGTTCAATTCCTACTGACCTTAGAAAGAGGTTGTTTTTAAAAAGTCTATAGCAACAATTTGCTATCTAATATAAACCATATTTTAAATATATTTAAAATTCCAGGGCCAGCCACCACCTACTCCCTCCCCATACACACACACTAGCCACTAAATAGCCATTGAATTTTACACAGAATAATATGACAACTTCAACCGTATCAAAATAGGCATCCATTGTATTTGGAATCCATATCTTCACTCACCAGTAGTATGGAAAAGGAGAGAGAAATACAGGAAGGGCAGGCCCTGACTCTGATAAAATGGCTTTACTTACAAATCCTAAAGAAGTAAGACAGGGACTATGTCTGTCTTCCTTATCTATCCCTGGTACTCAGCAAGGCTCTGGCATATGGTTGGTGCTCAGTAACATTTGTTAATGCATTAATGAATGAACACTGCCAATAATGAGCTGCTACTCTCCAATTTTACTGACATGGAAGTAAAGTCACCCTTCCAGGGTCTTCATTTCCCAAGCATTGTAACATAAGGTGACATACCATGAATAGTAACACCATTTCCAACTTCTTGATATTATGAAGGGCTCACTCAGAGTTCAGTACTGGTTCATAATTGCCTATGGATTGGGTGTTTATCGTATGTGTACATGAGTCTGTAAATTAATGCCTATAAAAGTGATGTAGGTACATTTGTATAAATTAGTCCTCTTTCCCTTGACCTCTGTGTTCTAGATAGTTCTGCTAGTAAAACATGGTATCCAAACATGACTTAGCCTTCATTGCAGAGCCAAAGTTTAAAACAAACCTCTGAGAACATACCTCAAGGACAGCTCTGTAGCCAGACCAAATCCCTATGGAACAAAAGCTGCACCATTTGAGTTGGCTGGTTATCAGACCAAATCTAAGTACAATCATTCATTCCCTAATTTAAAATGCTGTCTTTATCATTCCCACCAATACTTGCATTTGTTACCCATACAAATGATCATAATTAAATCTGAATTTGCTTCAATCCCTCTAACATCACATGTGCAACTGAATTCTGCTGAGAGCATTAATTAGGATGATACTTGTCTCTCTAATATTACTTCCCTTTCCTCTTTTCTCTCCTTCTTCCCCAATTACTATATGAGCAGAATGGTACCGAAGGAAGCACAAAGAATGGAGAGGATTCCAAAATTTTAGACCCATTGCAGTTTTGCCATTAAACAATCTTGGGTCTCAATTTCCTTTTCTGTGAAAATAGAAAATGGATCTTTTCTCAATATAGATTCCAGCCTTAAAATTCTGTGAATGCCTATCTTTCACTTAGCACTATGCTCTGCTCTGAGCCCTGGAGCTGACCCTCTTGGACCCTATCAATGAGCTTCCTGGGTTTGGCTGACAGAAAGACTCAGAAGGAGATGAAAGGAAACAGGGAGACCAACACTGGGTGACGTTCTCTCCCTGCACCTCACTGCAGCCTGGCTGTGTCACCTGACTGAAGGTCACAGCTTCCCTGAAGAGACCTTCTCTACATGGCTCTCTCCACACAGTTCCCTCCAAATTGCAGATATTGTTCCCACCTTCCTCCTTCAGGATGACAAAGCGTGATAATTATACCAAGCTGCTACTCACTTCAGGACACTGTGATACTTCTGGTGGTCTCCGTACACTGTCTGCACCTTGCAGACAGTATTCAACTCTCTTGCAGTTAAGCCCTCTGAGAGTGCCATCTGTTTCCTGCTCTGACCCTAAATGATAGTTTTCCCATAAATTCCACCATCGTGTCTACAAACTTCCATGGTTCAAAGTGGCAAAAGCCAGACCTGAATCCCACAGCCACCACCTGCTACTGGAAAGGCTGCCACCATAATGCCCACAACTCATCCTTGGTCCTGGTCAGTGGCATTATAGCAGCAGTACCCTCCAAGCCTGGCCCTCTCCAAAGAATGGATAAAAATCTGTAGAATTTTTCTAGAAAACAATCTTTAGGAACCAGCATTTTGAGAATAAGAAACATAAAGTATTGGAAGTCAGGAAAATATATAAGCAATTATCAGAATAACCACAGAATAAAATTCAGAGAAAGAGCATTTTCACTAAGGAAACATGGTCGTTGAATGAGGTTTTGCATTGCTGAAGAAACAAACTGGTTAGTGAAGCCCTAACTTTTCATTCTTCTCTTTGATTTTGTTAGAATCTGCTTCATGAAAAATTCAGTATTAGAACAATTTTCCCTGACTGTACAAATTACAAAGTATAAAGAAAGAAATATAGCAACACAAGAAAATATACAGGTGGTATCTCAAAGAAATTCATGGCAGGTTGGCAGGGTTTTTTTTTTTTTTTTTTTTTTTTTTTTTTCCTTAATATGTGGAAAAGAAATTAGTATCCCTTTAATTTCTTTGGTTTGTCTAATTGCTCTGGCTAGAGTCTCAAGAACGATGTTGAATAGAAGTGGTGAAAGAGGGCATCCCTGCCTTGTTCCAGTTTGTAGGGGGAATGCTTTCAGTTTTTCACCATTTAGAATGATATTAGCCATGGGCTTAGCATAGATGGCCTTTACAATGTTAAGGAATGTTCCCACTATCCCTATTTTTTCTAGAGTTTTGAGCATGAAGGGGTGCTGTATTTTATCAAATGCTTTTTCTGCATCTATTGAAATAATCATGTGATTCTTGACTTTAAGTCTATTGATCTGGTGAATGACATTTATTGATTTCCTGATGTTGAACCAACCTTGCATCCCTGGGATGAAACCCACTTGAGCAATTAGACAAACCAAAGAAATTAAAGGGATACGAATTAGAAAAGAAGAACTCAAACTATCCCTGTTCGCTGATGACATGATTATATATTTAGAGGAACCTGGAAATTCCACCAGAAAACTCTTAGAACTCATAAGTGAATTTAGTAAAGTAGCAGGTTACAAGATCAATGCTCATAAATCCAATGCATTTTTATACATAAGTGATGAATCTTCAGAAAGAGAAATTAGGAAAACTATCCTATTCACAATAGCATCGAAAAAAATAAAATACTTGGGAATCAATCTCACAAAAGAGGTGAAAGACCTCTACAATGAGAATTATACAACACTAAAGAAAGAAATTAAAGAACACCTTAGAAGATGGAAAGATCTTCCATGTTCTTGGATAGGAAGAATTAATATTGTCAAAATGGCCATACTACCTAAAGTGCTATACAAATTCAATGCAATTCCAATTAAAATCCCAATTGTGTACCTTACAGAAATAGAGCAAGCAATTATGAAATTCATCTGGAAGAATAAGAAACCCAGAATAGCTAAAGCAATCCTTAGCAGGAAGAGTGAAACAGGGGGTATTGCAATACCAGATCTTCAACCCTACAAAGCAATAGTAACAAAAACGGCATGGTATTGGTACCAAAATAGAAAGGTAGATAAATGGTACAGAATAGAGGACACGGACACAAACCCAAATAAATACAATTTTCTCATACTAGACAAAGGGGCCAAAAATATGCAATGGAGAAAAGATAGCCTCTTCAACAAATGGTGCTGGGAGAATTGGAAATCCATATGCAACAGAATGAAACTAAACCCATATCTCTCACCATGCACGAAACTAAACTCAAAATGGATTAAGGACCTCAGAATCAGACCAGAGACCCTGCAGATTATAGAAGAAAAAGTAGGTCCAGATCTTCAACATGTCGGCTTAGGACCAGACTTCCTTAACAGGACTCCCATAGCACAAGAAATAAAAGCAAGAATCAATAACTGGGATAGATTCAAACTAAAAAGCTTTCTCTCAGCAAAGGAAACTATCAGCAATGGGAAGAAAGAGCCTACAGAGTGGGAGAATATCTTTGCCAATCATACTTCAGATAGAGCACTAATCTCCAGAATCTATAAAGAACTCAAAAAACTCTACTCCAAGAATTCAAATAATCCATTCGACAAATGGGCTAAGGAAATGAATAGACACTTCACAGAAGAAGATCTACAAGCAATCAACAAACATATGGAAAAATGCTCAACATCTCTAGTAATAAGAGAAATGCAAATCAAAACCACTCTAAGATTCCATCTCACCCCAATTAGAATGGCGATTATCAAGAATACGAGCAACAACAGGTGTTGGCGAGGATGTGGGGAGAAAGGTACATCATACATTGCTGGTGGGACTGCAAATTAGTGCAGCCACTCTGGAAAGCAGTGTGGAGATTCCTTAGAAAACTTGGAATGGACCCTCCATTTGACCCAGCTATCCCACTCCTTGGCCTATACCCAAAGGACTTAAAATCAGCATACTACAGAGATACAGCCACATCAATGTTCATAGCTGCTCAATTCACAATAGCCAGACTGTGGAACCAACCTAGATGCCCTTCAATTGATGAGTGGATAAAGAAGCTGTGGTATATAAATATAATGGAATATTACTCAGCCATAAAGAATGATAAAATTATGGCATTTACAGGCAAATGGATGAAATTGGAGAATATCATGCTAAGTGAGATAAGCTAATCTCAAAAAGCCAAAGGACGAATGATATCGCTAATAAGTGGATGATGACATATAATGGGGGGAGGAAAGGGTTAGTGTTAGGGTTAGAGTTAGGGTTAGGGAGGGGGGCAAGTATGAAGGAAGGAAGCTCTGTATAGAAGGAAAAGAGGGGTGGGAGGGGTGGGGGGAAGGGAAAAAATAACAGAATGAATCAAACAACATTACTCTATGTAAATTTATGATTACACAAATGGTATGCCTTTATGCCATGTACAAACAGAGAAACAACATGTATCCCATTTGTTTACAATAAAATAAAAAAAAGAAGGATTATAGTAGTTTTATATATGTACACAATCCTGACAGCTTTCAGACTTGATAGTCGGAAAATAGATGTGACATAAATAAATAAAGAAGGTCTGAAGAAAAAAAAAAAAAAGAAATTAGGAGAGGAAAAATGTTTGTAAATTCCTTCCTGTTGAAAGTAGTAATATAGTTACTATTTGGTCACCTTCACATTTTACATTGTTTTTTAAAAGCAAATGCCCGCTCTCTGAATTGAGCATTTTGACTGTTAGAATAGCATGTATATCAAGCCCCAAATACCATGTCAACCATCATCACCAAAAGGAGGGGGACAGGCTGACCCAGCCCAGGCCTCCTTTTCCATGTCTTTTTGAGGTCAAAAGAAACTCCTCATTGATTCACCTGACCGAGCATAGCCTGACAGAGTCATAAGCAGAAATCTCCACAATCAGACACAGGGAGTACCATCAGGGTATCTGCAACTTGGCCGTTTACATAAGATTTTTGAAAACCTGACTTACAACTTCACATACCAAAAGTCCAATGAATCAACAAATCCTAATTGTGTGCACAACGTGGGAATCTCTGCAAAGTGTGTCAGAGTCAAGACTCAGCCTCTGCCACAGGATGGAACACCCCAGCACAGAAGGCAGCCTGGGAGGGAGTGAAAGGAGGCTATGGAGGTGCTACCAGAACACACAGCATAAGGGGGAGGGCAGGGAGAGCCAGCTCCAGGCTTGGGTCCTAAGGACAGCTGCATCAGGAAGCAGCTTTTGAGCTGGGCTGAAAGGCACGGAGGGTATCTAAGGTAAGGAGCCTGGCTTGCAGGATTGAGCAGAGACACAATAGCAAAACTGAACTAACTCACTAAGTCAGAAAGGCAGCGAGGCACAGCGCTTATGGGGGATAGCAGGCAGAGTGGCCTGGCCAGAGGCTAGAGTTTGTGGCAAGAGCAGTGGTGAGATAAAGCTGCAAAGGTATGCAGAGGAATCTGGATGCTCAGCTAAGGCGCTTAGACTTAATGCTAGAGACGTGACAAGAAAGGATGGAAGAACAGAACAGAAGGGGAAGGAACAGATCTCCAACCACTAAATCCAGTTCATTCTCAACTTCCAAGATGAATAAAACTGCAGCTGCCTTGAGAGTTGTTTGGGAGGTCAAGAGCTGACGGATTTCAGCATGGACATTCCTTCCCCACCTCCAAATACTAGTAAAGAAGCCACCACTGTGGAGAAGTTAAGATCCCAATTTTATAATGATTAAGAAACCAAAATGCTTATGAAAGAACATTCACTGAAGTGGTTTTGACTGAAATAATTCATGGGAACAGTTTTCTTACCAACACAAACATTTCCCTGTGGTCAACAACCCTGGGCTACTGCCTCAACCTGTCCCTGTATTCAGATTTCTCTTTTCTCCTCTCATTTCTGTACTAAGTCCATAACTTCTGCTCTTTCCTGCCTGTTTGATTCTCCTACTCACTCAGGCAAAGGTGGTCCCATGGCACCTCTGAGAGCTTTCATCCTCATGCAGTGCTTTTCGGTTTTCAAATTCTCTACTTTGGCTGACACAGGGGTATGAGGTCGTGTGCATGTGTTAAAGGAGAATCTCATTTTCATTCATGTTCCCTCTCCTACTCCATCCCCTGTTCTATTCCTCAGCTTGCATCTTAAATCTGTCTCTTCTATTTCTTAAAATTTCCTCTTCTAGAGTTCTTTTTGAGTGTCTCTGCACTTTCACTGTTCCATTTTACTGAAACCACCCTGACACAAGTCACTAACAATATGTTCATGAACAATTCCAGTAGTTTCTTTTTTTTCTGCTGTTCTCATTTTCCCTGGCTGTGCGTGACAAGATGTCTCACCCTTTCCTTCCCTGTTTTACCTCTCTGCATTCTGTGGTCTGTTTTCCCCTGGAGAGCTCCTCAGGCCCCTCTTCCTCCATCCCCTTAACACCCTCTGGGCCACTCTTCCTGTCTACCCGGACACTTTATTTTTACCCAGGATTTAACCATGACCCCCACGCCTTCCCCTCCCCCAACTGAGCTGGTGACTCAAATCTTACTCATCCTTAACTGATTTAAAAAAAAAAAAAAAAAAAAAAAAAAAAGGCCTACTTTTACACTTTCATCCATCTGTCTAGTTGTCGGGCCTCACTCCAAGGCTAACATGTCTGAAACACGTTCAGAAGCTCTTCGTGAGCCCTCATTGTTTTCTTTTATCTAATTTATATTGAGGTCTAAGTAAAACCCTGCAACTTTCTCTACATTAGCATCGAATTCTTTCTTCATCACCTGATGCAATGCCATCTTTTCTCTGGTTTCTTCTCTCACTGCACAACCCAAAATCCCCATCAGAATCATTTTCTCCTCCTGCTTCTCACTCTACCTTTTTCCTCCTAGGAAAACCTGACATCAAGACTGAGGGTGTAAGTCTTGAACTCTGCCTCCCACAAGATATGCTGAAGTCCTGATACTGCAAGTGTGACTATTTGCTATTTGGGTCTGTGCAGATGTCATAAAATGAAGATGGGGTCCTCCTGGGTTAAGGTGGGTCCTAGTTCAATTCCTGGATCATGAGAAGAGGAAAGCTGGACAGAGATGGGGTGATGTAGCTGGAACCAAGGGTTGTCAAGAGTTGCTGGGAGCCATAAGGAGCTGAAAGAGACCGGGTGACTACATAGATTGTGTGCCCTTGAAGTTGACACTGATGGAGAGTATTTTTTGAAATTGTTTTCTTTCAGCAGACTCAGTTTTACCAAATAGTATTTTTTAAAAAGACACTAATAATAACTCACGAATGATTCAAATTAATAATATATTACATAAAGTGCCTAATGTAGTGTTTTGTTCATTGATGTCGAAGTATGAAGTTTCTTTAGATGAATTTAGTTATATATTTAATAGTACTGAGTTGCTATTGTAGCTCCAATAAGGCTTTTGAAATGGAACTTATGTATATTCAATAATATTTTTTGTAATAACAGTAATATTATAGTTAGTCAAACATCAACAAATAAGTTGCTACTGAGCTACAAATATTTTGTACAAATACTTAGTTTTAGGTATATATGCTCAAAAATCAACATCTGGTAAGATATTTTTTATTAAGAAAAATTGAAGATCAATAAATAATGTGGAATTGTTAAAAAAAAAAAAAAAAAAGACTGAGGGTGTAGTTCAGTGGTACAGCTTTTGTCCAGTAGGCTCAGGGGCCTGGGTTCAATCCCTGGTATGGCAAAACAAAACAAAACCCTGATCTCTTCTCTCATATTCTCCTCTTCCCTTAAGAATCCTCACAGAGAAGCAGTGACGTAGCTGGACTGTGACCAGCTCCGTTTCAGCTTCAACTCTGCAAAGTTTAAAGTAGGAGGTGCTAAGCCTTTACTCCTGCATCTAATGAATCATCCAGGCCTTGAATTTCACTCATGCTTCTACCATCCCATGAACTTGCCGTCCCCACACCTCCTGTCTCCTCTCCCAGAGTCATTGGGGTTCTTTCTCATACAATCTCCAGGAGATAGATGAGGAAATAACACAGAGATTAACTGGCTCCCTATGACCACAAACTATAACATGTGCTTCATTTACCAAGAGAAAGAGAACACAGCGCACGCTCCAGGATCCTGGGTCTATCAAGAGAGGTTTTCCCAGATCTATACTTGGGAGAAAATGGACGGGCTCCATCAGGGGGCTAAGTGGAGTCAGAAAGCTCTCTGGAAGTGGTTTGTACCAGAGAATAAATGAAGGGAACCAAAGCAGAACTCCCAAGGAGAGAAAAAACGGTCAAATGAGCCATATCCAAAAAAAAAAAAAAATCAATTTTTTTTTCAAAACTGGCAAACATGATCTATATTTTAAAGAGGCACTGAGACATTGTGAAAAAAATCTGGACTTGAAAAAGATTTATATGACCTTAAGCATATCACTTAGCCTCAGAGAACCTCAGAAGTAGCTCATCTCTAAAATGTGAGCATAATGCCTGTTCTCAGGGATATGAAACTTGCATGACAAACCAGGTAGGAAAGTAGTCTTTAAGTTGAAAGGTACTATTCTAATGTGGAGGCTGTTACTACTATATGAAACTGCCATAAATTATTCGTTCATGCATACATCAGTATGCAAATTTTGACTCATAACAAAATCTTTTTTTAAGGTCCAGTTTATTGAGGCAAAATTTGCATGCATTAAAATTCACCCTTTTAGGTTTATAATTCCTTGAGTTTTTGACAAATATATGTAACTACCATCATAATTAAGATACAGAATATTTCCATCCCTCCAAAACTTACCTCTTTCTTTGCAATCAATTTCCTGCCCCTATGCTGCCCCTTAAAACCACGAATCTGATTTTTATCTCCAAAATTTTGCCTTTTCTAGAATGTCAATAGAACAATACTGTATGTAGCCTTTTGTGTCTAACTTCCATCACTTGACATAATGACTTGTGATATTCCTCAATATTGTTGTATGTATTAGAACTTCATTCGTTATGGCCAAGTAATTATTCCTTCATACAAATATACCACAATGTACTTATTGATTCATTGATGGGCATTTGAGGTGTTTCAGGCATCAGAGATACAGATGCTATAACAGTCACATTATAGTTCTTAGCCTGGATGTTTTCACTTCTCTTAAGCAGCTCTCTAAGAGAGGGAATCCCATGTTTTTGGTGAAAATATTAGTTATTGGTTAAGGTATTTTTTGTAAGAAATTGCCAAACTTTCCCAAAAGCTGTACCATTTTGAATTTCTATCAATAGTTTCTACACATTCTTTTTTTTTTTTTTCTACACATTCTTATCAACCTTGTTTTCCTTTCCTTTCTTCCTCCATCCTTCCTTTTCTTGTTTTTTAATTTAATCCATTTTATTGGGTATTCAGTGGTATCTCATTATGGTTTTAATTTGAATTTCCCACCAACTAATGACCCTGAGGATCTTTTGAAGTGCCTACCTACCCTCTGGATATCTATTCTGGTATAGTCTATCTGCTCATGTCTCCTGCCCATGGGTGCTTTTCTGCTGAGCCGCATCCCCAGCTCTTATTTCTTATTTTGAGGCAGGGTCTCACTAAGTTGTTTAGGGCCTCACTAAGTTGTCCAGGTTGGCCTTGAACTTGCAATTCTCCTGCCTCAGTCTCCTGAGTCACTGGGACAATAAGCGTATACACTGCACCCGATCTTCTGTCCATTTTTAATCGGGTTGTTTATCTTATTATAGAGTTGTGAAGGTTCTTTACATATTCTAGATACAAGTTCTTTATATGGGATATGCATTTTCCAAATTTGTCTCCCACTCTGACTTATCTTATATTTCTTCAACACTGCCTTTCAAAGACCAGAAGTTTTACTTTTTATCAGGCTCAATTTATCAATTTTTTATAGTTCATGTTCTCTGTGTATCTAGGCAATCTGCCTACACCAAAGACATAAAGATTTTCTCCTTTTTTCTTAAGCTTTTTAGCTTCAGAGTTTTATAGTTATAGTTCTATGATACACTGTAAATTAATAAGTTAACTTTCTTTTCCCATGGTATAAGATATGAGTCCAGATTTGTGTACACATGTGTCTTTGTGCACTGCATATAGATGTGTTATTGTTCCAGCACCGTTCATTGAAAAGACTGTCTTTTCTCCATTATCTTGTCACTTTATAAAACTCAGTTGACTATATGTATGCAGAGATACTTATGGACTTTGTAGTTAGCCTAATTGCCCCCTATCTCTCTCCTATGCTGTTTCATGGCCTTAACTGATATTGCTTTGTAGTAACTGATTATCACATAGTACATGTTCTGCACCTTTATTCTTTCATTTTAAAGTATTTGGGGCTTTTTTACTTTCCCATATAAATTTTAGAACCAGTGGTTAATTTATACAAAAAAGTCTACCAGGATTTCAATTGAGTTTTTGTTGAATGGATCTATACATATATCTGAGCAAAAATAAGCATTCTTAATATTGAGGTGGATATTATATAAAATTTATCCCTAGTAGTGGTGCACATCTGTAATCCTAGCAGCTCAGGAAGCTGAGACAGGAGGAACAGGAGTTCAAAGCCAGTCTCAGCAAAAGCAAGACACTAAGCAATTCAGTGGGACCATGTCTCTAAATAAAACACAAAAAATAAGGCTAAGGGATGTGGCTCAGAGGTCAAGGGCCCCTGAGTTCAATCCCTGGTACCCACCCCCCCAAAATTTATTCCTAAAATATCATGTTATTATTATAAAATAATGTTATTATAATCATGTTATTATTATAAAATATGTTATCATGATATTATAACATGTAAATTCAATTTCTAATTGCTCATCAACAGTATATATGAATACAATTATTTTTCATATATTGACCTTATATTCTGTGATGTTACTAAACTACCCATTCATTTTAGAAGTTTTTTTTCACATATTTTTTGCTACTTTCTTCACTGCCATGTTGCCCATGATTAAAGACAGTTTTATTTTGCCTTTCCCTTTTTTCCTAGACTTGTTATACTGGCAAAAGCCTCCAACATAATTCTTCACAGGAGTAGGAACATGGAACACCTTGTCTTGCTCCTAATCTTAGGAGCACTACATCAGTCTTTCACCATTAGACAGGACGTTATCTGTTGATGTTCTTTGTCAGACTGAGGAAGTCCCCTTCTATTTCTAGTCTGATAGAATTTGTTAAATCATAACTGCATACAGGTGGGATTGGGTTCTGTTTGTTCATTTCCTTTACTAGAAATATTCTTTTTTTGTGCTTACGCAGGATTTCTTGTAAGAACATGGTCGCTTACAGAAACTTGAGATGAAGTGAGTGATGAATTTAAATTAGGACAGGTAGTATGTTATTTTGGTTAGAGTCTGTGAGACTGACTGAAAGATAAAAGTAAGAAGCCCCCCAATGAGGTTATAGCTATTCATGTAAAAGACAACCAGGCCACATAAAAGATTGCTGAAGAGATAATAGACTTGAAATTAACAAGAAGTAAAACAGTAAGATGCTTAGGAAGTGGGAGACTAAAATTGTACTAAAATAAGAAACAATTTAGAAAAAATATTCTGTGCATTTGGTTCAATATGTGCCAATATTGGCTGAATTATGGTTCAGCCATGTGTCAATAGAATATAAATTGCCAAAATTCCTATGGACAGTGAAAGATAAATACTAAACCCCAGAAAAACAGTAGTCAGGATAAAAAAAAAAAAAAAAAAAGTAGTTTAAGTGTCAAAATGAAGGTGATATAGGAATATCACCTATCTCTAAGTCGAAAGCACAAATAACATTCCTAAGAACTTCCTGCCAACTGGCTGGGGTTAGAAAACCCCCCAAACTAACCTTTTCTTCCCATTAATGTGAGAATCATCACTCTTCCTTCCTGTCCACCTCACCCTCTACACAAATGCTCTTCCCTGTGGAGGTTCCCCCACTTGCCTGTGTCCACATCCCAATCACCACTCCACTCACCCCAGGGCTGTCAGTAATAGGATCTAAGAGGTCCTAGTGACAAGATCTCAAGGAAAATTTACCTGGGCTTTTACGTGTTGCTTTAGGAATCTAAAGAATCAAGTGGTATTCTTCATTTTCAATGAGTCTCAGAAACTGACTTTTGGAATACACCTTGTTCATAGAATGAAATATTTGTACACAAAGGGAAATAAGGAGGGTGGAGTATTGTAATGGTTAATTTGAATTGTTAACTTGATTGGATTAAGAGATGTCTAAGATTAAAAAGGCTTCTTGGTGTGTCAATGAGGGTGTGTCTAGGAATGATTGGCATGTGGGATAGCAAACTGAAGTAGAGACCCCCCTAAGCATGGGCAGCACTGTCCAATGGGATGGTGGCTTAGATGGAATAAAAGTTGGAAGAACAAGGAAACAGCAGCCAGATGCAAGTTCTATTCTTGAACGAGTTCTTGATTGCTGCTGCTATCGCCTGAGGACGTCAGACTCTCACTCCTTCACTCTTCCAAAGTGGACTCTGCCAGTGACTCTTCAGGGAGTTTCCAGAAGCCTTTGGTCTCAGACTAGGGTAGCACTGTTGATCCCTCTTGTTCTGAGGTATCAGCATCATGGACTGCATAGCTACTGGTTCCCCCAGCTCTCCAGTCTGCAGACAGCCATTATGGATTATCCAGCTTCTGGACATGTAAGCCAATCTAATAAATCCCCCTTTTACTGTCATACTTCTTGTTGATTCTGTTCCTCTAGAGAACCATGACTAATCAAGTATAAAGTTTAGTAGGGAACATATATCTAATACAGTGTTTCTCAAAATATGTCCTGTAAGCAACCTGCTTCAAAAACAGGTATATCTTTTAAAAAGTTTAAAAATCCATGATTCATATAGTTCATACAGAAGCTGCCTAAAATATCATCTGCCACACAGCTCCATGGTACCAAACTTGCTCTGGCTTTGACTAGTGCTGTGTTCTGCATCATGCTGGACCACTTAGGAAAACTGGAATATCAATGTAGAAAAGTTAAATAAGTTAGCTGTGGGCAATGGACTCCCAAAGCTGAACAAACTGGTGGGCTGAGGCTATCATTTGGAGTGACTGATTTTGAGCAGAGGAGTAGAGTTGAATCAGTAGGAAGAACAAGATCTTAAGAATGAACAGAAATGAAGCAGCAGGAGGTCCCACAGTCAGTGGAGGAAGGAGACAGAGAGAGAAGCTGCTTGGTTCCTGTAGGCTGTCCAAAATTCACCCACCACCCTGCTGCCCAGGTTTCTCTGGAGGCCCACATGCTTTACCCTGTAGTAAGTCCCCTCATCCAAGTCAGTTACAGGGCCTTCAGTGTTTCTTCAACAAATGATTTAGCCTATGCAAGTTCCACAGTGGAGGGCCACAGAGTAAGTCCTCAACCATAAACACTTATCTCAGTACTCATTATGTGACATGCATGTATCAAATGCTTTATGTGTAGAAATTCACTTAATCTTCACACAATCCTATGAGGCAAATGCTTTTATTTGTCCCATTTAACAGATGAATAAACTGAACTACAGAACATTTAAGTAACTAACCCTGGATTACATAGCTACTAAAAGGAGGAGCTGGTCACAAGCCCAGACAATTCATTCTGTTAATAACTACCCTACACATCCTCTCAATGCCACAACAGGAAAACATATTAAAGTTCAAACTGGAAATAATTACAAAAAATAAGCTGAAATGCTTTTGGAAACAGAAAGGATAGAGAAGAAACAAAAACACCAAATAAAAAAGAAGACATCATAGAAGTTTTTAAAAGTGACTTTACAAAGTCTTGATTGATAGGTTAATACTTACACGAATACATACATTATAAGTGTACATGCAGCTCAATGAATTTTTATTAAACAAACCACAATTGCTGTTTTTAAAGACCTTCATAATTAAGTATAGAAAAAATTTCATAGAAAAAGAATGTTCTATTCCCACAATTAAAAAAATTAAATAAAGGAAACAAGGGGTAGGAGGAAGAGATACAGAATTTAATGGAACTCTTACAAAAGGATATGAAAGAACAATATGAATGGAAGCTGAAGAATAAATAAATAAAAGAAATCCAAAGCCCTAAAAGAGAAAATTTTTCATAGTCAAAGTGACCTGCTTTCATAATACTTGGGGAATTTATTTCATCCTTACTTACACTTATCTACTCATTGAGTAAAAGTAATAATTACAGAAAATGAGTAATGAAGCTGGAGAGTTGTGGGTCTCGTGTGTTTCTTTGGAGAATTAGGGCTTCTTTGGGCCACGATCTCTTAGGCATTTACTTCTAAAGCCTGCTTTGTGGCCAGGTATTGCATTTATAAAGCTCTTTCCCTCTGAATGTGAAGGAAATTGTGTTTTGTCCTCAAATATATGGTGGCAATGGCTCTGTCTTAGTGTCCATGGGATAGTCTCAGGAATGCATGCTGATCATAGCTCTGTCTTAGTAGTTGTGGACTTAGTCCAGGACTAATGCAGAACACAGTCCACCTTAACCCATTTTACAAGCCTCTGTCCCAACTCCGAGTCAGTAGAGGCCTACAGGACACTCCAGGGGCAGAGTGCTGACCTGGCATGGCACCAAGCCTGGGTTCCATCCCCAGCATCAATAAATAAATAAATAAATAAATAAACAAGTCAGTTGAGCTAACAATGAAACATCTGGATTGCTAATTAGAAAGAGAAGGCAGAAAAATTAAACAGGAAGACAGAATGAGAGGAATAAATGTAATGTAAAAAGAGATAAAGAGTCAGTTGTGAGTAACCCCAATATTAATATACAGAACATATCTAGGCACAGAAAACCGTTTTGCCATCTACCTATTAAGCTTGGTATAGGGCATTAAAAATGCTTTTATATTCCAGTCTGCTGAGGGGATTTTAGGAAAGCACGGTATAATTACCCAACTAATAACATTTAGTGCTTCATTTTCCAACTCTTTATAACCTTTACCTAATTAATTTTCACAAAACCTCTGCAAGGCATGCATGTATTAAACACCCATTTTGTAAATGGAAAAACCACGAACAAGAGGTTAAGTGACTTACCTAGAAATGAAGAGAGAGACTGGCATGTGAAATCAGAACATGAACAGCAGTAAAGCATTTCCGTTCCCCAAGAACATGCCAAACTTATTTTTCCCCCAAATCATTATGTTCTCAACCTCCTGGTTCTTATGGAATGGCACCAAGGACTGATTATTGTACTAGGAAAATTGACATACACCTGGCTTTCATTCAAATGACAAAAGGAAGTGTGTTTCCCACAAGCAAATCTGAGTCCAAGAAGTAAAATATCCAGCAGTAACTGGTACAGAGAAACACCATCAGTGACAAAGCTCCCCACAATTAGTTACTATCATTCTCCAGCCTTGCTGATCAGAAGACTTGCTGTTTCCTGGGCTACTAAACAAAGTCTGATCAAGGCAATAGGCTGGGACTCTCCAGTTAGTGGGGACTAAAGAGGTCTTTCTACCCTAATTCTGTCCTACCTGTGACAGAAGGGGCTGAAACCTTGCTGCCCACCAGCCTGGGCGGATCCTGACTGTCTGGCTGACTCACCTTTACTTCCCTCTATAGTCCTCTACTGCTGCTGGAGGTTTGTCTTGAACTTCTGTCCACCAATCAGAACCCTGACCCTCTTCTTGACTCTTGTCAGTTTCTTCCTCGTAGGCTAACACAGGTTCTTCAGATTCCCATTAAGGGATCGGTTCAGACCTGAGTTTCTTGTGGCCATTTGGACCATGTGCTTTATTGCAATTTCCATCCCATCTTCTTCTGAAGTTCTCTCTACTGTTGGGTCAGTCCTGCTGTCCCTGGTTTCACTACCATTTCCCAGTGCCTACTGCCAAGATCTCCAGCCCCTTAAAGTCAATTATCATAGACAAAGAATGGGTATCTCTCTTTCTTGGGAGGTTTTGCAATTCCCTACTATCAGAGCATCACTGCCTCCTCCTATCACCTCTGAGAAGCAAACTGTCTCAGGTATTCCTGCACCCTGAATTTCTGATTATTCTATAGTTTTCAAAAGTCATATTGGGGCTTTGTAAATTGGAGAGCTTAAACAGGGTCTCAAAATCTGACTGTTGCTGACTGGAGAATTAGCCTGTCCCCGATGTGCTCAGTGGCAGCACTGATTTTTATTTAGGAGAAGTTCAGGGGAAGCAGTCTGGTTGGAGGAATTCAGGGCACTTGTTACAAAAGAGCATTTACACAGCAAACACTATTTTATTTATTGTATATGTTCACTGAGGAAAGAGAATGCTTCATGAAGGCTTGTAGATATCATAACTTTCTATACCAGCTTAGGTATCTAAACTCAAACGTGGAAGAGGCCATGTGATGGAATGGATGGTGGCTGTCTGTTCCACAACCTTTGGACACTGTGACTCCTGTCCAGCCCAGGTAGGATCTGAGAGAAGGCAGTGTCAGTTGGGCACCAAATAGATGTTTTACTTTGTGAGAGGTAATGCCTTGGGCATCATGAACTCTAAGGCTGCCAACTCCAACAGGCCTAGGGCCCACTGAGTATCCTTCCTTTGCAGACAAGGACACTTGAGGCAGTGGCTTTTCCCACCTTACACCCTAGCTACATCAGACAATCTGTGCTCCCTGTCCCTATTACTGATGCATGACCACCCTCAGCTGATTGCCATCTTTCGTCTTCTGGAATGTGATTTTTAAATGTGTTATGTATTTCATTTATGCAATGCCCTGGATACTGGATTGGAACACAATTGCAGCAGATTACACTATTTATTTTACATACTTGAAGATAGAGCCTCTTGAACTCAATATGCAAATGCATGTGAATAATATGCAAATCTGTGTTTTCTGCCAAGACTCTGGCATTTTTCTTCTGATGGGACTGTGATTCCTATTCAAGGAGGAAGAGCATCTTCTTTGCATCCCCCCCATCAATGCTCTCCCCCTCCTTCCATCAAGGTCCTGACCAGCTTGTAACTTCACTAAGCTTCAAAGCCCTGAGAAAATTACAGGCTCTGCTGAATCACATTTAAACCTATAATGGTCATTCCACGGCATTACTTAGTGTCTTTCAATAGGTGTGCTACAAATGCAATGAGATTCACACTACTTCACTGCCAATTTGGAATTTTATTCTTAACCTCATGGAATCTGACAGTCTCCTTAGTAATTCTAAATTTAAATTTTCTCACCTACTGTACAGATGCAGCCATACAACCTTTCTAAAGAAAAAAAAATGCAGTTTACAAAGCTTTTTAAAGTGAGTTTACAATGGTGCTGGTAAAAAGGTGTCAGACCGACTGCTGCAAAACTGAATTCTCTATTAAGCCTCAGAATAGTGAATTACATGTGTCTTGCACATGCTGCCAGCACTACCACCACCACCATCATCACCATCACCAAAGAGGTGCTCAGACCCAAGAGAAGCTACTAAAGAAACTGATCAGATTCCAAAATTATTTACCTACAAGGCATGTTTCTAAATTGTAAAAAATAAATTAAAAAGAATGCAAACACAAGGCAACTCTTGCCCTATAGAAGTATGCAATCTAATAAAAATCATGTAAAATAATAAAAATTACTAATATTCAGTTAGCACTTACTTTATACCAGGTACAAAGCTCAGCATGTCATTTGATCCTCGTGACAACTCTACTTGCCCAAAATCTCACAGTTAATAAACAAAAGAGGCTAATTCAACCCACAGAACCATCCTGTGACTCATGTACAAATAAGTGTTGAAATGAATTGAACTGAAATTTCATAGGCTAAACAAATTTCATAGGCTAAACTGTCCCAAAGAACCAAGGTGAGATCCTTAAATTAATTCTCAGAGATGGTTTTCATTCAGGGTTATAATGACAGAGGGGAAAAAAGAAATCATAAGTTCCATCTCCCAACGGCCCAAGTCTAATTTGTATTTTATGCTTATATGTCAAATTCAATATAATGTCCTCATGGTTCTCTGGGCCTACTCCCTTTATAAAGAATATTATTTTTAAAAAACTATTTCAAATTGTCATAATGAAATATCATGCAGGATAGATTTATCTTCCCTTGTTGGGAATGGAATAAATGAGATTCCCTAAGTGATCCAGGAGGCCGGTGAGGCCACAAGATCCCCAGGCACTGTTAACCAGAACACTGCAGAATGAAGATAACCCTCTCATCCTCTCGAATGTCCAACACTTACTTTTTCCTCTCAGCTCTGCAGAAGCAGTGGAGACAAGGCAGAAAGTGGCACATTGGATAAAGACATCTCTCCCTCTCATTACAAAATACCTTCAAAAACCTCGGGGCATATGGCAGATCCCAACCCTCCAACAAGAGTCCCAAAGGCCACTATGGTCCACATAAATCATACGATTCTCTTAAGGACTTTGGGGGAGGAGAGGCTAGCTAGTTAGTCCCCCCAAAAATATACAATATGGACAAAATTTTAAAGAATGAATCCCAAAACTTACTCTAATTCACTTGACTCCCTATAAATACATTCTCTTTCATGAAACTAGTAGATTCAAAGCTCCGAGTAGGGAGGAAAACCTGGAGTCACAGTTGAGTTATGATCTGACCAAAACCATCCCCCTTTCCCTTGAAAATCATTGAGATGGTTCTGGGTTTGGTTCAATACTCAAATGGATTTGATCAACATTGATCAATGACTAACACTTGGCCCATATCTAAATGCTTTTGGATGAATAGATTTGATTAAATTGTTTTGAATAGCTTTTGAATTACATCTAAACAGTCATATTTTAAAATGGCAAACACTATTTCACCACTGTTACGAATAAAATATTCATGGGACCTGTACATGCATTGATTCCTAATCATATGGCTAACTTCTGAAGAAGCGTTGGTTCCTGCTTTTCTGTGCTGGTAAAAACAATGCAGAACACAAAGGTGGAGGAGAGAGGGTAGGAGGAGTCATTAAAAATGATATTTCCAAAAAAAATTAATAACATAAATCCTTACATTGTGATGTCAACATGAAACATTGTGATTCCAAAATGAACAATCCATAGGAAAAGAGAACGGATGAAAAATACCAAAATTTGGGGTAACAATTATTCTTAAATGCTTGTTTAGTCATAATGAACTAACGCCAAAGTGTAAAAGTTTAAGAAAATTACAGATACTCCCAGCACCATTAGTGACACAGAGATCTGTGAAAAGCTATGCATCCGTTTATCTAACTTTCATAGATATATACCTAAAACACTGCACATGTCACTCAATTCTGTAAATTCAAGCCATCTACTCAGAAGCACATTAGGATAGCTTATTTTTTCTTTTTTTGGTACTGGGGATTGAACTCTGGGGCACTTGACCACTAAGTCACATCCCTAGACCTATTTTTGTATTTTTTTTAGAGACAGGGTCTCACTGAATTGCTGAGGCTGGCTTTGAACTGAAAATCCTCCTGTCTCAGTCTCCCGATCCGCTGGGATTACAGGCATGCACCACCACATCCACCTTAGCTTACATTTTAAAACTAGGATTTTGAGGAACTAATTACCTATTAAAAAAAAAAAAAGCAGCCAAGGACAACAAAATACACAACTAAACATGACGTTATTAAAAGAAGACACAGGTTTGCATTTATCTGCTTTATAAACTGATGACACAGAATTGTGTTCCTAAATGTAAGAAAGAATGTACTACAGAGACGAGTAGAAAAATTACAAAGGAAAAACTTCAGACAGTTTACCCACATGGAAAAATGTTCAATATCAGCTATAATTATAGATATAAAAATTAACATGACAGCAGGATATAATGTTTGCCTACTAAATCATAAGTATTTTTTATTTAGTTTTTAAATGGGAGTAGACAAGGACATGGTGGAATATGATACACTCACATATTGCTATGGGGAATGTAAATTGATAAAGACTATTTTGGAAAAACTACTTGGCATTATGGATCAGGAGGTTTAAAAATGTTCATACCTTTGACCCTATAATTCAATTTCTGGGACTATCTCCTAAGGAAATAATGTAAAATACAGACAAAAAAGCTTTATACACTAAAATGTCCAATGCAGTATAATTTATAATAGTGAAAAATTGAAAGTAATTAAATGGTTGACAGTAAGAAGGTGGTTAAGTAAATTATACTATAGTTTTATGACAGAATGCTAAATAGCCTAAAAAATTATGTTTACCAAGATTTTTTAATAATAGAAAAATCCTTATGCTTACGCTATAATGTTAAATCAAAAAAGCAGCATAAGAAATGGTATGATTCCATCTATTTTAAAATACACAGAAAAATACTAAAAGGAAATATCAAAAGGTTAACAGTAATTGTCTTTCTTGGAATTTGAGTGATTTTTTTTTTCTTTCTGCCAGTTTTTCCAGCTTTTTACAACTATTCCATAATGAACGTGTTACTTTCATAATGAGGAAAATTAGCTACTTATATAATATGTATATTTCAAGCATTTATACCAGTTATTTGATTTAAAAAAAAAGAGAAAAGAGGAAGAATAAAACTGAAATGAAGCAAAGAACCAGATTAATGAAGTATCAGCCTCTTTCTGTCCCCTTTTGGATAATGCCACTAAAATTTTTAAGGCCATGTTGTGATTTAGCAATCATAAGCATATGAAATATTTACCCCATTAGCTGGATAAAATTAAGTGCACAAATCTCCTTAAGGTTACATATTTCCTACTCCAGACTTAAAGGAATCACATAATGAATCATTTTGGAAAGAATCATTTCTGTAAAGTGAGAGTCATGATCTATATTTGAGTTATCAAGTTTATATAAAGTGCTGCCTGCCTCCTCTTTTGTGTGGATTTAAAGAACGGTGTACTTTGTGTAAACGTGAATGTGTGCATTGTACAGACCCCAGGTCACAAACATTAGAGTGAGTGCAAGTTGTACTGGTTGATTTAATTCAGCCTAATCATATGAAGAAATGGAGGTCCAAAGAAATTATGAGGCTAAAAATGTTTATTAAGATCCTTTGGTCAGACAATGGCAAAGCCAATGTGGAGATTTCCACTAATATTATGCTGCCATGTTTATAGCTAGTACTATGACTGAAGAAACAGGAAAGGTGAAATAAAGTAACAGGAATATCCTAGCCAGGAAATATCCATTTGCATTTTGTATGTCCCTTTATTAAAGAGACTCAAAAAGCTGTTGTGTGGCTGAGCTCTTCCATGTGTGTGTAACTGTCCTGGGTGGTCACTAGAACCACAATTACCAGAATAAACTAAGAGTAGAGGCTAAGGCAATCTCTGCTTTGTGGTGTTCTAAAATCAAAACAGCTATTCCCAAAATGTGAAAGACAGAATTTCAGAAATTTTTGAGAAACAACAGAAAAGGGGGTTAACATAAACTGAACTCTCTAGATAATACTTTACTGTTCTTGTACATTAGATAAGCTTTCCCTTGCTTTGTGATTCTTCTTTGCTGTGATTAACATATATAAAGTTTTTTCAGGGTACTTATTAAGCATATTACCTGAGGGCTCTGGGAAAAAAAACTTCGAATGTAGGTTCAAGATCTTTAGGTCTTTTCATGTTATGCCAGTTCCTTGAACTTTGGGGTCTCAGGAGTTATCTATCTACTTTAAGTGTCTTGGGTCTATTATCAGGGGACTATTGTTTGTAACAGCAGTTGACTAAGTTCTAATTTAAACCACCTTGTCAGAAAACCTAAATTCCCTTTACATTCAGTAGGCCTGTAACACGGATGTGTGCATATCATATTGTATCATGTTATATTATATGCTTTCCATTACATTTATACTATTTAGGCAAATTCAATGAAAGTTTTTTTTCCGTATGTAGAAACTTAATAATGATAATAAAATAGAAAGTGAAGAATGCAAACAGAGGATCACAGTGTGATTTCAGAGCTGAGGTGAAGTATAATAGAAGCTTTACCATTGAGGAGGCTCCTTTAATTGGCAATAAACTCAGAGCTGAGAACAGCAGTATAGTGCCAGGGGAAGTGAGTAATAGTGAGGAAGCTCAGGACAGGAGTGCAGAGCTGACGAAGCTAAGGTGCAGATGAGCTCGGCTATGACAAGCCCACAGAGGACTGTAATTAAAGATCAAGGCAGACATTTGGAAGAGGATCAAGAGGAGGATAGGGTGTCCAAGGAAAAGAACAAAGGTCTGCAGTATTGCCACTGACCAGAGAGGCATGCAGAGATGGCAAACAAAGTCATGAAAATATGGGAGGGAGAGGGCTACAGTAGTATTTGGAAAGCTTAAAACACATCTCCAAAATAAATAAAATGTACAACTACATGGCAATGACTCCCTTCAGTCATACAAAAAATCCATTCCGTTACTTTATTATAATCACATGATGGTCTCAGGGCTCTGTGGACAAATGAAGTCCTTGGAAAAATCAAAGTCCAGAATAGAATATAAAATGTGTTGGTGGACTGGAGCCTTTTAGCTTTAAACATAAAGCTAATTAACACTTGATGAGCAAGTCAGTTTTACACACACTCACACTTTCATAATCTAGCAAGGATGGCAGGCAGAGCTGACATGGCTTCAACATATACTAGGAGGGTGACCTTGCAAAGACTGATTAAACTTTCTGAACCACAGTTTTCTCTTCTGTAAAATGGAGACAATAATACCTATCTTGCAGAACTTGTGTGGGAATTAAATGAAATAATGTATGTAAAGTACCCAAAGAGATGCCTAGAACATCTGCCCCATAACACATACTAGTTATGATAATGACTATGATCAGGAGGATGTTACTTACTTAAAATATGTAAATTTCTTCTTCTTCACCCTTTTAAATTACCCTAAAAGGGAAAATCATTCAGCTTCCTTTCCTCCCACTCACCTCCATCCCCAACTCTCAGAAATGGACAAGAACTAGGGAAAAGCCTGATGTGTTGGAAAAGTTTCTCGCTGACTGAGAGTATTTTCCCAGAACTCCTCACTTTAGTCAGTCTCAGACATGCAGCTCAGGAGCAGGGAAACCAAGGCCTCAGCACAGCTAAGGCCTGTTGCAGAAACTGTCCAGGCCATCACGTACTCTGTTAGCATACTCTGAATGGAGGTTTCCCAGTCCCACCCCCAGTGCACAGGAAAAGCCAAAAGCTATCCATGAGCAGATGCAGGGGAGAGGAACACCACTGCATAATAAAGAGCACAGATGATCAGCTAAGAGACTCCTGAATCTTTAATATTTGACAAGAGTCAGATTAAAATATTAACCTCTTTACCTATCATTTCCCGAAGAAGATCTCCTGAAGCCTTCTGCATTCTGTTTCAATCTATAGAAAACGTGGGCTGTCCCACTGAGCTCAGTGCCCTTGGACCCTTGGAAATAACCATGTGAACTCAAGCAAAAGACTTAACCCTCTGGGCCCTGGGTCTCTATCTAGAAAAGAAATATGTTTTATTAGATAATCTCAAAGGTTCTTCCCAGAAATACAGTTTATGAACCTTTCAACACCCTTTTTAAAGTTACATCAATGAAGCAGAAAGAGATAGATAGCATTTAGATGCACGATAAGTAGATAACGGATAAATAACGAAATCATGTTTTTATTGGGAAAAGTCACAGTAAATAAATATGACTCAATTATTTAGTTGGACTGGGAAACTGTCCTGGGTACAGATTATCTTAATAACTTGGTCCTTATTATCTCCCCTCCCACATCCCTCTGCCATCTTCATTATGAAGAAAGAATGGGTCACTTAGACCAGCATTGACTCTACCTACAAGGCTTGTTCGTAATGAGAAGATCAGAGATGGAAAGGAAATTATGACAATATACACGAGTTGAGTGTGTTTTTCTCCTCTCCTTGTTGAACTAACCACATCTACAAAACTGCAAGTGGGACCCATCAGGGTCTGATACTGATGTAGAAGGATTTACCAGGTCATTCTTTCTATCAGGCTCCTCATGTTCTTGATTAACAGAATTAGGGAAAATAAGAATATTATTTACTAAATACTTAATTATATGCCAGTCACTATGTCATGCCATTTATGCACATTACTGCCTTTAATAATCAAAGCTTATTGGAAACACATTAAGTAATTCATCAAAGACCATTCTAGTAAATAGCAGCTAAGAATTGGAACCCAGTCTTACCCAATTCCAGCCTACTGTTTTTAGTGACAGAGGTGGAGCACCTCCCATGGTGGCCATTCTGGCCAGATCATCCTGCATGCTGGATCTGGACAGAACACAACAGGCAGTGCTAATGTGGTCCTTTCTTGGCTGTCTTTCACATTTTCTGGTACAAATAACTACTACACCCTGACCACTTACTGAGAATTGTGTTTTGGCAGATACTGTGCTCAGTTTATGAAAGAATTATTTTTCCCATTTTACGGATGAAAAAACTTAAAGTTCAAAAAATTCAATGAGTTGCTTTAAGCCACACTAGCTTATAAAATTTAGAACCCAACATAATCTGATTCAATGTAAATTATATTGTAAAAGAATTGGATGCTAAAATGAAGAGAGTTAATCATACTGACACATGAGACCAACTTATGAGAGGTTCCCTACCCATTTAAAGCAAAAAAACAGAAAATAGTAGCTTCTTTAAATTGGCAAAACAGCCCTTTAAAATAAAGACTGGGTAATGTGCAGTAGAAATAAGTAAGACAAGACACTATGATCTGGCAAAAGTAAGTGGGTCAGTGCCAAGTTGAAGAGTGTTTAGTTGCAGGGCAACTGGTGAGGTGCCTTACATAAGCCTTGCTCAATCCAAATGAAAATGAAAATTGGCAGGAATGTCTAGAGGGGTGTCTCCTTTTGTCCCAAGCAGTTTTAACCACTAGGCACACAGCATAGTGGTTAGAATTGCCAGACATACATTAAGGAATCTATAAATATTAGATTTGATTATTTATATGTCAAAACTATAAGTTGAACCCAATGGTTCTTCTGTAATTAAATAAGTCAAAAGGGGAAATTGTCAACTATACACTTCTTGTTAGGTAACATAAACAAAGAATAGCACAGTATGATGTCAAGAACTTTTATTTTGTCTAATGCTGAAACCTAAGGAGATATAACTATGTCCACATTTTCTTTCAAGAAATCCAGAGATATGCTTTATGGAAGACAATGTATGCAAAGAGATTTTTTTTTTAATTGAAGAACACTTTCCTGACTGTCCTCAAGTCTTTGAAGATCTCATATGATATATTCCTAACCTCATATGTATATATGTATCCCAAGAGGACACATACACACTATTCACAGAACCCAAAAGGGCATGTCTTTACCAGTTCCATGACAATTCCAGTCCACTGAGCATCCCCCAAATCACGTTCTTCCCTTTCTTTGTAATTTTCATCTAATGACACATCCCTAAATAGTATGTTTCATTTTTTATAACATTGCATGTGTAGAATTATACCATATTTTTTCA
The DNA here is from genome assembly GCF_902686455.1 of Sciurus vulgaris. Lineage (NCBI taxonomy): Eukaryota > Metazoa > Chordata > Mammalia > Rodentia > Sciuridae > Sciurus > Sciurus vulgaris. The sequence goes on from NC_136465.1 coordinate 82,780,647, forward strand.
CTTTTGCTTCAGTCCTTCTAAACTGTATTTCTGGAGATTTGGTTTTGCTGTTGGGTGCAGCTATGGTTCCTTCATCTTAACGGCTATACACTGTTCCATTCATGGCAATACTTGGTTTCTTAATCAACATTAGAATGCAGATAAGAACTCTGGATTGATTCCATTTTGGAGTTATCCTGCCATCTCAATTCCTGTCCAAGAACCCTGCAAATAATTTATAAGGTTCCCTAAGATCCAAATTTAATAAATAATGTCAAATTATTTTTCCAAATTGGGGCAATTATATTTCCTCAAGCAAGGTGGAAGAGCTCCTCGTATTCTATATTTCCAGAACATTTGGTATTATCAATTTAAAAAAAAAAATTTACCCAGTTGAGAATACAGTGGAAATGTACAGTGGTTTTAATTTACATCCTTCTGCTTCCTATTGAGCTCGAACATTTTTTCATATATTTATTGACCATCTAGATATTCTCTTCTGCAAAGGGTCTATTTGACCATTTTATTACTGAATTGTATTCTTTATTCTCATTAATTATATAAAAATATTCATTTCTTACTGAGGAGTCATTTCCATTGAGGTGGACAAAAAGTCAATGAGAATATATGTTTGCTAACTGTGAAAATACATATATATTCATTTCTTTATAAGTTATTTTATATGGATATAAATTAGGGGCATTATCCTTATATATTCTAGACATATATTCCTTTATAAAATCTAAATCAATGATAATATGTTAGCCAGTAGCCACTTGTGGCTAATGAGCACCTAAAACGTTAAATTAAATGCATTTAAAATTAAATAGCTATGTGTGGCTACTGGCTATTATATTAAACAGTATAGTACTCTATGAGTCCTGTCAGCTATATATCTTACATTTTTCCCACTATCTGATCTGTCTTTCTATTATTATGGTGTAATCTGATAGACAAAATGTCTTAAACTTAACATAATTGAATATATAAAACTTATCCTTTATTATTAGAAATATTTGTTAAATACAAATTTTTTTCTAACTCCAATTTCATGAGATATTCCTCTAGCTTCTACGAGAATTTTACCTTTCACATTTATATTTCATGTCTACCTGTAATTTATTTTTGTATATCCCATGAGGTGAGGAACCTATTTCACTTTTGTGGGGTAGATACCAAATTTTCCCAGCACCAATGATTAAAAATCTTTTCCCCAACAATCTTCCATGTACTTACATCATTTATCAAGTATATATAAAATGGGGCTATGTTTCAGAAAATCTTCATTCCATTCCATTAATATATTTGTACATTCTTGCAAAAGTATGAATTTTTAAAAACGGCCGTGGTATCTGGTAGAGCAGATCATCCCATTTTGATCTTACTCTTCAGGAATGTCAAAACAATTCTTAGCTATCTGGACTTTCAGATAAATTACAGAATCTATTTGCTAAATTGTAAGACAAAAAAAACTCTACATTTCGATTTGGACCAAATTTAATCCTATATTGCTTTAGTGAACTAACAGTTTTAAAACACAGAACTTGCTATATGAGAGTATAGTATATTTCTCTTTCTAAGATTATAATGCTTCATATTATTCTCTGTGATCTTTGCAAGTACATTTTTTGTTAGCTACATCATATTTTATAACATTACAAATGATATATTTTAAACTTTCATTTGCAATTATTTCTGACTTAAGAACATAATTGATTTTATATATCATATCTAACAACATTACTATAATCTTATTAGTTCTAATAAATGTTTAAGTTTTCTATTCCCACATACACAGCCATACCATCTGAAAATGATAGTTTTGTTTCTTCCTTTCTGTATTGTTTCTTCACTGTCTTAATTTCTGCCTCACTGCACAGTCTGAGACAACAAGACGTTTGCTAGAGACAAGTAGAAATGTGCTACGTCTTTGTTTTTAAATTTAACACTTGTGACATACCACAATTAATTATCATGTTTTTTTGTAAGTAGTCTTTATCAGAATAATAAAGATCTTTCTGGTGTATTAAGAGTTGATAATTATAAATAGATGTTGAATGTTGTCAAGTGCTCTTTTTTTTATTTTGTTTTGGGGTTCCAGGGATTAAACTCAGGGGCACTTGACTACTGAGCCACATCCCCAGACCCTTTTTGTATTTTATTTAAAGACAGGGTCTCACTGAGTTGCATAGCACCTTGCTTTGCTGAGGCTCTGAACTTGTAATCCTCCTGCCTCAGCCTCCCAAACTGTTGGGATTACAGGCATGCACCGTCATGCCTGGCTTGTCAAATGTTTATAATGCATCTATTGAAATAATACAATTTTCTCTTTTAATCCACTAATGTGATGAATTATAATTGACTTTAGAATATTAAACCAACCTTGCATTCCTGAGATGAATGTTTCATCATGATTTGTGAGTGATTTCAAAGACAGTTGGATCTGATTTGCTATATTTTCATAAGAACCTTTGCATATATATTCATGAGTGCAATTGGCCTGAATTTATTTCTCATAGAGACCTACCGAGTTTGGTATTGAGTTTATTCAAAACTTGTGAAACACTAAAACAAAAACCTAAAAATTATCATTTCTTTTCTTTATTCATAAGAAAAGTTTGTGTAAGCGTGAAATTTGTCTTCCTTTAATGGTTGACAAAACTTGCCAATGAAGCCATCTCAGTTTGGCACTTTTTTAAAGAAAGATTTCTTGTACTACCAATTAAATCATTTTTATATATAATTTATTTTTTTTCAATTTTTACAGACAGAATTTTGACTCATTGTACACAAATGGGGTACTACTTTTTGTTTCTATGGTTTTGCACAATGTAGATTCATACCATTCATGTAATCATACATTTACAGAGGGTAATGATGTCTGTCTCATTCCACCATCACCCTGGCCCCTCCTCTCTCTCATTTCCCTCTATGTAGAGTTCCTCCTTTCTTCTCTTAACTCCCACCCTCCCACCCCTATTACATATCATCATCCACTTATCAGGGAAAAACATTTGGCCTTTGGTTTTTGGGTTTGGCTTATTCCACTTAGCATGATATTCTCCAATTTCATCCGTTTATCTGCAAATGCCATAATATTATTCTTTTTTATGGCTGAATAATATCCCATTGTGTATATATACCACAGTTTCTTTATCCATTCACATGTTAAAGGGCATCTAGGTGGTTCCACAAGCTAGCTATTATGAATTGAGCTGCTATAAACATTGATGTGGCTGCTTTATTGTAGTATGCTAATTTTAAGTCCTTTGGGTATAAACCAAGGAGTGGGATAACTGGGTCAAAAAGTGGGTCCATTCCAAGTTTTCTGAGGAATTTCCATATTGCTTTCCAGAGTGGCTACACCAATTTGCAACTCCACCAACAATGTAAAAGTATGCCTTTTTCCCTACATTCACCTCAACACCTGTTATTGCTTGTGTTCTTGACAATAGCCATTCTAATTGGAGTGAGATGAAATCTTAGGGTTGTATTAATTTGAATTTCTCTAATTACCAGAGATGTTGAACACTTTTTCATATATTTATTAATCAACTGTATGTCTTCTTCTGTAAAGTGTCTGTCCAGTTCCTAGGTCCATTTATTAATTGGGTTCTTTGTATTTTTGGTAAAGTTTTGTAAGTTCTTTATAAATTTTGGAGATTAGTACTCTATCTGCACTGTGTGTGGAGAAGATTTTCTCCCACTCTGTAGACTCTTTTCACATTGTGATTGTATCCTTTGCTGAGAAAAAGCTTTTTAGTTTGAATCCATCCCATTTATTGATTCTTGCTGTGATTTATTATGGTTTGGGAGTCTTGTTAAGGAAGTCTGATCCTAAGTCAATATGATGAAGATTCAGGCCTACTCTGTCTTCTATTTGGTGCAGGGTCTCTGGTCTAATATCTAAGTCCTTGATCCATTTTGAGTTGAGTTTTATGCAGGGTGGGAAATAGGGGTTTAATTTCATTTTACTACATATGATCATAATATTTGGGTTTTCTACTTACTTGTAAACAAATATTTGTGAGCCATTTTCTAATAATTTTTCTATTTAAACAAAATTTTATATCCATTAGCATGTTTTCACAGTGATTTCTTAACTGTTCATTTCATATAGCATTTATAGTGATATCTTCTTTTTATTGCTTAGATCATTTGTGCTTTATATCACTATTTGTTGATCAGTCCTGTCAGAGGTTTATAAGTGTGTATTTTAAATAAAAAAAAAAGTTCTCAGACTATATGTTTACTATCAATTTAATTTCCAATCTTTGATGATTTTCTTTCTTTTGCACTTTTTTACATTACTTCTCTTCTAAAATCATGAAACAGACATCTAGTTCATTAATTTTCAACCTTTATTTTTTAAAAAATAATCTATAAAGACCATGAATTTCCTTCCATGGGCTACTCATCTGCATCTCACATATAATGAAATACAGAATTTTATTTACTGTTCAATTTAAAATAGTCTCTAAACTTCTATTATTATTTCTTCTTTAACACATGAGTTATTTTTTCCAAACATATGATATTTTCTAGTAACCCTTTAGTTTTTTATTTCTAGCTAAATCATATTAATCAGAAAGAATAAGGTTTTTGACCTTGATTTCAGTCCTTTGAAATTCACTGAGATGTGATATGAGTTCTGCTAAGTGGTCAATTTTTTAATTGTTCAATGTATGTTTGAAAAAAATTATATTTAGCATATTTCTATGGTAGTGTTTTCTCTTGCTCTCTATGTATACCTACATGTATAAGTATATATGTATATATACATACACATATCATGTCAAATTTGTTATTCATATTAATCATAACTTCTTTATCCATAGTGATATTTTGTTGCTCTGTTTTATAAGTGACTGATAGAAGTATTTTTAAAATCTTCTGTGATAATTCTGTGAATATTCTATGTTTCTCCTTATGCAACTGCTAGTTTTGATAGCATATATTTTCCAGTTTGCTACTAGGTTCATATAATTTAAAATTCTTATATCTTCCTAGAAACTTCCACTTTAAGCAACTGAAGTGATCCTTCTGTCTAAATTGCTTCTTGATATAACATATACCTATGTTATATCAACATTATTTTTACTAATGTTGACATGCTATATGTTCTTCCAACTGTTTATATTCATTCTTTCAGAATCCTTATATTTTAGACACGTCACTTTATAAACAGCATATCACTAGTTTAAAATATCCAATTTGATGATTATTTTTATTTAGAAAAACTTTAATATAATTATTGAGTTTATAGTTATCACTAAAATTTGCTTTCTATCTGATCTACCTCTCCTCCCTTCTTTTTTTTTCTCTCTGTCTCTCTTTTTTTTGCCTTCTTTTGGATTCTGATTATTTTTATCATTTTAATTTCCCATCTACTAATTATAAATTAGACTCTTGGTTTCTATTGTTTTAGTGAAAATGCAAGAAATTAAAACATAAATACTTAATTGATCAAAGTTTAAAGTTAGTTAATATCTTTACCCTTCTCTCAGAAAACTAAGTATCTCGGATACTTTAACCACATTTTCCTCACTGCCTATTTTATTACATTTTTTGCTGTCATGTATTTTTCACTATTAGTATTGTAGTTATTAAATAAATTAATTAAATTAAATAAAATTTTGACTTTTTATTTTACTAATTTTATGACGTTTTACTTCATTCTCAAAAGATATTTTCACTTGTGTAGAATTCTAAGGGACTGTTTTTTTTTTTTCTATGCATAAAGTTTCTATGATCCTCTGGCTCCTATTATTGTTACTGAGAATTCAGGAGTTAGTGTGCCTACCATTTCTTTACAATAATCTTTCATTTTTCTGTAACTTTTTAAAATATATTCTCCAGTTAGTCTATTTCTGCTGTAATATTATGATATAATTTTAAGACAGAAATCATTTTGAGATGTAAATTTAAAATATGTTGTGTGACTCAGCACCATGTTCAGTCAGAGGAATGAGAAGTTATGCTCCATTTGTGTACCATGTGTCAAAATGCATTTTACTGTCAGATATAACCAATTAAAACAATTTTTTTTAAAAATTTTAAAATAAAAATAAAATAGACAACTGGAGAAAAAAATACATTTATTTGTTTCTTAGCATCCATTAGACCTCTTGAATTGATGGGTTTGACTTTTTTTCTTCTTGTAGACCTATTTATCCATTCAGAAATACAGGTAGGTAAATAAAAATACAGAATTTTGAACTGAAGTTTTATGTATAAATTCAAAATTGTTATATATTTCAAATAAATTAAACTTTTTGTCATTATGTGATCAAGGAAAATTTTATGGCATTATTTCTTCAAGTATGTATTTCTGCCTATGTTCTCACATTATTCTTCAAACTCCAATTACATACATGGAAGACAGGGAGGATGGTCTCCCCCTGCTGCCTTCTGGGGAATTCTTCAGATCTACCTCCAGTCCACTGAACTTTCTTCAGGTATACATATACCAATTAGTTGCTAACCCTCTCATATGAATTTTTTCTTGCAGTTATTTTCATTGCTGTTCCTAGAAGTTCTAGTTGGTTCTTTTTACAAATCTAGAATGCTTTTTGTACTTTCCCAGTTCCTGGAGACATTTTTCAGCTCTCCTTTTATTCCTTTGAATGTGGTTAAGGGTAGTTTCATAATATGCGCCTGGTGATTACGGATCTGGAGAACTTGCTGATCTGTTTCTAAACTTGTTTCTTCCGGTTCTTGGTGGTTTTGTTGTGTGCTAGTTATTTTTGACTGCTCTCTACCCTTGAAAATGGAAGGGTATAGAAGTGTTTTCCAGCTGTCTAGGATGAAAGTTTCTTCCTCCAAAAGACTTAGGCTTCTGCTTCTGCTGGTTGCTTAGGAGGACTACTAACACAGAAGCCCTCAGACTAAATTTACTGCTGGAGGGCTCTTGACCATCCAATGATGCACATACAGTGTACAAGTATTCCAGTGAGCCAGGTGCCAACTGAAGTTACAATTCCGCGGGGATAGGTTTTCTTTCATTTTCCCCATTCTTGGTCCCCCTCTGCTTAGTCTCAAGGTAGCTCTCCACAGAATTGCCTGGGGAATGTGACCACAGGTTCTGGTTCAAAGATTCCAGCTTAATATAGGTGGTTTTCCCTAGGGTCCCCACTTGGGCTGAGTTCCAGGCTTTGTTTGTGCCCTCTTTAGCCAGATCATCAAAACTGCAGCCCAATATCTAGTAGCTCACGATGCTTTTTTCTCCCTTTGATTTTAGCCCCATGAGTCCTCATTTTCTTATAGCAATTAGAGGCTTTTAAAACATCCTTTTTATCCAGTACTTTTAAAAATGTTTTTGACAGAGAATTGGGCTGAATAGTCGCACTGCCATATTCCCAGAAGTGGAATGGCCATTGTTTATGTCTGTCGCTTAACATTTTCCACTTTGTACCTGGTTTCCTAATTACAAGAAAAATCCACAAGTCCACAGGCAGCTGAGACCTTGTCTCCTAAACTGCGGTGTCAAAGTTTAAAGGGTGCTGGTCATAGAAGAGGACTCTCCCACCTCCTTCCATCTCCTTATTTTACAGTTTTGCTACATTCAATTAATTATAAAAACAACTTTTTGAGTTTCAGGACTATTAGGATTATGGAAAGGCAATTACCCACTTGATGATATAGAGATGATATAGAGATGTTATAAATGGGGAAACGTTGGTTTTCACATGGCCTGTTGTAGGCAGAGAGAGGAAGAAAGGGAGAGTTGAAGATTTACACTACCAAAATCAACTCCATGTTGATGTGTTCAACATTTCATGACTTGTGTGAGTGGACATGATGACAATAACTTCTGTATCTGGACAATCAGAACAAACATTCTAAAAATGCCATTGTCAAAATCTGTGCACAATGCAAGGAGTTCGTCCAACAGTGAAGAGGATTAATTTGTGTAGTGGTAATTTGTAATTTTAAATAATTCACACTTTCTATGTATAATTCAGATGCTATGTGCTTCACTCTTGCTGAGAATAATATTTGCAATAGATCTATCTTTGTGAAGATATTGCATTCCCTGTTACTCAGCCACTCATTAACTGTACAAGTTACTTATTATCTTTTAGTGTTAGACACTTCATTTGTAAATCCAAGGACACGGACATGAAGTTGTGTAAGATTCCTTCTGGCCTCACATTCCTACCAAGGATTTATCTATAATAAATCCATTTATTCTACATGGAAAACTATTTAAAAATAAGAAGCTTTTTGCATAAACTGGTCATATGCAACAATACGAAAGAATCTCACAGACAATATGCTCAGCAAAAGCCTCCGGACTCAAGAGCACTGCTGTTTGAGTCCCTCTATATGAAGCTCAGAACAGGCAGAACTTAGCAAAGGCTGCTGAAAGTCTGCATAGTGGTTCTATCAGGGCAGGGGATGGCATTTACCAGAAACAGGCATGAGGGATCTCTCTACCTTGTGTTACAAATTTATCTTTTTGGTTACATGGGCATATACATATGCAAAAATTCACTAACTTGTACACTTGAGATCTGTGCACCTGCACATATTATAACCTCAACTTCTTATAAACAAGGGCTTGAGAAAATAAAAACCATAGCTTTCGTTCTTTCAATATTTCTTAAAATTCAGGATAAAATAATTCATCCTTTCTTTGAAAAGAGTGTACATGAATGGCATTGGACCTATTCGTGACCATGAATGCCTTAATTGGAAATGAGTAACATACTTAAAAATTCTAAAACAGCACTTCATAATTTAAGAAAGAAATCCTTATTCAACTTTTGCCAAATCAGCACGATATCTTCATCCATCTGACTCCATGCTCCAGTTAATTTGAACTCATGATGTTCTATGCGTCCTTCTCCTAAACATCACAGGAATATCAATGCACTTAATTATTCTAGAAGATAAATCTTCCCAGTTCTCTACCAGCTCTTCCATCCAAGGGGAGAAAATAAGAAAATCATACATAAATACACCAAAGAACTCCTTATTGGGGGAAAAAAACACCTGATAGTGCTCAGTTGTAATAGGAAACCCTGGAAACTGTTGTCAAAATGTACAACTATTTTGAGAGCATCCCAGACTCTACCTACCAATGCTACCACTGTATGCCTGATGCTGAGGGCACATGCCTGGCTTTATGCCAACTGATAACCATAAAAATTCACAAGATAGATACTAATATTATCCTCATTTTATAGGTAGGAAAATTAAAGATTAGAAGAGTTAGAAAAATTTTACCCAAGTTGATATGGCTGGTAACTGGCAGATGGTGGGCTGAAACTTAAGAAGCTTGATGCCAAAGCAAAAATCCTTAATCATTACCCTCTAAAGTCCTTCCTTACCAATGGAACGCTGTCTCCTCTTACCTCATGTCTAGTTCTGCTCTTTAGGGAGACAGAGAACAATTTTAATCCTTTCCTTGTGACAGCATTTCCCATACTTGAAGTCTACTGTTACATCCTGCCCTGAACTTGTCATTTTAAAAGTTAAATTGCACCATTTTCTCCAAGACTTATCTCAAGTCGTTGCCTCTTGCTTGGGACTTTTCCCAACTACATGCCAATATATTTAGGAATTGCATGGAATTGAAAAAAATATATTCCAAAGTGACCTAATAGTGTACAAAACAAAGCACACAGTTGCGCTGCTACACAACAGAAGGTCCACTTTGATGGAACCTACAACTGACTGGTAAGTAGCAGAAGTGATAGAATGAGGAGCCCTGGGGATTCCCTGTACACACTGTGCTTAGTAGAGATGGCTGCTGGCTCTGTAATGAGGGCAGTCTCCAAGAAAGTGACATAACTTAATTCCCTCACTTCTTCTGCCCTCCTCAGGCTCATCAAAATCAATTGATGTTTTGGCAGCAAACATGGTAAAATTGTGGAGTTCCAAATTCCATGGCTCAGGCAGGCCATGTTAAAGAGGGCGTCGTTTAAAGTTGACTTACTACGTATATATGCAGACATCCACATGGGAACCTAGGGCTAGCTGAGAGGAGCAATGAAATAGATAAAAACGATACCCACTCATGTGACCCCATCTTTGATAAAGACTACCTGGGTTCAACGCTGGGAAGTCAGGCCTATTTTTTGTATTGAAACAGTCAGTAACAAGAGCGCCCTCAGCTTAGTGCCACTGGAGTGCATCACTTGTCCTAGTGAGTCAGGCTCAAGTGTAAGAAGAGGGCAGAGATAATAAGTTTTGTTCTTAAAACCAGTGAAACTTTCTGGTCGGGCTCATCAAGGTCTGAGGGAAAGATATCAACTGGATGTATCATAACAGACACAGGCGCAGCACGGTCTGGTGCCCAGCACTAATGCTCTGTGAAAACATATTGCATCCAGCGACCTGACAGCTGATGCTTTACTTGTCCTGAAATGAGGACAGAGACTAGAAAGATTCAGGAAGAAAGGGCCTCAAGGTATAGACAAGGTACAGACTGAAAGCAGAATCCAGTTATGCCTAGACTACCTAGGAGTAATGAAGATCATGCAACAAAGAAATAAACGGGAGAGAGAAAAGGAGGCTGCAAATAAGCAATGAACTGACAGTGGCTATCCTGATTTATATAAATATGAGAACAGAGAAAAGAAACCTGAACTAGAAAACACCAAACATCCATATACAAGTTCTCGTTCTGAAGACCAGATTGATTATCCAAGATTACTGAGCAACAAAGACTACCACCTTCTCTACTTTGAGAAACTACATCCTATTAAATCAACTAAAATATTTATTTAGGAAAACTGAAAGCAGAAGCCAGATTTATGTTATAATTCGGGAATAGGTTTCACTCTGTTCAAAAGTTCATATAATTGAGATTTTCTTATAAAATTTAAACTTAGCCAAACTGCTTCCAAACCTAGTTATTCTATTACTGACAATTGTAATAATGCTCCTGGGGCTCAGATCTTATTACCATTAAATACTTAAGTATCCCTGGAGAGCTGAACGCTGCACATTGTAGATGGATAAATAGGTTGTGTGTCCTCCCTTGAAGAGCTTAGAGTCTTGTAAAACTGAGAGGACCTGCGTGTAAACACCCCCAAATTTCTTCCAGAGAGTATTTACAGGAATCAGTGTCTCTATAATAACTTGGAGTTATGTGAGGGGATGAAAATTGAACTGGGCTTGGATGGAATGGGAAAACGTGGGCATGATCATGATTATGCTAGCAACAGGCTGCCTTCTCTCTCCCAGAGAACCTGCAGCTCTCCTGTCTGTAGTGAATCCTGTTGCCCAAGTTCTCTCTCCATCCCATGTCTCTGTCATTGCTCTGGCTCAGCCCTTTACCTCTTCTGTCTGGATTACTGGGAAGACCCAAAAATGAGCTCTGTCACCAGTTCCCACCACTCTGTACAAACCCTACATATCATTTCCTAAGGAATTTTTTTATATAAAGTTTACATCTCATTATGTCACTTCTCTGTTTAAAGATTCCTCAGCAGATTCCCACAGCTCTCAGGATATGGTCCAAAATTAATCCCTTAGCATGATATAAAATGATCTTTGTTTGCATCTTTCATAGCTTTTTACTTTCATCTCTTGGCATCTCTCATGAGCCCATTTACACCAAATGTATTGCCCTTTATTTGAAAGTTTTCCAAATTTTCATGCTTGTTCACATCTCTGTGTCTTAACTCTCCAGCTGAAGGGTACCCAAGATGCCCTTTCATTTCCTCCTTATCTAGCCATCAAATCCCAATGTAAAGCATCACCTTCACTTACAAGGCATTTCCAAGCCTTCCTGAGTTTCCCCAGCCTGCCCCTCCTCCAGGTCCCTTTCTGTCCTTCTGTGAGATCCTATAGGCACCTTCATTGTGACACTTAGCATCATGGTAAGTCTTGTCTGTCTCTTCCCCTAGGTCATGAACTCATCTGGAAAACAACTGCATCCCATTCATTTTTGTATCTCTAACATTTAACATAGAATTTACAAGAAAAGAGAAAATAAGGGCTAATGAGTCCAAAGCAGAATAAGATGATACTTTTGAATAAAGGAATGGATGATGATTGAACACCTAGTGTTTCAGCCTGAGGGGACCACAGGAAGGATCAGATGTCACAGCCTGGGTGCCAGGTCCTCCCTAGGGACTGGGAGGAGAAGCCTCAGGAAGAAGATACAAGGAGATCTCTGCCAAGGACAGCTGATGAGCTCAGAAACGTTCTCTGATCCTGCAACTTGGAAAATAGGGGCCAACCCCCGACCTCTGTACAGTTTGTTTCAGTAGTGATTTTCTTTACACAGTTCTCCTTACCTCCCTGCTCACTCCCGGCAATAAATTGAAATCATGTCTTCTGCTATTTAGGAGGGTCCCTTATCTTCTACTTTTCAGGAGGATCCCTTGTCATCCATGGCTTCAAGGGAAGATGATGTCTTCTCCCACCCTTTGTCATGAATCCTCATCTACACCTCAGACTCTCCCTCCACCCCAATACACACAGAGATACCCTCAAAATGACAGGATGGCTGGAGGAGTTTCCTACAGAATACTTGCAATCAATCGCTGTGGTCTATCCCTTGCAGGGGGTAGATGAGCTGCAGACACACATGGGAAGGTATTCAAGTACCTGTTCACTTCAGGCTCTTTAATTCTCCTTCCCTGTTTTTTTCCATCTCCTCACATTATTTCTTCCATGAATAAAGCTTTTAGCTGGGAAACGGCAGGCTTGACTGCCCATGCCATCGGAACAGCTCTTCCACACGGTGTGGTGCGGAAAGGCAGAGGCGAAAGCAAGCCCGAGAGCAGGGCAAGGGAGATCGATTAAGAGCAGGACTCAACGGAGTCCCACGAAACCACTGCCCACCTCTCCCAGTGGGGGACTGCCTTGCACAGAGGGGCACTCGTACCCTGAAAGGGGTTGGTGGGCAGCTCCTCGTGCTTCCCACCCCAGGAAGCACGGGGTGCTCATCAGGATGGAGCTGATGCTGCAGCTCTTCCATCACAGGCTGACATTCACTCTGGGTTCAATTTAACAGCTGTGTGCAGTGAATAATAACCAACTGGGGTCTCCTGCCATTCACAGAGAAGCAGGAGGAAGGGAAAAGGAAAAGTGAGAGGAGACAGGCAGAGGTTACAGAAGAAGGATAGAGGAAATGAGTGATGCATAAAGTGAGAGGGGAAAGTGAATTACTTTTCAAATGTTTAGCATTGGAAGGAAATGAGGCATGAACAATACTGTAAGTAATTAATATTCCTATCAAAGCTACATATTTAATATGACTGTCAGAAAACCATCGTTGAGGTTTTAGACAGCATACCAGATCTAGAAAAACAACAGGCCCACCCCGGCCTTTTGCACAGAGCTCTGTACTTGTGGGCACAGAGTGAGGCCCTAGCATGGGTCTGTCTGAATTTGAATTGTCCTCTGAAAGAGCCAAGGCAAATGCAGTGTGAAAGGAATGTAGCCTAAGGCTTTGGAGGTGCTGAGTTCAAACTATTTTTTCCTGTAGGATTTAGTCTCTAAGAGTTTGTTTCCTTATCTGTAAAATGGGGATGAATTTAATATTCATCACAAGTTTGTTTGGGATAAGTCATGGTATGTGCAATTGATAGAGGTAAAACTAAGTTTCAGCTTTTGATGCTTTCCTGTGTAGGAAAGCAAGAGGCAGAAAAGCTGAAGGAGTTGCTGGGTCCCTCCATATCCCTGCTTAGAATAGGAGGCGGGCAGACTCCTGGTCCTACTGGCTACAAATATAGCCTATGTCTCAGTGTGTCTAATAATATCTCACCTCACTCCTCAATTCTCCTGTCAGAAAAGAATGAGCTCCAATTCACAATAACTAAACTATGGAAACCAACCTAGGTGCCTTTCAACAGATGGATAAAGAAAATGTGGTATATATACACAATGGAATATTACTCTGCCTTAAATAAGAATGAAACTATGGAATTTGCTGGTAAGTGGATAGAGATGGAGAATACTGTGCTAAGTGAAATAAGCTAATTCCAAAAACCAAAGGCCAAATGTTTCTCTGATATGTGGATGCTGATTAACAATGGGATGGACGGAGGCTAGGGAAGAATAGAGGTACTTAGGATTAGACAGAAGGGAGTGAAGGGAGGAAAGGGAGTATGGGGGTAGGAAGAAGAGTAGAATGAATTGGACATTATTTCCCTATGTGCACAAATGACTTTGTGACTGGTATGATTCTACATCATGTAAAACCAGAAGAGTGAGAAGTTATACTCCATTTATGTATGATGTGTCAAAGTGCTTCTGTCATGTATAACTAATTAGAACAAATAAGAGAAAGAAAGAAAGAAAGAAAGAAAGAAAGAAAGAAAGAAAGAAAGAAAGAAAGAAAGAAAGAAAGAGGGAAGGAAGGAAGGAAGGAAGGAAGGAAGGAAGGAAGGAAGGAAGGAAGGAAGGAAGGAAGGAAGGAAAGAAGGAGGGAGGGAGGGAGGGAGGGAGGGAAGGAAGGAAGGAAGGAAGGAAGGAAGGAAATGAGTGAATACGCTCTCCAACCAAGCCCCTGAGCCTTCCACCTAAGCCAGGGTTAATGGTGGTAGTAGAGAGCTAAGATCCCTGGTAAAAAAGACAGACTCATTGCCCATAGGCCCCATGAGCTGGATGAAGGATCCTACACATGTCTTTATGGCTGTTGGAACTATGTTTACCAAACTGCCTTTTCTTTGCTGAAACAAAGTACCCATGAAAACACAGACAGAAATCAGCGTTAAATCATGTTTTTAAAAGCCAGGATCTTCTACTCACCTCTCTGATGCCTTTCCTATATCAAACTCTGCTTGCATACAACTCAAGACACCCATGGAACAGCTGAAGTGGAATAGAGGACAAAAGAGAGTTTATATGCTGACTCACATGAAGGGGCCTCCAGAAATTTCTACCCAGTTTTCCCTTGGAGAAGCAGCTATTTGTTGAAGGGGTTAAAGCTGTAATACTGGAGGCAGGGAAAGGTGTCATAAAGGGCAGTGGATTGCTGGGCTGTTCTCCATGAGGCACTGGGTGACTCATTCCCTCTCTTCAGGTCTCTGGTGCAACATATGAAAATTAAATAGTTGCAAACTCTGTTAGTCTGCAGTGTACTACTTGCAAGTGAATTTTGTCTGGGACTTGTTGAGGTGTTGCTGTTGTCGTTTGGTGTGAATATGAAACACCAGACTGGACTTAGACTCCACCTCTCCTCTAGTCCCTACTGCATGACACACAGGAACTTCAGGCACTTACACCCCCTACCTCGCTTCAGAGCCCTCTGAGAGTCTTTACAGAGCCACTTCCTGGCTTTTGAGTTTGGACAATTTCTCTCCCTACACCTCGGTATCCTCATCTCTAAAACAGGGGTAAAAACAGTATCTACCTCATAGGTTAGTTATGAGATTAAATGAGTTAATTAATATAAAATGCTTAAGGAAGTGCCCTGGCACATAGAACAGTGCCTGCTCTCAAATTGTAATTTTTATCACATTTTCATCCTTGATTCTAGATTCAACAAATCCTCATTCCATTCCTAAAACTTCCCATGGAAGTATAACCCACTTTAGCCTTGGCTCTTAATAATGACCCTGAGCAGGAGGCTGAGCCAGGCTCCATGGGAATGGAGTGACTTAGGACTATGGGTCCTTTACCTACCTGCTCCCTATTTCCTGTGCCCATCCTTAAAGTGAGAAAAGCATGAAACTTAAAAGTTAGAAGCACAATTTTCTTACGTGGTCCTGGCCCCTGTGTGACCTTTTACATGTCACCTGTGAATCTCAGCTTCCTAAGGTATAAAAACGAGGCCATTATCTTAGAAACTTAAATAAAGACAACAAAACAAAAGCAACCAACATAGATCCTGGCAAATGTTTGTTGCACAATACTTAGATTCTGATTTTAGTCTAAACCAGTCCACTGCCTCCCTCCTTACTGGGTTTCAATCTGCTAGTTGTACCTATGGGCATCACCCAACTCCTGGCCATAGGCAGACCAAAACTATTTGCCGATCTACTTGTCTATTTTAAGCTGTACCTCCTGGGACTGCTCCTGGCCATTCTAGAAAAGTCAGGCATCTTGCAGAAGATGCACCATCTAAGCATCCAGCACCCTGGAACAGCACTTCCCAGCGAAACTTTCTTCAGTGATGGAAATTTATTTCTGTAGTGTCCAATTCAGCAGCCATATGTGGCCACCGAGCACTTAAAATGTGGCTCAGAGGCAGATAAACTAATTTCATATCATTTAATTTTAATTAATTTAAATGCAAATAGCCACACTTGACCAGTAGCCACTATATTGAAATGCACAGGCTTAGAGACACCTCCAGATATTGTCAAAGTGTTAACTGCACTCATCCCCCTAAGCAAGACGTCTGAACCTTCCAACAACACAGTTGACATCTCTATTTGGACTCTGCTACTTCATCAAGGCTGGTGTGGTGGTGCAGGAAAATGAAATCACCCAATGGCTATTTCCAAGGCCCCTTCAATCACTAGGCAACTAGAAGACTTTTTTTTTTTTTTTTTTAAAGCAGACATAATCAACATTTCTCCTCTGTCCGCTGCATTTGGGGAATATGCATAAATGGAAACCATCCTTTTGATATTTCATGAGGCTCCCCCTGCACAAAATTACTCTGAAGAGTGCCTCAGCAAAGGGCACAGGTTCCAGGCCAGTCACTAAAAGCCTGTACATACGGATTGAAGATGAGGGGCAAGAGGTGAGGGACCTTTTCGAAAATTAGATCCTTGCCATTTCAATTGAGCTCAGTCAAAAATTCCACAAGAATCATCTTACTTCACAGTATTAATCTCGCCAAGATCAGATTCCAAGAAGCAATAAAGAATATTAAGTTAGCTTTCATTTTAAATCAGGAAGTTTGTTAGGTTTGAAATCATAAACAAATTCTCATCTTTGCCAAACTGAGATTGGCCCTGAGAGAGGAAAGACTCGTCCTCCCCTTTGAAAGGAGAGAGCTTTACATAGCTTCATGACCTTTTTCCAGGTCATGAAGTATGTTGCAGGGATTCTTCTCAGCTAGTTGTCTTAGACAAAAGCAAAACAAAACAAGAAACCTTGATCCAAGTAAGAGAAAGTTGGGATGAAGGAGCACATTTATCTGCTCATTTAATAAACCAAACTTCTTTTTTTTGTTGTAGATGGACACAGTACCTTTATTTTATTTATTTACTTTTATGTGGTGCTGAGAATCAAACTCAGTGCCTCACACATACTAGGCAAGTGCTCTACCACTGAGCTACAACCCATAAACCAAAATTTTTATTGGTTCTTTTTAGTTACACATGACAGTAACTAGAAAACTTTTTAAAATTTCCATCACATGACAGCAGAATCCATTTTGATGCAATTAAACAAGCATGGAGTACATCTTATTCTAGTTAGAGTCCCATTCTTACAGATATACATGATGGTGGCTTCACTGTGTTGTTTTCATATATCTACATGGGAAAACTATGTCAGATTCATTCCACTCTCTTTCCTTTGCTTGATAAACCAAATCTCTACTATGTGCCAGGATGGCACAGCTGACAGTGAGGCTCCAAGTCTGGTTCAAGACTGTAATCCAAGCTGCTTGAGAGGCTAAAGCTGGAGGACTGCAGTTCAAAGCCAGCCTCAGCAAAAGCAAGGCACTAAGCAACTCAGGGAGACCCTGTCTCTAAATACAATACAAAATAGGGCTGGGGATGTGGCTCAGTGGTCGAGTTCCCCAAGTTCAATCCCTTACCCCCATCCACCAAAAAAAAAAAAAAAAAAAAAAAAAAAAAAGATGGGAAAGAGAAAAAAAGAACAAGAGAAGAGGGCAAAAGCAAAGGAAAAGAAACAAGCACTTCATCCTAGGAAGCAAACCCAAACCCTGGTTGGTCTTCATTATGAAGCCTCCCACTGCTCCCAGCCCTTCCAGCCTCCCTGGCCCTTTTCCAAATTCTTGCAACATGTTCAAGCACAAAAATGGTCCTCTGGTCACACCCATTATGAGAAGACTACAGGTGGGTCCCAGATACTACTTGTAGAGGTGGCTTCCTCTTTTACAAGTCCCCCAAACCCTCAATGTGAACTGCATTTGCTATTTCCTGGAAAAGGCCAAACACTGGTGCAGGTAGCCAGCAATCCCCACCAGGTCAGGCCAAAGATTTTAGAGGGACAGGAGACCAATAGGGTTGGCTGGCTGTGTTGTTAAGTGTTGCAATTCTTAGAAAAGAGGCAATAAATGACAGTTAATTTAATGGAAGGAATGTGAGGAAGCTAAAAGTGGTCATAAAGTTCAGGACAACTGAGTGATGCAGAAAAAGAAAAAGGAGGCAGCAATGACCAAGGTAAATGTGGACTAGCTAGAATTTTTCAGGCATGCCATAGAATTTTTAAGACTGACCTTCCAAGCACTGCTTGGAAACCAAGTTTTAAGATGATATACTTATACCTAAATACTTAAAGAAGCTAGAATACTCACAGGAAAATATATGATAATACTGAAAAGTGTATATTCAAAACTAGCTTATAGTTTTTGGATGAAAAACATTTGTTCCATTATTGTAAGAATATCTTATTCTAAGTGACAATTTCAGAATATACAAAAGTGTTCCTTTCTGCTTTCTTATGTTTTATATGCTACAAAAATATCAGTTTTTTTGTAAGGTTGGGTTTTTTTTTAATCCTATCCTAAATTAGGTCACCTCACCAGGCTCTTTGGACATGCTGTGTGGATTTTCCCAAATAAAGACATCACAGTGGTCAGCTGGCAATATCAATGAAAGAAATCAGGTCCCCAGAAACTGGAACCAAGTAGGGCGACATTATGAAAACCACCAGACTTGCCATCAGACATCCATCAGATTCAGCTTTCAAAATCAGCTCTGTCTTGCTTTCTTTGTGTGCATTTAAAAAGACAGTTTTCTTAACTCCTCTGGACCTCAGTTTTCTGAGCTGTAAATGGGGAACAATAACACCTCAAAAGATTTCTATGAAATTTGAGTCTGATGTAAGACAAAGGATGTGGGATACGGTCAGTGGTCAATACATCTTACTTTTATTGGTCGATAACCAACATTATGCACTTATTCATTAATAGGAGTTTGACGTTCTGAAATCTGGACACGTTAAGAAAAATGTTCCACATAGAACTTAAAAATCCTGGTTTCCAAACCCTCATCTAGTTATCAGCACTAATCAGCTGCACCCAGTTCCCTCTAATTTCCTATGCATTTCAGACTCTGCCCCAAAACCCTGGTTAGGGGCAAAGAAGAGGTATTAAAGGGTGGTCATTTGCTTCCTCCCCTAAAATCCTGTAGCTATTTGAATAATAAAGAATCTATTATGAAGTTGGGGGGTCTGCTTTCTGTACGGGACTTTTGTTCCAAAATAAAAACCTTTATCACAAAAAACTGGAAAAAGATTTCTTCATTCTTCTCCTCTATGATCTTTTGGTAACAGCTCAAAAGCTTACTTTCTTCAGGATCCTTCTCCATCTTTCTACCCACACAAGACTACTGGAAGTTCAACTAACTTACTTTTATTTACTTCACTTGCTGAATACCTCTGTCATTCTCAAAAGGAGTAAAGATGTCTAACTTCAGCTAATGATAGAGACGCTCAGGTTTCCAAAATTCTATTCTGGCAAATTCCCACTTTGGGCCTGAGATTCTTTTTATCTATATGGAAATGCCAAAAGCTCTACAGTTATCTGCCTGTTTTTAATATATTATCACACACATAACCAAACCATCCTATAAACATGCATACAGATGGGGCCTTCCTTTACCTCCAATCTTCTGAGTCAAAAAGTTAATGTTCAAAATTTGGTACCTAGTGATCTTCTGGATCTAGTTTATAGTTTATTGATCTAGGAGTCCCAATATATAATCTATACAGAATGAAAACAAGTCCAATTAAAGAATTAAAACCTCTATTCTTTGGGTTTCTATTCTAATTATTCCAATGAAACATTCACCCACATAAATCATTTCATTTCTCTCATGATTTTTCTAAAATTCATACACTTTTCTAAACTAACATTTCCTAATACACACTTTTGAAATAATCCCAATATTTTGGAAAGAATGGCCCTGTCTGACATGAAAGTACCCTTTTTTTTCTTACAGGTTTAATGACAACTCTAAAAATAACTAAAACCATGTGATGATGTCTTCTTTAAAGAGAGTGCATCCACTTAAGTGAATCCATTCAGTTTACTAATGAAAAATGGTGGAATCCATTTAGAAGTAGGTAGAGAAGCATCAAAATGAACCCAATGAAGCCACTGGCCAAGATCTTGCTTGAAAACTGAGGGGTTATGAGGGGAAGGTCTCCTGGAATGAGTCCCCGCCACATGCCACCGAAGGGAGCTCAGGACCTAAACAAGAAGCCATCCTTATTGGGTTCATATCAGAATCATCTTGAAAATGAGGGTGGTTACCGTACAGAAAAACTGGCCATTTTGCATTTCACTTCCTTTACCACCAGATGCATTCAGACAGAAGAATATACCACAAATTCTTTCAGTCAATTCAGATTTTAATTTTTCTGTCTCCTCTAAAGAGCTCATCACTGAAGAGGCCTGGATGGTTAAAAAAAAAAAAACAAAAAAAAAAACAAAAAACAAAAACCAAACAACAACAACAACAAAAAAAAAACAGAAGAATTCAATCACAACCCTAAGACTAACAGTCTTTCTCCTCATGGAAAGGGAATTGGAAAGCCAGGAAGCTGGAGAGTGGGAAAGTGAAGTCCAAACCAAGAGTCAACAACAGTAAATTTCCCCAGTTCTGATAATGCTCCCCACAGAAACAACAATCCTTAGTACTTGAGCTTCTCAAGGAGAAGACTGAGAGGGGCAGGATTGAGGTAGGGAAAAAAAGAATAGGAAGCGGTGACTTTTTCTAGGCCAAAATGTCACTTTGTAATCGTGTGGGAAATTGTCAGTCTTCAGCATCATTCCCACCTTTCTAAGTTCCTCCTTGCATGCCAGGTCTACGAAGCCTAGAAACTGCCTTTTCCAGAAGCCCTTGCTAGGAAGTTTCTGACTAGATTCCACCAGTGAGGGGCCCTGGAGTGAGACAGGGAAGGCAGAAGTGAGAGGACACTGCCATGCTCCAGGTGCACCTGCAGGCCTACCCCTGGGCAAGTGGCACATGGCAAAGGTGGGGTCTTGCCAGTGACACAGGCATCTCCTGTGCATCACTGAAGTCCCTCACCCATATGCCTCCTGAATGCAGCCTTCCTTGTGTTCGCTCCCCCGACCCCAGTCATCCAAAGGTTTTGCAAGTCTCCCCTTATTAAACCACTTCCTATTTAAAATACCTCACGTAGCTTCTGCCATTGCACATTTCTCAAACTGAAGTACATGTGCCAAATTCTGAGGGCTCCAAGGGTATGTAAAACCATAAAGTAATATGGTACGTATTCTCAAGTCATTTTCAACAGTAACTACTTTAAGTGGCTACTTTTATTTTATATTAAAATAATCACTGAAATATTATGGGGGAAAGGCATTTTAAAATAAATATATGGAATAGAATAAAAAAGTTAAGAGAAACAATTCTTGCAAAAGACCACTTTACATTGCACTCTTAGAACTGAAGGACCTGCTTCCACACTCCTCGGTAATCAGAAGTTTTCTGATAGAAGACTTGAAGGTACACTACACATCCACCTGTCTGTTGTGATGTTGTCTGTTCCAGAAGGGATTTCAGATAATACAGCAGGATCTGGCAAGTTGAAAGTCTATATATTCTCTAAGAAGAGCATAATCTGGGTTCAATTAAGTAAGACTTTCCATACATACCTTATCTCACCCACCAGAATGCCAGATTCCTCATGGCAGGGAAGACACCATGTCTAATTAGCTATGTGCTCTGGACTGGATGCCTCCAACAGTGCCTGGCCAGTCATAAGCACTCGATACATATCTTACTCACTAAATTAGGGAGAGATCTATAGGTAGGTGATTGTTTACCAAGCACAAGCAGCAATACCAAGTTTCAAATATATAAAAAAGAGATTATTTACTTCTGTAGGAAGCGTATAGAATAGATCTTCAAGTAAATGAAATACATATTATTAAATGTATAACCTTGGCCAGGTTATTCTGTCTCTAATCCTTAGGTTCTGTGTTAAGAAACTGAGAATAATTGGACCTATGTCAGAGGGTTGTTAGGGTTAGGGTGAAGATTCAAGAGAGATAGTACAGGCAAAGCACTTCACAAGATGTCTGGCACATAAGAAGTTCCCCCATTAACATCAGCTATTATCATTGCTAATATTCACTGGATTTGAATAGCCCAAAATATGCTTAGGTTATACAATTATACTAAGTCTAATTTAATCTTTCCTCAATGGTTCAGAGAGCACTAAAGTACTTCAGCAGGTCGTTTGCAATAGAACTTGCATCTCCAGTTCATTAGCCAGAATGGCAGATAACAGGGTGCCCTGGTTGTCCTAGCACAGGGCCTCACTCACATAACAAAGTTGGCTAGGAAAAGCTGATGTTTTGGCCACGTGGCAGTCTTCCAAACTGAACTGTTATTTGGGTTAGGATTACAAGATTAATAGAGAGGATCACAGAGTCAATGAAATAATACATTCTGACTCTAAAAAAGAAACTGATACAGCAGCTCATGAAATTTTACTCCTGACATGAAATATAAACTGGCAGGAGTGTGAAGCTCATCACAGAGGCTAAAATCTCACTAAAGGCAAATGAACAATTATCAATGATAATGTATAGAGGCAGAGGACTGCCTGGTGGGGAGCCCGTGGCACCCGTGGTAAGTCCAGTTTTATTTAACATCTTAGTTAATGATCTGGAAGAGAGATAAACAGAAGAGTAAAGAGAGATGCCGGAGTGGACATCTGTTGGCTTTGCCTGCCAGGCGCTCTCCCTTGGTGCTAACAGCACCCAAGTTGTGCTCTGGGAGACAACTGCTCCCCTAGTGGATAAAATCTGCATGGAACCATCAAACAACATGTTCCATACCCCACCCGCCCTGCAAAGGATGGGCAGGTGACTCATGCTGATCCAAAAGTCTTCTCTCTCCCTAGAATCTGAATCTTAAACAGAAAATCACACAGAGGTTTTCAACAAAGACACAGAAAACAGGAGCATTATTTAACCCAGTATTATAGCTCTGAAAAAATATATATCTTTTAATTCCTGGATCAAGATCTTTGGAAGCACCCTGCCTTTTCCCCTTTCCTTTCCTTTAAATCTAATACATTTCCTTTTTTATTCCCCCCTCTGAAATTAGCCAATGCTATTTTCTGTGGATTACAAAAAGAAGCCCAACTAGAATAGAGATGCAGCTTCTACTAAATCTGGAGCACACCTTCTGTTTATCTAACCCTTCAGCAAGTCTCAAAATACTTTACAGACATTAGCATAAGAAACACTACCACAGATAAAGCAAGATATTTAAGAATCACAGTGGTTAGATTCGACTTGAAAAATATTCACATTGACAATTTTCTGGGAAAAATAAATGTATTCTAATATTCATACCTCAGAACCAATCACCTAACCTTAGAAGAGAAGTGAAGGCAGAGAATCTGACATGAGATTGCAATGCAGTGAGGTACTTTTATTTTTCACCATTCCTTTTTTTGTTTGTTTGTTTGTTTATCAGGGTCTGGCTATGTTGCCCCCACTGACCTTGAACCCTCAAGCGATCCTCCTGACTCAGCCTCCTAAGTAGCTGGGACTACAGGTCCACACCCAAGATGAGGCACTTTTAAATGCCATTAAAGTTCTATATTGCACAAAGTACAACACATCAGACATTAGCAAGGTATAACCACACAAGTGATCTCTATGGTATGTGGTGTGAGTTATAAGGTGGATACTTTCTTTAAAGAGACAGAATATAGAAAGAATAAATCAAAAGGAGTTTAGAGAAATGCAATAAAAATGAATCAAGTTATCCAGGGTAAAGGGATGAACACTCAAGACACACAAATTTTGTCTTCTGATGGTTCTGCCCTCCTGAGTGGAAAAGCAGTGAAGAGGTCACCATCCTTGCTGGAAACTAAGAACTACTGCATGCTGAAGGGCCACATTTACTGATTACAAAGAAAACTCAGCCACTCAGGTCCAAAAGAGAAAGTGAAGACTAAGGGTGAGGCCAGCCTACCCTCAGCCTAACTGGATGTTCTCTGTCACTCAACAAACACCCAAGGCTGCCTCCATGACAATTCACTCACACCAGGAGAAGGTGGGTGTGAGTGAGCAGTTTTCTTCTCCTGGAGCCAGGAGAAGAAAACTGCTCTACCAGTGACTAAAAGTGACTCTTGCAGGGAGAATCTAGAAGGAAGGAGGAATGTTTTACTCAGTACTGGAAAAAATTAAGATCCACCTCCTAGTCTCAAGGAACAGGGAACCCTACCCCTATTGTTCTTTCCTTCCAGAACCCATAAAAAATATCTCTGGGGAGAAATAGTCAGTGTCTCATTCTGGTTGGTGCTTAAGACCTGAGGTGTATATTCTACGCAGCATGTTAAAGGGGTACATGGTAGTAGGTATATTATGTATAAATACCTAATATAGCATCAATCATGGTTCCAACAGAAAGCAGATGGAGACTCTAAATGGAGAGGTTGAGGAAAGTTTAATGAAGAGATTATTTATAAGGGTGTATTTCAAAGGAAACCAACAAGGGGAAGCAAAACACCCTGGGTCTGGCAACTGTGAGAGCTGTTAACACCACTGGCCAGACAAAGAGGAAAGGTGAGGAAGCTAAAAATACAACCCTCCAGAAGCTGGGCCTATGAGAGCAGTGACCCTAAAGAGCTCTGGCCTTTTGGGGAAGAGGCAGCCATCCCCAGCCCAAGCACAGCAGAGATGGAGGGAGCTATGGGGATGGACACACAGCCTCACCCTCAGACCTGGTCTACAGGGTTCAATCTCAGGGTGGAAAAGCAGAGTGAGAGGAACAGGAAGGGGATCTGGAGGGGCACACAGAAGATCTATCTCTGTATCCCTGTCGATAGCTACACTCTCTCTCTTCCACCTTGGCAACTTTTCACACAGTCCTCCAAAGTAGGCAGTGTCCTTTTTGACCCTTCTGCTTCTGTGTCAGCTCTTTTTACCTTCTATAAATGTTAATTTATGTTTTCCCTAATTTTTGCAGTTGTAAAAGTAGGGCATGAAAAAGTTGCATTTCCTATTTTCTACCATCCACACGCACACGTAGACATGACCAAATCTTCAAGACTACGATCATAAAAGAAAATGAAGATAATGATAGAAACACTATCAAATACTCAAATACTCAAAGGACAAGGGAATAAAGGGAAGAATCCAGGAAACTTTTAAATGTACACCTGAAACAAAAGCCATCCCAACACTGGGTTGACAATTTTTAAAAATGACTGAAATATCAGTGCTTCCTTTGACTAGGGACTGACGTCGCCTTTGCCTGGCTCCACCCTGGGGACAGCTCTTAGCACCTCCCAGTTTCTGACTACAAACCAAGTCCATGGCCCTCTATAGAAGCTTGACCCAGGACTCCAGTTTCCACAAAATTTTATTATTTAGAACATGAGAGAGCAGGAAGAACAAGAAGAAATTAAGGAATACTTTAGGAAGACAGTTTTGGAAGAGGCTCTAACAAAATGAAAGCTGTTATGTCATGAAAGGACTGCAAAAGAAAGTGGGACAACTGTCTTTTCTGAGATGTTTGCTGACACTCTTCAAAGCAAGGCTTCATCTTCTGATTTCCACCATTTTGAAAAGAAACAAGTGCCTGGCTCAGCAGGTCAGACCAATCTTTTTTCCACTTTATCTCTGCCCTGACAGAGAGATGTTTGTGAGTGAACTCAGTGAACCACCCCTACCACATTAGCCTCACACATATGGGTGCCCCCCCCCCAACGCCCTGAACTTCCCTTGGGACCTTAAAACCAACCCAGCCCAACAGTCATCTTGTCCACCTTTAATCTCTGACTGTTAAAAAGCAAGCATTCTGAAACACTTTTCAAAGCTATTAAAGCTATTAATAGTGAGATTTTGATGAGCTAGTTCAAAGTCAGCACTAATGACCTGTTGATGATTTTAATGGTTCTTGCAATAAGTACTGTGAATGACCTATTGTTAAAATAGAGAATGACTGGCTTTTACATTAATCCATTAACTCTCTTTTTCTCATAATTCTTTCCAGACTAAAATATTTTCTTCCTTTCAATTTGAAGGGTTCATGGATAAAGAAAACCGAGATACACAAAAAGAATACATTTTAGTGACTGACAATCACATGAAACAAAGGAAAAGAGGCAAAGGTTAGCAACAGATTCTGAGGTAAAAGCTAAGCCCTGCTTCTATGAAGCTGTGGTTTAGAAAGAATATAAATACAGCTGGTGCATACTCATGGGATGGGGATAAGAAGGATGTACATTCAGAAGGTAGAAAATAAGAAAGTGGTAGAGGTGGGTAGAATGACCTGGCCAGGGAAATACTGGGGCCAGCGTCTTTAAGAAGCCACTCCTACTTCAGCAAGACACACTCAATTACAAAATACAACATCCAGCCTGGTTTGTGTGTGTGACCTCCAAGTTCATCTTTCTAGTTCTTTACTTTGCTCAATCCCTGGACAACATACTTGCCTGTTGTTAAACCCTCAAGACATTGTCCATACCTAAACAATGTATATCCTCTTTTTCCTTGGGAGCAAAAGTGACCTCTGCCCTAGCTAGCTTGACCCTTCTTCAGTTGATAGCATGTTCTCAGAGACTACCTCCTACCATGAACCAGTTCTAGCTCCTCCCCAACACCCCAAGCCTCATCTATGGAACCTAGATGAGAGCACAGCAGGATGTCCAACATTTAACAGCAGAAGGAGTAGAATGATTCTACACAAATGAACAAAGTCTAAAAACACATACTCATATAGAAAGCATTTAAATAGGCATGAAATTGTATGGAAATTCATGAACCAGGACACATGGCTGAGAGCATCTGGGCGGAAGATAAAATAAGACAGAAAAACATATCACAGTGAGAGTAGAGACCACCAAGTCTCTCAGCCTGATAGAGGATATTGAAAAGATTTCCTGAAAGAAACCACAAAACTGGCAGAGAAGCAAGATATGTTAGTGATATGAGATTTCAATTACTGAGACACACTAGTTTAATTCTTTTAAACAAGGCATCTGATTTTTCCTTCTGACAGCAGTTATTTCCCAGAAGATTAAGAAATCTTTGAGGAGAGCTGCTATCTGGGGTTTAATTTTGCACCTCAAGGAAACCCTGGTAATGAGCTGGCAATTTTTTTTTCCTGTAATTTTGCAGGTAGTAAATATTTTACCCTTGTGAACCATATGGTCTGTGCCTCTGACACAGCTATTCAGCTTTGTATTTGAAGTGCAAAAGCAACCACAGACAACATGTAAGTAAATGAATGTGGTTGTATTCCAATAAAACTTTATTTATAAAAACAAAGAGATGACCAGATTTATCCATAGGTTCTAATTGGTGAACTCCTGCCCCAGATGGTTATGTGGAACTAATGATATTCCAGTGAGAAAGTAACCACATCTCACTGGAGCTTTTACCAACTAAGAAAGAGAATGCTCTGGAGAATAAGACATGTAACTTAGTGAGATGACTTCTGAAAGAAAATAACAAGTTGGAAATAATTAACTCAAATCTATGGATACTTCTAAAACAGGAAAATGATTCAAAAGATAACCACTACTTTAAATTATTTTATTCAAGCTAAATAATAGCTGACAATCCCAACACAGAAGATATTTAAAGGTGACAATATGGATACCCAGAAAAAGTTCTGTGATAAAAATCAGATTATATAACAAAACATATAGAAGGTTATACTCATATAAAAACAGGACAGTTATAAAAATATAAGCATAAACTTGTAAGAAAAAATGGCTAAAGCTTAGGGGGAAAAAAATGGTAAAAGACTTGTTAAAGCTATGTTCAAAAGAAAATGATCCAGGAAGTGACAGAAACAGCTGTGTGTGATGAGATAAAGTTAGAAGATGACAGAGAGAAGGCAGAGGTACTCAACTTTCATCTTCCTTTTCATCTCTTCCACCAAGGAGAATGATCTTCAAACTGAAACGGGTAAGGCAAAGATGGTTAAGATGAAACTGAAACCAATATAGGAAAATAGTAGTAGAGAAGTAACCACTTAAATACACCAGGTACTATCCCAGGACAACCACAGTAAATCAAGAGCAATCGCTGGTGTTCACAAGTTCTTAATGCATGGCAGGTATAGTGCCCAACACTTAATATACAGAAATACATTTAGTCCCCCAAACAAACACTGTATATAGTATGTTACCATTTTTTTTTTTCCTATTTCATGGATGAGAAACTAAAGAGTTCAAAAAACTTGTCCAAGTTCCCCATAAGTATTGAGCTAGGTTTATTTTTCCTTTTTCTTTTTTTAGATATACATGACAGTAGAGTGTATTTTGACATATTATACATATGTGGAGTATAATATATTTTAATTAGGATCCCATTCTTGTGGTCGTACATGATGTGGAGATTCACTGGTTGTGTATTCATATATGAAACAGGAAAGTTATATACAATTTGAACTCAAGTATGTCAAGCACAAAAATCTTGGTTTTAAAGACTCAAATAATCTCAAAATTTATTTTAAATTTTATATCAGTAAATATTAATAAATCATGGAGAATAAAAATATGAATTGTAGACTGGCATATACTATAATTTTTTTTTAAAAGTGGTGAAATCCACAAATATGACCAGTTTCTATTTGTACAGATTCACAGAAAATCTTTAAAAAATAATTATTAAATAAATTGTGTGGTTGCTTAAAAAAAATAGAGATATGTGATCACCAGGAATCAACATAGATTCACTACTGACCCATTTCTGCCGCAGCCCTGCCCAAATGCCAGTAATGGTGGCCTTAAATACCATCACTATATGATGGATTCCAAATTTAAATCACCTCAAGGCTCAAATAGATTTCTAAATCATAAATGACTGAAATAATGACACAGTCTCAGCCTAGCTCCAATCCTGAGTCATATTACCCTAGAGAAGAGCTTTCTCACTAGTGATGGATATCTGAAAACAGTCTTCTGCCACATACCTGGCATTACCATGCTAGGCCTGAATGAAGCCCAAGTGTCCAGTGGAGCATCAAACTTCAGCTTTCCCCTACACACAACCACCTAGAACAACATCTGCCTCAATGACCTCCCAAGTCCCTTGAATCTCACTTCTGCCATTTATAAGCAGTCATAAAATCTAGAGTAAGCTACTTAACTTCTTTGACCAATTTCTTCATCTGTCAAATCAAGCATCCTAGGAAACGCTGGGTTATTGTGATGGATTATTATGATAGAGTGAGAATATGAGCCTTAAAAGTGCTCTGAATGCCAGGTTCAGTGGTGCACACCTATATTCCCAGCAGGAGGATCACTAGTTCAAAGTCAGCCTCAGCAACTTTGCAAGATCCTAAGCAACTTAGCAAGACCCTGCCTCAAAATAAAAAAAGGGCTAGTGTTGTGACTCAGTGGTTAAGTGACCCTGGGTTCAGTCACTGGTGCAAAAAATTTAAAAAGTACTCTGAATGCCACAATATGCCAAACAAGTATTAATTATTACAAGATGTTATTAACCTTATTTTTAAATACAACCTTATAATTTTTCCTGATAGGATTACCAGACTGGTGGCTCAGAAAAACATTGCATATACATGGAATTTTGATTTCAGTCAGGCATTTGGTAAAATTTCCCATGAGATCTTTGAAACCATGACAGAAAGTGGTGGGTTGAACAACAGTACAAGTAAGGAGGCTCACAACTAGTCCAGCACCACCTGAAAAAGTCACTGGTGAACTGGTCCAGGTGCACCCAGGCAACAGCAGCATCCATCTGCCTGATTTTAAGCCAGTAAGGGCCAGACCCTTTGACTTTATGGATCCTTTCCACTCTTGAATTATATTCTGAAACTGTCTTTGATTTATCAATATTTATATTTATGTATCAGTCATTTATAATGTATGCCCACCCACTTCCACAAAATATGTGCAGCAGCTAACATGATTATTAATGATTTGGATGAAGGTACAGGGGCATGCTTACAAAAGGATGACATCAATCCCTGAGTGACAGAATTTGGACCCAAAATAGACCTTGGCATGCCAAATCAAAGATGAAATACAACAGCAACAATCATCAGGTCCAGCACTTAGTTCCAAAAAAAAAAAAAAAAAAAAAAAAAAAAAAAACATCTACATAATAATAGAATGGAGAAGCAGTTTTGAAATAGCATGTGTGTTAGATTTAGAAATCTCAGATGATAACCTAATATCAATCAAAAGGTCATTGTGCTTCTCAAAAAAAAAAAAAATAAAATAAATGCAATCTATCTTAGGTTAAAATAATAGGTATAGAATACTTAACATGAAGATCATTTTCCTGATGTATTCTACATGGAACAGATCACATGTAGAGTACTATGTTCAGCTCTGGGCATTACCTAGGAATACCAGAGGTCAATTAGAGGTGGTTTCATCAAGAAAAAAACATTAAAACCCCAAAATTTTTAAATTATACCATGTAAGGAAGAGTTGAAAGAATCAGTAGGTATAGGGTATGTACACCTTCATCTCCTAAAACTTACAGAACACCATTTATTCACACTCCATTCTTTCTTTAACCCTCTACAGAAACTGCTTGTATAAAGATTACCAATGATCTACATCACAAAATCCAGTGGTCAACTTACCATCTCATTTTTCTCTATCATCTACATTCAATAACGTTGACTATCCCCTTATTGGTAAAGCAGTTTCTTTGCTAGTTTCAAAGACACTGTAATAGCCTGGTTTCTTCCCAGTTCAGTGGTCCAGTCTTTTCTGTCTTTTGTCTATCTCTCCTCTTTTCTATGACTTCTTAAGGTGGAATGTTCCAGAGTTCACTACCTGACTTTTTTCCCTCTAGCTGCCAAGGCTCACTCCTTACGTAAGCACATCCAGGTCTATGGTTTCAAATGCTGTCTCTATGCTGATGGCTCCCAAATTTATATCTCCAGTTCCAACTTCTTTAAAACCCAAGGCTGAAATAGATTTCTAAATCATAAATACCTGAAACTAATTCAGACCAGAACACTTTATGGTTTTCTGTACCAAATTTACTTCTCCCCAAGTCTTCCCTGACCTCAGTTACTGGCAGGGCAATTTACCCAACTACACAGTCATCCATGATTACTCTCTTTCCTTCACCTCCTCCCTATGCAACTATTCTCAGGTCAGCTCTGCAATGAATATTCATCCAGCATCCAACGCTGCCTACCACCTCCATGGCCTTAATCCCCACCATTTTTCACCTGGATTATGAAACAGCCACCTAAACATCTCTTGTCCCCTATATACTATTCACAATCTAGTTAGATTTAAAAATAAGTCAGAGCATATTCTCTGATGTGCTTTCCATCACACTAAAGATAAAAATTCAAGTCTCTTATCACAACCTAGGAGACCCCACATGATTTGGCGTCCCCACCTTCAAATTCTTCTTTTAATATTCTTAAGCTCATTATACTTCAATCACGTGACATTCTTGCTGCTACTCAAATATACGAAACTGGTTCCTGTCTTCAGGCATTTTCCCTGTTGGTTCCCACATGGCCCACGCTCTTTGATCTAACAGTTATTTGCACAAGCACTACCTCTTCCAAGAGGTTTCCCAGGACTACATTATCCAAAAGAGCCCTAAACTCTCTTATTTTATTTGAGGATCTAAAATTACATCATGATCTAACATGATTAATATCTATGTCCTCCACTAGCAAGTCAGTTCCACTGGAATGCCGGTTTGGTCTGTTTTCTTCATCACTGTGTCCCCAGCACCTAGAACAATGCCTGCCTTCAGTAGGCAGTGATAAATGTCTGCTTAATGAAGTGTGGCCATGGAAAGGGAAATCAGACCAGTTTATAAATTCAAGGGCCAAATTCATTCATCTGGCAACTTTCTATCAGCATGCCCAAACATTGAGCCAAATACTTCCTTATTTGTTTCCTTCTTCTAATCTAAAAAATGCTTTTTGGAATTTCAGTGTTTATGCTTATTCTAAAACATAGCATACTATATGCATCAGTCCCTCAGTATTTGTTAAGCTGAATGAATAACTTATTCAATGTAAAGGGAGAGAGCAGAACCTGAATTAATGAATAGAGACATTGGAAGGAGGCAACTTGGGCTCTTTATAAGGAAGAATGCTCAATTACCACAAGTAGTGTTCTTGTCATCCCAGGAAGCGCTGAAGTGTACGCTGAATGCCCACCTGTGAGAAGTGTATACTGTGTGTGTATGAGTGTGTGTGTGTGTGTGCGTGTGTATGTGTGCTCATGTGTGTGGCCATAGCTCCTGCTGGGCAGCCCCTACCTGATACTTCAGTCTCACTAGGTTCCTGAAACATGTTTCTCTTTCCCTGTCCCTTCAGCCAGGGTGGCAATGACTTCCAGCTGCTGCTAATCACCAGCCTGTTCGTCATCAACTCCTGTTGAGTCTCTTATTTCTTTCTGTATCTGTGTAAATAGTCCCTTTATCAGATAACCTCTTGTCAATTA
Organism: Sciurus vulgaris; assembly: GCF_902686455.1. Taxonomy (NCBI): domain Eukaryota; kingdom Metazoa; phylum Chordata; class Mammalia; order Rodentia; family Sciuridae; genus Sciurus; species Sciurus vulgaris. Next base: position 82,813,146 of record NC_136465.1, read on the forward strand.
AGCCCTTTGAATATGCCACTGTCTTCCTGCAAGGACCTTGATGGACACATGGGGTAAGACCTGGAAGATGGCTCCCTTCCCTGGAGCAGCACCTTTTATCCAACTTAATGTGACTGCCATCTATTCTTTTACTGGTCACTCTTTGAACTCCAGCAGATTAATTTAGCAATCTGGTTTTGTTTCGAGCTAATTGTCCATTGAATCATCATTCCTGTAGACATCTATTTGATACAGCCCCTCCTAAATAGCCATATACTTATGATCCCATCCTAATTTCACTCTAACCCTGCCTTCCCAAATGTAAATGGTATCCAATCCCTGTAATAACTCAGGTATTCTGGTACCTCTGCAGAAAGGGTATCAGGCACTAGCCAAAGCAGTTACTGCACAAAGATGAGCTCCTGGACCTGCAGAGGAACTGGAAAGTAAATCAAGAAAATGAAGTAGAAGCCCCATGGCGGAACTGCACAGTAGGGACAGAAAGGGAAGCTGTGAATCTAGGACCAGGAGAATTGACTAGCCCAAGTCTAGTCCATTTGCCAGGCCCAAGTGTGGAGCGGCCTAACTTGTGCCAGGTGCCATGGAGTGGAGAAGACAGAACTACTTGGTTTGGTAAAGCCTGACTTTGAAGAGGAACTTATCTTAATAGATTAATAGGTTAATTATCCATTCATGAGAGCAGAGACCTAATCACCTCCCATGTGATCTCACCTCTTAATATCTCACCATGGGGATTAAATTCCAACATGAGTTTCAGAGGGGATGAGCCATATTCAAACTATAGCACAGCCCATGCTTTTCCTCTGAGAGTGCCTTGCCGAACCCTCCCCAGCCAACTGTTCCATTTTTTTTTTCAAAATCAAGAATTACATAATAGCTAAATTGCAGAAATTCTATACTAATGAGTCTCTTATTCTCAGAAAACTATTTGGAAACAGTGTTAGGTAATACAGTTTTCCCATTGATTATTTCATTTTCTCATAATAATTTTTAAGGTTGGATATGACAGACATTATGAACCCCCTCCCCCATTTTAGAGCTAATTAAATCAAGGCTCAGAAAGGGTAAGTAATTTACCTAAGGCTACAGGGCTTGTAAGTGATTTTAACTCAGATTAGTATCCAGGTGCCCCATCTGCTACCCCACAGTGCTTCTCCATTAGCACATCTCTTCCCTTGGTCCCAGTTTAGCACATTCTTTCCTCCACAGTCTACCAAGTGGACATAACATGACAGGGAGATATAAAACAGCATCTTGGCCATAAATCACAACTTCATCACTGGTGTGGAACCATGATCCCAATACACATGGCTGAGAAGCTGAGTCTTGGCTTCTACCTGCTCCTTCACCCACTCAGGAGTATGACCCACCAGCACTCTCTTTGGGAAGCATGGCTGTCAGTTCTGATGTAACCAGAGCCTATGTGCTTCATCATCTGTCCAGGCAGCTGTAAACAGCAGCCAGAAAACAGTGTCTGATCTGGTAACATCATAGGTCATCAGATAAAAAATCCAACCACAAGTTGCTTCTTGGTGTCTTATTTCTCCTGTCCTTGCCTCACCTGAATGGATGAAATGCTTGTTCCCATTTTCCCTCTTAAAAAAAATCCAAGACTTCTAAGATTGGATAGCCAGGAACTGCTAGGATGACAGAAGGACTGGGTGAAACACAGAAGAGAAAAAGCACATGAAAATATAAGATTAAATTGGGGCTTTGAGGGAGCCACAGCTGAGTAAGCTTGGCTCTCCTCAGTTATTCAAAACACAAGCAAGCATGACCAGTGAGAACTCGCAATCCCTCTGTATCATATGAATCTTGAATATAAACAATAACAATTATTATGCTAAAATAGGGCTTGCTAGACTATTTGACTTCACCCCAATTTCAGAACACAACATAGCCACAGCTTTTGGGGATTCATCATTCTCCTATTTATAAAACACTTCATCTCATTCTTAGAGAAGGAAGGCATTTCATCTGTGGTAACAATGACACCGAATGATATTCTCACAGCACCAGCAATTGCCCACACAGAGAGAATGTGGTTTAAAGCATCAACTCGAGTCAGACTGCCTCAGCTTGAATTCAGACTCTGATACTTGTTTGTTGGATTTCCTGCCCAGGAGTTAACTCTCTGCACTTCAGTTTCCTCACTTAAATAATTGTTATAAAGATACCACTTATTTTATGGTATTATTGTGAGAATTAAAAATATATATATAAAACAAATAGAAAAGTACCCTGCACACGGTAATTATTCAGTAAGTGCTAGCAATTATTAAAGGTAAAGGTGAGTGAAGGACTTCTTTCTGCCATAATGGAATACTTAGTTTCAGACTAGTCCTTCTACTGGAAACAACTATAAAACAGGATAAAATAAGTAAGGCAACTATTTCCAGGCAGTGAACACTAAGCAGCATAGGTCTTTGAGTCCAAAGAAGACTGAAACTCAAGAGATAAGTTTGTGATTATCCTGGCTTTTTTATCTTGAGACAATTTATTCACTGGAGTACAAGTCCAAGAACAACACAGCAGTCACACGATGCTGAGGTGTGAGAAGTGAGCTCCTGATAGCTGAGGAAGTCAGAATCTCCAGAGTTATGTGTCAGAAAGTTATGTATGTAAAAAGAGGAGCCCCATATGTTCAAGAGGAGGTCCACTAAGAATGTCCAGCTGAGGCATGGGGTCTACATGGTCAAGGCAGGACACCCAAAATTTCTAGGAAGAAGTTAGCACTTGATCCGTAAAGCACTGATACTAGAGGCTGAGCCCTGGTGGAGAAAAACAGTGCTGGGGCTTGTTGGAATTACAGTCCTGCCAGAGTACAGCAGTCTGCAAATATTGTGAACATTCCTGGCATCAGTCAGATTCCAGAAATGCTACCCCTTAGGATTAAGAATTATGCTCTAAAATAAGGCCTACTCTAGTATCCTAATAAAGACTAAATATAAACTCCAACAAGAGCCACAGGAAGACAGGACAGAGGTTGAGTGCCACCAACTTAGAGGGACTCATACCATGAATTTCTAAACCAAAAATAAAATCAAGTCTGTACAAGTTCAAGGTGATCATCTAGCATTTAAACTATAAATCAAGAATTAATACTTCACCAAGAAAAACAACAGAATCCAGAGTCTCTACAGCATATTATCCAAAATGCCCAGCATTCTATTAAAAATAATACCGCATACAAATAAAGTGAGAAATGAAATCCAAATTTTGGATTTGACATTTAAAAACTTTAAATTAGCTATCAGCAGCTATTATAAGTATGTTAAAAGAAGTAAAGGAAAATATGTTCAAATAATTAAAGAAAAATAAGGTCTTAATGAGAGAAAAGAGAATAAATCTCAGTAGAAAATCAGAAATTACAAACAAAATGCAAATAAAAAGTCTAACTAAAAAGTGCAATAAGTGAAACTTTTTAAAAAATAACTGTATGTGCTTAACAGCAAATTGGAAATGACAGAGAGCTGGTGAACTTGAAGACAGATGAATAATATCATTGATCAATTATTTTATTTTTTTCACCCTGGCTCTCTGCCTAGAAAGAATTTCCTGATGGCAGTTAAGTGGTCTGGAGTCCAACCACAGCACAGAAATATAGAAAGGGGGAATATATTGGATAAAAATGAAAGAGCTGCATATTGATATTTGGCACAATATCAAATGATCCAACATACATATAATTGCAGTTCCAAAAGATAAAGAGAGTGCAACTGAAACAGAAAAAAAAAAAAAAAATGCAAAGAAATAACAGCCAAAAGCTCTTCCAATACACAGACTGACAAGTCCAAGAAGCTCAGCAAACTCCAAGAAGAATTACTATAAGGGAATCATACCTAGTTATGTCATGAAATTCTGAAGACCCAGCTAAAGAGAAGTTCTTAAAAAAAATTACAGGGGAACAAAGTTAAAAATGAATGATGACCAGATGACAATGGAACAATACCTCTAAAGTGCTAATAGAAAGAAAAAACAGTCAACCCATAATTCTATTGCCAAAAAAAAAAAAAGAAAATTCCCTTTAAGAATAAGAGTAAAATAAAGACATTTTTAAGAAAAATAAAACCTTAGTAAAAGAATAGCCTTCAGGCTGAAGGGAAATAATACCAGATGAAAATTTAGATCTACATGAGGCAATGAAGAGGACAAAAAAATGGAAAATAAATGCATAATCATAAAAATCCTGTTGTCATTCATCTCATAAAAGAGTATATTATTATTCTTCTAATAATTTACATGAAATAATACTGTTTACTAAAGCAGAAATGATTATATGTATGTAAGAAAATATTTACAATATATGTAGAAGTAAAAGAAAAATAATCATGCAAAGGACAAAATAGGCAATTAAATGAAATTATACTGCTATGAGGTTATTATACATGTAAAAAGGAAACCAGGAATCAGGAAACAGAAAGTAGGAATTGGTGAGTAACAGGTGAGAAGTTGAAAACTTCATATGTGAAGTGTAAAGAGAGAAAATATTGACTCTAAATAGACTATCATAATTGAGAATGCATACTGATAGCTCTAGAGCAACCACTAAAAATATAATTAGAAGAGGCATGAATAAAAAGTCAATAGAGAAAATAAAATAGAAAATACTAAACAATATTACTATAAAAGGAGCAATGGAGAATTAAAGAAAAGCAGAAGAGAAATAAAATCCAAAGAACATGGCAGTAGACATAAGCCTAACCACATCAATAATTATATTAAGTATAACATACCAACCTTCCAATTAAATGGCAGAGATTGTCATGCTGGATTTAAAAAGCAGACACAACTATATGCTGTTTATCAAGAAAGCATTTTTTATATAAAAGAATGGACGTGTTAAAATTAAAAGGATGACTGGACCCAGTGTCTCACTCCTATAATCCCAGAGGCTCTTGAGGCTGAGGCAGGAGGATCGTAAATTCAAAGCCAGCATCAGCAACTTAGCAAGGTCCTAAGCAACTCAGCAAGACCCTGTCTCTAAATGAAATATAAAAAAGGGATGAGGACATGGCTCAGTGGTTAAGCACACCTGAGTTCAGTCCTTGGTACCAAAAAAAAAAAAAAAAGTAAAAAGATGGAAAAAGCTACACCTTACAAATATATGATCTAGCAATTCTACTCTTAGACATATGTCCATAAAATACCTGGGCATGAATGTTTTTCACAGAGTTATTCATAATAGCCCAAAACTGGAAACAACTCATATGTCCATACACAGGCGAACAGATAAACAAATTGTGGTACATTAATTATGTGAGTCAATTTTTCATTGCTGTAAGAAATAACTGAGAAAAACAACTTAGAGAAGAAAGGTTTACTTAGCTCACTATTTCAGAGATTTAAGTTCATATTCAGCAGATTCCAAGGCAGAAACATCACAGAAGAGGGGCATGGCAGAAGAAAACTGCTCAGCTTATTTCAGCCAGGAAGTAGAGATGAGGTAGGGGACAGAGGGACAACATAAGGTCTCTGAGGGCATGCCCCCAATGACTTCCTTCCTCCAGTCATGCTCCATCTGCCAACAGTTTCTACCACCTTCCAGTATTCCATTCAGCTATCAATGGATTCATCTACCTGCTAGGATGACAGAAGGACCAATCACTTCCCCCAAAGCCCCCACTGGACATTTGCTGCACTGAGAACCAAGCTGCATTGAGGGACCTTCCAGATCCAAACCATAATACTCATAAATGAAATATTCAATAAAAAGGAACAAACTATAATATGTGCAATAACATAGACAAATCTCAAAGACATTTTGTTAAGTAAAATCATCTAGATTCAAAAGATTACATTATGTGGTGTAATTCCATTTATATGAAATTCTAGAACAGACAAAACTAATCTGTAGGAAAATAGATCAGAGTGAGGTTGCCTCAGGTAGGAGTTGGAGAGCAAAACTGAATTCTCAGGGGCACAGGGAACTTGCTGAGGAGATGGAAACGTTCTATGTCTTGTTTAGAGTAGTGGTTATGTAGTGGCACATATCTGTCAAACACCATTGACCTATACACTTAAAATATGGGATTTTATATAAATTTTACTCCAATGAAGTTAAATTTTTTTAAATGAAAGCAAATCATTTTTTTTTTTTTTTTGTCCTCTTCTTTCCATCACCATCAGATTTAACCAACTCATGTCCATTTAGGAAAAAGAGAAGTAGAGGATTCAAGTGAAATCAAAGCCCACCTCAAAGAATTTAACTGTCCCTATCTCTAATTCTAAATGTAGTCTTTGAATCGCCATCCAACATTATTATTGTTATTATTCATCAGCTTTATTGATGTTTGATGAAGTTTAATTAACTAAAAATCTAGTTTCTAAAACCCTCTTGTAGATGGCAGTAAGTTCAAATAAGACAGACTGTCTTCTTAAACCAAGAAACATTTCCACCCTACATGGAGTGCACAGACTACAAAAAGAGGAAGGGTTGAATAAGGCTTTGTGCTGGGGGCAGCCTCAAGACAGGAACTGGGAAACAACTATAGTGATCCCCAAACCCAGGAATCCAGGTGCATGCTACTCCAATTTTCCTATGTATCTATGAAGAAATCCAGACATTCTATCACTAAATTTTACCAGATGCGAGATTTTCAGTTTCACCACCATAAATGCAACGGAGACCTAAGTAAGGCGGAGTAGGGCCTGCCTTGCAGAGCTGCTCACCTGCTGGGAGAGTGATGCAGTCACTCAGATCCCATGTGATGATATCCACCTCAGACTACTTTTTGAAGGAAGAGAATAAGGAAACGTCCTCACCTTTACAGAACTTCATGTAGCTCAGCCAGAAGGCATCTTCCCCCAGTGCTTTCTCCCTTGCTTTCCCAGTCCCCATCCAACTTGTCCCCTTGATACAGAGAGAGAGAGAGAGAGAGAGAGAGAGAGAGAGAGAGAGAGAGAGAGAGAGAGAGAGAGAGAGAGAGAGAGAGAGAGAGAGAGAGAGAGAGAGAGAGAAACAGACGAGGCTCCGAACCACCAAGATGATGAAGTGGGAAAAGAGACTGATTTGTAAGAGTGGTACAAGGGGTACAGGAAGGAGATAATGGGGTGAAATCAAGCAAGTGGAAGTGTAGGCTGAGTATCAAGAAACACTTGAATTCAGCAGAGTGTGAAACAAGCTCCCAGGAGAAGTCTGGGAAGCCCATGGCTGGAAATCATTAAACAATCAACAATGGGAAATAAGGGTGAGGAGCAGGGAACCCAGATGAGATATATATTTCACTAAAATCCTGGAACCACTTTGCTAAATAAGTCATTCTGTGAAGGTTAAGTGCTCCTTTCTGTATTCGTCCTCATATTCATTCTCTCCCTCCCTCCCTCCTTCTCTCTCTCACCTCTCAATCATCCATATTCTCTACACACCTTCCAACTCCATGCACCTTCAGGTGGTCCAGAGTCCACCTTAAGGTGATCACATTAGCCTTTCTCAAACCCTAACCATCTACCTCCTCACCTGCCCCCAACCATTCTGTTCATCCTCTTTCCCAGTTTCCTTTCATTTCCCATGTTTTCTTTCTTTCACTAACCACTCTGTCCATGCTGAGCCCCTCTGTGGGTAACACTGGCCCCAGGGAAAGCAGACCCATTGTTCAAAGCGGGTGGGAAGAACAGGGTGGGCAAGCAAAGGGCTCTTGCTCTCTGTGGTTCATGGATAAAGTCAGGTCAATTTCCAAGAATGGTCAAAACAGGATTGTTGGATATTGAAGATTATCTTATTTTTCAATGCCTCCTCTTATTTTTAATGTGCTCCCACATTGGGCCTGGTCAAAAGCTAAAAAATAATGCCAGCAACTAGTACACAATTCTTCACAAACATTGTGGCCACAAAGTTCTCCAGAAGAAAAGCCGACAACCCCAGTCATGTGCATGATAAGGCTGGGGCAGGCTGCCAAATCTACCTGCTGTGAAGATGAACAAAGGGACAAGAAAAAAACACTCATTTCAAAACCCGTGTAAGGCATGGGATTGGTCATGACCTTTTGTTTCTAAGTCTAAGGTATATGATCTCTAAAGGAGGATGGAGGAGGTAAATTCTGAGAACATGATCTGCTATCTAGAAAAGTTGGGGGTGCACAGCCACCTCAGTAGCTAAGATGGGTCTACACAATCCATCCTTAAACTTGACTGCTGGCAAGTTGCCACCAAGGCATGCAGCATTCACAGCACCAAATGTAGAGGAACATCCGTGCAGATTTCCAGCTGTTCATATCCTAGGAATGAATGAAAAGTGTCATTCCTAGATCTACATGTGTGCAGAACAGGGTAGCCAAAGGTGGAAAACAACTAAACACATGATGGAATGCCAATCAGGTGAGAATGAGAACGAGGCCCAGCTGTAGCTGATTCTTCACAGACTCATGCAGTGCATACTCTGTTAAGGACGGCTGGAAAGCTTAAACCTTAGCATGTTACTGCCCTCTCCTGGGCAAGAGGTCAAAGTCGGTATGGATGTGTGAGTCCTACTGGTATCAAATTTGTGTGCCCTGTGGTGATGATCTTTAATAGGCTCTTTTGCAAACCTTTGAAAAAAGACCTGCCTTTGCCATCTCCATGGACAACCTCTCCCTGATCACCACCATTTTACCTGTCCCACTAGAACCAAAGGCTGCTGACCTCATGGACATCATTGATAGGTCACAGGAGATTGCTGAGAAAAGACTGAATTATCCACAGGAACAGCTGATACAATGGGGGTCAGAAGGCCAATCCAGAACTTCAGAATGTCCTATGGATCCGCTTTTTCAGTGGCAACCCCTTCTGATGTTTATCAGCCTGGAATTGTTCATCTGGGTCTGAGAAAGACAATTCCGACCCTCATCCCACCACATGCCACCTCAATTCTTCAGTCACAGGCCCAGGCACTGTTTTGGAACCTAACTTCTACGACTGAATAATGTAATTAAATCTAATTCATTTTGTAATTTTTAAGGACTAGGATATCTTGTCAAAATTAATGAAAGCTCAAATCTTTTGGAAATAATTACTTTATGACTTTTAATTGCAGTGCAAATAATTTTAAACAAAGATACACATGTATAATAAGTAAAATAAAATGAGGAAAATTAATTAACATCATCCTGATAGGCCTAAATTAGGTAATGACCTAGTTTTTTTTTTATATAGATCATCAAGTAAGTTACTTATTTTCAACTCTGCATTTCATGAAAAGTACGAAGATCAAGTCCAAATTCACATAAACTAAAGGAGTCCAAATTAACAGACATTTATAATACAATATCTTTGAATAGAGTTAATAATCACTTGAAAGGATTTTCATCCTCAACAAATATTTATCCAGGGCCTGCTGTGTACACAGCACTATACTTGGGAATAGGACACAATCTCATTATTATGTCTCCCTGTGAGGATAAATCACAGAAAATCCTGAGAAACGCTGTTGGAACCGCCTTGCTCGACTTGCACTTTGATCACATCCCTGACCCCTTTGGAACCTACAGAGGCCCTCCCCGTCACAGCTCTCCTCATGGCAGGTGGTGTGAGGGGGATGGAGCAAGGAAGGCCACAGGGAATGAGGGCACCTGGCTTCTCGTCTTTGAGCAGCCACTTCTCTCCGATGAGCGCTGTGGTCACCACCCATCAAGTCTTCTCTTAGATATACCTGCAAACACACAAGCATTTCGGGAGTGTATTTAATTTAATTCACCCACCCTATGGGTGGGTCGTATTACTCCACCATTTTAAGGATAAGAAAAGAGAAGTGTATGAAATGTATGTATTTTGCCCAAAGTTTCGAACCCTAAGGCAGTAGAGCAAAATTCAGATGCAAGTCTGTCTGAGTGGTCAGTTCAGACTACTAACTGCTGCACTGCACTAACCCCCTCGTGTTTTAAATGCAGTCAACCAATCAAGCTTGCTTTGCAAACCAACTGACAGATTATAAGAAGGAACTTTCTGGATGATAATATGATTAAGTCATATTATGTCATACCCCTATGCACAATTCTTCACTGGTTCTCCTTTGAATTTAGAATGAAATTCCAAGTTCTTGCTATGGCCTATAAAGCCCTACATCAACTGGTCCTGGTCTACCTCTGTGACCTCATCCAGCCTACTTCTGCTCCATTTAGTACCCTCTAAAGATGGCCTCCTAATCTTTTAAACAAAAATGCACATTCCTGCTTTAGGATGATTGCATTTGTTCTTCCCCCTGCCTGAGAAGCTCCTGGACCAAAGAGCTATGTGAACCACCTCCTCACTAAATGTAATGCCTCTCTGCTCAATGTCACCTTATCCAAAAGTCCTTTCCTGACCAAACTATCCAAAATAGAATCTTCCATCATTGTCCATCCCATCACCTGTCTTCAGTTTTATTCACAGTAATTATCCCTCTCTCATACATTTATATTAACATCTGTTTGATTTTGTCTCTCCTGTTATAGCAAAAGCATTACGGAGGCAGGAACCTGACCTCACCAGTTCACTGCTGAATCCCTGGCACTGTGAAAGGTCATGGCACATAGCAGACATTCAGCAAATATCTGCTGAATTAACAGAATAATGAACAAACACAAATTTCTTTATCAAAACATTCACATTTGCCCACTTTTAATTTTCATGATAAAATAAATCTACAAAGGATACCTCAAATTTATGTACATACGCCTATTCATCACACACTTTATTTAATTTTCTCTATTCTTATCTACGTCTAATCTCATTCCCCACACCCAAAATGCTGTGCTCTGAAATGCTGAATACCACTTCAAATAAGTGCCTTCAGTTATTTCCTAAAACCCTCTCTAACCACACACTGCTGAAGAGAAATGACTGTCTCAAGGTCACTATCTGTTTCAAAACCTAACATTTCGTAACCCAAATAACCAAATGATAGAATGTGTTGCTACAGATGGGATTCATGCTCCTGCCTTAACATAGCTTCCCAGTCTCAGAGTTGTGTTAGTCTGCTAAAGATTCTTCTCACAGCTGGGTGCCCTACTGTCCATCTCCATTTCCACAGCAGGACTCTATGGTGGCTTCACAGGGTGTTTCCACAGGTAACACCTATTAGGGTGCCTTTGAGAAAAAAGGATAATAATAGCACCAGTTCGTAAGCACCTACTCTTCCCTTTATATTCACTTCCTTTAATCCTCCCAACTTTTCGAGGTAGGCTTTGTACTCCTCATTATACAAATGATAAATCTGAGGATCACAAAAGTTAAAACTCACCTAAGGTCATCAACTTAGTTAGAGGCAATGATATGAACCCAGATCTGACTTAAGTCCAAAGAAGAAACCTCTCTTATAGTTTTAAGAGATAAATATCAAGGCTTTCTCCTAACCAATCAAGTATTATTTTCATGAATTTACTGTATTTCTGAGACCATGACAGGTAATCTAGAATACAAAAGAAATATATGAAAGGGAGAGTGGGGGGTCAGTTATTTATTTTTTTACATACTCAGTATTAATTTTTCCAAGCTCTGGACTATTGGTTAAGTTCATTCATATGATGCTTGCAAACCATTCAGTAGTTTATCATAAATCACTTCTCATATGGCTATAGCTGGACAAATTGCTTTTTAGTGTAATGTGCTTTTTAAGAATAGAGTGAATAAACTCAAGTTCGTAAGTCTAATAACACAAATAATAAGTGGCTCGAGGTCCAGGGTCTTAAACAGATTGGAGCAGGGCAAAAGCCAAAATAAAATAAAGCTATAAGCCCACAAAGTAAAATATAGCTAAGCACTTGCTACTCTTCTTGTTCCAGTTGCTTAATCCATTGAATGTATCATTGTTATGACAGTAAGAAGAGTGAGAAGTGGTAGGGCAGTAAGCATTTTTATGAGGTGTTACAATATTTTAACTAACCTGCACTTCCTTCAGAAGGCTGTTTTTGGTATCACTACAGATTCCTGTTACACTCCTGGGTGTTACTGCTGGAGTCTGGCTCTGCCCCTGTGATCCTAGAGAGCACTTCTTTAGGAACAAACTACAGTTGCTAACACCAGCACCTCTGTCCCACCTGGTAGAATAAGGAGAAGTTCCTGTGAACACAATGGCCACAGAGTTCCTCTACACCACTTCTACTTTTTTCTCTCCTCTCCAGAACTAGCCTTTCTGTAGAGCACAGTAGGCAGGCCCAGTGCCTCCATGGGTACTCCTGAGAGCCAAGAGTGAGATATGTGAGAGCCAAGGAAGGCTGAACTCTGGGCTTCAAAGGCTGCAGAAGGGCAGCAGATCAGGTCAGTCACCACAGCTGAAGACTGTGGAATGTTAGGGAACAGAAACAACTAGTTTGTTCACCTGACTTTGATTTCAGAAGCATATCTGACATGATCCATTCACAATTAGACACAACCCATCTGTCCCAAGGAATAACGATAAAGACACCCACAGGGTAGCCTGTGACACAAACCACAGCCATGTTGGAACAATGGGGTCAGGCCAAGGGTAGACGGCCAAGCCTAGTTTGGGAGTGAAGACAGCAGCTCTGTGGCACATCAGAGGATGCCCAGACCATTCCATGGAAATACTGAATACAAATACTGGTGGGTCTAAAGAGGAAAAAGAAAAGTGAGGTTTTGAAATTAGTGTAAATATATAAATACTTTAGGGGAGGGAGAAGTGAATAGTGTCTTTGAACATTTTTGTTCCATTACCCACTAAAAGGATTCTTAAAATCTACAGTGCCCATTTTTAGACTGACATCTAAATTTTTTTTCATCACAATTCAAATGGTTGCAAAGGATATAATTTCTGGCATATAGTAAATACTGACATTTTAAAATAAAATTGTTTCATTATTCTTTTAAATTATTCCATGGAATAAAAGTACCATAGTAACTTGGTATTTACCACCATCAACCTTTAAAAGACTTAAGTTCTTTGTTTTGTCATAAATGTGATATTACTCCTTCCTTACTCCTGGCATTGTATTTCTCTCCCATTTCTCCCACAGAATTTATCATGTGATATGTGCTGCTTGAAAGTATTCCACCAGTCACACTCTATCATACTTCTTTGCAACAATTGTATCTGTATAAACCGGAGTTCATTATAATAGAAAACAAAGGGAAAATGGAGTTTGAAAGATTATTTTGTATTTCTAGTCATCATAAGACTGTATTATACTGTTTTTTCTGGATCAAGATACTATTTACGTGTTAGTTATAAACATTTGGTGAAAACAAATACTACAAATTTTGACAACTAACATAAATAAAATTTCATTAGATTTTGTTATGTGTATTTTACCACAGTTAAAAAATAAATATAATAAGTATTATTAGAAATGTCTTAATAAGCCAGATAAGGCTTTTAAAGAGAGTCGATGGTTCCTGGATTAAAGAATGCTTCTCCTAACACTAGTATTTCTTACCATCCCTTTACATGGCCCTCTAGAAGTGTTTACACCTTAGGAAATGGTGAAGTCAATTTCTGAGTAAATGAGAAAGATGCTTTTCTTTTGTCAAGTGAGAAAAGGGCAAGCATGAAAAAGGAGTAGCACTTTCTCTAGCAGATGGATGTTAGCAAAGAAGACACTGGAACCTGAAGATCTGGAAATCAAGTATCTTAAGATGATTCATGCCTTCGTGCTCCTTGCAAAGTCCTCATGGGCTCTGCTCTCCACTTTGAAGGCTGCTGTGTTTGAGAATTTCTGGAACACTGTAGACCTGCTGCTTTTCTCGTGGACTGTGGTCTGGTCAGTGTCACTAAGAAATCATGAAGTTGTGAGTACATATCCCCTCGCTGCCTACATCACCCCGGGTAGGGAACAGCTGAAGCTCACTGCAGGAGCTATCCTGGGATTATACCAATCTAGGCTGCATGCTTTCTTTCTCCTCATTATCTCCCATTAGGGGACAGTCAAGAGCTTGGCCCAGCAAGCAGCAAAACCTGTGAACCAGCCTTTGCCAGGGCAGTTGTAACACGGCTCAAGAAATCATGCTTTCCTTCCCTGGAAGACTGCAGCCTATAAAGGGAACAAAGACAGCCACAGGCCCACACACATGGCTTCCCTCTGCATCCAGCAGCCGTCCTATCCACAATCTGCAGTATGACATTTTGACACCTCCACAGATATTCTCCATCATGTATCCTATTTTTTCGATAAACGGTTCTCTTTTTCAAGTTGAAACCCTAGCATAAAAGTGGCCATTGGTCCAACAGGATCTCACCTGGAGCTGTGGCTCATTTCCCGGCTGCAGTCCAAATCCTCTGCCAATGACGCCAAAAACATCACCGTGGAGACCATCATTGGCATACAGTGCAAAACTGAGGATGAAGCATGAATTCTTCCCCAAATGGCTTTCATGATGACAAACTCATAATATCTACCACTCCCTAGGCCAACTGGCCAGTTCCAGAATCAGGGAACCAGCACATTTTAAACTGAAATTGTTCTTTCATCCTACTCAGGACTTCTCCACAAGAAAATCATGAGAGAGGATGCTTGAGCCACCTAGATCCTAAAAGCATAGCACTTAGTCAAAAGTCAGCTATATTTCAGCTAATTGTAGAAAAAGTGTTATTGGACTTCAGGAGGAAGATGTGGTTGCAGGTACTGCAGAGCTCTGGTCTACCTGCTCCCACTTCTGACTCACTACTGTTCCCTCTCGCTAAGGAAGCACACTGAAGCCATGGTCTTTAAAACACTAGAACAAGACCCATGGAGCCAGAGGTGGCAATTCATCAAATTAGAATTACTCTAACCAGCCACAGGGCAAAATTCCCAAAGAAGGTACATTCTGACTTGGTCAGAGACACAAAGGAAAAGAATCTCAAAGTGAAGGACCAGCTGGAAGTCCACCAGGACTAAAAGAATCATCGTGAGAGGGGGTGAAAAAAAAAAAGTCTTTTGAAGGTTCTAAGACATGAAATGGTTTCCAGATGAAGAACCCCCAGGCAACACACTGACTGGCACCATTCCTCCAAGATTGTTGAGCCAGGAGTGGAAGTTGAAGTCACCACTATAAATGGTTAAGTCGACTATTTAAATAAATTGGTTTTCAATTGTTAAAAAAAAAAAAAAAAGAATACTAGGCTGAGGCTATAGCTCTGTGGTAGAATGGTAGAGGGTTTGCCCAAGGCCCTGAGTTCAATCTGCAGTACTGAAAAAAAAAAATTAAAATTAAATAGAATAAAATAAAAAGTATTATTGGGAAAGGACAAAGTGATATTTAAAACTAGCACACGGGCAAATATGATAAAAATGCCAAATTATTGTTGAATGGAGACAAAAAAAAAAAAAAAAAAGAATAATGTTCTGGGGCACATTGCCCACAGGGGGTGGAAAAAAAAAAAAAAAAAACTAAAGAAAGTACCTGCGGGTGGGGAATCCTTGGGGTAAAATGCTTCTTTTCACAAGGATCAATCCAACCCTGCCTCATATGTTTAAATGCTAAATTCAAAACTGTACTTCAATGAAAGAACAACAAACCTTTGTTAGCCCTCTGGGGGGGACTTAAGGATGCTAAAATATGTGCCTTGCTGAGACAGCACTGTAAATAGCAAAGCAGTCCTATTTTTTCTTTATACACAGACAAAGCACAGTCCTATAGATTTAGGTCTTAGTATTTTTATATATCCTCTCAAATTCATTTTTGCCAAAGTCATCCGGTTCTTTTCTGATGCCAAAGTTTTAACACAGCTGGTGGTGGCAGAGCCAACACTGGTGACTTAACAAAGACTGCTCATTCCAAAGCCACATTCTGAAGGCAAGAGACCTGGATTCTGCAAGGAGCAGCTATACCTCTAGTTAGAATATTTTTGAAATTCCCCTGAATGTACTTTCCATCCCTCCCATCAGCATATCAAAGATGGTGTGTCTTGATTTACTTTTGATTTAAGACTCAAAGTTGTGGTATTAGGACAGGTATTCTGAACATGAGGAAGACAGTTGGTGACTAAAGGGAATTCTGTGCGCAGATGGGTCATTTACAGTCACCAGCACTATGGTTCCTTTAAACTGATGGACAGTCACTCAGGAAACCCAGGGACTACACACTCACCAGACTTCTGCAGTCCCCTTTTTCCATGGACAAATTTAATTGCTCAGGAAAGGAGAGCTTGAGGGTACTCTTTAGAGGGTACTCTCAGAGTTCCATTACTTTTCCCTATATCTCAAGTTCTCAGTAGGAGCAGGTCATTAGTCTCTGCAGCAGGCAATGCAGAAAAATTGCTGAACTTCACAGTATCCTTGCTTCAACCCTAAAAGTCCTCCAGGATAAGAACTGGGGCTCAGTTCATTGGCTAAAGAAGAGCCCAAGATTTGGGGAGAGAAATCAGGGAAGACAGGAGATGCTGGTTTGCCTTTTGTCCTGGACAGCAAGTAAACCTCAGCTAGGTGAGAGTTATAAGACACACCTCTGAAGTTCCTGGGTGCTATGGAGAAATCTCAAAAAGAGCTCCCAGTCAAGCCCATTCGTAAGCCTTCTCACATCCTCCAAATCCTTTAAGATCAATAACAGAAACTTCTCTCCCTCTTCTTGTCCCTTTTTGCCCAGGACTGTTAAATGTTTCTGAGAGTCTCCATCTGAACACTGAATCAGTGGGACATCAGAACCCCTGAAGTCCCTGAAGTGCAAAGGTTTCAGGGACATTCTGCAATCAACTCAACGTCTCTAACATGGGGTACTTCAGCTGTGAAGAACTTTATGGTCTGATAATCTATATGACATTACACTGCCATCTATTCTACAGTGGCCTTTACACTACAGAATCAGGCTTTCCATTTTGGGTACAGGATTATTAACAAACCATTTCATTCACAAACATATTCTGGAATATAGAGAAAGATCACAAACCACAATACCAGGAAGTTGCATTCAACATAGTGCATACTAAGGAGGAATTAGACAAACAAGAGATGGATACAGGTTGCAGGGAATCAGCAAAATAATATTCACCTGTAGATATGTACAAGCATGTTTGAGTACAGGAAGGTTGCAAGAGCTTTCATATTTATTATGAACTTATTACATATAGTAAGGCATATGATCCTCCAATATATACTACATTAATTGAGGAGAAATTTGAAGGACAGGCACAAAAAGTACTGAACCTTAAGAAAGAGCCACTTGACTTATCTTTGACCATCATGTTGATTACAGAACCTAAGAGGAAAGACTAAAGAGATCACTGGAGGAAAAAGAAAAGTCACCACTTTAAGAAGATATTGATCAATTTTTTATTTCCACTGAGGCTAAGGAATGGTTTTATACTGCAGAGGAAAAAATATTTTAATATATGGAAGGGCACACAGTCAAAATGGGGTATATCACACAGAAGTGATTAAAGAAGCTGTAATGTATCCCTCCTTGTTAGAAATCATTAAAACAAACAAACAAACAAACAAATCAACACATAAGTGCTTGCTAAGACCTCAGCCCAGTGCCAACCCCATGCAGCCCAGCATTGGGATTGAAAGTAGGAGCTCTTTGTTCAGGCTACCAAGGTTCAAATCCCAGCTTGCCCATTCCATTTACAGTCTGTGCAACCTCTGATACGTTACTCTTTAAGCTTGTTTCCCCCTTTGGAAAATGAAGATGATAAGAGTGCTTAACTCATTTAATTATCGTGAGAATAAAATGAGAACACGTATGGAAAGCATTGAGCCTGGTGCTGGCATGCGGAACCTGCTCAATAAATCATTACCACTGCTCTTGTTTCTATGACTCCTGCCTATCTGCAGGCTCCTTGCTCAGGGATCTAGTATACCTGATCACAGTCAACAGTGAAGAAATAAACAAAAACGAGTGCTGAAGTATCTCAGATCTCTGCACAATAATAAATGCCCTTTGTTCCCTGAACTCATGCTTCTGACTCATGCTTTGGACACAATTCCTTATAAGGAGTTTCTCCTTCAAGTTTATGGAACAAAATAAGTTTCAGATATAATGTCACTTAGGTAGAAGCAGTTCAACCCAAGGCCAGATTTTGAATATCACCATTGTATCAGAAATAAGCTCAGCACTTGTGGCTATGCTTGACAGGCCTGGCCACATGTTAAGTAGGAAAAAGCTAAGTTTGACCGGGAAGAAATAAAAATGAGGAACAAAATCTCCATTCTTGAAGTAGTGCTGCTGGAGATAAAAGTTTTAAACACTTCCCATTTCCTCCTGAGCATTTCAAGAAGAGCAAGACCAAGAGAGAGCAGTGATAGGGCTTGCTGGATAAAAATACAAGATGCCCAGTTGAATTTGAATATCAGTGAGCACAATGAGTACTTTCAGCCTAAGCATGCAAATATTACAATATACGGAACATACTTATACTAAAATAAATTATTGTTGTTTACTTCAAATTCCAATTTAACTGAGTATTTTAATGTGTTAAATCTGGCAACCCTATACATGGTACAGGGAGGGCACCTCCTGAACTGACTGAGGCCAGCAGTGAACTATATACACTGAGAAAACCAGAATGATTCCCAGTCTCTGCTTGGTAGACAGGCTAGAAAGAATTATAAGAAAGTCCAATGTAAGAAAACGTTAGCCTAACTGTAAGAGGTGAAGAGTTCTCCTTGGGCAAATTAGCTTGTCTTGTTAACAGGATATTCAAGTCAAATAATCCAGTCTGTTTGTAGAAAGCTCACTGTATTCAAAAGCCAAGTACATGCAATTCATGGTTGGCAGAGCTGTGTAATTGCCCCCATTTGTCAAAACTCTAGGAAGACTTCATGGAAACCAAGTGTCCATACCACAGGCTCCCAAGTACACAGTACTATGGCAGAACTTAGTCCCTAAAACAAACACCAATCCTTCTGTCTCTCTCTAGAGTGTGAGCTGCTCAAGAGCAAGGATGGAGACTGATTTACCTGAGAAATTACCACGTCTTATTGCCATATATACAGCTGGTTCACCGACCAAGCTTCTGTAAGGGAATTTGTAACAAGAAGGTGCTGAATAGACTTAATTGGGAATAGGTCAGAAAATAGGGAAAAAAATCAAAAGAAACACATTCTTTTTAACTCTTCTCAAAAAAGACTAGAGATGTTTATCTGCACAAGTTTTATACAAAAGCACACCTTATGTTCACAGCAGATATATGTATATATAACAGCAAGAAAAACATCAAAGATCTTTGTTGAGGGTTGTTGAGTTTTTGTTTTGTTGGTTTTTTGTTGTTTGTTTGGTACTGGGGTTGAACCCAGGAGTACTTTACCACTGAGCCACATCCCAAACCCTTTTTATTTATTTTTTAATACCTTTATGTTATTTATTTATTTGTATGTAGTGCTGAGGATCAAACCAGGGCCTCACATGTGTTAGGCAAGTGCTCTACCACTGAGCCACATCCCCTCCTTTATTTTTTTTATTTTGAGACAAGTTCTTGCTAAATTGTTTAAGGCCTCAGTAAGCTGCTGAGGCTAGTCTTAAACTCATGATCCTCCTGCCTCAGTCTCCCAAGCTGCTGGGATTATAGGCACATGCCACTGTACTTGGTTTTATTGAGTTTTACTGGTTTTTGGTTTTTGTTTTTTAGGGGCAGGTGAAGGAAAAGGTCCATATGTATATAATGATATAAAAATACAATTGTATGTAAGGGCTGTAAGGAAGTGTTGATATGTGAATGTCAGGTGCCCTCACAGAATACGTAAGAGCCTCCTTAAAGGAAGTAGAAAATATTAGAGAAAAACTCAACCTCACCTCTTCTAAAAATATCCAAATCTCTGTGGCACTCAATCATAGAATCAGCTTTCAATAACACACCCGTTGTGTTAATGCAACTGTAACACAACATCCCTATCTATTCACTTTTATACAGTGTTCACAGGAATCCACAAATTGGGATATGGTAATGATGCTCATGAATGACATCGCAGAAATAAAACTAAAATACTCTCAAAGCCTGAAACTACTTCAGGAAACTCTCCATTCTCCCTAGGAGCCCTGGGTTCCATCTCACAGACCCCCATTCATTCACATTTACCTGTATCTCATCTTACTACATTCCTTCCCTAAGTACCTTCCCAAAATGTCCTTCCCTTATCACTGCCCGCCAATCTTTTCTCCTCATAGATTATTGAAGTAGTCATTGACTGCTTAAAAGACCATGTGTAGCACACACCTGTAATCACAGCATCAAGAGAGGCTGAGGCAGAGGATCAGAAGTTCAAAGCCAGCCTCAGCATCTTAGCAAAGCCCTAAGCAACTCAGCAAGACCCTCTCTCTAAATAAAATAATAAAAAAGAGCTGGGGAAATGACTCAGTGGTTAAGCAGTCCTAGGTTCAATCCCCAGTGTCAAAAAATAAATAAATAAATAAATAAATAAGACCATGGGTATCATAATCCATCCTCCTCTGACTATGTATTTAATGTATATAATTAAGTGTGATCTCCAGAACCCTAGAAGCTAGGCATGGCTGAGAAAACATTAAGAATTTCTGTTTACATTTAATTTTATCTCACCCTTTTTTAATTTCTAGTTTTGTATGTGCTTTATAACAAATACAAATTAAGCAGTATACATATATAATGATGCTCTAAACAAACATCCTAGTGATTGGTGTTTCAATTCCATAGGGCTATATAATAAACCACCTCATAACTCAATGGCATGAAATAACAGTTTAGGAGGTTTTGAGTTTGGATGGGACACAACTCAGTTCTATGACTTTTGGAGCCTCAATTGGGAAGAAGCAAATATCTGGGAAGTGACTTCAAGGGCTGGGTGCTGAAACCATCTGAAACTTCTGAACTTACATGGCTGCCACCTAGGCGCAGCTGGGAACATTGGTCAGAACACCTACACGTGGCCTCATCTGTGCCACCTCACAGTTGGAATATCCAGAGGAATCAACGAAACCAGGAAGAAACTGTATGGCCTTTTCTGACCTAGGCTCAGAGGTCACATAGCCTCCCTTTCTCCATATTCGATTAGTCAAAGCAGTTATGAGACTGCCCAGAGACAAGGAAGGAACCAGGCTTTCTGCCCCATGATGAGGAGTGTCAGGGCACACTGCAGAAGAGAACGTGGGATAGGGATACTGTTGCTGTCACCTTTGCCAGATGATGTGCCCCAATCTGCCTGTCTGCTCTGAGATCTGCTCCTCACCCCTTCTCTGCACTGCTCAGTGTCTCAGGGAGCAAGCAAAAGCCTTGCGGACCACGTTTCCAAGGCTCCCTTGCCAAATAGATTCTGGCTAATTTTAAACAATGGACATACTGCCAAGAGATTGGGGAGATGCTGAAGAGAGGAAAAGCTTGAATATACCTTCCCCCTTTCTCTCTACTTTGGTCAGCATCTTCCCAGTGGCAGTAGATTTCAATTCCCTGCTACACAGTCACTGCTCTTTCTAGCTCCCAATGGACAATTTCTAAAATGTTCCCCATAAGAAGCTTTGCTCCCTTCACATCACTTGGATCCCTGACCTTTGCCTTGTCTCCGTGGAGTTTCCTTGCTGCTTCCCTCCACTCTGACCTGCTCTGCACCTTACCTTTTCTCACACTCTAAACCAGTTTCTCCATTATTGATCCACCTCTTTGCTCTCCTGTTTGCTTTTTCTGTTTTGCCGCTCATGCTTTGCTGATCTTGGGTTGTGTATGGGGTTGGCCATGCTGTTTAGCTTTTTACCTCTTCTGATAACTTTTAAACTAATTTCCAATGTTAAATTCTCCCTTTTCAACAACCTGGTATGGGCTCTGTTTTCCTGACTACTTAATAATTATACAGAGATTGGGGACAAAATATTTTATTGAGCAAAATGAGGGGATTAAAGACATGTGTAGACCACTGACGTAGTTTACAAAGCCCTGGAATGGGAGTCAGATTGTCTGGGTTCTGGCCCTGGATCAGGCACTAGCTGTATACTTTGATATTTTCTTAGTCCATAGGGCTTTATGTCATCAACCATACAATGAGTTGTCCCTCTGGACACAAATATTCTAAGATTGTTATCTTTTGGAAATAATCTGCCCACTAGATCCAGGCTTAACCTTCACTGACCTTATTTCTCAACATCTCACCTTGGCCCTAAAAATATCCAGTACAAATGAACACAATTTGCTACGTGATACAACAAAGGGTGTTGGCAAGGCTAGGAAATACCAGAGCCAGGTCCATAGCAGTTGCTGACCACGGAGGTTTCCCACAGGTGGAAACAGAGGAGGGGGCCGGCCCAACTGGTCAGCAGGAGAGCTCCATTTGCGGTGCTAAGGGCTGCTCTGCCTCCTCAGCTCTAAATGACAGCATGACAATGGCTGTAATTGGACCATTTGTATCCTGAGCCCCATCCAAGTTCAGGGGAACCATGGGGGACATTAACAACTATATGAAAAAAAACATGGTTATTCTTTGAAGGGAAAAAAATCTTAAGAATGCAAGGAACACGGTTTGTTGCAAATGTAAAGAAAAATTTTGCAACTAAGCCTACCAATTACATCATCACAGGGGATAACTGGCACTCTAGAGAAATGCCCCCATACTAGAGCTGACAGAAAGAGGGACAAATTAATGTTGGTGCATCTTTTCTCCTCCCAGGTACATATAAATGATACTTTACCCAAAATGCCCATACTCAAAGAGACTGTCTTCTTCCTGTTCTAGAAGAGAATTTAACAAAATTGTGGATTCTAACAAAACATCTTTAAGGAAATGAAGTACTAACAAACTACCAACAACTTGATCATATATTTTGAGTCTATAAATTATGTTCAACTGAATACTATTGAGACAAATGAGTTATATTCAGATCTCGCATTCTTTGGTAGCAGAGAGATTTTCAGGTCCTTTCTTCCTTGTAGCTGGATTTGACCAGTAAATAAACCCATGTACTATTCAAACACAATTTGATAAAATGCCATTTTAAAACCAGTATCTTGAAGTAACATTAAAGATACTGAAAAGTTAACAGAAAGGACAAGGATGCTGAAAAGTTAAGGAAAAGGACCCAAATCTCACCCACACTAGCAGCAGCAGGCTTAGGGTCTTGCCTAAATTGCCTTGGCTCTATTTGAACAAGGCAGAACCTGTGAGGCATTCAAATCCAAAATTTTACTTTGATGATTTGAAAGAGCAAGAAACAAGCTGAACCAGTTCTTATGAAGAAAAATGTACTTATTCTACTTAGCTAAAATTAGATATGCATCTGAATGATATTGAGAGCTGGGTGGAATTTGTCATGTACACTAGAGCAGCTTTCTTCGTTTAATTCCACATTCAAGCCTGTATACAGTATATACTTTGAAACTATGAAACATTTATAAAAGGCAAGTCAGAAGTTTCAATTAACAAACAAGAAGCAATTCCATTCAGTGTGCCTACTGTTTACAATGCACTCCTCTAGATTCCACTCTTCTTCTTGTTGTGAAGATCAACAAGACATAGCCTGATCCTCCAGAGGCCTATACTTGTATAGTGGAGTCTGATACATATATTAATAACTTGGAACAAGATTTAATGGTGATAAGTGCCAGCAACAATACAGAGTGATACATAAGAATGCAAGAATGGGAAACATGTCCCCTGTTTGAAGGACATGGGAGATTTCTTAACAGGAAAGGGATTCCAATGGGCCCTTGAAGAATAACTAGCACTTTGACAAAGCTGGGGTAGGGGCTGGGCACTATACCAGACCAAAGAAACAGCTTGAGCAAAGCCAAGGAAGCCCGTCAAGGGTGTGCACTTGGTACACAAATGAGACAGAAGATGCTCGAACAGTGGAGGAGGAGACTGCAAAAGCCAGGGAGGGTCAAACCAGGATGCTTAGGCATCTCACAGAGGGAAGCAAGACTTCATTCTGCAAGCAATAATGAGCCATTAAAGGTTTCAGAGGAAGCAGATGTAATCAGATCTCTTAAAAGACAACTTGTGGTAATTTGAGTTATGTTCTTTAAATCTATATTCCTCAGAATTTTTTGTAAAAATTCCTTATCAGAGCAATAACTCCTTCTCTCCGTCATAGTTGTCCTGAAAGCTCCTACTCTCATTCTGTTTTAAAAGCCTCAGTATGAAAACAAGTGCCTTATTCTCCAAGTCACTGCCTCCAACTGTTCATTCCGTATGGACTCTGGATGCCCTGTGTGCTCACATCTGTCTGCCCAGCAACAAGCTGCGACATCATGAGAAAACCTGGACTGTCTCCTCAGGACCCTGCAGTAAGCCCACAAGCCCCAGAACCTGACTTCTATTTTCCTGGAAACACACACAGCAGTGAAAACCAAGAGGGTAAGTGTTTATATGGAAGGATAGCACCTATGTCCCTTAAACAGTTCCTTTCAAGGTTATCTTATTCCAGAATTTCTTTGGACTCAGAGAACCAGAGGTCAAAATTCTCCATCAAATCCTGTAAGACTCTGGACTTCTAAGAAAGTCCTTTCTTCTTCTACCTTCATGTTTCCATGTGTCCACAGATTCAATTTATCTACAGTGAGAACTCTGATGCCTTGTGTCCCACAGGTTAAGGAAATTTTACTATCTTTTTTTTCTTATAGGCATAAAAAATGAATTAGATTAAAATTCAAGTTAAGCAGAATACATAAACAAGAAAGGGGCAGGGATGGGGGAACAACCAGGAAAGACAAAGTCAGGCCCCACAACTACCCACCTGTGATCCTCACCATCAACCTCTGGCTTTAATCAGCTATTTTCTTGGAGTTTTGTCATTTATCTGACACAGCAGCCAGTAACCCACCCTTTGGGAGCTGGCCCCAACAAATACAGCAACTACTACTTTTGATAATGCAAGATTGTGGAAAGAAACATACCCAGGGCATGTGGAATGAACCACAGCCAGGTGTATGTGTACTCACAGTGACACAAGCAAACATGAGAGACAGAAGCTTCAACCACAAGGAACTTCTGAGTTGTCTTTCAGTGGAAATTAAACAAAGAAGTACCCAATGAACTCGTCCCCTGAGTCCCATGGAGAAGGGGCGGCTAACTTACACCACCTAAGGGCCTCCTCCATCCCAACCTCTGAAAAGCAACTCAGCTCCCTCCCAGGGTCAGACTCCTGCTGCCTCCCACATCCCCATCTCCCTATGGAAGGAAGAAGTGAGATCCCCACAGGTGTGATGCTTGGCTCCTCCAGGACTGTGAGTAGGACAGAAACAGGGAGCTGACAGTATCTCCTCTGCAGATGCTCCTCAGACAGCAGTCCTCTCTCTCACCTCTCGTATCCCTCTTGTTTTGTCGTTTATTTTATTTTTCAAGTTAACAGGTAAAATTGTAAGTATTCATTGTGTGGGACATGATGTTGAGGAATAGCTAAATCTAACTAGCTGACACCATCATTACCTCACATAGTTACCATTTTTGTGGTGAGAACTCAACAGTCATCTCTTCTCATTTGTCAAGAGTATATTATTATTAACTATAGTAATCATATGGTATACTAGAACTCTTGAATTTATACCTCTTAACTGAAACTTTATGTCCTTTGGTCAATATCTCCCTAACTCCCAGACCCTGGTAGCCACCAATCTACTCTCTGCTTTTATGAGATCAAGAGGTTAAGAATCCACATGAGAGTGAAATTATGTTGTATTAGTCTTTGTGTCTGGTTTATTTCACTTATATAATGGAATACTATTAAACCATTAAAAAATAAGGAGATCTGGGGATGCAGCTCAGTGGTACAGCAATTGCCCAGCATGCACTAGGCTTTGGGGTTCCATCCCCAGCACTGCAGAAACTTAAAATTTTAAAAATAAGAAAAAGAAAAACCTGTCATTTGAAACAACATAGACAACTCTCTCATCTCTCTTAATGATGATCTGGGGTCTATGGATGCCCGCCTTCAGCAAGCTCCCCATTCTGAATCCTCACGGCATATTACAGCCTCCCAAAGGGGAGAAAAAGGAAAGGGAGAGGTGAAAACCCAGGTTAGGCAAATTACTAACTCTAATGAGTATTTCACAAGAGTACAGTGAGTCTAGGATTGCTGGGTTCAATGTGGCTACCATCAGCTGCATGTGACTATTTCAATTTTAATTCTCCAGTCTCACTAGTCACCTGTGGTAGAGGCAATTACATTAAATAGCAAAAATATAGAACATTCCAATCATGTCAGAATTCTGTTGGCTAGACAGTGCTGGTCTTCAGGTTATTAGAAAGAGGTCTATTTGCACCTTAGATTAGGAGTAGAATGAACTGTTTGTTATAAAGTGAAAACAGCACTAATTAGGATTAATTCTAGCCCAGTTTTACTAATAAGGTCCTAATAATGGCAACCAGATGTGTAAAACAAGGGATAGGACTAGACAGGTGATCCCCAGAGTCTCACCTAACAGAAGAGGAAGAGGTAACAGGGTACAATGAGAAAAGCAAAAGCCCAGAATTCATAAGTCCAGTCCAAACCTCAGCACAGTCCTGGGGCCCAGGGCAAGTCACCTTATCTTGCCTGGCCTTCATTTCCTCAGCTGCATAACAGAATCATACCATCTACCTCCAAAACCAAACAATATATTTAAAATATATTCTAAAAATAAAATAAAATAAAATAAAATAAAATATATTCTAAATTGCTATTTGTGGCAAAACACTAAACAAAAGCTATGTGCTGCCCTCATAGGTTAAAACGACCTGAGTGCACCATCTTAAGGCTCCTCCTTTTCTCCTTATCCCTATGACAGTTCTCCATCAGCAGATGCCTAGGATATGGCTCTGGTGTGTTTTCCTCATACCACATCTCTGCTCCTGCTGGCAATCTCTCAAGCAAGATTTTGGTTGCCCATGTTTGGCAAACCTGGATCCTCTTCCTCCTCCCCCTACCCACCTACCCCAACACAACATGAAAAGAATCTGTTACCTTAAAGTCACTCGTAAAAGATGTCCTTGGAGTTCCCCCTTGGCTTTGATGGGGGGAAAAAGACAATTACAAAGACATCATTTATTGAAGTCCTGCTGTATCCATTGCACTCATTTGGATCAAGGGAATTAGCTTAAGAGAAAAGAAAGAGGTACTACCAAAGAGGAAGAAGGGAAATAAAATATCACATTTGGAGAAGCTTTAAAAATACTTAGGGATTCTTATTCTTCAAATACATCAGCAAATGTGAATTAGCGTATCCAAGTCTAATAACTACTTCAGTCCGAAACAAGATCCTGAGTAATAAGACAACAGCAAAAGGGTTGTTGGGAAGTTTCCTAGGGGAGTTCAAAATTAAGTCAGACTTTTTTTTAAAGAGTTTAGCAAAAAGGAGAGAAGAAAGCTTTCCAGGAAGGAAAACTATTAACACTCTAAGGCGCAGAGACAGGGAAAAGGGAATTTTAGACAGGTGAGTGCCTGGGACCATGGGAAGAGTAACACAGAGGCAGGGGCTGTGAGGCCCAGGCAGGAGGGAGGTCGGGGATAAAGAGCTTCATGGGGAATTTCCTTTTGCTAATGAATGATAATGGAGAGCCACTATGGATTCTTAAGCAGAGGAAAACAGTGTTTAATAAGACAATTCCAGCAGCTGTGTGGAGGATGGAGGCGAGGCAGTGGGGAAGCCAGCTAGAGTCCTGCGCTAAGCAGGAGCCATAGACATGGAAATGAGGATCAGAGGAAGAACTGGCAGAGAGAGGTGTAGACTGGAAGTGGGGGCTTTTGGAGAGGGAGCCAGTGGGAACAGGTGCCAGGACAGTGTGCCACTGGCAATAATAGAAATGTTGAGGCAGGGTGGCCATTTAAACAGAAAGGGATAGGAACACTGGGTTGTTTTTCATTGTTGTTGAGTTTTGTTTTTTTTTTTTTTTCTTTTTTCTTTCTGCCTTTAACATTCTCCAATAGCAGAGAAGATGCCAGGAGAGATTTTTCTATAAACCGCTGGAGACATAATCAGGATGCTGGAAATGTAGATTTCAGAGCCATCAAAATCAGTTTGTAACTGAAACCATGTAAGAAAATGAACCTTCAAAAGAGTGGAAGACTGAGGAAAACAGAAGTGGGCACTAGCTTATGCCCTGAGAAAATGGAGTGTTTCAGTCAGTTTTTTTGTTGCCATAACTAAAAGACCTGACCCGAACAGAGGTAGAGGATGGAAAGTTTATTTAAGGGCTCATGGTTTCAAAGGTCTCAGTCCATAGACACCTGGCTTCATTCCTCAGGGCTCAAGGTGAGATTGAACATCATGGTGGAAGAGTGTGGCAGAGGGATGGGCCTCATGTGATGATCAGGAGGAGAGAGAGGTCTCCACCTGCCAAATACAAATATATACCCCCAAGCTGTGCCCCCATAACCCACCTCCTCCAGCCTCACCCCACCTGCCTCCAGTTGCCTCTCAGTTAATCCCATCAGGGATTGATTCGCTGATAACTGTTTAGGTTAAGCCTATGACCAATCATTCCTCTTCTAAATCTTCTTACACTGTCTCACACATGAGTTTTGGGGGGAAATCTCACATCCAAACCATAACATGTTGGTTATGTGGAGCCAAGATGTCCTCAGCCTCAGCACGGTTGGCATTTTGGGCCAGTTAACACTTCATTGCAGGGGGCTGTCCTGCATATGGTAGGATGTTTAGCAACACCCCTGGCCTCTACTCACTGGATGACAGCAGTCTCCTTCTCTCCCACCATGACAATCAAAAATGTCTCCAGACATTGCCAAGGGCCCTGAGAGGCAAAATGGCCCCCAGCTGAGAGCTATTCACATGGAGGTAATAATAATGACATACATTTGTTGAACATTTACAGTGTGTCAGGAACTGTTCTAAGTACTTTATAAGTACTAATTTACTAAATTCTCAAAATAACATTTTGAACAGCTGTACTATTAGCATCACCCATTATCCCGAATAAGGAAACTAAGATTCAAAGGTTATGTAATTTTTCAAAGGTCCCACCTCTAGGAACTAGCCACGCTAGGCAGATTGTCTACACAGCCTGTGCTTTTTACCAAAAGACTCTACTGTGTTTTTATAGAAAATAGGAATTATATGTGAAAGTACTATGAAGACAGATTCCACAGAGTCCTTGGGGGCTGGGGAAAGAATATCAGGGGAATGTGTGAAGCCTGAGGAACTGGGAATACGTTGGCCCTGTCCAAGAAATAGGTACCTCAGAAATTGAGCTAGAGGAAGAGAATGAATTTTGGTTGTATCAATTAATATTTAGAGTCACCATGTTAAAAACAGCCATGAAGAAATAGTGGGGAAAAGAAAAAGAAAGGTAGAGGTGATCTCACGAAAATCAAAGGAAGATCAGTAGAACAGAGAAAAGGGATGCACGATGGGCGGAGGGACAGGAGGAGGAAGAACTGGGGAGTGGTATCGGCATTATTATATTGCTATGTTGTGTGCATGTACAAATATGTAACAATAAATCCCACCACCATGTACAACTATAATGCACCCTCACAAAAAATGTGGAGAAAAAAAAAAAAAGGAAAGAGTGGAAAGACAGGATTTCATGATACCAAGGATAGTAAGAAGCACTAAGTATGGCAAGGAACCCTAAAGAAGAGATGGATTGAGTCAGGAGCAAAAGGCCCTCTGAAAATTCCAGCAAACAAAAGAAAGACATGAACCTTTATGTTGAGAAGAAAAGAAAAGAAGCATGGACATTTACATCAGAGAGTGCTGAGAGTGTGATGAGACCATCAACTGTGAGAAGGAATAGGGTAGAGAGAGAATGCTCAGAGCAGTGATGTTTCCAGAGCTGGGCAGGGTGTGTGGGGTCATGGGTAAAGGCCGGTGACCCCGGGCTGGAGAGGAGGGTTCTGTAAGGAAGGACTCAAGCAGGCCAGCTAAACTCGGTTGTACAACTTTCTTCATCAGCTTTTAGTAGCATGAGCAGCAAAACAGAAAAAGCAAACAGGAGAGCAAAGAGGTGAATCGATAATGGAGAAACTGGATTAGAGTGTGAGAAAAGGTAAGGTGCAGAGCAGGTCAGAGTGGAGGGAAGCAACAAGGGGACTCCACGGAGACAAGGCAAAGGTCAGGAATCCAAGTGAAGTGAAGGGAGCAAAGCTTCTCACACAAGAAGGGAAAATGCAGGTCTTAGGGGAGGGCTGAGAGAGACACTAGAGTTTAGGGAAGGAGCCTGGCTGGAGATCTGGAAGGAGGGGCAACGTAGACGAAGAGGCTCATCTCTGCTGGTGAGATGTCGAGGTGCCACGGGAATGGGCACCCTTGAATCCAACATATTGAGAAAATGTCTTTAGTGTGATATTTTGAAACAAATAGCAGAAAACGGAATAAAGAACAACAATGTTGTCCTTTTTAACTGAATAAATAAGCACTTGCGCTATGAAAATTAGACAAAGTTCTTTCCCTTTGGGCAATCCACTTACAATGAAAAATGTAAGAACAGCTATTTCCACAGCATGAGGAGTTGTATGCATAAAATTACAGGGTTAAGAGTATTTATTTAATCAATCCACCACATCTTCTAGAAACATGAGTCCAGGGAAATGGCAAATGAGAATGGCCAGGAGTTTCAAGAAGTCAGCATTGGCTTCCTCCTTCCCAGTGGATGTTGCAGGCAACGCTTGCTGAGAGGACACATGGCTTCTTCACGAAGGAGACAAAGGAGCAGGTGTGGGAGAGGCGGTGGAGGGTCTGGAAAAGCAATTCTCAAACCTGGCCATGCCTTAACCCCCTACGGCAGCATTTCAAACACACTGGTGCCCAGTGGTGCATCATTCGTACCCTTAGGAACATTCCGTTAAGTTTCTCATACCCTGGGAAGAAATGGTCTTGCATTCAGATTCCACATTCTATTTCTCTCTCTCCTCTCTCTCCCTCCCTCCCTCTCTCTCTCTCTCTCTCTCTCTCTCTCTCTCACACACACACACACACACACACAGCACACACTCACACGTGTACAGAGCTGGCTCTTTCACACAGCGAGCGGCAGGGAGCGTGGCTTCACTTGGCAGCAGCTCTGTCCTCCAGCTGCATCTGGCCTTGAGCCCGACTGCACGGAGGAACCAGGCAGGAGCAGAGGGAGGCTCCTCTTGCCTCCATGCCCACCTCATTCCCACCCAGGCTTCCAAGACCAAAGGGAGATCAAGACCCAATGCCTTAAATGTATACCATTACGTCTCCTATGGAAACAGAAGAGTTTCATAAAGACCAACACTTCCGCCAGCCTGCTGCATTCATTTTGTAGAATTAACCCTAAATTGCCTGTGCTACTCGTAGAGACCACAGTACAAAGAAACTAAAACCAGGAAAATTTCAAAATTGATTTACATTTGCCATTTGAATGCTTAACATTCTGTGAACTTACAATGTTTAATTCCTTCCCAAAATGTCTATTTGCCACCATTTACAGGCAAAAGTAAGACAAAGAGATGTACACAGAGCAAATATCTGCTCGGCAGAACACTGGATTGTCATAGTGACTGTAACACCCAAGTAAGCCCAGGAGGGCTGGCAGGCAGGCGAGCTGGCCGACCTCCACGAAGAGGTCGCAGAGACTCCCCGGAGTCCAGACTGAACTTCCCAGGGTGGCAGAGCAGCTGTCGCTTTCTGACTCTCCCCCAGAAGTGTGCCAAAACTGCCGCTGACTCCCTCATTGGCCAGCCCTGAAAGCAAGAAGGGGGAGGCCAGCACTGGCCCTCCCTGGGGAATAAGTTTGCACAAGCACTCTGCTCTGTGCTCACTGGGCTCCTCCAGCTGTCTCTGAAGAGGACATCGCAGCACAGCCCGCCACCCCTACCTTTGCCCTCTAGCGTTTTCTTCCTCACCCTTTCTCTTCCTTCTCTCCCTCCCTGATTCCCCTGGACATAGTAGGTGGAGGAAAAGCAAAAGCCGAAGAACTTGATTTAAAAAAGCTAATCTATTATCCTGGATAGGACACATGCCTCTCTCAACATTCACCAGTCATCCATGTCTGTCCTGCACTCTCTCCCTCTCCCTCCCCCATCTCCCTCTTTCCCCTGGTAGAGGCTTATATCTTTTGTAGGTCCCAATTTAATGCTTCATACATCTTAAGCAATAAGTGGTTATTAAAAGAATACATGAATAAAAATTTAAATTTAAAAAAATATATTTCTTTCCTTCCTTGCATCTGTCATTCTCTCTAAAAATTCAAGACTCCTAGAGTCTCTCTGCATGACCCCACTAGACATACCCAGCTTCAGGACTTATTCTTTAAATACAGGATTTCCTGAGGTCATCACCAGATTCCACGCATTTGGCTCTGTCTTCCTCATAAGCAGAAAAGAAAACACTTGGCCTCTGTGGATGAGAGCCCTGGTGGAGCATGAGGGACAGGCTGGGGTAGGCATATATGTGGGAGAAAGAGAAGATGGCAAAGGCCAGCACAGATCATCACTTCATTTTCTGCCCCATGAGAAATTGCCCCACGAGAAATTGCTATTTCTCATGGGGCAGAAATTGTATTACTCACAGGACATGGACAGGAGGTGATGAGCTGAGTTTCAGGTGCTTTACATACTTGACCTCATCTAACCTTCACCTAACTAGCATTTGACAGAAAAGGAAAAGTCAAAGGCCAAAAAATGAAGTGCCTTACCAACGTCACTCAGTGGCAAGTGGCAAATCCAGGATTCCAAACTCAGGTCTCTTTGAGGGCTGTCTTTCTGGGAGTGATAACAGCGCTTCAGTCTTTGCTTCCAGACTCCAACTACTCAAACTCCAGGCAGGCAACCTGGAAGTCCTGGGATGCTGGGACTGAGCCGTCCTAGAAAGGCACTGCCTGTCCCCAAGAGAACACAGAGACACATCTCCCACTGTGAGGAGGGTAGGAGGGAATCCAAAAAGGTGCTCTTCACTGAACATCAACTTTTGGAGGAGGGGAGAAAGCTCCTACCAGAAATCTCAAGAATTCTCACTCTGGGGTCCCCAAGGAGAATGAATCTCCAGCTGTGACTAGAATTCGTTCGCATGGCTCAGACAAGAGTCCTGAAGTCTGTTAGGGTGCACAGTCAGGCGGCTGACTTAGTACAGAGAATAAATAACATGAATAATCCTTCATTCGCACATGATCTGAATACATTCACCTCTCCCAAAGTGCTTGCAGCCCCTCCCCATGTGGTCCTGCTGGCTACAATGTCTGGCCAGATGTCAGTGTTCCCACAGCATTGGGTCATACCACCTTAAAGACTCCTTCGATTCTGCCTACTTCAGACACTTCTGTCCCAGTCTCAGTTTCAGGTCTATTGGCTCTTGGGGGAAAGGCAATAAGCCCAATCCCACAGCAAGGAGGCCCATACTTGGCTTCTGACCTTCATAGATGTTCGTAAATGAATCCATGGAAAAACAAAGGAGTACAGGCTTCAAGGAATACTGTCCCCCAAGGTCCCACCTTCTGGAGACAAGTAACTAGAGCAGCACCTGCCAGGGTGTGCTCTGGACATGTGGTCTAGAGCCAGGCTTCTTACCCTGGCATCTGCGGATGGGTTTCAAGGATCCTAAGCTTTCCAACAGTTTAATGTGGAATTCGGGGAGTCTGTGCGAAAGTGGATTTTTCTGGGAATGGGACCAAAAGCATACATTTCGGAAACTGTCAATCAAGTAGCTATGTGGCTCAGAGGTAAGGGGAGAAGCAAGAGGAGGGGCAAATACAAAATGGGTGGTGGGGTGAGGGGTGGCAGAATGGCCCATGTAGGCCGTCAAAAGGGCCGTTCCCGTGCACCACAGCTGCACAGCTGACCTGGCAGAGCAGCCCACCCTTCTCAGGGGCGCAGCCTTCTTCTGTTCCCACTGGTGTTGAGCTGTTATTAGAGGCTGGGTCCAAGCTCCCCCAGTGAGACCAATGGCAGGTCTAGGGCACTGCCCTAGCTGGCAGCCATTCACACCATTTTGAATACCATCTATTTAACCCACCCCATTCTCCCAGTTTCAAAGGTAGATCAGGGGAAGCCAAACCTAAAACTGTCCTTATTTTTCCTTAATTACATAGATCAGTTTCCTGCAGCCTGCCAAGCCTGTCCTTCTCACAGAACCACAGATCTGATAGAATGTGTTCTTCAGAAAGCCATTTTGCTGGTTACTATAACTTGGTCTCTTCAAGGTGTCAGTTAACTATTTGGTTCAATGTTTTTTCAACTTACCATTTATGCTTAGGAGTTTATAATTTCCAGCCATCATTCATTTTTTTAGAAATATTATAAGCTGGCCCTCAGATATCTTTCCAGTCTTCCACAATTTTCTGAAATGTCAGCCTTTAGCACTACAGTGACCACCTCTTTGTTAAAGACATTTAGAATCTGTCATTAAGACTTGAGGTTGTTTATTATATTCTCTATAATCAATATTCTAAAATCCTCTCTAATTTTAAATTGATTTTATGTTCCCTAACACATGCTAGAATCCAGATTACACACACACTTACACACACACACACGTACAATCACACACATGTACACACACAAGAAAACTGTATGTTAGTGACTAGTTCCTGGTTTTATTTCTAAGAAATTAAAGATAGTATTATATCTCTTGCCCTTATGGAAATGGCTTTTACTGCTTTACCTTTACCTAGTTCCTAATGTAAAGTTTTTATTTTTTATTTCCTAATCATTTTCTGAATATGAAAATAATATACTTTATAGTGGAAATTTGGGAAAGAAAAATATAGAGAAGCAAAATACTAATAACCCTCTTGCTCCTAAACCCTATGTCTTTTACATGACACACTGACTTTGCCCTTTCAGAGTGCATGACATTTACTATTTCCTGAGCACGTGTGCCTGCCCACTGACCTGGCTTTCCTTTTTCAAGTAATTTCTTTGCTGACCTGAGCGGGCATTCTCCACACTCTGGCCTTCAAGTCAGCAAGCTGCTGTCCTCACGGAGCTCAAGGTACAAGCAGAGAAGAAAGCGCCCAGGCCCTGGGTTCAGAGAGGCTAGCCTTGAGAGCCTTGAGATCTTTTTTCTTCTTGACTGTCTAATTTTGGACAATTATTAGAGCACTTTGTACCTCAACTTGCTCATCAATAAAAAGAGCATAATAATTCACACCCAGAATTCCACCTGGTAGATTTGTGGGGAGATCAAATAATGCATGGGGGAAAAAATATATGAGAAAGCTCTTGTTAAACTACAAAGCATTTCAGAAGAATAAGAGGCTGTTTTCATTGTGCTCAATATGCTTCTGTCTTTGTGTCTGTTAACTTCTTTTATTGAAGAACTTCCTTTCTCAGATTTTGTTTTCCGTTTTCCTTATAGCTCTTCATTGTATCTGTGTACTATCAGTTCATGGTGACTTTTTCCAAGGTTCACTCCGATCTTTGAATCTTTCATTAATTGATTCCTATTTGCAGGTATCTTCTGCATTTTTTTTTTTTTTTCTAAGAACATGTTCTCTAAATATTCTAAAAGCATGTCACCTTTTGGCCATATTTTCTTCTTTTGCCAGGTCTGACTGATGACACTCTCAAAGAAGTCAATGTTAGCCTGGATCTGGAAGCTTCGCATTCAGTACCAGCTGCGGGTTCCGTTCTTGACACACTTAGGCATCACTTCACCACCCGAACTGGCTTGGATGAGAGGAGCTACGGTGGGGAGCAGGGACAGCCACAGTAATGAATACTTACGGAATGCTTACTCTGAGACAAGGACTGGTCAAACAAAATAACTCCCTTCATGTTCATAATAACCCAAAGAAGCCAGACCTATCAGTACCCCCATTTTATAGGTAAGGAATCTGGGATCATGGAAATGAAGCCCTTTCCCAATAAAGTAATAATATGGGCCAGACATTTGTCCTGGCAGTCTGGCCCGAATTCTTATTCTCCACTTGTTTTCCATAGCTGCCACCATGTTATATGGCAATAAGAAAGAATGGAGAAATGGAGGCTAGAAATACTTAAGAACCCCAAAGGTGACAGCAGACAGCTAAGGAGTACAAGTGCCAGGAACGCAACCCTCGTTGCCCTCTGCACAACTCAGTAATCACATCAGGGACATTCCTGTGCATTTCTGGAAGACTATCCTTGATGTATCCCATAGCTAGTGAACACACCCAAAGAATGAAGTCCTTCAAATTCTACTGTGAACCCTCTTCTCATTCTTCACTATCCTCATCATATAGAACCAAACATGCAATATGTTCCCTCGAACTCTCTGACTGTAAGTCACCCATAAACATTTACTACAAAGCTTTAGAGCAAAGAGCTTAAGAATGTGAGCACCAGTCAGACTGCTGGGCTCATATCCTGCCTCTGCCACTTGCACTAAGCAGGTTTTTAACTGCTTTGTGTTTGGGGTATCCTCATCTATAAAATGCAGGTAATTATTTTCCATGTCTCCTAAGGTGGTTTGAAGAGATAAATTAGATGATGCGCACAGCACTGAGCACTAGGCTGGTAAGTGCTCACAACACAGTAGCAGCCATTTATTAAATGTCTGCAGTGCCCCAGCACTCAGTTAGGCACACACAGGGACAAGGGTGTACACTGTTTTTGTCCTTGAGAAATCACACAGACTGGACTGGAGATATAACTACAGTGCATTCACATCTGTGCGGAGGCTGTGGAGCAGGAAGAGGGTAGCAATTTCAGCCTGTGGGGACCAGGAAGACCCAAGAAGGTCCCTGAGCTGGACGGTGAAGGCGGATTAGACGTGAACCACACAGGTGAGGTGGGGCGGGCACTGCAGACAGAGCAGGAGGCCTGGGGGCATGACTGCCTTTCACGTTATCCTTTTCCTCGGCTTCTGTCACCATCTCCAGCTCCACTCCTTGGATCATGTAAAGATAAAAGATAAGCCTGGAAAAATAGTTCTATACATAAAGCTAGAAAGATTAGTCTTGCTCTCCTTTCTGACAAGTCTTTATCTAGTTTTCTAGATAAATACTGTGAAAGAAAACCTGGGAAGGAGACACAGGACAAAGATTAAAGACCCCAGGTCACAATGCCTAGGTGCCACTGCCTTCAGAACACAGGTTACTTCACCATGCTGCCTGCCTTCACCAGTAAACCTGTCCTTCCTCTTGTCCACTGGGAGTCAAGGTACCGCACTGAAGGTCCCAGAATACACCAGAACCTGGAGCAGGATGCAGCTATTAATAATAATAATATTATATGTATACATATTAAATTTACAGTTTGAGGAGACGTTTCACATTTTCTCATTTGATCTTCAACATAATTGTCATTCCTAAAGACAAAATTTTTTAGAAAAGAGGAGGCATGTTCTATAAGGTTGTACAACTTGCTGGAGTCACATAGGCAGTTGGGGTAGGACGGAGGTGGAACTCGAACTCTTGGCCAGTAGGCCAGTGCCCCTTCCTCAATACCACATTACTTCAAAAATAACTGAAAGGGAGTTTGAAAACATGCATGTGGTAATGCTTAGAAACCAGAACTCTCTGTAGCACAAATGGACACCCTCCTTCTTCATAGGAAAATTAAAATGTAGAGAATTTAGCTTTTGTAATATAAATTTATTTTATAGTAAACAGACCTTCAAGTCAGAAGTTGAAATCGATATTTGAAACAAAGCTAGCTCCCTCATGTCCTTTGGGGTTCTTAAATTTTTCTAGCTTCCATTTCTCCATTGTTGTTGTTCCTTTAACAATAATAATGATTCCTATAGCCGGAGCAACCCAGGAATAAAGCAGGATTCCCTCTTGCTCTTACCAGTAGTCTCCACTCAAAGTAGTAGTTTACCAAAGGGTTTGAGATGCAACAAAACGGATTATCTAAAAATGCCCAAGATTAAATGAGCGGTGAGGAGCAGAGTGACTCCTCACAGAGGAACTGTACTCAAGTTCAGAGGTGAAGTGTATTTACAGAATGGCAGG
This sequence comes from Sciurus vulgaris, assembly GCF_902686455.1. Lineage (NCBI taxonomy): Eukaryota > Metazoa > Chordata > Mammalia > Rodentia > Sciuridae > Sciurus > Sciurus vulgaris. Next base: position 82,850,759 of record NC_136465.1, read on the forward strand.
AGCTGGTTAAGAGGATGCACTCAAGCCTCAGCCATGTGTGAAATAAAGGAGATGCCAGTTACCAGAACCATGAATTTCTCACCTTTCATTCTCACCAAATTAAATTAATGTCCAGAAACTGACTGTTTTACAAAGATCCATCTTTCCATTTTAAAACGACTTTGCCTTTTGCCAAGAGCAAAAATGAAGGAAAAGAAAGTCACTTTAGCTGAATTTTCAAAGCTCACACTATTAATGAGTTCCTCTACCTACAACACAAACCTCAGGGCTGGTGTGTTACTCAGTGGTAGAGCACTTTCCTACCAAGTATAAGGCCCTGGGTTCAATTCCAAGCACCACTAGAGAGAGAAAGAGAGAATACATATAACATAAACACTTATGCCTTATTGGTGGAGGCAGCTCTCTGATTTGAAGAGCCAGGGCTAGAATAAAAAGATGTTGTTTGGAAGTCTGGTTTCCTGCTTACAGATATGTAACCTTGAGCTCTCTAATCCTCACCCTGTTCATCTGAGAAACAGAAATAATGATGTCAGCCTTGTGGTGAGGATTAAATGAGATAACACATGATAACACAGTCCACAATATAATGGGCACAGCATGAGGGTCTCCTGCCAACTCATGGCCACACTTCAACAGAAAGTTGTCTCAAGCAAAAGCAAGGCAACTCCTTATAGGCAATTATTATATTTGGAGTGAGAGCAATAATTCTTAGCAGCTTCATTCTACCATTTATCTTCAAAACAACCTACAAAGCCAGGTGTGGTGGCACCTGTAATCCCAGTGATTTAGGAGACGGAGGTAGGAGGACTGCAAATTCAAGACCAGCCTCAGCGATTTAGCAAAGCCATAAGCAACCCTATCTCAAAATTAAAAAAAAATAAGGGCTGGGGATATAGTTTAGTGGTAAAGCACCCCCGGATTCCATACCCAATAACACTAAAAAAAATTTTTAAAAATTTTTTAAACCTACAAAAATTGGCTAGTTCCAAAAACTTTTCACTCCTTTCTCCCTAATTTCTGTCTCAGAGACATAAATGCATTTGCATCAATAAAACAAACTCCTTGCTGTGGTTACTTAAATATCATTCATGGGTTTCAGTGTCAACCTTGAACTTCATGAAATCAAAGCATTTCATAAATAGTTACAGAAAAGAAGTTGAGAAGGTGATCCCACTTATTCCAGAAAGCCCAAGTAAAGAGAAGGTATTTGAGGGATAATAGACAAAAAAAGCCCTCATAGTACTTGTCCCCAAAGTTAGCATATGAAGAATGTTACAAAGAAAGAGAGCAGAAAAGAAGTATGTATTAAGCAACTTAGAAGATTTCTAGTTGGGGTGACCAAGCAAGACATCACGGTGGAGACTGCCTTGACATGGATCTTGAGAAACAAAGAGAATTTACATGGAATTTGAAGGAAAGGGACACCGCACGATTACTAACAAGAGAAAAATTCTTGAAAAAATGTTGTATTGAACACAATGTGAAATGAAGTCCAAATAAAGAAGTGAGGAACTAGGATGGGTATATTTTTATCCTATCAGACTAAAGTTGGATCTAAAGACATTTCCATCCATTTAGCTCTAGCAAATCTCACCGAAGCATCAAGAGGTGCTGAGGTGGCAAGGAAATGAGAACATAAAAGGTATAAGCATATCAACTTTATGCACATTCATTTTTATCACCATCTTTTTTAAAAGAATTTAACATTTATTTTATTTATTTTTTTTAATGTGGTACAATCTTTATAGATGATCAGCATTTTCTGAATGCTGACCATGTGCAGAGAACAAAGTCACATAAAGCACAAACCTTGTCCTCATGGAAAAAAATGGCAAATCAATCAAAAAACAGAAGTGATTTCTCTCTTACACACAGACTCTAAGAAGACCCATCTAGAATCTCTCCCTTTGAAAATCCAAAGGGTCAAATTCTCCTACCTAGGAAAGATCTTCCAAGTCTAAGCACCTATGTTCAGTCAGGGTGGAATTTTTCTGCAGTCCTTCTTCTTATGTGAGCTGACGGAAAAAATCAAGATACAGACATAAACAAATAAAATAAAGATTGAAATTTTCTCCATTCTCCCTGAAGCTCAGAAACAATCCTGGAGCCTCTATAATGTGATGTGAGGGAGAGCCACAGACCCTGAAGATACCCATTCTGGCTCCACAGAACTCACTGCAGACCTGATCTGTATAGAAACAAATCCCAGGGTAAAGGCTGCAGTGTCTCTTTCCTGCACAGGGCCGACCAGAAGCTATTTGGAAATTCAGATCAATGAATACACTTCTTGGTTTTTGCCTAAATATTTAGTGCTCACCAAACAGTGAGAGTTCGAGGTACACTCACACCCCTTCTCTCTCAACTCCAGTGGCGATTAGGTGTCCAGAGAGAACAACCGTTTGTCTTTTTCAAAGAACACAGATCCATAAATTGGGTTCTTCCTTGTCTCTGTACATTTAGGTTCACATTTATTTTAAAAAGGGGAAGGGAGAAAGTAAAAAAGGAAGGATGTGAGAAGACTGTTAACCTCAGCAGCCTGATAATCAGTGATTAAAGTCACAGTCAGAGAAGAACGGCATCTTAATGCCTCCTACCCTCTTCCTCCTCCTCGTGCCTTTAATATTCCACTTCAGGCACTGAGGGAGGGTAACAGGGCTAGCGAATTCCAACCAGTACCAAGATAATTGCACCATTCACCCCCCTCACTAGTCAATCAGAGTCTGCTTATCCAGCCCCAGTTATTAATAGTTTTCCTACATTTACAGTGTTACAAAGGAGTGAAATGAGGCTTTATCTCCGAAATAAGAAATGGGGCACCCTCAATAAAGACTAAGTGGAACGGAGGATGTTTGCAGAATTGAGGGCCACTCGCCCTATTTCACAGCCACACCTGTTTCAAGGGTGTCAAGGAAAGCATTCTCCCTGCACTTCCTAACCTTCAACAGCAGGCCTGGGTCGGTGCTGGGAGAGCTCAGGAGCAGGGTGAACATAGCTCTGCTCTTAATTCACCTGAGGGTTCCACCCCTTGGTGCACTCCATATCCCCAATACTGCGTTTGACCTCTGGCCCAGGGACCCCCTACTTGTCATATAACAGTATACCTAGGATGGGGCCTCATTGTGTATGCCAAAAAGCCAGGATCAGATCATGTTTACAGCTAACAGGTCCCTGTCAATTATCTTGCCCAGTGGTTCTCAAACATGGGTGCACATTAGAATCCCTTTGGGGACTTTTTAAAATGACCACTGCTTGGATCTTTCACTGAGTGACTTCAATTTAGCTGTTTGGGGTGGAGCGTAAGCATGGGCATTGTTAGTTTTGTTGTTGTTGTTGCTTAGCTTTTTAAATTTGTTTGTATTTAAGCTCTGCAAACCATCCTGTTACTGAACTGGGATTAAGGAGCCTGGCTTTAGACTATCACAGAAATGAGAAAATCAAGGCCCAGAATCAATGGTTGGCATGTGGTCACAAAGTAAGCACCACAAGCAGATACATGCTTCTGACTCCTAAGACCACTACCTCTTCCAAGTTTAGATAAACAGCTGCTGAATAACCTTAAAAAACTGAATATTTTAAGATATCCATTACTTTAAAAAGGAGTGCCCTGGGTTCTGAGGATATGTGGGTGATTGAGTGCCTACTACTGGCTGACTTAAAGGACATGCGTCCCGAGGAGGCGGGTGGGGCAAGGCAGTGGAGGGAAAGCAGTGAAATGAGATTCAGTGGACATGGGGATATGGCTTTACACCACATGGCTAACCTTAGGACTATTTTGACAGTTTTAAAATGGCAGTTGTGGCAGGGACTGGGGGACAAAATAATCTCCAAGGTTGACTGTCAGCATTTATGCTTCTCTCTCTCTCTCTCTCTCTCTCTCTCTCTCTCTCTCTCTCTCTCTCTCTCTCTCTCTATCACACACACACACACACACACACACACACACACACACACAATTTCATGTATTGTTGTACCTAAACTGCATAAACACATTTAATGCATTTAAGATTGTTTGGGCTTCTATTTTTGGTAGGGAAGTCACTGCACGAACATATCATGCACACCCAACTGTAGTGTGTGTGAGTGCATGTGAATTCAGATACACACAGAATACACTGATCTCTAATGTGCTTACTGTGGTATCTATGTGACCAGACCCTGGCCCTAAAGGTGAAAGGATTGCTTCAGGGTTTCTGGCCATTTTCAGAGTACAGTTAGCTGTGGGAAAGAGAATTAACGGCATCACCAAAGCTTCAGGTGTCTTCAAGCCCCCTTCTCCTCTCTCTGAGCAATGGAGTACTTTTAAACAGTCGTTGTTATTTTTAAGTTCCCCCTCTCAAAATGAAACAAGATCTGATTTCCTAAGAAATTCTAACCAATTGAGCGCCAAGAGGGTCTATATACAAATTAATGAGAACTTTTTTCTTTCTGAAGAAAAAGATTCACAATCCTAATAAGGCAATGAGCACAGAAATGGGGGATAGTGTGCCTGTATTGTAGTGTGTCTTTCCTGAGCTGGGTGAGTAGGCTGGAGGGTTAACTAATCAAAACCTTAAACTGGCCTCATCTAAGAAACTTTCTACTACAGGCTTTCCCCTTCCCTAAAACACCGGACTCCAAAAAGGAGGAGGCCTATAATTTCTCTCTGCCTTTCCACAGGTCTAGCCTGGCCTCTCCTCCTGTCCTCCTCTCTCTCCTGACCCCCCCGCCCCGGCACAGCCTTCTTGCTATTCCTCCACTGCTCTGTACCTCAGACCACCTTGAAATGCATGTCCCTTCAGTGAGTCAGTGTTGGACATTTACTTACCCTCAGATCTCCAGAACCAGGGTACTTTTTTTATGTGCAATGGACCTTTAAAAAGTCTCCAGAATGATTTTAGATTCCTTTTGCTAATGATATGAATATAAGCCACAATGTACACAGGAATGGTGAAACTGAAGATAAAAGGGTAGAAGGATGAGGAGCAAGAAAAGATGCAAACAAAATTTAGGAAAACATCCATTCAAATCCACCTTCCCTTTAGGCACCAACACAACTTAATCAAGCCATGACCGAGGGCATCTCCCCATCATTTCTATACCTGGGCATCCCCATAAAGCAAAAACTTCTAAAATGTCAGGTCACTCTAATAAGGCAAACAAAAAGCATCTTTAGAATACCCTGGGAATAACTGAGCCCCTCTTCATCCATCACTCCTCTTTGCCATTACGGAAAGCAGTTCGTGGTTGAAAGGCACAGCAACTCCCTACCTCACGACTCTAGAAACACACAGGGCTAGGCTGGTCCTTCATTCCAAGTGGCTTGGTCTGGGCTAGGATCCAGCTCTCTCCTTGGACACAAATCAACTAACAGCTGTCCCTTTCTTTGTAATGGCCATCAATAAAGTTAGCTGCAATCCAGTGGTCTAAAATGAAAACTATATCATTCGCTCATTCTAGAGATGAGTCTAATAAACAGGACTAGGATTCATTAACTATAGATTCGCCAAAGCCGAAATTAGAGCATCTTCACTCTCCTTTTAAGAAGACCCTGACTTTATTCTCTGACTTTATGATATGGAATCTGAAATTTTTAATCAAAGAAACGGTACATGCCCTCTTTCCTGAGTTAGGGATGCCAGGGAAAGAAGGAAACTTGCCCTTCCACGCCAACCTTCCTCTCCATATGCTCGCATTCCTCCCCAAATGACCTACCTCTCCTCTCCTACAAAACTCAAGTTATAACTTAAACATCAACCCCTCCATGAGGCCCGCCTCAACTCTCCCGACCTCTTCTTTGTAGATCTTGCCTAAGTATACCACTGACTCCTTGCACATCTCCTTCCTAGCTCCTCAGCTATATGGAGACACAGAACAGAGCTAAATCTTTTTCATAACACAATGTTTGATGAATATTGGTTCTTAATAAATATTTATTGAATAACTGAGTAGAGCAAAACACAAACATAAATTAAGCTTAAAGAAGAAGACAGAAAAGAAACTAAGACATTAATAAAGGGATGAACTAAGAAGCAGAACATAAAAGGAAAAATAAGAAGGAAAAGAATGAGCTATGAGAAAGACCAGTATAAGAGCCCAGAGGGTGAAAAGAGAAGAGGCAAAAGATACATAAGGTGGAAGAATAAAAAAAAGAGAGGAGATGGGTAAGCTTAAATACATAGTTTCCTTTTTGATTTTTTTTTTTTTTTTCAAGAACAAAGCAGAGGTGTTGGGAGTCCTCAAAGTACAATATATGCAGAACTGCCAATATTAACCATGACATATAATTAGGTGCAGGGATGGGGTAGATGATGATGCATGGTACAGCAACTCTAGTATCACCTGGGAGCTTGTTAGAAATGCAAAACGTTACATCCCACCCCAGAGCTGGCGAATCAGAATGTGCATTTTAGCAAAATCCCCAGGTGACTCTTATATGCAACAAAGTTTGAGATGCACTGATGTAGACATTTGAAATCCACAGATAACCTCTGCATCTCATTCTAACCAATGGTATGTTACACAAAACACCAGCACTCAGGACTACACAACCTTAGGCAAATCACCTCCTGTCCCGGGCTCTGAGTAGAAACTAGTAAATGGAGGTCAGAGCAGATGGCTTCAAAAGTGTCACAGAGCTCCATATTCTCGATCTGATCTAACATATAACTTCAATACTTCACCAGACCAAATGACAAAGAGCATCAATGACTAGTGAATATTGTACTTTCTCTGTTCATTCACTTTATATTTTCTGAGTATCTATTATGCGCCAGTCACTACACTAAGAAGAAATAATTCTAAGACAATAAAACATCTCTCCCCACTGTTGAGAAGCTCAAAAACTTCTTAGGGATACAGAGTATGTGACCAAAATTAGGAAAAAGTAATGAAAAAGCATGGATACATGCTAACAAAATAGAAAAGGCAAAGCAATCACACTGTTTGGGGCAGTCATGGAGAATTTCGACACGGGGACAACACACGCAGTAGGTCCCTTCTTCTCCAACCCCAGGGTTAGGAAGTGAAAAGAGGAAAATAAAGTGATGGGAGAACATCAAGAAAACAACCATTGGTCCCTGAACACACCTCTCTGGTTCAAAAACTCCCAAAAGTTCATCCATTCAATGGATTTTGTGTAATGGCCACAGGCATACAATTAACAGCCACAAGTGGACCTCAAAAACCCACCTCCTCTGAGTTATGTGTGCTCCCTCTACTGACTGTATTCTGTTCTTCCATCTTCAGCCTCCTTCTGGAAAATAATATCAATTCAACCGCTAATCTACTCTCCCTGGAGACTTCTTCTTGTGGTTGCAAAGAGGAGATGCACTTTAATAAATGTGAACAATTCATTAGACCAGTAACTCTTTTGATCTATATTTATTTATAGAGAAAGAGTACACTTAGTGTCCAACATGTGCTCAGTAACAGAGACAAAAATGTACTTTATTCAAAAGAAGAAATTTCTAGAATTCTCAAGGAGGGTGTAGAATGGCACTCAAGAAAAGGAAAAGCTTAACTTTTCTAGCTTATCCACTCCTGACCCCATCAAGATGCCAGAGCTGAGCATTTCTGTAAGCTCCAGTCTTTGTTATTAAAGAGAAAGGACCACCATTCATGACAACAGTTTTCCAACCTGTACAACCATCAGGTCCACACCGGCTTCCTTCTCTTCCCTGGCTTCTATATGCTGGTTTCCTCACAGAGAACCTTTGCTTTCGCCTGCCTCCTTCTTTATTTCATAGTCCATAGACATTAACTAAATGTTTGCATTAGACTGTTAATACTAGTGAATATGTCACCTTCATTTGACTCCTGAACAGAAAAAAATAGAAAACAAAAATCCTGTCCGCTGGGTTCATCATAGTTATGGAAGAAGTGGAAGAATCTTTTAAAGGTAATAATGTGCTCAAGGGCTAGATCCACTCAGTCCTGTTTCTCCCTGTCAGGCACCACTAGTTCCACCAACCAATTTCAGTTCCCAGGTCTCTCTTCCAGGTGGTCACTGCCCCTCCCCATTCAAGGCTGGGTGCATGCATGTGAAGGTCAAGGAAGAAAGTCAAGGTTCCGAAGCCCTTTTTCTGGAGGTAAAGCAGGAACAGAAAAGCAAGTTTCCTGCTCTTCATCCCTCCTCCAGAAGAAGTCGCTCTTCTCAATTAGCCTAAAAAAGGGTACCTGGTGTGCAAACTAGTGACTAAAGGAATTTTTCTCTTTCCCCTCCTTTCCTGACATTTTTCCTCCTTCCTTATTCTCTCTGCCTCCAGCTACCCCTGACAAAAATTACACACATACAGCAGCAAAGCAAGACTCTGCCAACAGACAGGTTTCCTAGAGCTAGAGCCAATGGGAGAGAAAAATTAGACAATTCAGTAGCACACCCTGCTTCTCTCCTTGCATGTTAGCATCTGTCTCTACACTGCCATACCCTTCTGTTCATGGATCTATCATACTTCACCACACCTGAAACACAGAGATAACAGAAGATAACCATGTGGTTCTGCTTCCCTGGAAATCATCACTCTAACATTCTTTACTGTGTTTTCCTAGGAAGTCTTTATTTCCTATTAATTTTTCTCTTCATTGCACATCATGGAGACTCCTAAGTTGAAATTAAATCTGCTCTTCCACCCACCAGCAGCCACATTGCTTTCCCATGTAACCCACACTGTAAGGGGGTGGCAGAAGGAGAGAAGACAAAATAGAACCCACTCAGCTCTTTGTGCTGTGAGGGAAAAAGAGAGAAGAGTGACCCTAGGGTGATCCAGAATACCATGGAGTCCCAGTCTCATGGATGCCTCCACAAGGATAGGTAGCACCTGCCTCTGCACCAGGGTCTCCAAAATGGCTTTGGATGTCAAAAAGGTACAGACCACCTGTGGCAATTCCCCCTTGAATCCTAAGGCGTCCTTTCTAGTTGGGCCACCTTTCCTTTCTCTTTGCACTTTTCTCACCCCTTTTCCTTCTCTTCCTCAACACTCTCCCCCTTTAACCTCCTCCCCTCCTGCACCTAGTCTTTGGGCCAACTAAGGACAGACTGCAACTTGGCTTAATCCCATTAGCATTCAAGACAAATGAGGTGGCTGTCAAAAGGCCTCATCACCAAGGAACATTCTGAAGGACCTACTCACTGCAAAGTGCTGTCACATGTACCAGGGATGCAAAAGGGGCCATGTGTCCTATGGATATCACCTCTCTTTGTCCGTCCATACGTATGAAATCATTGCACACGGAACTGCCTTTCTTACCCATACTTCTGTTCTATTTTGAAGTAAAATTAAGAGTTCATCCTCCCACTTGAGGGAATAGAAGCAGATGGGAAACCAGCTCAGGTGTCTCTAAGGTGAGCACACACCAGATAACCTCAGCTATTTGTAGACATGGTGACAACATGGTTCAATTTGGGATCCCACCCTCTCACTGTGATTGCACCATGGTTACAGATTAGCGTTTCAGCAATAAAAGCTAAAAAAAAAAAAAAAAGAAAAAAAAAGAAACCTCTGGGAGAGGAACAGTGAATTTGGATTATATCCATCCTTTCTGGACAATAAAGAACTGTCATCTATGGTCGTCTTGAGTAACAGGACCTTCTACTTTCCCTACATCCCTTTAGTATTTTTGGATTGTTTCAAAGAATTGTTATTTTTCTTAAATACCAGGAAAAAAAAAAAGATTTGTGGGGAGAAAGTATACTTTTAGGAAGACTATTGATGCTAATAATCCTGCTACATATTTTTGAAGACTTTTATCCCATTCTAATTACTGCATTCAGATGCCTTCGTGGTTTGGGGATGTATGGTCAGTGGAGCAAGAAGAGGAGCAGTCTGCTCACCATCATGGCCCTCCAGCCCATGAATGATCTGATTTTCTCAGGAGTTGTCTTGGATTGCCTGAGTGACTAGCAGAAGAGTCATTAGCTAAGTCTTTTCCATTTCTCCTGCTATTTCTATTTTCAAGTTCATTAAAATACTGCCTAACCATGTTTCACATATTGTAAAAATTGATGAAAGGGAAAAAATTAAAGTATAATTCTATTTTTGAAGGCACAAGACTAACACATGCAAACAGCACATCTCTTTGTTTAACACAAAGACTCACGTGTCGAATTCTGCACCCCTTCCACATGCACAGCATTTTAGAACTCTGCAAGATAGCCATTTTGCAAGAGTGTGGAAGTAACAGTTTGCTTGGAGAATGTGTGGGTATAAATAGATGTGTAGACAGAAGGAGAAATTTTACAGCTCAAAAATAATAGCACACAAAAAATATAAATTAAAAGCAGAATATTGACAGAATTCCTTCTTTCCATGCCCAAAATTTAAGTCCTCTTAATCTGCAGCATCCTTCAATTCCAGGTGTTCTTAGACCCGCCCGATTCCCCATCTAGACCTGCCCCTCTGCAATAGGCCTCCCGGGATCTCTGGGCCCAGTGTCAACCTTTAGACAGCAAGTGGACTCCAGGGCAACAATCACAGTAACCTCAGTCATTATTATTAATTTTTAAAAGGCATAAAAAGGGATGCCTAGAAAGGTAGAGACAGGAGATAGGGAGAAAGGCATGAAGATGGCAAGTGGGTAAAGCCAGGATGAAAAAAAAAAAATTCCAGATTCCCATGAAAATCATGCTTTAGCTCTGGATGAATAAAATGATATTTTATTTAACTGGAAAATCACACAGGTCTCCCGGCTGCCTGTGATTATATATATATATATATATATATATATATATATATATATATGTCTTATGTCCTCCAACATCTTCTGTGCCTACATATATCCACCCCCACTGCCCCCCAAAACCCAAAACCTGTTTGATAAGAGAGGGAAAGGATATAACATGGGAGATTTCCCTCTTTGTGTTAAGCCTTTTCCCCCCAAACAGCATTATTTTGATATTTCCTTCTCTTTTCTTCCAAAAAGATCCACTTGAGAAACATATAAAGCAAGGAATCCCTACCCCAGGTGAGGAAAAAATAAAATAAAATTTGCCCTACCTTGGTTTGTTGAAGCCAAACCTCTAGACGGACAGATTAAGGGAGTGAGCATGTTGGGAATGTCCAGTCTCCTCTTCTTGCTTGCATATCCACATAAGAAAGACGAAGGATAATGAACAGAAGATAATTTAAAATCCAATTTAGCGTAAATTTTGTTTTAATCTTGTGTCTTGAAGAGATGCAAATTCAAAGAGAAAAAATTTAATTCAAATGTAATTCAGGGTATGGAGAGCAGCTCACAATGCAGAATCCAGAGTAATTATTCCGTTTGCATGTGAGGTTTGTGGCTGGAATATATTTTTAAGGATTCTTCTGGCAATTATGGTTTTTGATTTTTGGAGCTTTAGTGGAGGAGGCTCTGTGTGGAGAAGCTGGGGGCCGGCTCCGTCCCTCCGTGGAGCATGGTCATTCCCAAAGCGTCCCCTTCCTAAGGGGGAAAAAAGAGGCGGTCAGGGTTTGATTCGAGTGTTCCCCGGAGGGTGAGAAAAATGCATTCCGAAAAAGATATCAATTCGTTATATGGGAAAGGGGGAGGAAACCCCGCATTTCCCACAGGGTGCACACAAGAGGAATTGAAAACAGCTGGCACCGGTCTATAAATAATTCAGAAAAGGTCTGGCTATACCATTCCTGGGACAGGCATGGATGAGAGGTGGGAAAGCCAACCTGAATGGAAGAGGAGAGGGAGGGAGCGAGTGAAGGAGGAAAGTGGAAAGGAAGGAAGAAGGGAGGAAGCAGAGGCACCATACAGCAACACACACACATGCAGAAACACAATCCCCACTTAACTCGCCAGCAAGTGCGGCCCCCAGCCCCATCTGCATTGCTGCTGACATGTTTGTCTCGCTCTCCCCATCGCCTCTAGCAGCAGCGCCTCCTCCCACCCCGGGCTTGTGCTGAATGGGTTCTGATTGTGCACGGGGTGCACACTGGGCATTTCTTGGAAGGGGCACACTGACACGCGCGCACACACGCCCCCGACGCGCACGCGCCCCCACGCGCACTCACACTCACCCCCGCGCACACTCACCCCCGCGCACACTCACGCCGCCGCCGCGCTGATGTGCAGCGCACTGGGCTTCACCTGCAACGTGTCGATTGGACGGATGGTCGCGGCGCGTGGCTCCGGCCCCGGGCACCGCTGCCCAGCCTATATGCTAGGTGAGGGGATTAACCCCCTCAGAAAGACCAAAGCCAGCCCTACCCCTTCTCCCCTGAAAATCCTTTTAAAAAGCCACGTCCAAATTAGCAAGTGCCGGATTCTGCTGGATTTAAGAGCTTTACCTAATACCAGGTTGGTTAACGGTTCCACTTCTTCGATCCTTTATCTGCCTGGCACCCCTAAACCCCAAAATTAAGACGAGAGACTCCAAAGCGAGTATTTACGTACCGGCTATAAGCGCCTCCGCGATTGCAGTCTCCGAAGAGGGGTGGCCGGTGGCGGGGGATTGAGGGTTTTCCTTTCCTGCAAAGCAGGATTAATGATCCGTCTCGGGGGTTTTGAAGTTCACGACTCTTCTTTGCAAAGCCAAAGGAAATGCATTCGGACGCCAGCACTTCTGGATCGTGGTGATCAAGAATCACCCTGACGAGCACTTTCGATAGAGTGAAGCCCCGAGATTTCCTAGAGGTGAAGAAGCCGAAGGAAGTGGTTTCGGAAAGGGGGTGGGGGGACCTTCCTATCTCAAAAAAAAAAAAAAAAGGTGGGGGGTGGAGAGGCAGGAGCCCAGATTCCAGTTGGTGATGATCGGAGCCGGGGGAGGGGAAGCGGGCGGGGGCAGGCTGTGCAAGTCAACTGCACGGCAGCGGGAGAGGAAGAGGAGGAGGGGGAGGAGGGGGAGAATAAGAAAAATGGGTATTAATCACCACGGGCGACGGTGGGGGGGAGAGAGGGGACATCACAGGTCGCCTGGTCTGGACCTGGGTCTCACACCCAGAAACATGCCACACACACACACACACACACACACACACACACACACACACACTCCTACCTACCTCTCACACACGGGCTCTGGTGGGAGGAGAAACCCAGTAAGCTAAGGAAGATGTTTCTGCTCTCAGGGTGTGTGTGCCAGCGTGTGTCCTCTTTCTCCACACCCCCCACCCCTCCCCACCCCCAAACCCCTTCACCCCCTCACTCCAATTGCTAAGACTCTGGCGGAGGCAGCTTCCCACGTCATGTGCTGGGGGAAGTGGGGTAGGAAGGGGGGAAAAGGCTTAACCCAAGTCCGTGGCGCCTCCTCCTGGCCTCATCGGGGAACAGCACGAGGGATGGCTGCTTAGGGTGGGGGGAAGCCAGACAGTGCCCCCGGTGGGCAGCCGCGCTGGGTTGCGGAAAGCATCTCAAAGGCGGAGCTGCAGTTTGAAATTGAAGACCCCTGCATTACTGTCCATAAATCAGCCTTTGCTTCACAAGTGCATTTTGTGTGCTTTACGCAGTTTAAGGCTGAGTTCTTGCCTTCAAGAAGCTTAAGATCTATTTTGAGCCCCAAAAGCCTGACAGATTACACAATAGAAAACAAAATAAGGTAAATGTAACTAAAGGCTAAATTGTATAGTACAGGCTCTAAATGTGTTTTTTCTGGCTGCTAGTTAAGATTTGAGGTGTTTGTAATTTTGTGTTAAAGTGAATCCTCTTATTTAAAATTCTTGAGAAGACATGATGATGAGACAAATGAATATTCCCCATATGAAACTAAATTTTATAGCATTTACAAACTCACCCCCTAAAAGGCAAACATCCATTCATTTTCTCCCTCTTAAGCCCTTTTATATTTTAACTGCATTTTCACTACCTGTAGCATTATTTATTTTTAACATTAATATTGCTATATATGCATGGTTTTTATTCTCATTCATTGTCTTCTCAAATACCCAGAATATCACAGTGGTGGAGACTTTTCATGTGGGTTATAGGTTTCTCACTCACAGTCCTGAGAAGCAGTCCTACAAACACACAGGAAACAATGCTGTGTAAAATGGTTGGAGTGTGGAGCTTGGAGCTTGGGTCTATGGAAAAGAAATCATATGAGCATGCTGTCCTATAGACCAGACAGCACTCAGTAAAACTGAACAAGTTCTTGTTTCCTGGGTTTTGCTAGACCTGTTTTTTGGAATCTAAGATGTTTAAGATGTACACAAACACATAAGCATTATCAATACAGTGTGTTCACATGCAAATTATTCTTCCTCAGGAACAAGATTGCTATTCTTTTATGACCAGTAGGACTGATCTCCCACTTCTTTGGAGAACTACACAGCTACCCCACAGTGGCTGTGCCTCTGGTACACACAACAGCCAGTCCCAGCCTCTCTATGTGCATATTTCCAGTTGTTGAAACACCAATTTCAGGAGGAGTACAGGATTCAGAAAGCAAGGGTCTCCTAAAGTACTCTCTGTATCTTCCAGAAATGGCCATTACCTTCAGAATAAGATCCAAGCTCACTCAAACACCCTCATGGGCTAAACTTCACCCTACATTTCTAAATTTTATTTTATTCTTTCACCTCATAGCTCACCTTCCCCTTCCTACTCTCAACCCCCTTCACTGAAATTTTTACCATTCTTTTCCATCTTCTTTTCCTACCTACCCGAACCCAGCAATTCCATTTCCATCTGATCATTTTTGCAAATGGAGAGAGAAGAATGAACTCTCATATTCCCTCTACCTCCAGGTTCTGGCTCAATTCCCACACCTCTGGATATACTTTTTAGTCAACCAAGCCTGAACTAATTTCTGTAACAATTTCCAGGATTTTAAAATGAGAAATAGCTCCTCACTATTGCCCTCCAACTCTCACTACCTACATGTGAAAATGTATGGAAGACTGATTGGTTATCACGTGACTGAGTCATACTTTTCAAAAGCATTATCCAGGTACCAGAGGTACTAAATACACCAAATTGACATTTGGTCCTGGATAATGAAAAATTGGCCCTCCAAAAGGAAAAGTAATACGTCTGTAGTTACCTATGTTGAATCATATGAAACTATTGATAATTCAACATGCAAAATTGACGATTACATGAAATGATCATTATTGGCCTATAATAAAAAGACAATTTGAGAAGGTTCAACTTAAAATTGTATCCTTATGTACATTTCCTTTCTTCCCCCTTCCTAAAATGGCTTAGCTCCTTAAGGAAGAGTTACAGTCAATATTAAAGTTTTTTTGATTACTGAGACTACTTTCCCAAGCAGATTCTGATTCTGGAATAACCAATTCTAGGGACCATGCAGCGTGTGAAATGGAAAGTGATATTCCTTCTCCATGGTGCTCCTTGCCTATTGCTCATTCAATGGGAACAAGACTTTTCTTACTTCTCAGACTCTATCACTCACTTTTGCACTTCTCATGAAACTTTCAATTAAACTATTTCAAGGACCACCCAGATTCAGGCAATCTGAAGCAACATTTGATGTTACAAGTAACATATTTACCAACTCCTAGTCAGGCAGCACAGAAAGCAATATTCTAACAAGACAAAATGTTAGGTTATATTTCAGAGCATTGTTTATTGAGTAAAAGCTCTTGCCTGATGCTGCTAAGGATACAGGAGGAGATATTCTGCCAGCTCATTTGACCCAAAGAGAGGATCCTAAGAGATGCAAATACTTGTCCCCAGCCCAGTAGGCAGGTGTAAAACCCATTCCTTGTCCCCACCAAAATTATATTTATTTGTAACATCTTTCAGATCAAACACTGGTAGGGTCTGAAGCTTTCAATTTGGGGTGCCTCTTTAAAAGAAATAAATTTTGGTTTGAACATGAATATTTAAGTGAAAATAAATCATAATTAAAAATTCTTTACTATTCATAAATGCCACAAAAACAAAATATTAAATAATTTTTACTAGTTAACTATCTAGTGCTTCTGTAATACTTGTTATTTTTAATTTTTTTCATTAGGTTTTTACAATACATTTTTTTTCTTTTTAAACTACATATCTTTGAGCACCTCTTCACATTATGATTGAAAGTGTCATTTTCTATGAAGGTAATAGAAAGAATCCCTCCCCAAAATCCCATCCATTCTTCAACATGGTTGTATGACAATTATTTTTCATTGTAGATAACTTAGGATGATGTCTTACTTATTGGTAGTAGTGTAATGTACATTTTTTGGAATGTTTTCAAATATGGGGAAATCTTTATCAAATTTCTTTTATATATTAGCTGTAAGGTTACAAGAATTTCAAGTTTTCTTGTACTGTGACTAGCATTAAATATCCCTTGAATTAATGACACTCATTAACTAGTTTCTAATGTATTATAAATTTGGCATTATCTTCATCAATGTCAGTATTTCATCTCAAATCAGTCAGAAATTTAGTTATTTTTCCTGTGTGTTCTTATGATTCATTCCTCTTCATTAATTGGATTATCAAACAGTTCAGGAGCCTGTTCATTACTACTATTCAAAATTTCTCTTTTCTTCTTAAAGAATTAAGAAGTTTTTGTATGATTTGGAAAAGAAATGTTGCAATTTGCTCTTTGATGTCAGATTAATTTCTATTGATGTCAGTGCTCATATTTATCTTTTATTTCATATTACATTTTTCATCTGCATTTTCTCAGTTCTTTAATAAATAAATGTAGATAATAAAAGAACTCTTTGAATATGTCCTAAGCAACAGTATGTAATTTCTCACTTGTTTTATTAAAATGTCCCAAATTGTCTTTCCAAATTGCAGTTGAACTAGAAAATCAAGCTTTATTAACTCCAAATGAATTTTCTCTTCATCTCTGCCACTGAATTTCTCTTTCCAGCCTATGAAAATTTTCAGAAACATAATGTTGATGGCCTCATATTTACATGACTTAAGCTGCTTTCTAATGGGAAAATTATACTTAACTTCTTTCAAGAAAATTCTAACGTCATGTCTGTTTACTCCATTTATGAGGAAATCTGAAAGGAAAAAATATTACAAAATATGAGGGTGGTCAACAACTTCAGGCAAAGGAGAGAGCTTTTTCTCCAACAGGAATAAGGGGATGGGGAGGTAGCTCAGCTGGTAGAGCACTTGTCTGGAAAGAATAAGGGGATGGGCTATAGAGCACATGTCTGGTGTCAACTTTATGTCACATGCAAAACCTTCTTCAGGACAGCGACAATAACTTCACTGTGTAAGAAACGGACTGTAAGCCTCATAAATTTATGTCACCAAATCCCAGTTAAAGTATTACCAATTCAACTTCCCTTTGAATTCAGCTCGGTCTCAAAAATACTCACTGCTACCCCAAGGACACCCAGTGGGAGGGACAATAGGGAAATTTAGGATGAAAAGAGATAGCAACAGTAAATGATTGCAATTAAAACACACTACTTGTACAAATCATACTAAAACATTTGGATGCATTGTTACGGCCTTTCCCACAGACTTAGAAGAGGCCCTGAGTAAGGTGCTTTGAATCCTAAGCTACATTAGCTTCAGTCAGTCTGTCATAGCTCATAACCTAATGTAAACAAGGCTTCTGGTGGCTAGAAAAAATTCAGATGATTTTTATCTTTGAAAAAATAATTCATTAAAGGCTCAGTTGACAACATGCATATTAATGCATTCTACTAAACCCAATCCATCTCCTTTTGCTTGCAATTCCTAGAGTGTACAGGGAACAGGCTGAGCATTCAATTTTAATACCTCTCACAAGCATACTAAGATCCTGCTGGTACCATCATTACTCTTTTAAAAGAATCTGTATTTTGTTCTTATCATAATGATATTAATTATTCAACTCGGGGAGTCTTTTTTCAAAGTGAAAATTAAATAACCTTCATCCCCTTGTCTGAAGACCTGCTTGTCCTCCAATGATGAAAAAACTATTCATAAAAAAACAACTATTCATTATCCTGTGCATTTTATTGAACCTGTTGTGTACAATGCAACAATACACTTCCAGATATTTACATTGTGTACTCAGGGAAGCTTTTTAAAAAAATGCTTCTCTACATAGCCCTTTTCTTTGGAGATTATTTAAGAGGGAGAAGATAAGAAGAGAAAGAAGGGAGGAATAAATCAGATGTGTCTGAGAAAAGAATGATTGAATCTATAAAAGAGGAGATACAAGGTGCAATGTGGTAGTAAGTGTTCTCTACTAGAGAAAGGGAAGTATCTTCTGGAACATACCCTGAATGGAAACAACCAACTATTAACCACAGTTAGAGTTGGCACAGTTATTTTTTTTTTTTCTCCCTCTAACATAGCAAAGATACACACAGTATTTGATCCAGCTTCTCTTTCTTTTTTCAAGAAATATCTTATAATCTTAATTTTAATCTGTCCGAATATGACTGCCTTTTCTTCTCTCTCTCTCTTTCTCAACATCATAATACTTTAGGGAAAAAAAAAAGTCTCTAATCTCACAACTACTACATAGACATTCTTCTGGGGATTTACATTAGATTGATTACTCAAGTTTCTTAAGAAATGGACCCTATTTTTTTTTTTTTTTTTTTTTTTTAGCTCCAGACAATGTGGATATGAGACTCCATTTTATCTAAAGGCATTTTGAAGCATCTTATTATCAGAGGCAGTCAGATAATGATGCCAATGATAAAACAAAATGGAGATATATTTTATATCTCTCCTTTCACCAATTCTCTTCTTCCTTGTCATTTCATTCCCTTCTCCAAAATTTTTTAAATTTTTTTCATAGCCTTGAAAGTGTCCTCAAGATTCTTTTTCCATTTAGTATCTGTCTCTTTCCATGGGGCTCTGCACTCCAGAAACAGTTTCTTGGAGACACTACCTCTTCTCCACACCCTCTTCAGAGAGTCCTTTCATCTTCCAGAGCAGCTGTTACTCATACTGGCTTCTTCTCACTTTCAGAGAATATATAGGCCCTTCCACTCTCCCCACCTGCCATCAGCATGCCCCACAGACAGTCAAGAGAACAGAAAAGGCAGTTTAGGTGCCTCCTGATTGAGTTGGGAGAAAGAAGGGCCCACACAGAGACCTTAACCAGCTGTTGGGAAAACAAAGAGTGTTCATGGGTAGGATATTCACATGTGAAGAAAGAGGTCCCACAAAATAAATGCAAAATTGCATGAATTGGACCAGGGCTTTGGAAGCATCTGAGGCACCCGTCTGAGGCAGTGATAGGCCATTCCTGTTGTGCCCCCAATCAACACAACGAACCCAACCAGGCCTGATACCCTGAGATGTGTGTGGTCTAAGCTCCACCAGGGAAGGATCCTGGTCTGTTCTGTTCACTGCTACATTCCCAGCACCCTGAGCTGTATCTAAATGAATAAATGAATGGCTTGTAAGAGGTCCTGAAGAATGAGGTCAGTAAATATTTAAAGAAGGATTTTCTACGCCTCTGTAATAACTGCATTATGATGACCCTACTTGAACTTCTCAACAGGCTTCCTACTCAAGGAATTTAGTTCAAACTTTCTTTTGACATGCTGGGTCCTTCACACTCAGGTTCAGTTTGGCTCCTCTTTGTACCTCTTCATTAAATGCACCCATTTTTTATTTTTGTTTTTAAATTAAGTTTTATTTGATCTTTATATTTAAATTTTAGTTGCCTCAAAATTGAGTAAGCAGAGTTTAGGATAATTAAGTAGTTCAGAAGCAGGCCCCTGATTTCCTCATGGTCACCATTTTTCACTCCCTTCAAGCTACCTTCTCATAGCTTTTCACTGAAACTTTTGGCATTTACACTCACAATTCAAAATGACACACTTGCATTGCTATTTCTTAATTTTTTAGTTAACTCATCATCTATTACATCCCACTATGGGAGATTATAGTTTGTTTCTCAGCAAAAAAAAAAAAAAGGAATGAAAACAACTACAAAACTCTAATGTACCACACATAGGCACACTTCCTACCCATGTCCAATAATAAAAATCATAATTATACTTAAATCAATATCTAGAGTTTAAAATGGTCTCATAAGTGTTATCAGGTACTTGATTATCCTGTTTTTTTAATCTCCTTTAATCCAGAATAGTTTCTCCATCTTATATTGTCTTTTCATGACAGTTACATTTTGAACAGTTTGGGCCAGTTGTCCTGTAGAATATTTCACATTCTAGATTGGTCTGATTTTTCCCCCTCATGAATAGATTAAGGATAAACATTTTTAGCAAGGTGATATTGCAGATTTCTCTGATGTATCATATCCAGGGACATGTAATGCCAGTTTGTCCCATGATTGATGATGCCAAATTTGACCACTGCTTTGAAGTGTCTTCCATATTTTTGAATTGTGAAAGCATGTTCTCCATTTTTTGTAATCAACAAGTGATCTGTTGGGTGATAACTTGAGACAGTTCTTCATATTCCTGTTTACTAATACCTTGAGAACAAAGAGTATTGAAAAGAATGCGGCAATGGCATAGAACTAACAATGAGCACTCCCAGCACTCAGATCCTAGCTTCTAAATACTATTTCCACACAAAGAAACTAGACCTCCTTGGAGAAATCGCAGACCCCAAAGCCACTTCTGAGATGAACTTGGAACACCTTGTTTGGTTCAAAAGTAAGGAAGTCTTCTTAGATTACTGAGAATATGTCAAAAGGACATAGGATTGAGCTTAAAAGAGCTCTCACTGACCAAGCTCAGAACTCTTTTTACATAAAAAGAATAATGATCATTATTGATTATGATAATTGAATAAAAAAGGAATCCATTAGTTCATAGGGATACTCAAATAGATAAAGAATGGTGAATAAAAGAAATAAAGCACTTTTTTTTTAAACAAATATTCCAGTTAATAAATGATGAAGTAATGATAGAAAATCAGCATTTTACTATCTCCCATGTAATAACTGATCATCAGTGAATGGGAATAAATACTTTTTCAATGATGATCTTTGGCAAGATATAATCATGTGAAGCATTTATTCTTAACCTGTAATAACTAATATGCCATTTTCTAAATCTCCAATATGTGTATTCTCACATCTTACTAATACTTCTTTCTCTTTCACTAGGTTTACTAAAACATTTCACAAACACTTGCAAATTTCCTTCTTTGCAAAATTTTTCCTTTCTCCATTGGTTGATTGCTGTGAGCACTGATTCATATATAATTTAGTGACTCTGTAGAGAAATATTCTTTAACCTCTATTTAGGAGAAATTTATGAATTTCTTTGAACAAAAACATTTCAAAAATTTCTTTTAAAAAATGCTAAAACACATCTCTCAGTTAACTAGTTTACTTCAAAACACTTCCCTGCCTTCCAGAAGTTTAGAGACTCTTAGCTCATTCAGACTGCTACAGAAATATACTGTAAACTGGGTGGGTGGCTTATAAACAACAGATATTTCTTGCAGTTCTACAGACTGGGAAACCCAAGGTCAAGGCGTTAGCAGATTCAGTGTCTGGTGAGGGCTACTTTCTGGTTCATAAGTGACACCTTCCTGGTCTCTTCACATACTGGAAGAGGTGAAGGGTCTCTTTCAGGGTGTTTATAATGTCACTAATCCCATTCATGAGGCATGACCCTATGACTGATCACATGCCAAAGGGTCCAACTCCTAATACCATCAATTTGGGGATTAGGATTTTAGCGCATGAATTTGAAGGTTGGGGAGGGAGAGGACACAAACATTCAGCACAGTCTAAAGAAAAGTAACGAATATGTAAACAAGCAATAAAATGACCTACAACAGAGATAAGAGTCAACTTCTAACATCCCAGAAGACCCATTCATTACAAGGAATGAATTGCTTTATTAATTCCAATTATTCTTCTGTTCTTATAACAGCAACCATTGCCGGGCAGCTCTGCCATGACCTCCCATTGTGGGAGGGGCATACTTCCCTACAGTTTGACTTTGTTTTAACCAATAGCATAAGGCAGAACTGATGGAGTGCCGGCTCTACATCCAGGTCCCAAGAAACTTCATATTTAGGCTTTAGCTCTCATGCCTTTGCCATTGCCACAAGAAGAACATGTCTAGACTCTCCTGTTTGTCCTAGCTTTACTGGGTGCCAGTCTGGCTGCTCACTACACAACAGGTCACTTACTTCCAGAGGAAAGCATTGCAGCAAGGAAGTGACTTTATTCAAAACCTAGATGAATGAGAAAGTGGAGAATTCTTTTCCAAAGTCCATCTTGTTAGGAAGCTGATTTAGCAATGGTTTATATAGGCAGTTAATGGGTATCCTCACTTCTCAGAGTGGATGGATCAGACAATGTACATATGATCCTAATCATGTGGACAGGAAATGCTTTTCAGTTCTGCAATTCTTAAGAACAAAGATCATTATTTCTTTGTACTATTCCTGTCACTGATTAGTTTGCCCATATGCAGCTCCTTCCTGACATATTATACAAGGGACAGGTTAGAGATGGCAGCTGCTCCAAGTTCTTTTTGTTAATTGCAAAACTCAGTAGTGAAAGAACACATCCTTAATGCTTGGCTTCACTAAGAGGAAAGAAGAGTCATGCAGAGTAAAACTTGAGTCACCTCAACTGAGCCCAATCTATTTCAGTTGACCTATAGATATGTAGGATCTTCAATTTGTAAGATTGTAGATTTTTTTCTAAGATTTATAGATTTTAAATCATTGAGCTTTAGTGTGGTTTATAGTACAGCAATTGGGGGCAATAACTTACTGATACACAAGAGCAAAGAAATCGTGTAACTCAGAGGATATGGTACTCATTCTGGACATAAAAGGAGACTTTTGATAGAAACAGAAGGAGTTAGATCATTCCTCACTCAAGGAAAAATGTGGACAGAAGCTCAGAAGCTCTTTCAAGCAAAAGCACAAGATGGAATGGGGAATCTATTTTTATAATCTATGCTTCTAGAGGAGGAGAGAAATTCATCTTTGCCTAAATAATCTTTCCAATATTATTTTGGAAATAATATTTGTGATAATTTGGGTCAAATTCAATGAAGAAAAAGAAATCAAATTAAGAATGATTGATTCCCTACTATGTGCTGAGTGCTTTACTATAATTATCTTACATAATTCCTCAATAATCATAAAAGCAAATATAAGTGTCCCTTTACATGAATAGAAAAAGGGAAAAAATATGTAACTTCCCTCAAATCCCACAGCTGGCAAGAGATAGAGCCAGAGTTCAAGTGCAGTTTGCATGACAAAAATATGTGCTTTTTCTAATATCCTTCTGCCTCCCAAACATTAGTCACCGGATAACAAATAATATTTCTCCAGAAAAGGATAATAATTTATGACAGTGGCAATAAGAATGAGAAAAGGGGATATATTTAAGAGTTAGTAATAACTCTTAAATAATAAGAGTTAATAATTATAAATAGTTGTATTTGTTTGTTTATACCACCAAAGTAAAATTGCCAGGATACAGGAACCAGCCGAATATATGTCATGATGGAGCATGATAACAAGATTTCACATTTTTATCCCAGCTAATTGAAGTGTCTCAATGCCATTAAGATAGGAAACAAAGGAAGAGTAGATTTGGAAGTTTAAAAAAAACCCTAATATGCTAAGTTATCAACTTTGGAAACTTTCTGACTAGCAATAATAACATTAATAATAACTAATTTTGATGAGTACTGTGACAGGCACTGTTACCTTGCACAAATTAACTCACCATCCATACAACAACAGTACAAGGCAGGTACCATTATCAGATTTGACTCCCAAGAGAACTGAAGAACAGAAAAGTTAAGCAACTTGCCCAAGTAGCAGTGTTGTTGGGATATGCACACAGATAATCTGTGTTCCAGGAATCTTAATAACTACATTGTTAAATCACTAAAAAGTCTTCAAACCTTTCTGGTCCAAATACCAATAGCTGTTAGGATAGTCAAGGTTACACTGCAGTAAAGAAGCCCTGAACTACAGTGGCTTAACAGAACGAAAGATTACTTCTTGCTCTCTCAAAATCCATTTCAGATTCAAGCAGCCTTGCAAACCAGTTCCCCACAGGTTAACAAAATACTTTCTGTTGCATCTTATGTTACTTTCACAGCAACTGTGCTAATAAGACAGTCATATTGAGGAAGAAGGATGATGTTTCTTGAACTGGCAATTAAATGTTTTGCTCTGAAAGTGATACATTCCACATCTCATATAGTTCCATGGCCAACTCCCTTCATAGGGACAGAGGAGTGCAATCCTACTTAGAAGGAGTAGAATCATAATATTGTGGAGCAGCAGTGATACCTACTTTCTCAATTGTAACATACCAGTAATTAGCCATTTTGGTCATAAAACTCAACAGCAAAGTCAAAGCACTAATTTGAAATGTATTTGGATAAGCATATGTATACTCATTTATACTATGTTGGTCTCTCTTCTCAAAACCCAGGGTGTTGGTGCTCTGTTCCCTATCACTGCTCCATTCTTGTCCAGGAAGGATTACAAAGATCAATACACTCCATGGATTTCAAAGAGCAACATGTATAGTATCATTCCATATGATATTAGGATCTTTATTTAACTTCAGTGACACATTAGCTAGTCATTTAACAGTCATGGAGCACCCCGACAAAAGGCATTCTACCAGGCATTGTGGGAAATGGTTTAAGACCTATTCCTGCCCTCAGGGAGTTATTAAGTTTAATTAAAGAATCAGATTGTGCACATGAAATGTTAATAAACAAGCAGAACAGGAGAAAATATGTGACCCTGATCACTTCTGGTAGGAAATACTATTCCAGAGATCACTGGAGAAGAGAACATGTGGAATGTTTTGAAATGGTCTCATGAGAATATGTTTAAAAACAGAGAGGCAGTAAACTCAAGTGTTTGAACTGAAAAGCATATGCTAAGTTAAAGACTTTCAAGTTCTTGGATGAGTTGGGGGCCCAATTGAACAATGTATGGATCAAACAAAGTACAATTTTTTGGCAATATCTGGATGGTGACATCTGCTAGATAGAGTTCTGCCCTATGGAAAGTTCTCTGTTAATTGATAACAGAGCCTTACATTAAAAGGTAAGTTTCTAGCAGTGGCAGTTCACATGAACAGACAAGAGGTAAGCGAGATTAGAGAGTGGACTTCAGGATCATTCTGTTTTCCCTGAAAAATGTTGCCAAAAGACAGTTTGCCAGATCTAATAAAGAAGTCAGTATGAAGAAAGATGTAGATAACTAAAACACATCTTACCTAAATTATCACAAATTTCAATTTAGAGAGCTAAAATTCTAGAGAGAGTTCCCTGTACTTTATGGCATGATGAATGTTAGAACTAAAAACTTAACAACTGCCTAATAATGTCAACAATCTAAAGGGAAGAGAATGAGAGAGAACAGTTAACCAACATGACTGCAGAAGGAGCAATAGACTACTTTAATTCAGACCTTCCAGAGAAAAATCTGCTATAGATTTTCTGGGTTTTTTAAAAAGTGTACATTTATCCCTCCAAGTCTCTAAGAATTTTGTTAAATAGAACATCCACTTTTATGTCAAATCCTGCCATTTTGCCCTTAAAAATAATCGATAGTCACATTTTATTTGAAAGGAACTTAAATTTACAAATATTAATAGAGATTTAAAAAACCTATGCTTCCATGTTAGTACTTTTAAGTATGTTTTCATTTAAAGAACACTTTAGCCTATACCTTAATTTTCAAAAATGATAACTATCTGTTATTTGTTTTAATATTTACAGATACATTTGTATGTAGTTGCAATGTATGTAGTTATGTAATTTTCATTTAAATTTGTTTTTTGTGCCACTTCTATAAGAAGCTGAAATTTGTTAATCCATTCTTTAAGTTTTGTTTCCAATTTTTAAATAAGATGAATAACTTAATAAAAACATATAAATACAAAATATGTTTTTCTCTCAAAAGTATTTATGTGGTAAGAAGAGACATCTCAAATAAATAACCCAATGACAAAGTTTAAGACCTTAGAAAAACAAGAACAAACCAAACCCCAAACTAGTAGAAGGAAAAAAATAATAATAAAGATCAGCAGAAATAAATGCAACCAAAACTAAAAGAACAATAACAAGCATCAATGGAACAGAGTTGGTTCTTTGAAAAACTGAACAACATTAGCAAAACTTTATCTAACCTAACCAAAAGAAAGAGAGAGAAGACCCACATAAAATTAGAGATTATAAGGGAGATATTACAACAGATAACACTAAAACTCAGAGGATCATTAGGGAACATTTTGAAAAAAACACATGCCAATAAATTAAAGAGTCTAAAAGAAATGAACAAATTTCTGGATACTTATGACCTGCCAAGATTGAACCAGGAAGATATAAAAAATCTAAATAGATGAATAATAAGTAATGAGGTTGAAACAATAATTAAAAAATCTCCCAACAAGGACAAGTCCAGGATCAGATGGATTCACGATTGATTTTTACCACACTTTTAAAGAACTAGTGCAATGCTTCTCAAACTAGCCCATAAACTTGAAAGGGAAGGAATACTTCCAAACTAATTCTATAAATCCAGTATTATACTGATACAAAAACTGGATAACAACACAATAAAAAAGAGAGCTATAGATTAACATCCCTAATGAACACAGATGCAAACATTCTTAAAGACTTATATGGTGTCACATACCTGTAATCTCAGTTACTCAGGACACTAAGGCAAGTCGATTGCAAGTTCAAGGCCAACCTGGGCAATTTACTGAGACCCTGTCTCAAAATAAAATGAAAGGGTTAGAGATGTAACTTAGTGATAGAGCACTTGCCTAGTATGCATGGGTTCAGTCCCTAGTACTGGGGGAAGACAATCACTGATCATCTCAACAGATACAGGAAAAAAATTTTTGACAAAATTCAAAATCCATTCATGATAAAAGCCCTGAATAAATTAGGTACAGAAGGATCATACCTCAACATAACAAAGGCTACATATGACAACATCTAAAATGGGCCCAAATTGAAAGCATTTCTTCTAAGATCCAGACAAGGATGTCCACATGCACCACTTTTACTCAAAACAATGCTAGAAAATTCAGTCAGAGCAATTATGAAAGAGAAAAGTAAAAAAGCATACACAGAAAAGGGAAAGTCAAACTATCCCAATGTGATTCTATACATAGAAAATCTAAAAGATGCCACCAGAAGACTTACAGTTCTGATAAACAAATTGAGTAAAGTATCAAGATACAAATCAATTCACAAAAATCAATAGCATTTCTATATGCCAAGAATAAACTCACCACGAAAGAAATCCCACTCATGATAGGCACACACACACACACACACACACACACACACAGGAATAAACCTAAGAATATAAAGACCTTCATAATTAAAATGATAAAATACTGAAAAAATTTTGAAGAAGACAGTAGAATGTGAAAAGCCCTTCCATGTTCATGGATTAGGAGAATGAATCAATGTTGTGAAAATGTCCATATTACCAAAACTGAGAGACAGATTCAAAGTAATCCCCATCAAATACCAATACCATTCTTCACAGAACTAGAAAAAAATTCTAAACTTCATACAGAGGCAATAAAGCCCTCAAATAGCCAAAGCAAAAGGGCAATGCTGGAGGCTATACTCGACCTGATTTCTAAACATGTTACAGAGCTATAGTAATAAAACCAGCATGGTATTGGCATAAAAATAGACAATGAGACCAATGGAATAGAATGTCTAAAGTCAATTGTTTCTTAACAAAGATACAAAAAATACACATTGGAGAAAGGATAGCCTCTTCAACAAATGGTTTTGGGAAACTGGATATCCACATTAGAAAATTTAAACTAGACTCTATCTCTTGTCCTGCACAAAAACAACTCAAAGTGGAACAAAGACGGGAACTACACCAGAAATACTGCAACTGCTTGAAGAAAACAGGGTCAACACTCCAACATATTGGTGAATGCACTAAATTCTTTAATAAATCAATAAATAGAACAGCATTACGTTTAAAAGCCTTCACACAGCAAGAGAAACAGTAATAGTGAAGAGAGAGCCTAGTGAATTGGAGAAAATCTTTGCCAGCTACTCTTCTGACAGAGGATTAATATCCAGAATATATAAAGAACTCAAAAAAATTAACACCATAAAACCTAATAACCCAAACAATAAATGGGCAAATGAACTAACAGACAATTTCTCAAAAGAACAAATACAAATAGCCAAACAAATTCATGGAAAAAAATTCAACATCCTTAGAAATCAGGGAAATGCAAATCAAAACTACATTAAGATTTCATGTCACTCCAGTTAAAATGGCAATCAAGAAAACAAATAACAATTGCTAATGAGGATGTAGGGGGAAAGGAACACTTACACATTGTTGGTACAACAACTTTGGAGAGCAGCATGGAGATTCCTCATATAACTCAGCTATTCCTCTCCTTGGTATTTATCTAAAAGAATTTAAATCAGCATACTATAGTGATACATTCATACCCATGTTTATAGGAGTAAAATTCACAAAATCCAAGTTAAAGGACCAGCCTAAGCGCCCATCAATAGACAGTTAAAGAAAATGTGGCATATATACACAATGAAGTTCAACTAAGTCATAAAGAGAATAAAATTGTCATCTGCTGGTAGATGAATGGAACTGGAGAACTAAGTGAAGTAAGCCTTACTCAGAAAGCCAAGGGTCAAATATTTTCTATCATATAGGAAAGCTATGTGCAACTGTACTGTACCAATTTGAAAAAATAAACAAATAGAAGGAAGACCAATAGAGTAGAGAAAGGGGGTCAGGAGAAGGGAGGAGAGGAGGAAAAGGAGAAGTACATAGAATTGAAGTGGAGCAAATTATATTATATGCATATATGAATGTTAAAATGAACCCAACTATTATGCATAAATATAATGCACTAAAAATATCACTTAAAAATCAACTCAAAATGAATCAAAGACCTTAAAGTAAGACTTGAAACTTAGAAACTACCACAGGGAAACACTTCAAAATACTAGAACAGGCAATCATTTCCTGGATAGGACACCAATAACTCAGGAAACAAAACTAAAAGTTGACAAATGGTATGACATCAAATTAAAAAGCACTGCACAGCTAGGAAACAATCAGAATGAAGAGACAATCTATGGAATGGGAGAAAATCTTTACTAGTTATTCATTTGGCAGAGGATTAATAGCCAGAATATATAAAGAACTCAAAAAACATGACAACAAAAACAAAACAAGCAATCCAATCCCCCCCCCCCCAAAAAAAATGGGCAAATGGCCTGAATAGACATTTCTCAAGAGAAGAGAGTCCATTTCACTGAAGTCAGAAGGGTTATTGTTGGGGTCTTAAGCCCCCTTGCTCTGCTCGACCAGTGGCAAGGGAAGGGGACACTCCCCAACAAGGTCAGACCCAGATAGGTAAGGCTGACTGACCGCCCGCTCCCAGCCCTCTATGCAGAGGACAATCAGACTCGTCAGGGAGACCCGTCTCAGCAGGAACTCCTTTATTGAGGAAATCACACAGCTTTTATGTAGGGTGGGGGCTAGGCGGGAACCAATCAGCTTAAAGGTCAGCAAGGCATGGGGTGTTCAAGCAGGCAAGAGTCCCATAAGACTATATGGCAAGCACGAGCTGATCTCGCAGAACTATTGTTAACCAATCCCTGACGGTGGTCCAATTCATCGTCATTAACTATTGAAACCGCCTTTGAGGCCTTGATCTTGCTCACTCGCCAGGGAGTAAGGAGTCAGCCTGAGTTAGTTAACGTGTCATTAGTCCCAACAGGTTATCATTTAAATAAATAAATAACAAATGTTAGCAAGGAAATGGACAAAAAAGGAACACTTATACACTTTTGGTGGTAATGTAAATGGGTACCATCACTAGGGAAAAGAGTATGGATGTCCCTCAAAAAACTAAAAATAGAACTACCATATGATCCAGCTACCTCACTCCTGGGTATATATCCAAAATAAATGAAGTCAGCATACAAAAAGGACACCTGCACACCCATGTTTATTATTACACTAT
Organism: Sciurus vulgaris; assembly: GCF_902686455.1. Taxonomy (NCBI): domain Eukaryota; kingdom Metazoa; phylum Chordata; class Mammalia; order Rodentia; family Sciuridae; genus Sciurus; species Sciurus vulgaris. The sequence continues at coordinate 82,880,586 of NC_136465.1, forward strand.
TCACAGTAACCAAACTATGGAATCAGCCTAGGTGCCCAGCAACAGATGAAAGAATAAAGAAAATATGGCATATATATATACAACAGAGTATTATCCAGCCATACATAAGAATGAAATCCTGCCATTTGCAGGAAAATGGATGGAACTGGAGACATCATGATGAGACACAGAAAGACAAGTATCACACATTTTCTCTCATATGTGGAAACTAAAAGAAAAATGATCTGAAAGTAGAAGAGGGACTATTGGACTGGAAAGATAAGCCAGTGGGAGGAGAAAGAGAAAGTAGTAGGGATCGTGAACATGATCAATGCATGATAGATACATGTGTGGAAATGGCATAATAAAACCCATTAAACTGCTCAATTAATAAGAAAAAGATACATTTAAATGGGGGCATTTTCCAAAGTAACAACCTATGTATTGTCTCCTTTTTCTATTTTCTCATGGAAGATTTTACAAGTTTGCAAAATCTTACTCATATCTATCTCTTTTTCTCCTGCCCTGCAAACTTGGTTTTCATTACATTATTTCTGTTTATATATAAGAGGGGAGAAGAAACATCTCCTATGAAATTTAATGTATTTTTCAGTAGCTATCATCATGCACATTGACTTTTGTTTATTCGTTCTTACATGCACATTGTTTTCTCCTCTTCTTTAGCTAAGTGTTTTGTGGAGAAAAATATATTAACTTTATGTATCTATAATAATCCTCATAACATTGTATATTCACATCATATCTATTGTATTTATATTGCATACCTCCCCTAGTATAATATCCTAATATTGAGGTTTTCTATTAAAATATTTATTACTGAAATAATTATAGAAATTCCTATCATACTCTAAACTCTCAGGAACTTAGTTCACATTGGCCTAAATTAGTCTCAAATGAGTTATAAAATTGTGTCTTTCCTTGCATTGCTGCCTTATCACTTAGACTTCTTGAATTGCCTGCCCAGGTAGACTAGTAGTATGGATGTCAGAAAATGTTAAACCTGATACACAACCAGTGCTTATGCTTTTTAAAAAGTTGGGGAATATGTAATAGAAAAGCACTTCCATGGTGGCTTTCCAGAGTAGAGATAATATAATTTGTTGTACCACATGGCAAGCCTAAAGTTGCACTATTATCCCAAGACTACATTAGGGGGCAATACTTCTCAGAGGCAACTGAGCAGCACCCTAGCCAAGATCTCATGAGAAAAAAAGGAATAAAAATTCATAATAATTGAGCACTGTTAATGAAAGGGACTTATTTTCCTTGAAGTTGTGTTGGTTCTCTCACTTTTCTCTGACAGCAAGGGTCATCCTCCCTTCCAAATTAAAGGAACAACAGATTTGCATCTTGAGAAATTTGTGTTGCCTTCTGAGGTTTCGGTCTCATTTTAGGAGGAATATTGTATTAGGAAGTTCAATGAAACAGTACTAACAGCTTTGTGAAATTCATTTCCAAATTGATCTCATTTACTTTCATGATTTCAGATACCAACTGTACAACAATAATTTTTAAAAATAAATTTTGTTAGAGTTTCTTACATATTTTTGAGATTAACAATAGTAATGGGCTCTTAATTGTCTTTCAACCTTCCAGACTCAGCCCCCTCCCAGATAGCATAATACACCAGGAACATACATTGATCATGGCACCTCTCACTTTAAAATCTTTTAACTCTCTCTCATCACTTACAAGTTTAATTCTAAAGTGCTTATTATGGCACTGAATTAAGTGGGATGTTTTGCTATTTGCAAAACCCCAATGGGCAGGTAAAGACTTGGATTGTTAATTCTATAATAGTGAATTATACTCTATCACTCACATTCTCACATGGTTTATATGATCTGGTTAATAACACAGATCATATAAGGCTAAGTGGAAATATGAATATAGTATATGACTGCATCCTTAGTTTCTCTGTTGCTTTCATTTTAGGAATAGATAGTTTATGTTTTCTAATCCAGTTCCTAAAATTGTTGGAGGACAGTTTATAAAATGCTATACAAGTTGTGATGACTTTTATTGGTGTTTAGCAACACATTGAACTTTAATACTTTTAATGCTGTGGTCATTTGATATGTTATAGATGCTAATAAATGCAATAAATTTATCTCATGGTGACATATAGATCATATCAGATCATTATTACCTCATATAAATGTATGACTGCATGACCAATGTGATCCTGTAATATGTATAATCAGAAAAATGAAAGATTACACTCCATTTATGTATCCTCTATCAAAATGTATAAATTCATTCTCCTGTCATGTACAACTAATTAGAACAAATAAAATAAAATAAATTAAAAAACTATACTAACTGCAATGATAAAGAAAAATCAATAGTTCTTTAGTTTATAGTTTAAACTCAAAAAGAATAGGATAAAATCTAAAATGATAGAAATATTTAGTGTTTTGTTGACTCATTTGTATTTGAATAATAAGTTCTCTGAACTATATTAATAACATGTAAATTTTTTTCTTTTAAAATATTGTTAAATAATGACTAGCAAAACTCCCATCACTCTCATCAAATTATGTTCTAAAATCATTTCCAAGACTTACTCTTTTTATTCTGTGTTTGGATAATTTTTCATTTTGGCATTTCTTTTCTTAAATAAAACATATACAAAGAACCATCACATTCAGGGAGCAGAATGCAATGGAACCTCCTCTTGAGCTTAGACTTTTGAATATTCAAAGACATCTTTCAGATGACTCCTCCCTGAATGTGTGCCATAGAAGGACACGTAATGGAGGCTTGCTTACTCTATATTTTGCAGGATTTTCTTTTTTCTTGCCATTTCTTTCTTCCCATGTGCTAACTTCAGCAAATCAGCAGAGGAGCTGACAGAGATAGAAATGCAGGGCAAGATGACTGACCAGGAGACCACCTGCTTCCTCTCCCTCTGGATTCTGCTGTACCTACCATATCTGAGGATTGTTTTCCTGTTTATGTTGATGAAGGTCTCCCATAATTCCTTCATAGAAGGCCGACCCTTTCTCCCCCCCTTCATTGATTCTTATTGCAGGAGAAATCAAAGAATTTGCATCAAATGTTTTCTAAAATATTTTTTCTAAACCGTAAGTTGTATTTTACTCTACAAATGATGAGTTTGGACTCAATTTTTTCATAAAGATATAATTTTTTCCAGACTTGGTATGATTTTTAAGGATTTTTTTTTTCATTAAAAAGGTATAAATATGCACTTAAAACCTTGGGACTATTTCTTCCTCCTGAAAGTTACTCTCTTCTTTAAAAATTATTGTCTCAGAACTGAGATATTATATTCCCAGAAATTCCTACTCACTATACAGATGGGCTATGAAAAATAATTAATAAAGAATGTTATAAAGTCTTGAATGATCATTGTATGCTTGACATATGCTTAATAACATTAGCATCAGTAATTCTTGAATAAAACATGGATATAGAGAAATGAAAGTCACATGCTTTAGCATCCTCCCAAACTCTGAAAGGCAATTGTAATTTAAATATAGTCAAGGCATCAGAAATATTAATTCACAAAATACATTTTATAGATCTACTCACTTTTTTTTAGTTTTATATTTAATAGTAAGTGATTTGATGTTTTTAAAAAAGAATGAATAAAACACACACAAGTGATAAAAATAAAGTAGTTAAAAAAGGATAGCTCTGGTCTTATAAACTAAATTACAAGATTTCTGCACAGTGTTCAAAAAGGCCACACATTTACAATTGTTGCTCATGTTGAGCTTTGTTTATTTTTGCTCCAAATTTTCTTGCAAGAATTTCTTTAATTTGAATTTTTTAAAAGATTTTATTCATGCATTATAATAATAATATTTGTAATAATGACATTCATTGTTATATTTCAGACATGCACATATTATACCAAGATAATTTGGTCAATTTTGTTCTCCAGTTACCTTCGCTTTCCCACCCTCAGACCTCCTTCCTCAACTCAACCGGTCTCACATATAGTTTCATGAGATTCCCCACAACTTTTTTGCCCTTCTTTCTCTCTCCACACATTAGAGAAAACATACATCCTTGACTATCCTAATTTGCTTATTTTGCTAAACATAATGCTCCCAAGTGGCATTCATTTGCTACAAATTATGTAATTTCATTATTCTTTATGTCTGAATAAAAAATCTCCATTGTGATATATAACACACTTTGTTTATCCATTCATCTGTTGATGAATACCTATGCTGGTTCCCTAACTAGGCTCTTGTGAATTGCACTATAATAAAATTTGGTATGTGTGTCTCACTATAAAGTATGCTGACTTTAATTCTTTTAGATAAATACCAGGGAGAGGAAATTCTGGGTCCTATGGTGGTTTTGTGCCTAGTCTTTAGAGGAAACTCCATATTTATTTCCAGAATGAATGTATTAATTTACAATCCCACCAATAGTGTAAAAGTACTCTTTTACCCTATATTATTTCCAGCATTCATTATTATTTTTCTTCTTTTAAAAATTTGTTCTTTTTAGATATACATGACAGTAGAGTGTATTTTGACATATAATACATACATGGAGTATAACTTCTTATTCTTATTCTTGTGGTTATACATTCTTGGGGTTATACATGTGGAGTTACACTGATCATGTATTCACATGCGAACACAGGAAAGTTATATCCAATTCATTCCATTGTCTTTCCTATTCCCATCTCTCCTCCTTTCCCTTCATTCCCCTTTGTCTAATCCAATGAACTTTTATTCCCCTGCCCACTTATTGTGTATTAGCATCTGCATAACAGAGAGAACATTCAGCCTTTGGTTTTTTGGGTTATTATTTGTATTCTTGATGGTTACCATTCTAACTGGAGTGAGTTGCAGTGAGTGAGTGCAGTTCCCTAGTTGCTAAAGATGTTGAATGTTTTTTTCATAAGTTTGTTGATCACTTGTATTTATTCTTTTGAGAAATGTCTATTTAGACCATTTGTTCATTTATTGATTCAGTTGTTTGTTTTTTGTTGTTAATTTTTTTTTATTTCTTTATATACTTTGCATCTTAAACCTTTGTTGTAAGAGAAGCTGGCAAATTTTTCTCTCATTCTGTAGGCTCTCTCCTCACTCTCGTTTTTTTTTTTTTTTTTTTTTTTTTCTGTGCAGAAGCCTTTAAATTTGATGCCATCCTATTGATTAGTTGTAGATATAATTTCCTAAGCTTTAGGAGTCCTATTGATGTCATAGTCTGTACTAATAGGTTGGAGTGTTGACCCTGCCTTTTCTTCTGGTTGTTGCCAAATTTTTGGTCTAGTTCCTATGTCTTTGATCCATTTAGAGTTGATTTTTGTGCAGGGTAAAACATAAGCATCTACTCTCATTCTTGTACTAGGGATAATCAGTTTCCCCACAAAAATTTATTTTTTAAAAAAGGCTGTCTTTTCTCCAATGTGTTTTTGGCACCTTTGTCAAGGATCACATGACTATAGATGTTCTGTGTGTTCTATTTTGTACCAGTGATCTGTTTCTATTTTTATGCCAGTACCATGCAGTTTTTGTTACTATAGCTTTGTAGTATAATTTGAAGTGAGGTATTGTTTTGTCTCCAGTATTGATTTTTTGGCTTAAAATTTCTTTGGCTATTCTGAGCTTTTTTTTTTTTTTTTTTTTTTTTCTTTTAAATGAATTGTAGGACTATTTTTCTAGTTCTGTGAAGAATGTCATTTGTATTTTGATGGGAATTGCATTGAATTTATAGATGACTTTCAATAGTATGGTCATTTTAACAATAATGATTCTCCTAATCCATGAAAATGGGAGGTCTTCCCATCTTCTAATGTTTTCAACTTTTCTTCAGTGTTCTATAATTTTCATTGTAGAGGTCTTTTATCTCCTTGGTTATATTTATTTGTAGGTATTTTTAGGCTACTGTGAATGGAATTATTTTACTGATTTATTTTTCAGAAAATTAGTTATTGTGTATAAGAAATTTATTAATGTTTGAATGTTGATTTTTTTTTATTCTGATACTTTGCTGAACTTGTTTACTAGCTCTAAAAGTCTTCTGGTGAATCATTTTGGATCTTCTAAATAGAGGGTCACGTAATCTGCAAACTGACAATTTGACTTCTTCCTTTCTTATTTGTATCCCTTTCATTTCCTTCTCTTGCATAAGATTTCAAGAATTATATTGATAGGAGTGGCAAGAGAGGACATTTTTATCTTATTTCTATTTTGAGAGGAAATGCTTTCAGTTTTTCTCCATTTACTATGATGTTGGCTTTGGGCTTGTCATAAAATGTTAAAGTAAGTTTGGTCTATTCCTAGTTTCTTCAGTGCTTTTATCATGAATGAGATCTGCCATTTTGATTCATTTCTAATGTTAATTTGGTCCTATTTCTCATTTATTTAGCTACTCTTCAAGTGAGATTCATACATTTGCAGTTCTGGAGATTGTTTTTAAGTTCTTCTGTGTGTAGTATTTCTTTAAATATTTTATGTAGTGCTGGTTTAGTGGTCATGAATTCTTTTAGTTTCTGCTTATCTTAGTAGGTTTTCATTTTATTCTTTGATTCTGAAGGATAGAATTTCTGGATATAGCAATATTCACTGACAGTCATTTTCTTTCAGAGATTAGACCACATCTTTCCTAGTCCTCCTGGAGTTTTTAAATGTGTCCTAAGAAATCAGAAGCAAGCTTGACTGGTTTACCTCAATGGTTTTTAAAATTCTATACTTGTTCTGTATGTTAGGCATTTTTATTACTTTGTGTCACAGAGAGGTCCTTTTCTCATCGTGTCTATTTGGGGTTATGAATGCCTCCTGTATCTGAATGTCCATCCCATTCCTAAGGTCTGGAAAATTCTCTGTTAATATATCCCTATAGAGGTTCTTCATGCCATTAGCTTGCATCTCACAACCCTATTTGATTCCAGTGTTTCTTAAGTTTGGTCACTGAATGTTGTGTCAGAGTTCTGTATTTTGAGCATAATTACTTGTTTTCTTTTAATACTGTCTAAATGTTCCACTCCACTCACTTCATCTTCCATCTCTGAGATTCTGTTTTCTTCATGGTCTTCTGTATTGGACAGACTTTCAACTAAATTTTTATTTGATTTATTGTGCCTTTAATTTCCAAGATTTCTCCTTGGTCCTCTTTCAGTTTTTTTATATCTTTATTAAATTTCTCTTTTACATTCTATAGTGGCTACCTAAATTCATTCAGTTGTTTTTCTATGTTCTTTTGAAATTCATTGATCATTTTATAATTATTTTTTAAAATTCTTTATCTGATATTTCATCAACTTTAATATCTTTGGAATTGAATCAGTTGCTGGTGAATTATGACCCTTAGAGTGTGTCGTATTACCATGTTTTGTTCATATTTTTTGTATTCCTGTATTGAGAAGTCTGCATCTGTTAGAATGGATTTCTCTTCATGTTTATGTGTGGGTGATTTAGGGCATAGTCTTCTCTTTGTGAAGTGTTCTGGGATATACAATATGTATATCTGAAAAGTACAATATGTTTCCAAGTAGATTTTGTAGTATGGTTTCACTGGTTATGACAAGTGTACTTTGATACAGTGTGGTAGAGCTTGAGGGTCCCACTTTCTCTGTAGGTGTCACAAGGGTGGAGTCCTTCTTGTAGATCAGAGAATCATGTTGTATATAGCACAGCAGTGTATATGGGGTAAACCTCTGTAACTGCTCTTCTACACTTAACTCTGCATGTTCTAAAAGGATCTGAGAGTGATCTGGTTTGAGACCTCTTATAGGCATGGCCTCCATAGTTTTTGTGTTATTTTTATTTTTGCTGTAGGAGCAGTTGTCCATAAGTGGGATCAGATGGTCCTCCCCTAGATATTCCTACTTGGGATCTTGACATTAGCTCAGGGCTTTGTTTTCCCTATTCTTTGTGTTAAAATATTATTGAAGTTTGAATGAAGTTAACTAGTGTGTGGAACTAGGTGCACTCTCTCTTGGCTGGGTTCTGTGTGTATCTCAGCAATAGAGTCTTCACTCTGTGAACTTATAGTGTTACAGATCCCCAGTACCTCACAGGAAAGAGGAAAACAAATAAGAATAACAATATCAGCAAATAGTATGCAGCAGTAAAATAAATATCTATGCCTCTTATGACATTTGGAGTACTAATTACCACAAAACAACAACCATAAACAGAACTAGCTCTAGCATTAAAGTGAACAGCAGGTGTCAACATAAAGTTTATTAAAGAAAATGTGATAGGAAGGCAAAGGAAAATTTAGAGTATTCAAAATGTGGAGAGAAATCAGAAGACAGGTAGTAAGTGAAGGCTATAAAGAAGGAGGAGAAAAACTAAGTAAAAGAAACAAAATAGAGAGAACAAAAGAATGTGACTAGTAGAGGGAGAAGAAAGGAAAGAAAGAGTAACTAGAGAAACAACCAAAAACTAAAACTGAAAGCAAGCAAACAAAAAACTTTAACCCCTGAAAGACAAAGCAAAATTGCAAATGGATAATGGAAGTGGAAAAATAAGAAAGAATAAAAGAAAGAAATATGCATACACACAAAAACACTCATATGTCTGTGTATATCTCCATGTGTGTATCAGCAAATGGAGCAAGAACACACACACACACTCAATCATAAAGAAGAAAAATTCGAAAGCATTGTCTCTGTTGAGGTGGCCAAAACTGTCAATTAGAATGGATATTCGCTGCCTATGTTCCTCTTTCCATTTCTTCTTGGACTCTGAACCCCTTAGAGAAAGCAAGTGCTGGAGGTTCTTAAACCCTTTTCTGTTTTTGTGTCACTCACAAAGCTTCCAGTTGAAGTAGCCTGGAACTGAAGCAGGCTGAAAGAGCTCTCAGCTTTTCTCACCTTGCTGAGAAGCAGTACTCCCACTATTTGAATTCCAAGTCACAGAGCAACTGGTAAATGAACTCTTCCTCTAATCTGCAGCTTTAATCTCTTCATAGTACTCCCCTTTTATTGTACCTAGGAGTACGCTTTGTGGTACCCATGGGTTTCCCAGCTCCTATTCCCTGAATTTTCCTCCTTCTGACCTCTCTCTCCATTGACATTCCCATTTATGGATTTAAGAACTGTGGGCTGGTTGAGCTCAGAGCTTCAGTCAATTCCACCTGAAAGATGAAATGCTTTTAGCCAAAGGAATGATTCTCTGATTCTGTGTGCTTCAGCCTAACCCTTCCAGGCATTCATCCGACCCAGAAAACATACTCCCAGATTATTTCCTCCCTACTCCTGAGAGAGGCAGAATTAATAATGATTTCTATAAGAACTCCCGGTTAAAAACACACAAAACCAATGTTATCCTTCTTAAAATAGTATTTCCTAATATCTGATATCCCCCTTTGATAAAATAAATAGGGATTTTTAATGATGTTTAATGTTGAAAGCTGTAAGTGAGACTGAATTTTTTTCTAATACATTTTACTATGTCTTGCTTATATCAGTCATGTCCCATTAAGTTTGGGGAAAACAAAGGAGACATAGGGTAAATAGACAAAGGAGAATAGGGCAAATCAAGCAAGGTCCTTGAAATAACTTGTTGCTCTAAATATTCGATTTGCCCTCCAAAAATTCATTATTGAATATAAAAAGTTCAGATCCATATATACACATTGCTCAAAAATACTAATTGAATTTTCTTTAATTGGAAGAGCACCACTCTGATTTAGTAGCATGGTTTAAAAATCAGTTATCATTTTAAAAACTGGGAAATTAAATGGGTTGTTATCATGTACCTGCATGTGTAAGACATTTTTGAACCATTAAGTGCTTGCTGAGAGGAAACTCGGCAACAATGGCAGCAAGATACTAGCTGAGAGTGGGCAGTACAATAGAGAAGACAGAAGAAAGGTCATCTGCTTTTTAGTCTCATTTTATATGATCAAAAAGGAAGCCTCAGTAGTTTTATGGTACTATGTTTTAATGATCTTTTTGAACCAAGAACAAACTTGAAGAATATTCAAATGGGGTAGAAAGGTAAAGACTAATCATAAGGAGCTTTAAGATAGGGCGTTTGGTAGTCATGGAAAGTAGATTTGGATGCTGTTTCCCTGACAACTTCATCATGTTCTTTTTGGGAGGAAGGTGAAACATGTCACCTGTCAAACATGTGTTCTTACATTACCTCTTCCATATACAGCCCCTGTCTTCAGCAAAGTCTCTGCACTATAAGTATGGGGGAAAATAAATCACTTATTGATAGCTACCACATGGCCAGAAGCTGAGTCAATACAGAAGTGTGAAAACATACAATTGCTCTCCTTTCTCTTCCTTCTCCTCTGATCCTCTGTTCATATCCAAGGACTTCTCAGTCTTCTAATGGGCAGAGTAAGGGTCTGCTCTACCTCCTCAGTTGGGATCTGAGATCCAGGACAAGTGGCCAGTGTCAGAGTACAGTTCTTCTCTTTTGGTCACTTGGTCTTTGCTGCATATCCAGAAAAAAATTCAAATACATAAACTATGAACTAATTCTGATAACTTACACCAGGATCTTGGATCCTTCTTTCTACTTTTTGGTTCACAGTAATTGTGCAGAACTGAAGTTGAAATCTGTTCATTTTAACACAGATTTAAGGGGACTGTTCTGTCATTTAGGATATCCATCCCCTCTTTTTTAGAAAGCACTATGGAAACTAAAATCTTTCGGGGTAAAGTACTCCTAATATTAAAACTTGTCAAAGCTAGAAAAATCACACAAGTACATTTGTATAATAAAAAATGTACTTCAGCAGCAACTGGAGTGTAATCTTATGGGATAATAGGTCCTTCAGTCTGGCTTGCTTATCAGTGAATGCCACATCCTGTGCACTGTTGAAGCCAGAGGGCACTTTCAAGTTAAAAAAAAAATTGCCAAGATTTTAAGAACTTTTAGGTTTGCAGTTTTCTGAACTGCAAAGTAACCAGATCTCATTTTATTGTTCAAAGAATTTTAAGTGTTTTAAAATTCCTCAAAAGACATCTGACATGGAAAATGGTGTTATTATTGCTGCAATCATTTTAATATTTGGATAAATACAAGCATTTCCTAGAAAACCTTGGGGAAAATAATCTTCCTACACTTTTATACATTTTAGTGCTATTTCCTGAAATAGGGAATCCCATTTTGGTGTACCATGAATTTGACAGAATTCCCTAGAATGGAAAGATTTTACATTCAAGAAATAGGATGAAGATAAGTGAAAAGAACTGAATATTTCTTTCATAGTGACTAGGCAAGAGATGACTTAGTATTCAAGGGTATAAATGTTTAGTCTAAGAAAGATGCTGACAAGCTTCACTGCATTTCCCTCAGTACAGGAGGGGGAAAAAGATTTTAAAACTGCACCAGAAAAAAAAAAAAAACTGCACTGTATATGCACAAATAATTGCAGGCCCAAACACTGGGAATGCACATATGCACTCACAAATACACATAGGGTCATCATAAACCTCCTGTGTATGTTATTCTCTTTCCCCTATGCATCTTAAAGTATAATAACTTAGTTGAGGGTTGTGATAGAAATTACCTATGCAGGAATTTGGAAGTGATTTTCTAAAACTTCATGCAACCATATTTTTCAGTTAACAGACACTTATTGTAGGTCTTAATGACAAATAGTACAAATGACTGCCATAGACAAGAAGATAATACAAAACTAGCTATGTAGTTATACTTCATATTACTTTTTAGAAGAAATATTATTTTAATTTTACATGATACACACACATATACACACACAACTCATGGGCACACTGCTTCTTTCATAACTATGACCTATTATTAAACTTTTAAAACACTATCACAGGACATTATGAATTACCTGTATATCTTTGTGCATGAGAAAATATTCATATAAAAGCCAAGTCTAAAAGTGAGCAGATGTTTAACTGCTTAGAATATAAAGGAGAATTTTTGTTTGTTTTAATCATTTTTTTAGTAACTATATAATTTCCTAAAATTATTCAGTGTGGGAAGCCATCCATGACTTGTATGAGAACTGAGCATAGTTTGAACCATTAACTAGGAATATCTGGCCTCAGGAACTCAGCACGTGACTGAGAATGCCTGAGTCACGTGGTTATCCTGCCTTAGCTCACTGCTCAAGTTCAAATACAAGCATTGGATGTGGGGGTGACCTGTAAAGGCAAATGGCTTGCTTACCTCCACCTCCAATCCTGTTTTTGGCAAAGAAGCTCCTACGGGTCCTCTTTGATCTGTACCACTATAAATAAAGCAAGTGCAGGCACCTGTCTCTATTAGAGATAGACCCTTTTGGACCACTCAATCAATCATGTCCCTGCTTCAAAAATATTCTTGCCTTTTTGTCTTCATTTCTGATATATGTATTTCTTAGCTTTTATTTCACAGCCAGCCCATCCCTGCAATGGAAGCTGTTTCCCTCGCTCACAGGAGACTGGTACAAGAATTCAGGACATAGTACTTTCTCTAAAATCTCATGGATAATTTTTTTCTCCACTTTCTTTGAAGGCACATTCTTCCTTCCATTCTCTTTAGATATATTTAATCTTAAAAGATAAAAAGATGCCTTCTTACTCACTGTTGGATGTGGAGAAATGCAGAGGGGAACAGAAGAACATTCAAAAGATGGAAGCCAGAGCAAAATATCAGGATGTGAAATAATGCTAACTATTTAGGGAATGCAAGTTCTTGAGTGTGGCTGAACTATTGAAGCTCATATAGAGGAGAAGTAGTGAAGATGGGGACATGATACTGAAAAAGTAGAGAAGGCAACAGATATATAGGCTGTGGGAGCCTTGTTTATCACTCTCTGAGGTTTAGAACTTCTCCTCTAGGAACTGTTATTTAATAATAGGCTTTAAGAAGAGCAGTTGGGTCATTGGATTAGGATTTATAAAAGTCATTCTGCCAACAATGTGGAGGATTCACTGGAGGATAAATGTGACCATAGGCAGAAAGGACAATCTGGAGACTGAATTAAAACAGTAATGGAGGGAATGGAAAAGGAGGCAGTTAGTTCAAAAGAAATCAAGAGTAAAATATCCATAGAATTTATATTAATTGAATGAGAATAACCCTGAAAGTTCTGAAGTAATAGTCTAGGTGTTTAATGATTCCCTGAATTGAGACACAGTACTCAGAATAGGAAAATTTCTAGAGAGATAAAACAGATTAGTGGTTCCTTAGGGCTTGTTGGAGAGACACAGGGAATGGGGAGATGGGGAGTGGTAGCTAAAGGATACAGGATTTCTTCTTGTGGTGATAAGAAATTGAATATGGTGGTAGATATATATGTAGATATAGATATAGATAAATAAATATAAATATCTGTGTATATACCCAAAACTATTGGATTGTTTATATTAAGGAGTAATTTGCTTATTGAATTACATCTCAAAAAAGCTGTTTTAAAGAAAAAAAGAAGCAAAATTAAGGTTTCCACAATGAAGAAAATTCACATATAGACAGCAAATTCAGCTCCTTTCAGAGCCTTGGAGATTTGGGACTTGCCAGTTCCTATAATCATATAAGTCAATTCCTTGAAATGGATGGATGGATGGATGGATGGATGGATGGATGGATAGATGGACTGATTTCTTTATCTCCTTCTTATTCTGTTTCTCTGGAAGAACCTGACTAAAACATATTTTGAAATTGGGAAGAAGAATGATGCTGTAACGAGTACCTGAAAATGTGGCAATGGTTTGGAATTGTGTTGTGGATTGAGGCTGAAAGAATTCTGAGGTGGCTTGAGAGAAATCCTAATTACCTGGCAGAGGCAGTTGGCAAAAATGTGGATGTTAGAGGTGCTTCTGATGTGGGTGCAAAAGGAAATTAGGAACATGTTGTTGGAAACTGGAAGATAGGAGATCCTTGTTAAACATGGCAGAAATTGGATCAACTGTGTTCCATCTTGGAAAAGTAAAATTATAAAAGATGCACTTGAATCTTTGGCTGAGGACATTTCTTATAATAAATAGAAAGGGATAAGGTGAAGAAGCCAAACGTTAAGCAAAAATAAACCAGTACTTGATGATTTTGGAGGTTTTACCCTACACTTATTGTGAAGGCTGTTATAATTAGAAAATTTGTTGTCTAGAAAGATTTTTTTATTAGTGCTTTATAGTTGGACATAATAGTTTGGTTCATTTTGACATTATCATATATTTATGAAATTTAATTTGCTCTCTTTCAGTCCCTGGTGTCTCCTATTTCCCTCTCCTCCCTCCCTTTATTCCCCTTCCTTACTATACTGATCTGCCTCCTTCTAATTTATCTATTTTTAATTGGTTCTTTATAGGTATGCATAAAAAAGGAATTCACCATGGTATATTAATACATGCACATTATGTAATTTTGTCAAATGCATTCCACATTTCCTTCCCTTTCCTGTTCCTCTTCCCTCCCACTCATTCTCCTTCTTCCACCACACTGGTCTTTCCTCTATCCTTATGATATCTGATTCTCCTCCTCTTTTTTCTCCTTACTTTTCTTTATGTGAAAACATACAAGAGAAAATGTTCAATCCTTGATTTTCTGAGTCTAGTTTATTTCACTTAGCATGATGTTCTCCATTTCTATCCATTCACCAAGGAATGCCATAGTTTCATTTTTTCTTTATGACTGAATAAAACTCCATCATGTATATTTACCACATTTTCTTAATCTATTCATCTATTGAAGGGGACTTGTTTCATAACTTGGCTTTGTGAATTGTGCTGCTACAAACATGGATGTGGCTGTATCACCATAGTATGCTGATTTAGTTTAGTCTAGTTTTTTTTTTTTTTTAATAATACCAAGGAGTGGGATAGCTGGGATATGTAGTGGTTCCATTCCTAGTTTTTTGAGGAATCTCCATATTACTTTCCAGAATTGTACTAATTTGCAGTTGACCAACAATGTATGAGGAAATGCTTTCAATTTTTCTCCATTAGGTATGATGTTGGGTTTATCATACCTAGCCTTTATAATGTAGAGGTAAGTTCCTTCTATCTCTAGTTTCTCCAGCATTTTTAACTTGAATGGGTGCTGGATTTTATCAAAGGTCTTTCCTGCATCTATTGAGACGATCATAAGATTCCTGTCATTAATTTTATTAATGTGTTGAATTACATTTACTGATTTGCATATGCTGAACCAAACTTGAATCTTTGGAATGAAAGCCACTTAGTCATGGTGTACTATGTTCTTGTGTTTTTGAATGTGGTTTACTAATACTTTATTAAGAATTTTTGCATCTATGTTCATCAGACATATTGGTCTATAATTTTCTTTCCTTGATATGTCTTTGTCTGGTCTTGGTATCAGGATTATATTGGCTTCATAAAATGTAATTGGGAGTGTTCTCTTTCAATTTCATGGAGTAATTTGAGGAAGACTGGTATTAGGTTTTATTTGGAGATATGGTAGAACTCAGTTGAGAATCCATCCAGTCCTGTTCTTTTCTTTGTTGGAAGGCTTTTAATTGCTGTTTCAATCTCATAACTTGATATTGGTTTATTGAGGTTTTCTATTTCTTCCTGGTTCAATTTGGGCAGCTCACATGCATCTAGAAATTTGTCAATGTAGTCTAGATTTTCCAATTTATTGGAGTACAAATTTTCAAAATAGTCTCTAATGATTTTGGAAATGTCTGTAGTGAAATTTCTTTTCATCTCTAATTTTGTGTCTTTCCTTTGGTTAGTTTGGCTAAAGGTTTATCAATCTTGTTTGTATTTCCAAAGAATGAGCTCTTGGTTGCATTGATACTATGCATTTTTTATCCTCAAAATTTCATAATTTTGGCTCTGATTTTAGTTGTTTCCTGTCTTCTTCTGATTTTGGCACTAATTTGTTCTTCCTTTTTTAAGACCTTGGGGTATGGCATTAGATTATTTATTTGTAATATATTTTTAAATGTAGGAACTCAATGTTGTAAACTTTCCTCTTAGACCTTCCCTCTTACTTTCCAAGAAATTTTGATGTGCTGAATTTCTGGTCTCATTTGTTTTTGAAAATGTCTTGATTTATAATTTAAGTGTGTGAGTGTATGCATGTGTGTGTGTGTGTGTGTGTGTATTGTGCTGGGGATTGAACACAGGACCTCGCACATTCTAGGCAAGTGCTCTACTACTGACCTACACCCTAGCTCTTTTTGGAAAGTTTTTTTTCTGGGGATAAAAACGAGTTTGTAGCTGGGCAACCTTTTGCTAAGGAAATTATGTCTGTGACTAATGGATCCAATCAACTAATTAAGCAAGATCCAAGAGTAGAAATTAGGTTATCTAGAAAGGATCTTTCTAATGAATCTTCTCATCCGATACTGTGGATCCCTTTGGCATGCACTGGGTACTCCAAAGATATTTGAGAACATTGTACAAGCAGAAACATTACCAGCTTGGACTGAAACAGACCAAGACTAGACAAAATCAAAAAAAGTTATTGAACTCCTAAAATTCTACAGGCAGGAAATGAGTTTATAGAGCTATTTGGTTGCAACCGTATTCTATTCAAGAAAAGAATGACTCAGTGGGCCAAACTGCTACTAATTCAGAGATTGAGGACAATGAAGTCACCAACCAGGTCACAAAGCACAATGGAGTTGCTTCAGAGAACAAAGGAACACAGAACCACAAGCCACAGAGAATTATTCTCAGGCATTGAAATCTAATGGAATGGACCCTCCCAAATTTCAGACTTGCTTGGTATTGGAAACCCCTTAATTTCTTCCAATTTTTCCCTTTTGTAATGGACACGTGAACACTACACCCATTACATGATTATGTTTTGGAAGAAACAACTTGTATTCTAGGTTCACAGGTCTACATATGGAAATAAATCTTGCCCAAGGATAGATCATGCTGAGTTTCATCCTTACCTGATTTTGATAATAAGATCTTAGATTAATAGTTGATGGTTAATGGGTGGAAACGTTCAGGAATGTTGGGATGAGAAGTATGTATTTTGAATGTGAAATACAATGAATTAAAGGGGTGAGGGCAGAGAGTGGATTTTAATGGACTGAATTGTGGCCTCCCAAAAGATACTTCTACCCATACCTGCAAATGTGACCTTATTTGGAAAAAAAAAAGATCTTTGCTGATGGATGTAAATAAGTATCTTGAGATAATATCATCTTGGATTAGGGTGGGCCCTAAACGCAATAAAAAATTCTGAAAGAAGAGAAGGGAAAATAGATGCAGAGACACAAGAAGAAAGACCATGTGAAGATAGAGGCTAAAAAAGTGTGCAGTTATGCTGTCACTAGCCATAGAATGCCAAGAGCCTTTAAAAGGTAGAGAAGCAAGAGAAGATTGTCCCCAACAAGCTTCCAAGGAAGCTCGGCACTGCAATGTCTTGGTTTCTAACTCCATGTCTCTAGAACTGTGAGCAAATAGATTTTGTTGTTAAGCCACCAAGTTTGTGGAATTTGTTAGAGCAGTAGTAAAAAAACCAATACCCTGGGCAAGAATGAATTCCGTTGCCAGTCCACACTCTTTCTCAGAACCATCACTCTTCTCCAACAACTTATATCTAGATACCAAATCCAATTCTCTGTCACAGATTCACCTCTGCATTGTGGAAAATTTATTCTCAAATGTCCCACTGTCCTTTCCTGCAACCAGCTTCCTTCCATTAGAGCCATCTCAGAGAACACACATGATTTTATCTTCTAACTTCAGGAAGAAGATGGAATTGTCAGAGTGCCAGCTGATTTTCTTCTAAGAGAATCCTCCACTCCTTTGTGGTCTTTTGAATGCATCAGAGACAGGGAAAGTGCACCAGTTCCAGATGCCCAAGCTTCCAAATCCAAATAAATGGATGCCTACTCCAAACCCCACAGTATCTGAATTCCAAAATGTCCTGTTAGACCACTATGTAGGCACTTAATTTTAATTGTATTTACTTCTGACATATTATGATTATTATAGGCCAGTGGTTTGAACTATATACTTAAGACATAGCTCCAGTCTTACGAATTAATAAAACAGTTGGAATAACACTTATGGTCACCGTCATGTGCATAGGCACTGTGTTAGGCAACACACACCCTTGTTAGGATCTATTAGAACAAAACATATGGAGGTTTTGATAATATAAAGGATACCTCGTTATTCTGTTACCTTTTGAATTCTTTATTACATCAATGTGCTACTTTTTAACAAATAAGTTTCTTTTCTTCAGAAGCAGAAGAATTAAGGCACTTATAATACTTGATATATAACAATATGGGATCCATTTCACAGATCAGAATTGGGGTTTATTTAGCATAGTATTCAACAAAACTCTTGGGAGACACAGCATAGGAAATGGAATTGTCCTCGCTAACTTAGAGTTCAGAGGTTTGGTATTTTTCCCAGCTTTATTTCAGAGTCATTTATGACTCTGTGACTCATAAACATTTATTTTTAACTAATATTTGAAATGCTTTAGATAAACTGGATATTGTAAGAGCTGCTCTTCTGTATGTCATTCCATAATAACACTGATTTGATAGATAATAATCAGACGCTTTATTTTGATACCAGAAATATTTCATCTTCTTCTTGTGTTTAGTAGGTATATTCTTTAGTAAAAAACAAATAACATTTAAACAATAGAACTTAATTTCTCCATTAAACCTATAAAGGAGGCTTACCTGGATAACCCAAGCTGCCACAGTCACTTGTCAAAGTCTTTAGAGCCTAGGCTCATGGTGTCTTCTCAACCCTCTTGAAGCCTGCCTCCTATTATCAAGGTTTATTCATAGTTCCAATATGACTTGTTAATTCCAATGGTCACATCACCAAGAAGAAAGAATAAAAGAATGAAATGAAATTCAGTCTGTAAAAAATAATAATAAAAAAAAGGAATGAATGCTCATCTCCTCATTTTTAAGGAGTCTTCCTAACCCTTGCAAACACTCCCACTTACATCTCTTTGACCATACCAAACTCTGAGGAGGGATAGGAAATGAAATTTCATCTGGACCCATATCAAGGATTTGATTAGTAAGAAACAAAAGAATGGAAATTTGAGGAGGCAATTAACAACCAGTGACACAGCAGTGTCTACACATGCCATAGCTCAACTTCTGAAGATCAGACTTACAGTTAGATCAGATCACAGTAATTATGCAAAATATACTTTTCATGGTGACACACCTATTCATGTTCTATTCATCATCTTATCTGAGCAACCACAATGCAAGAAAGTAAAGAAATTCTTGTACTATCAAAATTAAAAATAAATAATGACAGTTCTAAAATAGTAGGTCCAAGTATTTTAAAAATGAAGTCCATTGTGCAAGGTGCTGTGTTAGGGCCTTCTAAATAACAATGGTAAGATTCCAAATGTAGTAAAGAACAATATTGAGCCATCATCCATTGCTGGGTTTTCAGGCATGTTTGGATGTGTTTGTCAAACTGATGGAGTAGCCTGATAAAAATCTGTTTTCAGAGGAGTCTGAAGTCCTCAGTGGCAGGGAGGGAAGCAAGCATGACAAAGGCAAAGGAGAATAAGAATTCTGAAAACAGCATGGTCAGGACTGAGATAATCTGTCCTCCAACTCTGTTCCCTTAATAGATGCTAAGGAGAAAGAAAGCTATGAGTTAAAATTGAAAAATCTCTTTCTAAACTCTGACACTTTGGGGCCCAAAAAGCACTGTCTTAGGATATATCTAACACAAAACAAACATCATTGTCAGAAGGCATCTTCTGCAATTCCATATTAGGCTGCCTCAAGCATTTTCATACTGACAGCTGGGTGTAGCCACCACTACACAACTGATATGTCCAACGCCCAGTGGTGGGACATGCTGCACTCTGCCAGACCCAGGTGTTTGATTAAACAGAAGTATGGCACTTGCTCAGTGCAGCAGAGGGCCAGTTGAAAATCGGCACAATCTGCTATACTTGGAAAAGTGAAAATAACCCTAAACAAGGAAACTACTCTTCTCAGAGGGGCAGTGAGGATATGGGGAGTGTGGTGACTACATGAGGTATATCCCCTGGGCTACTGGAACTTGATAGAGGGTGACAGATTATTGGCAGGGTTTTATAAGTGTCTGAATACTTGTATAATTAGTGGTTCATAGTTAGGAAAATTTTAATTATGTATATATTTTTCCTGGAAAGAATACACTTGCCTCAAAACTGAAAAAAAAATTTATGAGAATATTACGACATTGTGATGAAATTTGGGTATTACTGAAGAAGGCAAATATGGTTTTTGCTGTATAAAAGATACCAAATACAGGGCTCAGGATATAGCCCAGTAATGGAGCACTTGCCTACCACACTCAAGGTCCTGGTTTAAATCCCCAAGAGTGAACACACACACACACACATGTACAGTCATGAGTCACAATGACAGAGCTAAGGTTGTGTGAACATTATAGAGTGTACTTACATAGATCTAAATGGTATGGTTCAATCAATTGGCATGACTTCTTGATGAAATCTAGAGAGGTAGTAATTTTGAGATGTATGAAGCTGCTGCTTTTGTAACATGTAATACTATTTTACAGTAAATTTTATTTTTTCACAAATAGCCATATGCTCTAAAATAGTGGTTTAAAATAAAACAGTAATACACAAATCATTTGTATAGTTGTTTATTATCATCATGAAGTATGTGATGCACATAGTTATTTGTGCTATACTTTTTTTTCCCCCTTTGGTACTGGTGGATTGAACCAGGGGGGTGCTCAACCACAGAGCTACATCCTCAGCCCCATCCACTTTTTGAGACAGGGTCATGCTAATTTGCTTAGGGCCTCACTTAATTGCTCAGGCTGGCTTTGAATTTGGGATCTTCCTGCCTCAGCCTTCTGCGCTGCTGGGATTACAGGCGTGCACCACTGTACCTGACTGTGCTATACTTTTATATCACTGGCAGTGCAGTAGTTTAGTTTGTTTACATCAGCATCACCATAAATGTGTGGGTAATGTTTTACAACTATGGCTATGATGTCATGAAAGATTTTTCAGCTCCACTATAATCTCATGGAACCACTGTGGTATATGCAGCCCAGGCCTGACTGAGACATCATTGTGCAGAGAGTAATTGTATACAGAGTTTCAAGCTACCTTTCTTCATGTCATAAAAAAATGTGTTAAGCACCTACTATGTACTTTATTCTAATTGTTATGGATACTGTAGTAAATTTAAAAAATGGGAATGATAGCAGCTAGTTGAAGCCAATATCAGATATTGGCTGTAGAAATTGACAATTCATGTTTTATTACCCCAAGAGATTTACCAACATGTTACATTTACTTCCCCCCAAAAAGAGTATATTTAACCACCATGGCAGATTGAATTATTGTTTAAAGTTTACTTCTTTTTCATATAGTAATACATTAATTATCCTTTTCCATGTAACTACTTTAAAAACAATTTTGAAATATAATGCATATATTAGAAATTCAACTATTATATATGATTTTTGATAAATTTATACAATAATAGAACTATTACCACAATATGGTTTTAAAACACTTCCTTTACTCCTTGAATTTCCCTTATGCTGTACGTAATCAATCCTCCTCCCACCCCTAACCCCAATAACCATATCTCTATTGTTTTCCTTTTAAAAAATTTTAAGAAATGGAAGCATATAATATATATTATTTGAGATTTTATTTCTTTCATAATGACTAATAATGGTTTTAAGATTCCTTCATATTGTTGCCTATACCAGACTCTACTCCTTTTCATTGCAGAATAGTATTCTACTGTATTTGATATACTTCATTTGTTTATTTATTTCCCAGTTGATTAATATTTGGGTTGTTTCCATATTCAACTACTAAAAATAATGTTATTCTGTTTACCAGCAAATATCTGTAAGTCTTCATTTCTCCTGAGTCAATAGTGAGGG
Source organism: Sciurus vulgaris (assembly GCF_902686455.1). Taxonomy (NCBI): domain Eukaryota; kingdom Metazoa; phylum Chordata; class Mammalia; order Rodentia; family Sciuridae; genus Sciurus; species Sciurus vulgaris. The sequence goes on from NC_136465.1 coordinate 82,902,355, forward strand.
AAATGCAGTGTTGAATGATAAATATATGTATGACTTGTCTAGAAATTACTATACTATTTTTTCAAAGTCAGTGTAACATTTCACATTCTCATAGGCACTGTACAGAAATTTGAGTCTGTCCATATCCTTATCAACTTGATATTGTCAGACTATTTGGTAATAGCCTTTCCAGAGGGTCTCTAATGGAATTTTATTACAGTTTTAATTTGCGTATCCCAAATGTTTCCATCTTTTTATGTGCATCTGTGTTCTTTAGGAACAATTTCTTGTAGTTATATTTCTTTTCTAGTGATACCTTTGCCTGGCTTTGATATTATACCATCCCGAAAAGATGGGAAGGGATACCTCCCTTTTATCTGAAAACATTTGTATAGGATTGGTATAATTTCTTGTCTAAATGTTTGATAAAATTTATTATTGACACCTCTAGACTGGGCTTTTCACTGTAGGCAGATTTTTAATTACTAATTCAGATTTATTCAGATTTCTTCTTGAGACAGTTTTGGCAGTTTATATCTTTTCAAGATATTTCACTTAAATTGTATAGTTTGTTGGCTTAAAGTTGCTCATAGCATTTCCTTATAATTCTTTCCTGAATGATCTGTTTGATGTTCTTTATTTCATTACTGATTTTGTCAATTTCCTTTTTCCCTCTTTTTCTTTTTTCTTTTTTGGTTAGCATAACTAAATGTTTATCAATCTTATTGATCATTTAAGTGAAACAAATATTTTGTGAATTTTGTCTATTTTCTCTGATTTCTATTTCATGTATTCTTCTCTTGGCTTTATTATTTACTTTCTCCTACATGAGGTTTGATATGCTCTTCTTTGTAAGGTTTCTTGAGTAGAAACTTAGATTGTTGCTTTTAGAACTCTTTCTTATTCAATTTAAGCATTTGAAGTTATAAGTTCTAAGCACTGATTTTTACTATAGCTCATATATTTTAATAAACTAGGTTTTTCATTTTCATTCACTTAAGTATATTTTATAATTTACCTGATGATTTAATTTTTTACTTATCTTTTTTCCAAAAGTATGTTGTTGAAATTCCTTGCTTTCTGTTGTTTTCTTTTCTTGTTCCTTTTTCTTGCTTTCATCAGAAAATATATTTTGAGGCTTGTTTTATGACTTATAATATATAGGACATATTTCATGTGCACTTGAAACTGAATGTGTATTCTGGTGTTGGTTAGACCATTGTATATATTATTTAAGTCAGATTGGTTGATAGTGTTACTCATGTCCTGATTTTCTTTTTTTTTTTTTTTTTTATTGTAAACAAATGGGATACATGTTGTTTCTCTGTTTGTACATGGCGTAAAGGCATACCATTTGTGTAATCATAAATTTACATAGAGTAATGTTGTTTGATTCATTCTGTTATTTTTTCCCTTCCCCCCACCCCTCCCACCCCTCTTTACCCTCTATACAGTACTTCCTTCCTCCATACTTGCCCCCCTCCCTAACCCTAACTCTAACCCTAACACTAACCCGTCCCTCCCCCCCATTATGTGTCATCCTCCACTTATTAGCGATATCATTCGTCCTTCGGCTTTTTGAGATTGGCTTATCTCACTTAGCATGATATTCTCCAATTTCATCCATTTGCCTGCAAATGCCATAATTTTATCATTCTTTATGGCTGAGTAATATTCCATTGTATATATATACCACAGTTTCTTTATCCACTCATCAATTGAAGGGCATCTAGGTGGGTTCCACAGTCTGGCTATTGTGAATTGAGCAGCTATGAACATTGATGTGCCTGTATCTCTGTAGTATGCTCATTTTAAGTCCTTTGGGTGTAGGCCAAGGAGTGGGATAGCTGGGTCAAATGGAGGGTCCATTCCAAGTTTTCTAAGGAATCTCCACACTGCTTTCCAGAGTGGCTGCACTAATTTGCAGCCCCACCAGTAATGTATGAGTGTACCTTTCTCCCCACATCCTCGCCAACACCTGTTGTTGCTCGTATTCTTTTTTTTTTTTTTAAGTTTCTTTTTTTTTCTTTTTTTTTTTTTATTGTAAACAAATGGGATACATGTTGTTTCTCTGTTTGTACATGGCGTAAAGGCATACCATTTGTGTAATCATAAATTTACATAGAGCAATGTTGTTTGATTCATTCTGTTATTTTTTCCCTTCCCCCCACCCCTCCCACCCCTCTTTACCCTCTATACAGTAGTTCCTTCCTCCATACTTGCCCCCCTCCCTAACCCTAACTCTAACCCTTCCCTCCCCCCAATTATGTGTCATCCTCCACTTATCAGCGATATCATTCGTCCTTTGGCTTGTTGAGATCGGCCTATCTCACTTAGCATGATATTCTCCAATTTCATCCATTTGCCTGCAAATGTCATAATTTTATCATTCTTTATGGCTGAGTAATATTCCATTGTATATATATACCACAGTTTCTTTATCCACTCATCAATTGAAGGGCATCTAGGTGGGTTCCACAGTCTGGCTATTGTGAATTGAGCAGCTATGAACATTGATGTGCCTGTATCTCTGTAGTATGCAGATTTTAAGTCCTTTGGGTATAGGCCAAGGAGTGGGATAGATGGGTCAAATGGTGGTTCCATTCCAAGTTTTCTAAGGAATCTCCACACTGCTTTCCAGAGTGGCTGCACTAATTTGCAGCCCCACCAGCAGTGTATGAGTGTACCTTTCTCCCCACATCCTCGCCAACACCTGTTGTTGCTCGTATTCTTGATAATCGCCATTCTAATTGGGGTGAGATGGAATCTTAGGGTGGTTTTGATTTGCATTTCTCTTATTACTAGAGATGTTGAACATTTTTCCATATGTTTGTTGATTGCTTGTAGATCTTCTTCTGTGAAGTGTCTATTCATTTCCTTAGCCCATTTGTTGACTGGACTATTTGAATTCTTGGAGTAGAGTTTTTTGAGTTCTTTATAGATTCTGGAGATTAGTGCTCTATCTGAAGTATGATTGGCAAAGATATTCTGCCACTCTGTAGGCTCTTTCTTCGCATTGCTGGTAGTTTCCTTTGCTGCGATAAAGCTTTTTAGTTTGAATCTATCCCAGTGGTTGATTCTAGCTTTTACTTCTTGTGCTATGGGAGTCCTGTTAAGGAAGTCTGGTCCTAGACCAACAAGGTGAAGATTTGGACCTACTTTTTCTTCTATAATCTGCAGGGTCTCTGGTCTGATTCTGAGGTCCTTAATCCATTTTGAGTTTAGTTTCGTGCATGGTGAGAGATATGGGTTTAGTTTCATTCTGTTGCATATGGATTTCCAATTCTCCCAGCACCATTTGTTGGAGAGGCTATCTTTTCTCCATTGCATATTTTTGGCCCCTTTGTCTAGTATGAGAAAATTGTATTTATTTGGGTTTGTGTCCGTGTCCTCTATTCTGTACCATTGATCTACCTTTCTATTTTGGTACCAATACCATGCCGTTTTTGTTACTATTGCTTTGTAGTAGAGTTGAAGATCTGGTATTGCAATACCCCCTGTTTCACTCTTTCTGCTAAGGATTGCTTTAGCTATTCTGGGTTTCTTATTCTTCCAGATGAATTTCATAATTGCTTGCTCTATTTCTGTAAGGTACACAATTGGGATTTTAATTGGAATTGCATTGAATTTGTATAGCACTTTAGGTAGTATGGCCATTTTGACAATATTAATTCTTCCTATCCAAGAACATGGAAGATCTTTCCATCTTCTAAGGTGTTCTTTAATTTCTTTCTTTAGTGTTGTATAGTTCTCATTGTAGAGGTCTTTCACCTCTTTTGTGAGATTGATTCCCAAGTATTTTATTTTTTTCGAGGCTATTTTGAATGGGGTAGTTTTCCTAATTTCTCTTTCTGAAGATTCATCACTTATGTATAAAAATGCGTTGGATTTATGGGCATTGATCTTGTAACCTGCTACTTTATTGAATTCACTTATGAGTTCTAAGAGTTTTCTGGTGGAATTTCCAGGTTCCTCTAAATATATAATCATGTCATCAGCGAACAGGGATAGTTTGAGTTCTTCTTTTCCAATTCGTATCCCTTTAATTTCTTTGGTTTGTCTAATTGCTCTGGCCAGAGTCTCATGAACGATGTTGAATAAAAGTGGTGAAAGAGGGCATCCCTGCCTTGTTCCAGTTTTAGGGGGAATGCTTTCAGTTTTTCACCATTTAGAATGATATTAGCCATGGGCTTAGCAGAAATGGCCTTTACAATGTTAAGGAATGTTCCCACTATCCCTATTTTTTCTAGTGTTTTGAGCATGAAGGGGTGCTGTATTTTATCAAATGCTTTTTCTGCATCTATTGAAATAATCATGTGATTCTTGACTTTAAGTCTATTAATATGGTGAATTATGTTTATTGATTTCCTGATGTTGAACCAACCTTGCATCCCTGGGATGAAACCCACTTGATCATGGTGCACTATCTTTTTAATATGTTTTTGTATGCGATTTGCTAAAATTTTGTTGAGAATTTTTGCATCGATGTTCATTAAGGATATTGGTCTGAAATTTTCTTTCCTTGATGAGTCTCTGTCTGGTTTAGGTATCAGTGTGATATTGGCTTCATAGAATGAGTTTGGGAGGGTTCCCTCCTCTTCTATTTTATGGAATACTTTGAGAAGTATTGGAATGAGCTCTTCTTTAAAGGTTTTGTAGAACTCGGCTGAGAACCCATCTGGTCCCGGACTTTTCTTTGTTGGTAGGCTTTTGATGACTTCTTCTATTTCAGTACTTGAAATTGGTCTATTTAAATTGTTTATGTCCTCCTCGTTCAGTTTAGGCTATTCATATGTCTCTAGAAACCTGTTGATGTCTTCGAAATTTTCTATTTTGTTGGAGTATAGATTTTCAAAATAGCTTCTAATTATGTTTTGTATTTCAATCCTGTCTGTTGTGATATTTCCTTGTTCATTCCGAATTTTAGTGATTTGGGTTTTCTCTCATCTTCTCTTTGTTAGTGTGGCTAAAGGTTTATCAATTTTGTTTATTTTTTCGAAGAACCAACTATTTATTTTGTCAACTTTTTGTATTGTTTCTTTTGTTTCAATTTCATTGATTTCAGCTCTGAGTTTAACTATTTCCTGTCTTCTACTACTTTTGGTGCTGTTCTGTTCTTCTTTTTCTAGGGCTTTGAGCTGTAGTGTTAGGTTGTTTATTTGTTGAGTTTTACTTCTTTTATTAAATGCGCTCCATGAAATAAATTTCCCTCTAAGTACTGCTTTCATAGTGTCCCAGAGATTTTGATATGATGTTTCTTTGTTCTCATTTACCTCTAAGAATTTTTTAATTTCCTTCCTAATATCTTCTGTTATCCATTCATCATATAATAGCATATTGTTTAATCTCCAGATGTTGGAATAGTTTCTGTGTTTTACTCTTTCATTTATTTCTAACTTCAATCCATTATGATCTGATAGAATACATGCTAGTGTCTCTATCTTCTTGTATTTGCTAACATTAGCTTTGTGGCATAATATATGGTCTATTTTAGAGAAGGATCCATGTGCTGCTGAGAAGAAAGTGTATTCGCTCTTGGTTGGATGGTATATTCTATAAATGTCCGTTAAGTCTAAATTATTGATTGTGTTATTGAGATCTATGGTTTCTTTGTTCAATTTTTGTCTGGAAGATCTGTCCAGTGGTGAGAGAGGCGTGTTAAAATCACCTAGTATTATTGTGTTGTGGTCTATTTGGTTTCTGAAATTGAGAAGGATTTGTTTGACATACATAGATGAGCCACTGTTTGGGGCATAGATGTTTATGATTGTTATATCTTGCTGATTTATGCTTCCCTTAAGCAGTATGAAATGACCTTCTTTATCCCTTCTGACTAACTTTGGCTTGAAGTCCGCATTATCGGAAATGAGGATGGATACTCCAGCTTTTTTGCTGAGTCCATGTGCATGGTATGTTTTTCCCCATCCTTTCACCTTTAGTCTATGGGTATCTTTTTCTATGAGGTGAGTCTCTTGCAGGCAACATATTGTTGGATCTTTCTTTTTAATCCAGTCTGCCAGTCTATGTCTTTTGATTGATGAATTCAGGCCATTAACATTCAGGGTTATTATAGAGAAATGATTTGGTTTCCCGGTCATTTGGTTCATTTTTAAAATTTTGTTTATTTATTTGTTTGACACAACTTGTTTCCTCCTTTATTTGACAATTCCTTTAGGATAATTCCTCCCTTTGCTGATTTGCTTCTTTGTTTTTCATCTCTTCCTCATGGAATATTTGGTTGAGAATGTTCTGTAATGCTGGCTTTCTTTTTGTAAATTCTTTTAGCTTTTGTTTATCATGGAAGGATTTTATTTCATCGTCAAATTTGAAGGCAAGTTTTGCTGGGTATAAGATTCTTGGTTGGCATCCATTTTCTTTCAGGGCTTGAAAAATGTTGTTCCAGGCCCTTCTAGCTTTTAGGGTCTGGATTGAAAAATCTGCTGATATGCGTATTGGTTTCCCCCTGAATGTAATTTGGTTCTTTTCTCTCACAGCCTTTAAAATTCTGTCTTTATTTTGTATGTTAGGTATTTTCATTATAATGTGCCTTGGTGTGGGTCTGTTGTAATTTTGTGTATTTGGAGTCCTATAAGCCTCTTGAACTTGATTTTCCATTTCATTCTTCAGATTTGGGAAATTTTCTGATATTATTTCATTGAATAAATTGCTCATTCCTTTGGCTTGTTTCTCTAGGCCTTCCTCAATCCCAATAATTCTTAAATTTGGCCTTTTCATGATATCCCATAGTTCTTGTAGATTCTGTTCATGATTTCTTACCATCTTCTCTGTTTGTTCAACTTTGTTTTCAAGGTTAAATATTTTGTCTTCAATGTCTGAGGTTCTGTCTTCCAGGTGTTCTATCCTATTGGATATGCTTTCTATGGAGTTCTTAATTTGGTTTATTGTTTCCTTCATGTCAAGGATTTCTGTTTGGTTTTTTTTCAATATCTCTAACTCTTTATTGAAATGCTCTTTTGCTTCCTGTATTTGCTCTTTTAACTGTCGATTGGTGCGATCATTCAATGCTTGCATTTGCTCTTTCATCTCATCGTTTGCTTCTCTGATCATTTTAATTATGTACATTCTGAACTCCTTTTCTGTCATTTCTTCTGCCATGCTGTCATTGGGTTTTATTGATGTACCGTCTAGATTTGTTTGCAGCATTTTCTTTCCTTGTTTTCTCATATTGTTCAGGTATCAGTGGACCGCTGAGATATTGCAGATTTCCTCTATTGACTTACAATGTCCCTGAAGATTTCTATATATATCCCCCCTTAGCCTTCAGTAGGCTGAAGTCTTGGAGGAAGTTGATAATGCGGTGCTCCACAAGGAAGCTGCCTCTCTAGGAGTGGTGGCCTTCAGGTGGGGTATAATCCCTGCTAGTGGGCAGAGGTGCCTCCACTTGTTGACCAATGGTCATCCAAAGGGGACCTAGGCTGCGGGCTGAGGCAAGGCCTGTTTGGGCCTGAGTCTCTGGTTTTACCGTCCTTGTGGGGAAACCTCACCCAGCAGGGAAGACTCACCCGGTGGGGAGGTCTCCCTGGTCAGTTCCCTCCTAGAGGTTCCCCTCAATTTACAGCTACCGCCTGGGCTGGGCTGTCTTCCTCTGCTAAGTTCCCAGGGGCCCGACCCTACCTCCTGGGCCTGGGAGCCTCACCCTTCGCAGATGAATCTCCTTAGGCTGCCCCTCCTCAGAGAATCTGCCCCCAGGCCTGGAACCTTCGCTCCGCCCTAAGCCTGTCTCTGTGCGGCTCTTCCACCTAGAATCCTCCTAGATCCTGGGACCCTGCTCTGCACCTAATCGCCTGGCTGTGCGGCCCCTCCTCTGAGCAGCCACCTGGGGCCCCGAACAATCGCTCTGAGTCCCAGAGACCCGCCACAGGCCTCTTCCTCCAGACAGCCGCCCAGTATTCCGGTGCGGTCACTAGGAGTCCAAGAAACTCACTTCGTGCCTCCTCCTCCCACCAACCACGCGTAGCCCTGGGCAATCAATCACTCCGAGTCGAAGTGACCCTCCCCATTCCTCCTCCTTCTCCAGATAACCCCCCGGGGGTTCAGGAGCAGTCCCTCTGAGTGGCTCTGAATCCACGTGACCCGCTGCACGGGTCCTCTGGGCAACCGCCTGGAGCTCTGGTGCGGCCACTCAAGACCAATCGTCCCTCCACGCTTCTCCTCCAGGCAGCCCCCCTGTGTTCAGGAGCTGTCCCTTTAAGTCCAAACAACTCACCACTCGCCTTCTCCTCTGAGCAGCCGCCTGGAGCGCTAATGCAGTCACTGGGAGTCCAAAGGACCCGCCGAGCTCCTCCTCCTCCTCCTCCTCCTCCTCCTCCTCCTCCTCCTTCTCCTACTCCTCCGGGCAGGCCCCGGGGTTCAGAAGTGGTCAGAGTCCAAACAGCTCGCCACGCAGCCCCTCCTCTGGCAACCGCCTGTAGCTCTGGTGTAGTCACCCGAATCCAAGCGGCCGCGCTCCTCTTCTTTCTCCTCGTCCTCAGGGCAGGCCCCGGGGTTCAGAAGCGTCGTTCTGAGTCCAAACAGCTCGCCGCGCGGCTTCTCCTCTGGCAACCGCCTGTAGCTCTGGTGTAGTCACTCCAAATCCAAGTGGCCACGCTACTCCTTCTCCTCCTCAGGGCAGGCCCCGGTGTCCTGAGTCCACGCAGCTCTCCTCGCCACTCCTCCCCTGGGCAGCCGCCTGAGCCTCAGTGGTTGCTCCGAGTCCCAGCGCTGTGCCGAGCGGCCTCCTCTACGATGCTCCCAGCTGTCCGAGTTCACTGCTCCAGCGGGGGGAGGGGCGTCTCGCTGGCAGTTCTACTTCACAAAGTTTCCTGCGTTCTGGGACCACCGTCCCATCCGGGATGCCTCCCCAGGGGGTGAGAGTCACCCGGCTGCTTTGAGTTGGTCCCAAGCGTCTCAATATCTCCTCTTTTGAATCCTGAGTCCTGGAGCAACATGAAATGCAGCCACCCTCTAGGCCGCCATCTTGAAACCCCCCCTCATGTCCTGATTTTCTATCTAGTTCTATCAATTATTGAGAAAAGACTATTAAAATGTTTACTACAATATTGAATAGTCTATCCTTTAATTCTATATTTGGGGGCTTTGGTACCAACTTTGGTAAGTTTATGTACTTACAATGCTTTTCCTCCTAAAGTACTAAAATTTTTATCATTATGAAGATTTTCTTTGTCACTAGAATTATTTTTATCTAAAAGTCTACTTTTGTATTATAAAAATGTATTTGTATTCTTGTATTAATAAAGCAGCCCAGACTCCTCTATTATGTGACTGTTTGCTGGCACCATCTTTGCTCTGATCCAGGGCAATGAGTCCACTATAATGTCAGAATCTTTTACATGAGCAAAGAAAATGAACAAATCTCTGTATTTGTAGTTATAGGTGACCATTAGTTCCCCTTAAAGAACTATTAGTGATTGATCTTTTGAACAAATCCACTGTACCCTCTGAGAGAAATTTTCCCCAGGTTTATAACATGTGGTAAAGTGAAAACAGCTTACTAAAGTGTCTTCCAGTCAACAGTGGGAGAAAGATACTTTCCAGCAATTAGGCAAATCTCAACGCAGATACACAGAAAACAAGGAAATAAAATGCCTTCGAAAGTCTATAATCCCCCAACAACTGAGTCCTCAGATGTTGAAATGGATGAAATGCCAGACACATAATTTTTAAAAGTTTATGATTAAAATGATTAAGTTACTAAAAGAAGATATGAGAAATGAACTAAGAGAGAAAAATGGGAAGTAAAAGATCATTTTGATACAGAGATAGAAATTCTTTAAAAGAACCAAATACATATTCTGAAACAAAGCAATTCAGTTCTTAAATAGCTATTGTTTGTTTTTTACATTCTTTTACTGTAAATGTGTTTTTTAATATAAAGTGTCTGTTGTAGACAGTTGGAATTTGCTTTTTCCTCTGTATTTTAACTATACTTTAAAAATTATTTTCCTAATAATTCTTCTAGGGATTACAATACACAACTTCCATTTATCATGCTTTGGGATCATCATCATTATCAGTGTTGCTACAGTATATTTCTACTCTATCATCTCACATTAATGCTGGTACCAACATACACATTACACCAATACATGTAATAAAACCACCAAAAGATAGCATGATAGATGCTGCTTCAATTAGTCTTTGTTTCCAAAGTAGCAAGAAGAGAAAAAAAGGGTAGTCTTTTATATTTTCCATGTATTTAACATCTTCATTACTCCTTGTTCTTTCTTGTAGAATTAAGTCACTTTTGGGTGTTCATGATCAATGTAATCCTGATAAAACTATCACTTTCACCAAACAGTGGGGTGATGCTGCTCCCATGCGTTCCGAAGCCAATGAGCTACACATTACCAAAATTCTTACTCAAAATTCTTGCAGTGTTTCCAGGAACAAATACCTCTCAATTATTACCTGTCTCTGGTCAATTTCTATAGCCCTGAAATGTTTGTTGTAGAAAAATTTGTTCAGGTTTATATTTTGATTCTACAGAAAGGATTTACAGTATCATAAGCTAGAAATACCTCTGTTATATGGTCTGTAGTACCTCTCCCTGAAGTAGTAAGTATATTTCAATGTCCCATTGGCATTCAACTTAGCCATGTGACTTATGTTATCCAATGATATATTAGCAGAGGATTTAAATGTAGTCTCGTGATTTGGCTTGGCTCTTGCACTCTTATTACGCATCATCAAAAGAACATGCCTTAGATAATCACTGTCCCTAAAATAAAGAAATATGAAGCAGATCTATAGCCAATATTTAGCCAGTCAAGTCCCGCTAAGATCAGCCAAGTTCAGCCAAACCCCACCTAAAACCATAACTAACCTACATACATAAAAATTTTAAAAATAAGTACTATTATAAGCAACAAAAATATTTGGCATTGTTATTTAGCAATGTTGACTTATGGAGTCATCTAATAACAAATGATACTCTATCTACTCTGTCCCACATCAGCTATAAAACAAAATAGTACCTGCTTTTTACCATCTGTTCAGTGGATCAAAGATGAAGGGTAATGTCTAGGCTACAAGTATCACTGAAGGCACAGAGATAATAAAACAGTTGGCATAGATTGATCATGGAATTATTTGTCAAGAGGGGACAATGGATTAGTATAAACCTTAAAAAGTCATTTACCTCTGAGAATTATTAACACAAAAGTACTGAAGTCCATGAAAAATTCAATTGTGTCTTTTGTGAGGTTAATTGATAAGTTTAGATATAACTCAGCCTTCCTCTATTACTCCGGCATTACAAAACAAACTATAAACAACAATACATTCTAAACTCCCATTTTATTGCAAGACCCTATATAATTTGCACATAGACAGAACTTCTTGAGCAGCTTCACCAAGTCAGTACAATTCAGCAACATCCAAAACAGAATACCTATAATATCAGAAAGCAGCACAAGGAGTCTTAGAATTCCTCACTTGAATGACAGAAGTCAGCAATAAATAGCTGTTTATAATGCAATGTGATATGGATCATGGTAGATATCTCTGTGTTAGAGAGAAATGCCACTTCAGATCTAAGAACATTAACTTAAAAATCCGTTCTCTCACCAGCATCATAGGGAATATTGTCAGTCTTGGCACAGAGGTAGTCCTTATATTGATGTACCACTGGAATGTGTGTATGCAGAGAATGAGAGACAGCAGGACACTCAAGGAGCTATTGTATAAGAAAACCGATGTCGAAAAAAATCACAAGCAAGGAGAGAAAGATAAATGTTATAAAAACATAGTGAAGCACAGCATCAAGCTACGCAATGGAGCTTTGGACTACTGGGAAATAGCAGCAGTATACAAAACAGCCCTAGCTGCATTGTAAAGAATGTGAAGAAAGCCATCAGGTGAATAGCTAAACAATAGGCTACACTGCTGACCCAGGATCAGGTTTCACATGTGCATAGTTTATCTATATTTGCCTACTTTCACACTTGAATATAACAACTGTGACTTGTACCCACAGCATTATCTTTGAAAACAAAAGCCAATGGAATAATTCTAGCTGTAGTGTATCAACCCCTCATATTTTATATGATTTTCTCAATAGTATACATAAATTCTGATGTCCTTTGAAAACGCAACACACTGCAGGTAATACAATTAATAGGAAATGTTCTGGCAGTCATAGACATTGTGCCCATAACAATCCAGAAGCCAAAAAGGTCTCTGCCCCTGAAAAGAAACCAGCCACAAAAAAGCTCATGAACTTCATCCACAGAAGTAGCAGAGACTCCATGAACCCTGTGACCTACAATTTGTTAAAAGCTTACAAATATAATAACATGCTCATAAGCTCTTTCTAGAAAATGATCAAGTTTTCTTAATTTGTAAGGAGGATCCACATTGCACTGGGAAAAACCTAAAGGTATCCCTAAGAGGCAGTGACAAAAACTCAAAAAAAAAACATACAAATCACCAATTATAATCACACATTAGCCAGAGGCCATTTTGTGTGAGAGCAATAATCCTTTAAGATTCACTAACTCTGGCATTTGCAGGCAAATGGATGAAATTGGAGAATATCATGCTAAGCGAGATAAGCCAATCTCAAAAAACCAAAGGAAGAATGATCTCACTGATAAGTGGATGATGACACATAATAGGGGTGGGAGGGGGCAAGAATGGAGGAAGGAGGGACTGTATAGAGGGAAGAGAGGGGTGGGAGGGGTGGGGAGGGAGGGAAAAATAACAGAATGAATCAAACAACATTACTCTATGTAAATTATGATTACACAAATGGTATGCCTTTACTCCATGTACAGAGAAACAACATGTATCCCATTTGTTTACGATAAAAAAAAAAAAAAAAAGATTCACTAACTCTGGACTGGGGTGCTCAGTGGCAGAGTGCTTGCCTGACATGTGCAAGGCACTGGGCTTGATCCTTAGCATCATATTTAAAAAAAAAAAAAAAATGAGAGGATCCAAGATGGCAAACTAGAAGAAGACTGCATTTCTTGTTGCTCAGTGACTAAAGATTCAAGCAGAGAAAATATTTTTTCTCTTCAAGGCAGTCCTCGCTGCCCATAGACCCCCTGCTCTTTGCCCGTTTGTCCACAGTGAACACCAGCCCTTTGCTCAGTATATAACCCATCTTTTGCTTGCAGATCACTCGCTGACCTGGGTCGACCACCTGCTGGTTGCCCTTTTGGCTGCCCATTGTCCACTGCCACATGTCCACCCACTGAACACCAGCTATTTGCCTGCAGACTGCCCACGGACCACTGGCAGAGAGCCTGCTGCCCCTCACTGCCTGGAAGTCCATTGTCAGGGTACCCACAGGTTTGGTTATATGTGGCCTCCATCATCTTGGGACACTGGCCAGGGCCTGGGAATTCAGGACCAAGGATCCTGCAGGTTTGCTGTCACCACTGCCACCATCTCAGGGCACAGCTGTCTGTCTGGGAAACCTGCCAGGGTCTGGAGATATATTGTCAGGGTACCTGCAAGTCTAGTTGCACCTGAGGTCTTCCTGTTGGATGTGCTAGTGGCTGCCATCTGTTTGCCTCTTTGTAAGTTTGTTCCGATGTGTGAGTGCATCCTTGGTGGTCTCTCTGCAAGTTGAAATGGCATCGAGATCTTGGGATTGCAGCAAGGCAGAGCCTGGGGAAGCTGAAGCCCAGGTCTATCAGATTGCAGCTGAGACTATGTGGGCCAGTCTGGGCCTGGCACACCTGTGGAAAGTTCGAAACTGGGGGCAGTTCCCCAGGGGGAGTACAGGTTAAAGAAACTGGAGAAAATTGGGCTGTCTCCTGCTCAGTGAGTACTGAAGTGCACAGGGATGGAAGGGGCTGGCTACAATGGATAGGAAGTCTGGAAGAGAGCATGAGGATATCTTGCTATCAGCTCACCCAGCCAACCAGTCCAGCACCCACTGGATTGGAGCTACGATCAAACTTCAGACAACCCCACCTATTGGCAGAGAAGGGAAGCTGAAAATTTTGAAAGCCAACAGAAGCAATTGGTCAATTTTCCATAGAGGCCCTTTTTCTTTTCTTTTTTCCCCTTTCTCTCACATCTCTACTCTCTTTGAATCCAAATATATTTCACATATCAATTTATTGAGGAGTGGGATTTCTAAATAGTATATTACAGTTTGATTGTGTATTCTTTTATTTTTTAAATTTTTAAAAATTTGTATATATTTCCTCTCACCTATCTGTCTGCCTGGATTCTCTTTCTCACTTCTCTCATGCTAACATCCAATCTCTATTAATTCCTCCTTCATACTTACTATAAATTTCTATCTCTATCTTCTCTCCTTCTCATAAACATCACATGCCACACTAACTCTTTTCCCTCTTTGTCCATCATTTCAAATAGCAAACTTACTGTTTATATTGTAGACTATAATTGAATAGATCATCTCTGTTTATTGTGGCAAAACTGTAGATGCCTCAATAGGAGCTATTTGGTTTAAAGTTGTATATTGTTTTCATTGGGTGCTGTTAATATTGGTCTCCCCCTTGAAGGTGTGGTGCTGGAAACCTTCAAGGGCACTTTAAGACAACAGGATAGAAACTGTACTGCCTCAGATTCATACCTCTAGATGGGAAGATACACAAACAACATGGGAACAAAGAACCTCAAACAAACCAAGATGTTCCAACAATAGAATACATAGACAACACAGTAGAGGAAATATCAGAGAAGTAATTTAGAATATACATAGTTAAATTAATCTGCAAAGTAAAGGATAGTATAAGGAGTAAAATCAAAGAGAAAATACAGGAAGTGAAAGATCATTTCAATGAAGAGTCAGAGATTGTGAAAAAAAAAAAAGCAGAAATCCTTGAAATGAAGAAATCAATAAACAAAATTATAAATTCAATAGAAAGCATCACCAATAGACTAGATCACTTAGAAGATAGAACCTCAGGCAATGAAGATAAAATATATACTCTTGAAATAAAGTTGACTGTACAGAGGAGGTGCTAAAAAACCACGAACAAAACTTCCAAGAAATATGGGATAACATGAAAAGTCCAAATTTAAGATTTGTTGAAATAGATGAAGGCATGGAGATACAAACCAAAAGAATGCACAATCTTTTCAATGACATAATATCAGAAAATTTCCCAAATCTAAAGAATAAAATGGAAAATCAACTACAAGAGGCTTAGAAGACCCCAAATATACAAAACTACAGCAAACCTCCACCAAGGCACATTATAATGAGAATAATTAACATACAGAATAAGGATAAAATGTTATAGGGGGAAAACCAATTTGGATCTCAGCTGATTTCCCAACCCAGACCCTCAACTACAGGAGATCCTGGAATAACATACATCAAGGTTTGAAAGAAAATGGATGCCAACCAAGAATTTTATATCCAGCAAAACTAAGCTTCAGATTTGAAGATGAAATAAAAATCTTCTATGATAAATAAAAATTAAAAGAATTCACAACCAGAAAGCCTGCACTACAGAACAACATTCTCAGCAAAATATTTCAAGAGGAGGAAATGAAAAAGGAAAAAAAAAAAAAAAAACTAAATCAGCAGCAAAGGGAGGAGCTACACTAAAGTGAAAGTCAAAGGAGAAAGTCAAGTGAAAAACCAAAAATGTCCAGGAATACAAATCATATCTCCATAATAATGCTGAATATTAATGGCCTAAACTCATCAATCAAAAGATATAGATTGGCAGACTGGATTAAAAAAAAAAAAAAAAAAACAACAATATGCTGTCTTCAAGAGACTCACCTCCTAGGAAAAGACATTCACAGACTGAAGGTGAAACAATGGGAAAAAATTTATCCCTCACATGGACTGCATAAACAAGTGGGGGTTTCTATACTCATATCAGAGAAAGTGGACTTCAAGCCAAAGTCAATCAAAAAGGATAAAGGAGGACATTTCATACTGCTTAAGGGATTCATACATCAACAAGACATAACAATCATAAATATATATGTCCCCAACAATAGAGCTTCTATGCACATTGAACAAATCTTTCTTAATTTCAAGAATCAGATAGACCACATCACAAAAATAGTGGGTGACTTTAACACACCTGTCTCACCACTGGATAGATCTTCCCAACAAAAACTAAACAAAGAAACTAAATAATACAATTAATAATTTAGACTTAATGGACATGCATAGTTTTTCATCCATTATCGAGCAAATACATTTTCTTCTCAGCAGTTCATTGATCCTTCTCTAAAATAGACCATATGTTATGCCACAAAGCAACTCTTAGCAAATATGAAAAAAAAAAAAGAAATACTACCCTGCACTCTATCAGATCAGAATGAAATGAAACTAGAAATCAATACAAAATAAAAAATAACAGTTACTCCAACACCTGGAGACTAAATAACATGCTATTGAATGACCAATGGATAGCAGAAGAAATAAGGGATGAAATAAAAAAAATATGTAGAGGTAAATAAGAACACCAATACAACATATCAAAATCTCTGGGACACTATGAAGGCAGTTCTAAGAGGTAAGTTCATTGTATTGAGCTCATTCATTAAAAGAATAAAAAAAATCCACAAATATATGACCTAACCTTATATCTCAAAACCCTGGGAAAAGAAGAACAAATCAACATCAAAAGCAGCAGAAGACAGGAAAAAATTAAAATCAGAGCTAAAATCAATGAAATTAAAACAAAAGAAACAATTCAAAAATTGTCAAAATGAGAAGTTTGTTCTTTGAAAAAATAAGTAAAATTGATAAACCCTTAGCCACACTAACAAAGAGAAAGAGAAAAATCAAATTACTAAAATTCATGATAAAGAAGGTAAAATCACGATGAACACAACTGAAATACAGATTAGAAATTCGTTTGAAAATCTATTTTGAAGACATCAACAAATTTCTAGAGACATATGAACTACCTAAACTGAATCATGAGGACATACACAATTTAAACAAATAAATTTTAAGCAAAGAAATACCAACCAAGAAAAGCCCAAGACCAGACAAATTTTCATCTGAGTTCTATAAGACCTTCAAAGAAGAATTAAAACCAACACTCCTTAGGTTATTCCATGAAAGAGAAAAGGAAGGAACCCTCCCAAATTCATTCTATGAGGCTAGTACCACACTGTTACCAAAACCAGACAAAGACACATCAGGGAAAGAAAACTTCAGACCAATATCTCTCATGAACATAGATGCAAAAATTCTTAATAAAATTCTGGCAAATTGCATACAAAAAATATTAAAAAGATAGCGCATCACCATCAAGTGGGATTCATTCCAGAAATGAAAGGTTAGTTCAACATATGGAAATCAATAAATATAATTCATCACATAAATAGACTTAAAAAAATCAAAATCAAAATGAAAATCAAAAAGTGCTTTTTGTGATCATATGATCATCTCAATAGATACAGAAAAAGCATTTGACAAAATACAGTACTTCTTCATGTTCAAGACACTAGAAAAACTAGGGAGAGTAGGAATATAACTCAACACTATAAAAACTATCTATAAGTCCAAGGTCAACATAATTCTAAATGGAGAAAAACTGAAAGCATTCCCTCTAAAAACTGGAACAAGATAGGGATGTCCTCTTTCATCACTTCTATTCAACATAGTCTTGGATACTCCAGCTGGAGCACTTAGACAAATGAAAGAAATTAAAGGTATACACATAGGAAAAGAATTCAAATTATCACTATTTGTCAATGACATGATTGTATATTTAGAAGATCCAAAAAATTCCACCAGAAAACTCCTAGAGTTAATAAATGAATTCAGCAAAAGAGCAGGATATGAAATCAACACCTATCAATCACATGCATTTCTATACATCAGTGATGAATCCAATGCAAGAGAAATTAGGAAAACTACCCTATTCAATATAGACTCAAAAATAAAATAAAGTACTCGGGAACCAATCTAACAAAAGAGGCGAAAGACCTCTACAATGAAAACTACAGAACACTAAAAAAAGAAAATGAAGAAGACCTTAGACAATGGAAAGATCTCCCTTGTTCTTGGATAGGCAGGATTAATATTGTCAAAATGGCCATACTGAGACACTTGGGACCAACTCAAAGCAGCCGGGTGACTCTCACCCATTGAGAAGGCGTCCCAGATGGGACGGTGGTCCCGGAACGCAGGGAACTTGTGAAGTAGAGCTGCCGGCGAGACGCCCCTCCCCCCGCTGGAGCAGTGAACTCGGACAACTGGGAGCGACGTAAAGGAGGCCGCTTGGCACAGCACTGGGACTCGGAGCCACCACTGGGGCTCCGGCGGCTGCCCAGGGGAGGAGTGGCGAGGAGAGCTGTGTGGACTCAGAACACCGGGGCCTGCCCTGAGGAGGAGGAGGAGGAACGTGGCCACTTGGATTCGGAGTGACCGCACCAGAGCTGCAGGCGGTTGCCAGAGGAGAAGCCGCGCGGCAAGCTGTTTGGACTCAGAACAACGCTTCTGAACCCCGGGGCCTGCCCTGAGGACGAGAAGAGGAAGAGGAGCGCGGCCGCTTGGATTCGGGTGACTACACCAGAGCTACAGGCGGTTGCCAGAGAAGGGGCTGCGTGGCGAGCTGTTTGGACTAGACCACTTCTGAACCCTGGGGCCTGCCCGGAGGAGTAGGACGAGGAGGAGGAGGAGCGCGGCGGGTCGTGTGGACTCGCAGTGACTGCATTAGCGCTCCAGGCGGCTGCTCAGAGGAGAAGGCGAGTGGTGAGTTGTTTGGACTTAAAGTGACAGCTCCTGAACACAGGGGGGCTGCCTGGAAGAGAAGCATGTTGGGTCGCTTGGTCTCGAGTGGCCGCACCAGAGCTCCGGGCGGTTGCCCAGAGGACGCATACAGCGGGTCACGTGGATTCAGAGCCACTCGGAGCGACCGCTCCTGAACACCCGGGGGGTTATCTGGAGAAGGAGGAGGAACGGGGAGGGTCACTTCGACTCGGAGTGATTGATTGCCCAGGGCTACGGGTGGTTAGTGGGAGGAGGAGGCACGAAGTGAGTTTCTTGGACTCCTAGTGACCGCACCGGAATACTGGGCGGCTGTCTGGAGGAAGAGGCCTGTGGCAGGTCTCTGGGACTCAGAGCGATTGTTCGGGGCCCCAGGTGGCTGCTCAGAGGAGGGGCCGCACAGCCAGGCGATTAGGTGCAGAGCAGGGTCCCAGGATCTAGGAGGATTCTAGGTGGAAGAGCCGCACAGAGACAGGCTTAGGGCGGAGCGAAGGTTCCAGGCCTGGGGGCAGATTCTCTGAGGAGGGGCAGCCTAAGGAGATTCATCTGCGAAGGGTGAGGCTCCCAGGCCCAGGAGGTAGGGTCGGGCCCCTGGGAACTTAGCAGAGGAAGGCAGCCCAGCCCAGGCGGTAGCTGTAAATTGAGGGGAACCTCTAGGAGGGAACTGACCAGGGAGACCTCCCCACCGGGTGAGTCTTCCCTGCTGGGTGAGGTTTCCCCACAAGGACGGTAAAACCAGAGACTCAGGCCCAAACAGGCCTTGCCTCAGCCCGCAGCCTAGGTCCCCTTTGGATGACCATTGGTCAACAAGTGGAAGCACCTCTGCCCACTAGCAGGGATTATACCCCACCTGAAGGCCACCACTCCTAGAGAGGCAGCTTCCTTGTGGAGCACCGCATTATCAACTTCCTCCAAGACTTCAGCCTACTGAAGGCTAAGGGGGGATATATATAGAAATCTTCAGGGACATTGTAAGTCAATAGAGGAAATCTGCAATATCTCAGCGGTCCACTGATACCTGAACAATATGAGAAAACAAGGAAAGAAAATGCTGCAAACAAATCTAGACGTTACATCAATAAAACCCAATGACAGCATGGCAGAAGAAATGACAGAAAAGGAGTTCAGAATGTACATAATTAAAATGATCAGAGAAGCAAACGATGAGATGAAAGAGCAAATGCAAGCATTGAATGATCGCACCAATCGACAGTTAAAAGAGCAAATACAGGAAGCAAAAGAGCATTTCAATAAAGAGTTAGAGATATTGAAAAAAAACCAAACAGAAATCCTTGACATGAAGGAAACAATAAACCAAATTAAGAACTCCATAGAAAGCATATTCAATAGGATAGAACACCTGGAAGACAGAACCTCAGACATTGAAGACAAAATATTTAACCTTGAAAACAAAGTTGAACAAACAGAGAAGATGGTAAGAAATCATGAACAGAATCTACAAGAACTATGGGATATCATGAAAAGGCCAAATTTAAGAATTATTGGGATTGAGGAAGGCCTAGAGAAACAAGCCAAAGGAATGAGCAATTTATTCAATGAAATAATATCAGAAAATTTCCCAAATCTGAAGAATGAAATGGAAAATCAAGTTCAAGAGGCTTATAGGACTCCAAATACACAAAATTACAACAGACCCACACCAAGGCACATTATAATGAAAATACCTAACATACAAAATAAAGACAGAATTTTAAAGGCTGTGAGAGAAAAGAACCAAATTACATTCAGGGGGAAACCAATACGCATATCAGCAGATTTTTCAATCCAGACCCTAAAAGCTAGAAGGGCCTGGAACAACATTTTTCAAGCCCTGAAAGAAAATGGATGCCAACCAAGAATCTTATACCCAGCAAAACTTACCTTCAAATTTGACGATGAAATAAAATCCTTCCATGATAAACAAAAGCTAAAAGAATTTACAAAAAGAAAGCCAGCATTACAGAACATTCTCAACCAAATATTCCATGAGGAAGAGATGAAAAACAAAGAAGCAAATCAGCAAAGGGAGGAATTATCCTAAAGGAATTGTCAAATAAAGGAGGAAACAAGTTGTGTCAAACAAATAAATAAACAAAATTTTAAAAATGAACCAAATGACCGGGAAACCAAATCATTTCTCTATAATAACCCTGAATGTTAATGGCCTGAATTCATCAATCAAAAGACATAGACTGGCAGACTGGATTAAAAAGAAAGATCCAACAATATGTTGCCTGCAAGAGACTCACCTCATAGAAAAAGATACCCATAGACTAAAGGTGAAAGGATGGGGAAAAACATACCATGCACATGGACTCAGCAAAAAAGCTGGAGTATCCATCCTCATTTCCGATAATGCGGACTTCAAGCCAAAGTTAGTCAGAAGGGATAAAGAAGGTCATTTCATACTGCTTAAGGGAAGCATAAATCAGCAAGATATAACAATCATAAACATCTATGCCCCAAACAGTGGCTCATCTATGTATGTCAAACAAATCCTTCTCAATTTCAGAAACCAAATAGACCACAACACAATAATACTAGGTGATTTTAACACGCCTCTCTCACCACTGGACAGATCTTCCAGACAAAAATTGAACAAAGAAACCATAGATCTCAATAACACAATCAATAATTTAGACTTAACGGACATTTATAGAATATACCATCCAACCAAGAGCGAATACACTTTCTTCTCAGCAGCACATGGATCCTTCTCTAAAATAGACCATATATTATGCCACAAAGCTAATGTTAGCAAATACAAGAAGATAGAGACACTAGCATGTATTCTATCAGATCATAATGGATTGAAGTTAGAAATAAATGAAAGAGTAAAACACAGAAACTATTCCAACATCTGGAGATTAAACAATATGCTATTATATGATGAATGGATAACAGAAGATATTAGGAAGGAAATTAAAAAATTCTTAGAGGTAAATGAGAACAAAGAAACATCATATCAAAATCTCTGGGACACTATGAAAGCAGTACTTAGAGGGAAATTTATTTCATGGAGCGCATTTAATAAAAGAAGTAAAACTCAACAAATAAACAACCTAACACTACAGCTCAAAGCCCTAGAAAAAGAAGAACAGAACAGCACCAAAAGTAGTAGAAGACAGGAAATAGTTAAACTCAGAGCTGAAATCAATGAAATTGAAACAAAAGAAACAATACAAAAAATTGACAAAATAAATAGTTGGTTCTTCGAAAAAATAAACAAAATTGATAAACCTTTAGCCACACTAACAAAGAGAAGATGAGAGAAAACCCAAATCACTAAAATTCGGAATGAACAAGGAAATATCACAACAGACAGGATTGAAATACAAAACATAATTAGAAGCTATTTTGAAAATCTATACTCCAACAAAATAGAAAATTTCGAAGACATCAACAGGTTTCTAGAGACATATGAATAGCCTAAACTGAACGAGGAGGACATAAACAATTTAAATAGACCAATTTCAAGTACTGAAATAGAAGAAGTCATCAAAAGCCTACCAACAAAGAAAAGTCCGGGACCAGATGGGTTCTCAGCCGAGTTCTACAAAACCTTTAAAGAAGAGCTCATTCCAATACTTCTCAAAGTATTCCATAAAATAGAAGAGGAGGGAACCCTCCCAAACTCATTCTATGAAGCCAATATCACACTGATACCTAAACCAGACAGAGACTCATCAAGGAAAGAAAATTTCAGACCAATATCCTTAATGAACATCGATGCAAAAATTCTCAACAAAATTTTAGCAAATCGCATACAAAAACATATTAAAAAGATAGTGCACCATGATCAAGTGGGTTTCATCCCAGGGATGCAAGGTTGGTTCAACATCAGGAAATCAATAAACATAATTCACCATATTAATAGACTTAAAGTCAAGAATCACATGATTATTTCAATAGATGCAGAAAAAGCATTTGATAAAATACAGCACCCCTTCATGCTCAAAACACTAGAAAAAATAGGGATAGTGGGAACATTCCTTAACATTGTAAAGGCCATTTCTGCTAAGCCCATGGCTAATATCATTCTAAATGGTGAAAAACTGAAAGCATTCCCCCTAAAAACTGGAACAAGGCAGGGATGCCCTCTTTCACCACTTTTATTCAACATCGTTCATGAGACTCTGGCCAGAGCAATTAGACAAACCAAAGAAATTAAAGGGATACGAATTGGAAAAGAAGAACTCAAACTATCCCTGTTCGCTGATGACATGATTATATATTTAGAGGAACCTGGAAATTCCACCAGAAAACTCTTAGAACTCATAAGTGAATTCAATAAAGTAGCAGGTTACAAGATCAATGCCCATAAATCCAACGCATTTTTATACATAAGTGATGAATCTTCAGAAAGAGAAATTAGGAAAACTACCCCATTCAAAATAGCCTCGAAAAAAATAAAATACTTGGGAATCAATCTCACAAAAGAGGTGAAAGACCTCTACAATGAGAACTATACAACACTAAAGAAAGAAATTAAAGAACACCTTAGAAGATGGTAAGATCTTCCATGTTCTTGGATAGGAAGAATTAATATTGTCAAAATGGCCATACTACCTAAAGTGCTATACAAATTCAATGCAATTCCAATTAAAATCCCAATGACGTACCTTACAGAAATAGAGCAAGCAATTATGAAATTCATCTGGAAGAATAAGAAACCCAGAATAGCTAAAGCAATCCTTAGCAGAAAGAGTGAAACAGGGGGTATTGCAATACCAGATCTTCAACTCTACTACAAAGCAATAGTAACAAAAACGGCATGGTATTGGTACCAAAATAGAAAGGTAGATCAATGGTACAGAATAGAGGACACGGACACAAACCCAAATAAATACAATTTTCTCATACTAGACAAAGGGGCCAAAAATATGCAATGGAGAAAAGATAGCCTCTTCAACAAATGGTGCTGGGAGAATTGGAAATCCATATGCAACAGAATGAAACTAAACCCATATCTCTCACCATGCACGAAACTAAACTCAAAATGGATTAAGGACCTCAGAATCAGACCAGAGACCCTGCAGATTATAGAAGAAAAAGTAGGTCCAAATCTTCACCTTGTTGGTCTAGGACCAGACTTCCTTAACAGGACTCCCATAGCACAAGAAGTAAAAGCTAGAATCAACCACTGGGATAGATTCAAACTAAAAAGCTTTCTCTCAGCAAAGGAAACTATCAGCAATGCAAAGAAAGAGCCTACAGAGTGGGAGAATATCTTTGCCAATCATACTTCAGATAGAGCACTAATCTCCAGAATCTATAAAGAACTCAAAAAACTCTACTCCAAGAATTCAAATAATCCAGTCAACAAATGGGCTAAGGAAATGAATAGACACTTCACAGAAGAAGATCTACAAGCAATCAACAAACATATGGAAAAATGTTCAACATCTCTAGTAATAAGAGAAATGCAAATCAAAACCACCCTAAGATTCCATCTCACCCCAATTAGAATGGCGATTATCAAGAATACGAGCAACAACAGGTGTTGGCGAGGATGTGGGGAGAAAGGTACACTCATACATTGCTGGTGGGGCTGCAAATTAGTGCAGCCACTCTGGAAAGCAGTGTGGAGATTCCTTAGAAAACTTGAAATGGACCCTCCATTTGACCCATCTATCCCACTCCTTGGCCTATACCCAAAGGACTTAAAATCAGCATACTACAGAGATACAGGCACATCAATGTTCATAGCTGCTCAATTCACAATAGCCAGACTGTGGAACCCACCTAGATGCCCTTCAATTGATGAGTGGATAAAGAAACTGTGGTATATATATACAATGGAATATTACTCAGCCATAAAGAATGATAAAATTATGGCATTTGCAGGCAAATGGATGAAATTGGAGAATATCATGCTAAGTGAGATAAGCCAATCTCAAAAAGCCAAAGGACGAATGATATCGCTAATAAGTGGAGGATGACACATAATGGGGGGGAGGGACGGGTTAGTGTTAGGGTTAGAGTTAGGGTTAGGGAGGGGGGCAAGTATGGAGGAAGGAAGTACTGTATAGAGGGTAAAGAGGGGTGGGAGGGGTGGGGGGAAGGGAAAAAATAACAGAATGAATCAAACAACATTTCTCTATGTAAATTTAAGATTACACAAATGGTATGCCTTTACGCCATGTACAAACAGAGAAACAACATGTATCCCATTTGTTTACAATTAAAAAATAAATAAATAAATAAATAAAGTCATCAGCTGGGTAAGATAAAAAAAAAAAAAAAATGGCCATACTACCAAAAGTGTTATACAGATTCAATGCAATTCCTATTAAAATCCCAATTATATTCTTCATAAAACTACACAATCATGAAATTCAACTGGAAAAACAAGAGACCCAGAATAGCCAAAGAAAAATGAAGGAGGAGGTATCACAATATCAGACCTTAAACTATGTACCAAAATTGGCATGGAATTGGCACCAAAATAGACAGGGAGACCAATGGTACAGAATATAAGACGCAATGAAAAATCCACATAAATTTGGATACCTCATACTAGACAAAGTCACCAAGAACATATATTGAAGAAAAGATAGCCTCTTCAAAAAATGGTGCTAGGAAAACTGGAAATCCATATACCGCAAAATGAAATTAAACCTCTATCTCTCACCCTACACAAAAATCAACTCAAAGTGGATCAAGGTCTTAGGCACTAGAACAGAGACCCTGTACCTAATAGAAGAAAAAGTAGGCCAAATCTTCATTTAAGGCCTTCTCTTTCATGTTTACATTCAAGATCCAGTCATCTCCCAAAGTAGTCCATGGAATTCCCATAATGTCAGGTCACCAAAACAATTTTTCAGAGTCCAGTGCTCATTATAATTTTCTACTCATTACCCTGTCAGTTCATAAAGCTCTGGCCATTCTTCCTTTTGTGGATTTTGTGAATAGATATGCATATGACAATAAATGGAAGGGGGAGTGACAAAGAGATTGATTCACACTAAAAAGGTACATGGAAGAAAAGTAAACATCAAAAGGCAGTTGCATTAATTTACAATGAGAAATACAAACCATATGTATAAGAAATATCATGCTTACCTGATTAAAATATGTTTTTGTACTGTGGTCCAACTACATGAAAACCAAAAAGTGACTTTTGTCATCATGGACTCAAAACAATGAGATGTAGATAAATCAAATCTTTAACGTGTTGCTTCTCAAAATGTGTTATGTTCTATGAGATGTTTTAATAGATCTCTTGAGAATGACAAAAGATTCAGTAATCAAATTAAATTTAGAAAATGTGGACTAAACCAAGTTAAACAGCTTTCATAACGGTGTATTTCCTTTGGCATGCAGATGTACATTGTGAATCTCCAAGGACTTGGATAGGCAGCCTTGCTAAAATGTGTGATTCCCATCTTTTTGGAATACTTAACAATATCTATGAAACAATGTCATCCTATAGATACAGTTTTAGCATCACTGATCAAATTCTTTAGTTCAATGTATGACTTACCATGGAGACAGACTTGCAAGTGTGTAGCCCTGCGTTATCCACTCTAGCAATATACTGACCATGAAAACTTAAATAATCAAAGTCCAGCATCTGGGTCTTCCCTTATAGTGCTTGAGTAAGCACTACCAATATGAGTATGTTATTCTCATTTTTATTTGCTTTAGTTTTATTGGAAATTAAGACACTAAAGAATTGACAGTGTAGGTTTGCTTGCTTATAAGTAATCACATCTTCTTCAGGTGATTTCTACATACCTTTATTGTAAGTCATGTGTTGATTTTAAAATGCGACTGTAAATGATTCTGTTCTTTAACATCTGCCACACTTTAACATCTAAATGCTTCCTAAAAGTATGTAGTCAGAAAGTAATGTAATTATCATAGACAAAATAATGTGTTACCCCCCACCAAATGCCTTCAGCTAATCTTCAGAAACTTTGGGTATGTCACCTTCAATGGCAAAAGGAAGCTTGCAGATGTGGTTAAGTTAAAGATCTTGAACTGCAGAGTTTATCCTGGGCTGTGTGGGTAGGCTCAAAATTATCACATGGATCCTGGTAAGGAGAGTCAGCATCGAAGTAACTGGGACGCAGAGGCCAGAGTGATGCCACTGCTAGCTGCAGGGGGGCCATGAACCAAGGAATATGGACAGCCTCTGAAAACTGGAAAAGGCAAGCAAAAATACTCCCCCCTGCTGCCTCCTGAAGGAATACACCGCCACTGACACCTTAAGACCCAAGAAACCCACTTCAGACTTCCGAACTTTAAAACCATAAGACAATAAAACTGTGTTCTTCTAGCCCACTAACTCTGTGTTGATTTCTTAAAGGAATAATAGGAAATGAATGCAATAATCAAAATTTTGGAGTTGCTGTGCCCTGTCCACCTGGTCTTTTACCACCCATATTGAACAAATGACCCTCTAGGATCAATTCATACTAATACTCTAACCTGCCATGTCTATTCATCCTTTAAAACCTATTGGAAGATTCATAAGTATCTCACTTTATAGTGCTATGGAAACCTTAAGAATCTTAAGAACTTCCAGTAAACATTAATAAATCATTGAATGTCTCAGAAAGAGATCAATGTAGTTAGTAAAAAGAGGAAAGATATTAACTGAAGATGATAACTAATTGAGTGTTTGAGCCCCTGGAGTAGAATGAATTCAAGAGAACTGACCTATACTAAACAAATTCACAAGGGACTTGATATAAATCAAAATGTCAATTTATTAATTTAAATTTGAGACATTTCTTTCCTGTGATTAACGTTTCTGTGTCTATAAGCCAGGAAGCCTTAGTATCAGATCATCTGGTAGATTTAATTAAATAAGCCTAAAGCTACTTGATGAGTGTGAATCAGAACAAAAGTGGCAGGATAATTGTGAGGAATAATTTACTGTACTGATCAGACCCTACTAAATGTCTGCCACTATTGCTATCCTTCAGAGGAGACTCCAGATTTTCTTCATTTTGAAATTTTCCCTATCAATAGATGTTTAGCGTTTCTTCTACTTGATCTTACAAAGATGCCCTCTAGGGATTTAGGAGGTGGCCCTACATTGAATGGTAAATGAAATCTTGGTCAGATATTGGTCTTTGAGGTTTTAAATATGAAACATCCAGATAGAGAGAGAGAGAGAGATGAGACAGAGAGAAAAAGAGAGAGAGAGTAAGAGAGAGAGAAAGAGAGAGAGGGAGGAGGGGGAGGGGAAGAAAGGAAGAGGAAAGAAAGGGGGATGATAGGATGACAATTAAAAGTCTTAAGATAGTAAAAGAAGTATTTTAGCAGTAGCAAAGAAATGGGGAAAAACAGAGCTTGGTTAGTTTTTCAGTGTAGAACGAGTGCAAGTGGAGAAAGAATTTAAGGCAAATGCACTAAATCCTGCATTTGGGAGACTGGTAGACTAGTGAGCAAGGGGCCCATCTGCTGAGAGCCATTCTGGTGTCCTGAGTATTATCGCCTTACAAGTTCTCCATGGGACTTGTCTATGGAACATCTGTAGATTTATGGTCCTGCCTTCTTTATTTCTCCCAATAGCTTTATAACAAGAGAACTAACCTCTGACGTCAGTTTGAGATAAACTGAGGCTCCTCATTTTTTCTTTTCCTTTTTCTGGTTTTTTTTTTTGTTTGTTTGTTTGTTTGTTTTCCTGTAGCCAAAAAGTGGAACACATTCACCTAGGCTCTAGGAAAACTAGATAAAATCTTACTACCAGTCATCACTGGTAGTAATTTTGTGAGTCAACTCAACTGGACCAAGAGATGGTTTGAAAAACATTGTCTCTGGGTGGTTTGTGAGGTGTTTCTGTCAGAGATTAGCAGTTGAATCGGTAGACTGAGTAAAAAAAGATCTGTTCTCACCAATGGGCATCATCTGCTTCACTTAGGATCCAAACAGAAGAAAAAGGCAGAGGTAGGGCAAATTCATTTTGTGACTTTCTTGGGTTAAAATATCCATCACCTCTTGTCTCCAGACACTGAAGCTCTTGGTTCTTGGCCTTTAGACTCTAGGATCAGAATCCAAAACCCTACCAGTTCTCAGGGTTTCTACCTCTAAATAGGAGTTACAACATTGGTGCTCCTGGTTTTCAGACCTTTAGACTTAGACTGAATTACAGCACTGGCTTTCTTGGTTCTCCATTTCATAGATGGCATATCTAGCACATCATGGGATTTCTTGGCCTCCATAATCATGTGAACCAATTCCCATAAGTGTGTGTGTGTATGTGTGTATGAGTGTGTGTGTAGACTATTATACAAATTATATATCATACACAGAAATGTTTAATTTTGATACGTTTTGATATGTTTAATGTTTAATTTTAATTTTTACTTTTGCTGTGATACAAAAATTTTGAAGGTATATATGTTATATATTATATAAATGTATATATGTGTAGCTCTGAGGGTTTTTTTTTTTTTTTTTTTTTTTTTTTTTTTTTTTTTTTTTTCTACTTGGGTTTGAACTCAGGGGCACTTGACCACTGAGCCATATCCCTAGCCCTATTTTGCCTTTTATTTAGAGACAGGGTCTCACTGAGTTATTCACCACTGCTGAGGCTGGCTTTGAATTCACAATTCTCCTGTCTCAGTCTTCCAAGCTGCTGGGATCTCAGGTGTGTACCACTCTGCCTGGCTGTTTGTTTTTGAGAACCCTTACTAAGACACTATATGACAAGAGAGTCCACCCTTTCTAAAGACCAAGATGTTGCTATTCCTTAGATCTACTGTCTAGATCCCAGATTCTCTGAATATGCTAGAGATAGAAAGACCTGTGGTTTTTTGGTCCCCCCTCAACACCATATAATAATTATACTGAGCACCAGATGTGGTAGTGCACACTTGTAATCCCAGCTACCGCAGAGGCTGAGACAGGGGAATTGCAAGTTTGAGACTGGTCTTAGCAATTTAGTGGGAACCTCAGCAACTTAGTGAGAGGGGTGGGAGTATGGGGGGTGAGAGAAGAATGGGGGAACTTTAGATTATGTAGAAGGAAATGAGAGGGAGGAGGGGGTATGAAAAATGGTGGAACGAGACAGACATCATTACCCTATGTGCATGTATGATTACACAAATGGTATGAATCTACATCGTGTACAACCATAGAAACGAAATGATGTACCCCATTTGTGTACAATGAATCAAAATGCAGTCTGTAAAAAATTTTTAAAAAATAAATAATTTAATAAATAAATAAATAATAAAAATAAAAAGGACTGGGAATGTAACTCAGTGGTAAAGTGCCCCTGGATTCAATACCTAGTACCAAAAACCAAAACAAAACAAAACAATAACAACAATAACAGGTGAGATATAAATGCCCCAAAAGATTGACAGGTTGTCAAGTAAATGTTCTGACCTTGTTATTACTATAGATTATGATTAAGCTTGCCCATCTCTTTCCTGAAATGATTTGGGTTTACTCCTTCAAAAAATGTGGTACTACAACAAGAGTAAAAATAGATAAATAAATTGGGCTGCACCAAAATTAAAAATTTCTGTGTATCAAGGGATCTAATCAACAAAGTGAAAAGGCAATATACAAAATGGAAGAAAATATTTTCAAAACACGTATTTAATAAGTTTGTGTCCAGAATATAAAAAGATTTCCTCTAAGGCAACAACAAAAAAATTGGATTTTAAAAATGTGTTAAAATCTTGAATAAATATTTCAATTACCTGAAAAGATGCTGAACATCACTAATCATTAGAGAAATGCAAATCAAAACCACAATGAGATACTACTTCATTCCCATTAGGATGCTTACCATTAAAAAAAAAAAGAATAAGTATTAGTGAGACTGTGAAGAAGTTAGAATACTTGTACACTATTGTGGGAATGTAAAATTGTATAGCTATTATGGAAAACAGTATGGATAGAATTACTATATGATCCAGCAGTAGCACTTCTTGTTGTATACCCAAAACAATTGAGAGCAGGGTTTCTCTCAAAGAGGAAATATTGGGGAATGATATTGGCCAAATTATCTTGTTATATTGTGTGCATGTACAAATATGTAACAACAAATCTCACCATTGTGTACAACTATAAAACACTAATAAAAAATAGGGAATACAAAATAAAAAGTAATGAGAAAGGAGATATTGATGGAAGCATAGATGGGAGAAAACTGACCATGGTTGTTGAGACTGGACAATGGTTTACCATACTACTATACCTATTTTTGAGTGAGCTATAAATTCTCCATAATAAACAGTTGAATAAGTTGAAAAAAAAAGAGTAATCTGTCCACCCATGTTCATAGGAGCATTACTGTCAATCACCAAAAGCAATTCAAGTGTTCATTGATAATGAAGATAAACAAAATGTGATGTACACATACAAAGGGATATTGCAAACCTTGAAAAGGAAATAAATACAATGAAATAAATACAATGTGAATGAATCTTGAGGACATTATGCTAAGTGAAATATGACAAAAAAGCAAATATCACATTATTCCATTTATATGAGGTACCTAAAGTAGTCCAATTCACAAAGTAGACTCAGAAACCCAAATAAGGAAGAATGAGGACTTGTTATTTACTGGATAGAGAGCTTTGATTTTGCAAGACGAAAACTGCACAATAATGTGCTTAACACTAGTACACTGTATATTTAAAATTAGTTGAAGAGAAATTTTATTTTACATGTATATTTTACCATAATTTTTTTTTCAGTACCAGGGATTAAACTCAGGGGCACTCTACCACTAAGCCACATCCCCAACCCTATTTACCCTATTTTGTATTTTATTTAGAGATAGGGTCTCACTGAGTGGCTTAGCACTTCGCTTTTGCTGAGGCTGGCTTTGAACTTACGATCCTCCTGCCTCAGCCTCCTGAGTTGCTGGGATTATAGGCCTACGCCACTGCAACCAGCTCATAATTAAAAATTTTAAAGCAGAAAAAATTTGTGGTACCATTTTGTCTTCTTGACACCATCCCCTGGTCATCTTGGTATAAATAATTCAGATGTTTTCCTCTGGATTTCTTTACTATTCCTTATGGTGTGTAAATTTTAAGGACCCCAAATCTCATCCATTGTGTGTGGATTTTTTTTTTTTTTACTTTTACTGTCACAAGTTAACCTTATTTTCCAGTTCCCATGTGACACACTTCATTTCCCTTTTTTGTGCTGACAACAGTTTCATGCTTATTCAAACTTATCAATGAAAAATTAAGAGCTTTAAGATTAATTACACAGTAAACTTCAGGCAGAGGCAGAATTATAATGTAAAAATCCAGGCTAATTCAATAAAATTTAGTGCATTTACATTCAAAGAGGAACAAGGAGCCCAAAAGGCTGATGTCTAGAAATTCTCTGATCTCAAAAATTCTTTGCCTTACAAATAAGTAAGCAAATGCAATAGGCCAAAGGGGACAAAGTGGTGGTCATTGGATTGAAGCAATCTGTCAGATGCTTCTGGCAAAAGTCAACAAAATCTCAGGATGAAATGTGTAGTCATAGATGAAGGACCCAGTAGATACCAGGGGCTCTGGGAATGAAGAAGAATCCTGTCCGAGAAAATAATGAAAGCAAAATGGTAAAATAAGAGAATAAAACAGCAATATTATACAGCCATGACCCTCTGATTCCAGCACTGTGGCCCTCTGCCCCCTGTTCTGGCTTCAGGGTGGCACCATAGTGTGTAGGAGACTCTGAACTTCATGGGGTTGTTTCTAACTAGAAAGAAAGAGTTGGTCTGCAGATGAATGCCATTCCTGAATGATACCTGGCAGAGTTGAGCTTGCCCCACTTTCTTGTTACAGGAAGCAAACTGCCATAAAAATTCTTTAGAACAGTGGTTCTTTGTGTAATGTTAGCTAAAGAATCTTTTTCCAGTGAATTTTTTTTTGAGGAATGTCAATATATAAAAATAGTTGAAAGCCTATGAGCCCTGAACAGCCCAGAGCTCAAACACATGGTCTCCCCACTGGGCCCTACCTCAATAGCAGCTTCTGCAAACCCTCCATGGAGCCATTGGTATTGCTGGGACACAGTTTGAGAGTCCCTGTTTCAGAATACCAGGCAGTTTGCCTGTGAAAGCCTGAAAGCTTTCAGGCAAATGTGAAAAATAAAAACTACACATCATGCCGACAACTTGAAAAATCTATCCAAGTTAAATTGGCTGGTTCCTGGAAACCCTAAGTGTCAAAGGTATCCTTTATTGCTACCACATCAGCAATCTGCTGCTAGAAATACTCAAATTGGAAAGGCACCGAAGAGGCCATGTGATGTCATGGAACATGACATTTGGAACCCTAGACCCAGGATTTGAATCACAACTCTGTTACTTGCTAGCTTAGTGACCTTGAGAAAACATCTTAAATTCTCCAAGCTCAGACTTTCTCACCAGCAAAAAGATACTTACCTTTTTCCATATATTGCATGGTTTTGAGGATCAAGTAATAAAATGTGTTTAAAAATGTATATAAACTGTAAAGCTCTGTATATTTGAAAATTGTTGACATAAAAATCTACTGTGTAGTTAACTATCTCATCCCTTCATTCACTCTGCAAACTTTTATTGAAGAATATTCAGTCAACTACTGTGAGCCCAATCAATACAGCCGGTTTAACTTCTCTGTATTCCACTCAACAATGCCACAGTAAAAAGCAGCAACCCACTCCCATGACCAGTGATGGGATGGATCCATACCTCCTCGCTACTTCTTGCCTCATCTCCCTGATGTGCTGTTGCAGTTTTCTTATGGGAGAGTCTACACCGAGGCACTGCTATATTCACTATCACCTCCCCACAGCTGGGCCCTGGAGGATTCCCCAGTCCCTGACTCTCTGAAGAAAATTCTAGAGCCAGCTGACCCAGGCATCCCATGATGGATAGACTCTTCACCACTAACTAGACTCTGACATCACTGTTCAATAGAACCTGTGCAATGATTGACATAGTCTATATATAAAAGCCCTCCACTTATGGTAGGGTCACATCCAGATAAGACCATCCTAAGTTGAAAATATTACACATTAAAAGTGCACTTAATACACCTAAGCTACACATGTCATAGTTTAGCACCACACGATAGGTTGAGCATTGGTTTTCCCTCTCATGATCATTTGACTGACTAGGAGTTGTAGTTTACTGTTGCTGCCCAGCAAAAGAATATTGTATGGCATGTCACTAGTTTGTAAAAAGACCAAAATTCAAGATCTGAAGTATGGTTTATATGAAATGCTTAAGGCTTTTGTACCATCATGAAGTCAAATCATAAGTTGAGGACTGTCTGTATACACTGATTAGTAGATAGCCACTAGTGATACGTGGCTATTGACCCCTTCAATTAATTCAAATAATTAATTCATTTAATTCAAATGTCCCTGGTACCACTGAGGAATTAATTTAATTAGATTTAAATGGTCGCAGGTGGCTGCTAAGGAAAGAAACAGAGGTCAAGCCTGATCTTTTCAATTAATTAGAAAAACAGTAATTACATCTGTATCATTTTGGAATATACATCTATTGTTAAGTAAATAAATAATAGTATTACCTTGTTTGTATAATCCTTTTAGGAGCAGATAGAGGTCCCTGTCCTACTTCAATTTCCAAAAGTTCTACTAATTATTAAAAGCTGTGAGCAGAAGCTCATGCCAGATGAGAAGACAGAACACACATCTGTGGGATGTAACATTATGATCAAGAAAAACTTAGGATAAAACTAATCTGACACCTATTAATGATGTGCATAATAACTATGGTACATGCAGTAATTAGGTATAAAGGGTAAGTCATTCTCATAAATTACTAAAATTAGCATAACTTTCACACTGTTTGTTCTCTGGTATTAACAAATTACAATAATATTCCCAGCTTCCCTGAATTTTTTTTGTCAATGTTCACACACTGCTCATCTACAGCATCATTAAAAGATTAGACTCCTGACTCCAAAGTTGTTGTGGCATGTTGTTCTATCTCCACATTCCTTCCCCAGCTACTATAACCTAAGATTGAGGTGTCTGATGTTCCTGGCCATTCTGCTGAGTGCTATTACCTTCTGTCTCACCCTTGAGCTAATGTTAACAGGGCGATAATCACTACTGCTCCCCTTTTGAAATATTGGGGATGGACAGCCTATCAGATCAACACACATCAAAGCTGAGGGGTTGAGAGAAGAGAAATGAGGAAGGTTAGGGAGGAAATTATATGCACGGGCAGCCATCTGGAGTAGCCAGAAGATGTGTTGAAGATGTACTCAGTAATAGACAGATAGCAACTTAGGGAAAGGGGAACTGGGTAACATTAGAGAGTGCAGCAGGGGATGAAAAACCTGCAATCCTGCAGGATGGGGTCTGGTCCTGATGGCACACCTGACTGAAGTAGTCACATGTGCTGTGCTGAGCAGTCCTTGGTAATGTGCTTCTAGTGTCTCTAGCTCTGAGAGCTTTCACACTAAAGAACAAAAATAACTAACATCACTGCAGCGTTTGATCTATTGGAAGACTAGAGGAAGAGCACAGGCATAGGTACCTGAAAATAGATGGAGAGGATGGGGTGAGGGAGAAGTCTGGAAACCCCAGGGAAAAGAAATCTCATGGTTCCTGTTGGCTGGGGAAACTGCAGAAATCCTGCCACATTTGCAGGAAACAGTCATTTCCATAGCATATGTTGTGTTGTATATGCCTCAAGTCCAATCTGGGCTGGTCTTACAAGCATACTGATGTTTTCTAGGTAAGGAGGCCAGGATTTGGAGGGTAACTAAATCACCAAAATTTCTATAGGGATCTAGACACAATTTGACTCAAGTTATGCATTTTTCTAAGGCAGAAGCTGTGAAGTTCTGCTTTATTATTCTAAGGCCTAAAAAAAAAGGAGAAGGGGATCTGGGGAGAAGTTAGAAGTTTTTGTATTAACCACCATTCTTTTCTTTGCAAGGAACCTCCCTATCTTCACAGTTGCAGTGTGACTCTGAAATGAAATTCAGTAACAATAACAACAAACAGCATTTACTGAGGAATTTGTATAAGCTGCCCTAAATGTCTTCCCCTCTGTGTGTCCTACACACACACACACACATATTACAGCAGTCCCCATGCTGCTTCTCTGAATCCCAGACTTGATGATCACATCATCTTTTGCTGGGATTTTCCTCAGTTGCCTTCCTTAGCTCGATGGCTTGATGCAGAAGAGCAGTTACTAAGTGCTTCATTGTCTCCTCTCCTTTTTTGCATGACTTTCTCAGTCTTCTTTTGATTATAAACACCAATTGTAACCACAATCCGACTTAAGATAAAAACTCAAGCAACTCAGCTCTTCTGAGGGGGGCATTGGAACCACAAGAGTCCAGGAACCCAGGCATGTTGCTCCCACTCATCCTCCCAGCTCTGAATCTCTCTGCACTTCTGCTCTGTCTCTATTTCTCTATATTCCTTGTTTTCTCTCTTGCTACATTACCCCTCCCCAGCTCACTGCATGGCTACTGCACAGCTCTTGACATCTTTTTCACTCACAGAGTCAGCCTAGAAAGAAACTAGCATTTCTTGGCCTCAATTTAACTCACTTGGAGGGAGAATTGCCTGGCTCTGCTTGAGTTGGAATCAAGCCTTGGTTGAATCTCAAGTACTCAAAGAACAAAGATGATCAGTGCAGCGAAGGACACCTGGCAGGGCAAGAAAGATGACCATTCTCAAGGATAGAGATATGAGCCGAAAATACACTCAGAATCATGTTAACAGCAGTGAAATATTTCAGTACCGTCATGTAGAATTTCTTTGATTTTGGAGAAGTGTGATTGTCACTGAAGGTGAGGAAAATGCTGAAATAGGGACTGGGGTAACCTCTAGCTTCTGTGTGGTTTTACCCAAGACTGTCTCAATTACCTCCAGCTGACCAAGACAAATAAAAGCTGTGTACAAAGGAATCTGACTCTGCCAGATCATGTGCATGAGGGGAAACAGTCACAATCTCTTTTTAATAAGGTGCTATTTTTCATTCCCCTGAAGCCAAGAGGTCCCTTGGAAGGAAACTGCTACTAAAGTCTTTGAACTGAGAAACTATTGTGTGTTCCTTTCTTTCAGGGAATCTGAGAAAATCTGGTAGGAGGAAGCGACTCAGAAGGCAGCAGAGGGTTGTGGGTAGGCTGTTTTAGAGACTATATGAAGGAGAGATGAACTTATGATCTACCAGTAGAGCAAATGTTAAAGACTTCTTTTCTGGTGCTTAGGAGAATAAATAATTAAAATATCTATTGCAATTAGTATTCTTGTTACTTTTATTGACCTACAGCAGAGAAAGTAAGGACCAAACACTGGAAGATTAGGCTCACTTTTGATAACTGCTGCAGAAAGCAATTCTGAGCTGCATCTACGATGGTGCACTCCTTATGACTAAGAAGAAGACACCAGTGCAGAGCCTTTCTGTGGGAAAACCTTACATAAAGAAGAGCCTCATCTCCTAGGAAACCAATTCACTCCTCCTCATTCTCTGTTCAAAAAGATGGCCAGCTTTCCCTTTTCCCAACCTGAGCCCATTACCACTTTCTTCTTCAAAAATCTCACAGTCCCACAGAAGAAGCAGACATTTGAATGTATTTTTTAAAGCTGAATAGTATCCATCCACAGTCCAACCTTATTTCCAAATTCATATTCATTTGAAAAGATATTTGGGATATAGAAATACAGGCAGCTTCTAAATAATCATTTAGATGTTACAAGGAATATGGGCTGTGAAGACAAAGGTAACTGGTACCTACCTGAACTGTTTTTCACAGGGTAGGGTTTAGAAAATGTGTCTATCACAAGGAGTCTTGTTCCTTATATCTCTTGTAAGGAATTTCCCTGATGCTATGACCTTGAGGCCATGTTTGTCAACTTTCTTTCATGACAAAATACCTGAGAAAATCAACTTAAAGGAAGAAAGATTTACTTTGGCTGATGCTTTCAGAGGTTTCAGTCCATGGTCAGCTGTCTCCATTGCTTCAGGCCTGTGGTGAAGCAGAACATGACAGAGATTACATGACAAAACAAAAGCACTCATCTCATGCAGGGAAGCAGAGAGAAAGAGGAGAAAGACAAGATAGAGTCCCCAAGGGCATGTCCCCAAAGACTCACTCCCTTCAACTAGGTTCCACCTCCTGCAGTTTCTACCACCTCCCAATAGTCTATCAATGGTTTAATCCATTGATGAGATGAGGGCTCTTATGATTCGATCACCCCCAAAAGTCCCACTTCTGAACACTATTGCATTAAGGACCAAGTCTTCAACATATAAGCCTTCAGGGGACATTTCAGATCAAAATTATGAGAGAAACAGTGCCTTATGGAATTTTTCACCTACTCAATTTGTTCCATGTGAATTGAATGCCCATTATAATCCAAACACCAGGCAGGGTGCTGATGGGGGGTGGGGAAAGAAGATACAATTAAGAAGCTCACAGTATAGTGGAGGAGGCAAATACATAAAAGAATATTATATCTACTAAATAAAAAGGTGAATCTAAGGCACAATGATGGCACAAGAGAGGGTCAGTGCTTTTGGAGATAATCAAGGAAATTTTACAGAAGAGGGAATCTTTGCATTGGGACCTTAAGAATAGATAAAATTTTCAAGAAGGCTGCTGGTGGAGTGGGAAGACTTCCTTACCTGAAAAACAGCATATGCCATGGTATGGAGGCACGAATTATAAAGTACAGCCATGTAACAGCAAGACAGTCCTTCAATGACATCAGCATTGAAGAGATTGGCTCATGAAGGAGATGGCTTGTCTGTGTTGAACAGTTTGGATTTTATCTTATAAGTGTGCCAGATTGTCTGTGGTCCCAGAACCATTCCAAATCCTCCATGCTCTCTCCTGTACTGCATGTGTTGGAAATCTGGGAACACATTTTCTGGACCCCTTGTCAGTTATGTTCCAGATTAAAGTCCACCCATTTGTAATCCTGCCAGATTCAGAAGATAAAAAGAAATCAAAGGCCATGATTATTCCTCCAGTGGTGGCAGGCATGTATGTGAGCTTCAGAAAACAGGTTTTCCTCATTCTGTGCATGAAGCACCCACATTGGTACTATTCAACATCAACAATGGTTTTCTATGTCCTTAACCTGGGCAACGACAGACACTTCCTTTATCCCCAGAAAGCTACTTTCACATTTTAGAGCAACTGGCAGTGTTTAGAACCCCTGGAAGTGTTTTCTGACATAGAATCTTACAGTCTTTCCAATGTTTCATAGGCATAGTTAGCTGTATTAAACTCATCCCTGGAAAGCAGTATGGAGATTCCTCAGAAATTTGGAATGGAACCATCATTTGACCCAGTTATCCCACTCCTCTCGGTTCATACCCAAAGGACAAAAAATCAACATACTACAGTGATGCAGCCACATCAACATTTATAGCAGCTCAATTCACAATAACTAAACAATGGAACCAACCTCGATGCCTTTCAACAGATGAATGGATAAAGAAAATGTGATATATATATCCATATATATATATTATATATATATGATGGAATATTGCTCAGTTTTAAAGAAGAATGAAATTCTGGCATTTTCTGGTAAATAGATGGAGTCAGAGAATATCATGAAATAAACCAAATCCAAAAAAACAAAGACTGAATGTTTCTCTGATATGTGGAAGCTAATTCACAATAAGGCAGGTAGGGAAATAGGGAAGAATACAGTTTCTTTATATTATGTAGAGGGGAGTGAAGGGAGGGGAAGGAGTATGGGGGAAGGAATGATAGTGGAGTGAAATAGACATTATTACCTCATGTACATGTATGACTGAATGACCAATGTGATCCTGCAATATGTACAATCAAAAAAAAAAATGAGAGATTACACTCTACTTATATATGATCTACCAAAATATATAAATGCAATCACTACCCTATATACATGTATGATTACACGAATGGTATGACTCTACATTGTGCACAACCATAGAAATGAAATGATGTATCCCATTTGTGTACAATGAATCAAAATGCAGTCTGTAAAAAATTAAAAAATAAATAATTAAAAAAGAAAGTCTATATCATAAATATGTATAAATGCATTCTATGGTCATGTACAACTAATTAGAAAAATTAAAAATTAAAATAAATGAATTCATCCCTGATTAAAATTCTTCACGTGGTTTCCGTTTCCCTGAACCATACCTCTGCTTGGGCAGTTGAGAATATGGCCATCATGGCTTTGTGAAGAAACAACTGAATGGGGAGAGGACAGGGAAATCAATAGATGAATTATTTTAAGATATATTGTGTTGATAAAGCTAAAAATTAGGATAATGGCAATAGAAATAAAAAAAAATTTAAAAATATTTAGGATGTATGATCGTTTGGATGGAGGGGCAATGGAAAATTGCCTGGTCTCAACAATTTTCCTAATGGTGAGAAGAGTAAGTACAAAACAGTGAAGAGGAATAGAAGGAGACTTGACTGGTATTACAGATGATAAATTCAACATAGGATGTGTTCCATCCTGCGGAACTGGCGCGGAGAAAGGAGACACCACCAATCTTTAGTTGACAAGATTTATTGCGTCCTCCCTGTTTTTCTGCCTCCTTTGTTCTACCACTATCTCCCTTCTCCTACCCTCTCCCTCTCTCCTCCCCCAAGCTCCTAACTTATCAGCCAATTATAGCAAAGCTTTCTCTCACACAGGAGAGCATGCAGAGGAATGTCAGCATAGCACTAAATGAATCACGAGCTGTCCACATGGGCATGATATTAGAAAGCCAATCCTAGAGCCTGGCGTTAACACGTCATAAGTCTCCAAGGAACTAGTAAGCAAGCAACCTTTTTGGGTACTTCCTTATTTTGGTAGCCAGTGCCCTTTGGCTCACTGCCAAGCGCCATCTTGTCCAAGATGGCACTCAACAGGATGTGTTAAGTTTCTCATCTAGGTATTAAGCAGATAGTTGGTTAAATAAACCTTAAAATGGTGGATTTAGTCTGTTAAATAGATGGGAACATAGATATGGTCACTAAGTCATATCTGTTAAGATCTTGATTAAGGAAAGTATATAGCATTTTTTAAAAAGTAAAGGAATGAGCCCTGGAAAATATTAACAGTTAAGAACAAAGACTGGAAGGCAATGTAGCCAAAGAGGCGATGAAGGAGAAATCATAGTGGTAGAAGAATCCAGATAAAAATAAGATTAAGCAGGAGAAAATCATGGGTAAAGCGATGACAAAAGCGTAAGTTAAAATTGATGGAAGATGTCAATTTTAAAATATAAGGAGGACTCCAACTGACTGCTTATATTCATTAAAATGTTATTTGTTGCCTTTGCACATAGGTGTCTACTCCATGCAATAAGGAAACGAAGAGATGTTCTGTAGTTCTTGGCAGCTATACCTTTTCACGGAATTTTGGTCTTGTCCTCTCTCTTCCTCTTTCACCCTAACTGCAGTCTTCTGATTCCTCCTTGCTTTATGCCCTGCATTTCATTCTCTGTGTTCTTCACAGGGTAGCTTCAGTACACCTGTCTTTAAAAACTAGTGTTCCTACTCACATCTTCTAGATACATAGTCTGCATCTCTTTAGTCAGACCATCTGATCAAGGTCTTGTGACTCCGAGCTCAGCAGTTTTTGTTTATGGCCACTCACATCTTTAGATTCAAAAACTGGCAAATAATCCTCCAAGACTATGTTAAAATCAGTTTAATTGGTCATGACCAGACTATTTTTTTAAATATGAAATGTAAGAGAGTAAAACAAAATGAGAAAAATTGAATAAGGCATAAGGAAAGGTAAACATCATTTCATAAAACATTTGTTCAGTGATAGGTCATATGTTATGTGCTTCAGTTTTATGCATGGTATGTGTGATGAATCACAAAGTAAATAATAAAGCAAGATCTCATAAGTACACTATGAAACAAGCCTCAAGAAGGCTTGAGTTCTGAGTTTTTATTTCCCCCAAAGTAGAGAAAGTGCTGGGTTATGGGTAGTTTATCTGGAAAGAGGTCCTAGGAAACAGAGGTGAGGGAGCAAGGAAAGAGAAATAAGGGTCAAAAG
The DNA here is from genome assembly GCF_902686455.1 of Sciurus vulgaris. NCBI lineage: Eukaryota > Metazoa > Chordata > Mammalia > Rodentia > Sciuridae > Sciurus > Sciurus vulgaris. The sequence continues at coordinate 82,944,005 of NC_136465.1, forward strand.
TCAATAGTGTGTGCATTAAAGTTCTGTTTATTGCTATGCATATCTGGTTCTCAGTCTTGCTGGGAACTCTCTGAGGAACCATACAGAATGCTCAGAATCCCCACTATAGCAGAGATAGGCAATCATTTTCCATAGTAAGTCATGTACTTAGATATTTTCCACTTTACAGGCCACACTGTCTTTGCTGTAACTATTCAACTCTGCCTTTGTAACATGAAAGAAAATATAGATGGTGTATAAACAAATGGGCATACCAAGTTCCAATAAAACTCTAGTTACAAGGAAAGATAGATTTGGCCCTCAGGTCCAAGTTTGCCAAGTCCTACACTGGAGCATGGGAAGCTGAGCACTAATTCTGTGCCCATTCGTTGAGGATTGTCCTAGGGGGCAATATCTTTCCCCGCACTTCCAGATGTTCACAGACACTGGGAAGGTACAAACAGATACACAGTGTGTGTTGACAATAGAACACTGGCTGGCAAGGATACTGCAAAGTAAGCTTCAATCAATGGAGCAAGGAGATGTGATGAAGTGTGTCACACATATCTGCCACAAGGGACAAATGGAGGTTAAGAAATCCTGGGGAATATATTCACATTCTCTTTTATTTACTGAAATGACTGCACAAGACTGTCCTAAGTCCTCACCCTTTCTTCAGATTTCACCTTGTCTCTGAAAATATCAACAGCTGGTGGTTTTATATTTGTCACTACTCATTCCCTAATGAAATTAGTTGTTCCATTTTAGAGAGTCTTTTTTATTTCTTCAAAGTTAACTGTGTATTCAGCTCTCATACCTAGCTTGGCATATAGTCTATCATTTCAAATCATTTCCTCTTAAAACTATCCACACAGAGGAATCTTGCCTAATTATTCTTACACAGTCTAAAAGACATGGTCTCTGTTATGCTTTTAAGCTCATTTTCTTTTCCACACACTTTCCTTTTTTCCCCAAATGGATACATCCAATTACTCTCCTCTTGAGTATTTTAATTTCACACATTTTTTGTACTCTTAGAAAAACCATAGATTGTACTACATTCGCAAGCAAATCATCAAAAAGCATTCAGATGAAAGAAAAACTGTAAAAACATGTTTCTGGTACCTACATAAGCCTGAGATTATTCCTTGTTTTAGAACATGTAACTAGAGAAGAGGAAAGCAAGGTTTCATGATTTGAGCTGTTGTCAATAACTTTCATTTGTATATAATTTTTATAGTCCACAGAGCTCTGTCTTTATGATAGTTATGTGACTGGTACATTCCCTTATATGACTTACAAGGAACATAAGGCTTAGAAGTTAATGTTTTGTAAAATTTATAGAGAAAGTTAGTAATAAGACTGGGTCTATAATCTAATCCCCCTGTATATCAATACAGAAAGCTTTCTGTGTCTTACTCACAACTATCATGTGAATTATAGAAATTTTAAGGGTCATGTTTGGCTACTAACTTCTCACCAAGATTTTGTAACACCTTGGCATACAACTTTAGCTAAGGTTGGATGTGGGCCATAAATGCTTGAATATTTTTTATTATTTTTTAATACAGTAGGACCCAGGCATGATAGGTTGATTGCAAATATAGCTACAATAATCCCTCTCATCCCTGTGTTATTGTGACTTTGCCATTCCCAGAGAGAGATCCTATTTCCCTTGCCCTTGAGTTTGGGCTGGACTCATGACTTGCTTTGAACAGTAGAATGAAGTAAATATGAAAATGAAACTTCCAAGACTAGGCCTCAAGGTGCCTTTTGGGACACATAATGCCATTTGAGGAAGCCTGGGCTCTGCTGATTGAGGATGGAAGACTGTGAATAGGAACCTGCTAACAGCCAACACCAAATGCCAGATGAGTGGAGGCACCTTGAACTATTCAGCCTCAGTGAAGCCACTAGATGTCTGAGCCACATGAATGACTCTAGATGACATCAGTAGAATTGCCCACTAAGCTCATTCTACTGCAGACCCACAGAATGGTGAACAAGTAACAACAGTTGTCTCAAGTCACTAACTCTGGGGGGTCACTGGTTATGCAGCTATATACTAGTAATGGAATTTAATAGTCCATCATATCATGCAAGTAGTAGAGATTTCCCAAAGAACTAAAGCTATTTTTAATGCCTTAGAGGATAATAAGTTTTTCTTTCCTTTTGAGGAATTTTTATCAGTTTCCCAGGCTCACTGCAAAGCAATAAAGAACCAGGGGTATGAACTTTTTCTGTCAACTTCTCACAGAACTGTTCCAGCTCTCCATAGCAAGCATTTCTGGTAACTATCTATCTGTTATTTACTTGACTCTGTCCTAGTGACCTCAGCTAATTAGCCTAAGAATAGAAACACCTAGTATCAAGTGCACAATTAAAGTCTCTCTGTAGTGAATATGAAATATTGAATGGAGACCTGAAATCTTTGAGAACTCACTATGTTCAATAGTAGTGCTCTGGAAGAAAAGTTACTACTACCCTGAGCTGCACCAGTGCCTGAAGAGTTCAACTTTTCATTAGGCTTGGTGGCATGTTCTAATATTGTCCTAATAAATTCCCTTTCCCACATAAGTTACCTTGAGTTGGTTTTGTTCTTGGCTGCTTAAAGAAAATCTAAATTATTGCAGACCCTATTCCCTTCTTTGGTGGGAAAGGAATCTAAGGCTGGCCCTTAAAATTCCTCAAGAGACAGTGGCCTCTGTACTTCTGCTGCACAGACATGAGAAGGAAGTAACTATCCAGGAAGATAATCTCATTTTACAGTGATATCAGGAAAGCTGATGTCTCAAGTTTTTTAAAATTGTTTCATCTACTGCCCATATGAGATATAAGTAAGTCAATAATGAATTAACTGATGAAAGCTCTTCCTATCCCTGTCACTCCATGCTTATCACACGAACATCAACCCTTCCCTGTCAGGATCAATTTAGTTGTGGTAGGAGGAAGAGGAAATATAGATGATAATTTCCATAATGGATTTCTCAGGAAACTGTACTTGGTGGTCTGTAGCACTGTGGGCTCTGTGCCCACTACCTATCAAGGGTAGGTGCGATCATTATATAACCTGTCTCCTATGATATTAAAAAAAAATCTATACTCCTCTACAAATGACTACAATATCATAATTTTATATGAGTCAAAAGAGCTGGAATCTTAGATAATTATCACAATTTGCATCCCATAAAAAAGACTGCAGTTGGGGAGTTTCAAGATGGTGGATGAGAGGGTGACTGCATTCCAGGTCGCTCCAGGACTCAGGATTCAAGAAGAGGAGGTATTGAGAGACTTGGGACCTGTTCAGAGCCGCCAGGTGAGTCTTCCCCGTCGGTGAGGCTGCCCCACCGAGGTGGTAGATCCAGACAGCAGGGAACTTCATGGAGGAGAGCTGCCCAGCGGAGACTTCCCTGCCCCGGGGAGGCTTCCCTGCTAGGGCGGAGGAGGGAAAGGAGAGAGGAAGAGAGGGAGGGAGGAAGGGAGGGAAAAAAAGCCTAACAAGTCCTTTAAATCTTAAGGAAGTTGAAGTCTTTTAATGAATGGTTTCAGGCTGTGACCTACAGATTGATAGCAAATATTTACCTTTGGATAAGAGCAAAATCCTGCTTCTGATGATAGTAGAACTTTTTATTCCATTTTCAGAAACCAAAAAGTTGGGTTTTCCACAAGTTATTTATCTAAAGAAATAATCAGTTTACTCTAATTTCTTGTAAAATGGAAAAAAGGAGAAGATAGGCAAAACCATACAAGTGTAAAAGTAAAAAAGATCTCAATATCACTTTACAAATCTTGGAAGCTTAGAAGAAATTTTTTAAAATTGAAGAAAAGCATTCAATTTTTAGTTTTAGTAATCCTGAAAAGAATGCATTTTATATATAGCCTCGCTACATATAAAAAATTTTTAAGGTTGAAAAATGATAAGATGAAAATCCTTAGGCTATTACTATCCCTAGACACACTAATTAAAGTTAGAACCATTTCCTTACAAAGGAACCCACACTCCGACCTTGGAAACTAGCCACTCTTTTATCCCCTGCATCCCATCATGAAAATTGATGTAAATGCCTTTTCTTTCCATCTCCTCCTTACCTCCACCATGATCAAGGTCATTACTATACAGCTGAATGACTTAAGTTGTTTTCTTACATATTTGTTATACCATTGCTTCATTCATTTTTCAAAAAGACCATTTTGATCTTGTCACACCTCTGCAGAAAAATCTTCAAGCTTTCCATTTTCTGCAGGAAAAAAGAGATAAATTCCACAATTCAACTAACATTATTAGAATTACTAATAATTACTACCTTTTATTGACAGTTTACTATGTGTCAGGCACTGCATTGAGCACTTTAATGTGTAATATCCCATTTGCTCCTCGTGACAATCCTTCAAGCCAAAAACCATTATCTTCACTTCATAAGTGAGAAAAATAAAGCTAAGAGATGAATAATAACTTTCCCAAGGTCGCAAGAGTAGATCACTGGCTAACATCAAAGCCTATGGTCTTAGCCACTTATACTGAAGCGCCCTTCTGCTCTTGAGTGTCTCTGCTCTGTGAAAACCTGCCTCTGTGCAGTCTTCACTTCTACTGGGTGCCCCATGCATTTGTCTTCCACTGTATTCAGATCTTCCAAACCTTGCTCATACTCATTCAAGGCCCAACTGAAGTCCTCTCTCGTCTGTGGATTCTTCCTAGACCACTCTACTGTGTAGGGTCCCCTCCTCCACTGCACTCTTGTAGCACTTATTTTCTCTACCACTCATTTGGCACTGAGAAATGTTCTGTGCCATATTTTTAGTAGAAATATCTGAACAATGAAAATCCCTTGAGAGTAGTCCTCAGAGACACTTTATAAATATTTGTTGGCTTTTTGATATTATGGAGCTACTCAAATAATTAATGTTATTTAAATGAATTAAGTGCTTAAACATGAAAACAATGAGGGAAGTTTAATGGTAAATCGAGGTGATTATGATGCATATAATATCCTCTTGCCATGACTGGTTAAAAAAAGGTTGATGTCTGAGGTGCTATGCATCTTACTCAACATGCCACAGAGAATAGAAATTCCAGGGAGTTACAAGGGTTCTTCAAATCTTCCCAAGTATTCAAACCAAGAAGAATTATGAAAATCCCTGCTTTGATCATCAATCTGAATAAGATCAATGTGTTACTTTAGCCTCAGCATCTTAATAAGCTCTGGGATAAAAATGATAGACTTCACAAACATTTGGCATCAGCACCATCTGGTTATGACTAGGTGGTTATGTATGCTAAGAACTCCCACTCAATCAAACACAAGAAATGTTTTAATTAGAGCTCCAGTCTAAGCCACTTGGATTTCTCCAAGGACTACAGAGCTCTGCTACATGCTAGCCATGCCCTTCCATATTGACACCATGACTATGCTTGGCAGAAAAGGATGACCACCCTGCATATCATATGAGGAGGTTAGCCAGAGAATGACTGCCAACTGAATGGTGCTCTCCGGTCATCTATCTCATCAGTGGGAAAGCCTGACTGGAGAAAATTAGACACCAAATATATGGTGCTGGTCTTACCTTTGGGAATTAATGTCAGAGAAAGGTCTATGCCTTCACTCTTTGCTAAGAATAAAATGGTATATGATTTGATGATGGAAAATTCTGGAAAGAGCCAAGGATGGCTTATAATAAGCACTACGTTTTCTGAGGGAGGGAAGAATCAAAGAAGGTTGAAGATGTTGAATACACATCCTCTGGGGGGAAAATGATAATATGGTATATTCTGTACTAACCTTTTCAGTTGTTCATAAATTTTCATATTACTTCAGCCTCTTTCATTCAACACAAGGAGATGACTTGGACAGTTATAAGTATCCTTCATTTTACATATATGGCAAAAATATCCTGTGGCTAGTGATCTCAGAGCTGGTGACTGCTGGCTCTCACCCTCTCATACTTCCTTTAACTGTAGGCCCAGTCCTTCCCAAGACTGAAGGAGCAATATAAAAAAAATGCTTGTTTGGTTTGGTTGGCTTTCCAGGTTTTGTTTTGTTTTAATTTTTCTCTTCCATTTCTGTTTCAATTTGCTCACTTTCTTTCCCATCCTTCCAACCTTCACCATGCTCCCCCTTTTCTCCCCACAGACAATCTCCCAGCTTGTTTCAGATGCTACTTCACTGACAGCTTTGGCTGCAAATCTCCCAGCTCAACAGTGAACACTTGGAGCTCACAGATTACAGAGCTATGTCCTCACAGTACCTATTGCTTTTTCTCAGGGTTGGATGGATATATTGCCTTCCTTCCTTTTATTTATTTATTCTTTTTTTTATGGAAGAAAGGCAGGAGTTAGAGAGAAAGAGGGAAAGGAGTGAATAATTCCCCAACCAAAAGTCAATGGTTTTCACCTAATAATCTCACTGGGACTCCAAATTACCTAATTTGTGAGAGACAAGTTAGAGGCAAATACTCCAGGGTAAAATGCTTCCATTATTATGGTATCTTGGTCTACCTTACTAGTTGGCATCTTGCTCTCAAGTTCACTGCCAAACCATGAATGAGAGACATGGAGAGAAAGCAAGACATATAGGGAGCTGTCAATCCAGTCTCTCTGCTTAGCTCTAAATTCACACTCACACACAAAACACGTATGAGCAGTGATGAGGGAACAGAGGTAAATCTGAAGGCTGAATTGTCGTCCTTCTCAGAGAGAAAAATGTCCTGCAATTGCCAAAATGAAGATTGTACTTTGGTCCTCTGATTTTTTTCACATCAAAATTGTTCACCCAATTCTCACGTCAACCTATAATTCCACTGAGATTTTCAGGGGGAAAACAGCAACTTCACCAGTAATAAAGATTTTACCTGAATTGAGCATTGCTGTGGAATCCAACTTATTGCTGTCAGGCTAATAAGAGAAAGGATTTGCTGTTATGAATCAAGTAAATAAACATGACTGGGAAACACTGTGGCAGCAGATAACTCTAAGAGAAAAATGAAAATCGGTACTATTTTTAGTGCTAGCTTTCTGATTATAATTGTGCTTGAAGAGCAACTAGCGTGAACAATATAAATGCAAAGTTAATTTCAGATCCTCAGCTTGCTGCACAGTTCTTGGATTATTTGAAATGCAATGTGAGCCACAGTCATTTTTCAACTGTGCGACAAGGAATAGCTGTTGTGAGGCTCATGTGTAAAGGGGAATGGAGGGGAGTTGATCATAGAATGATATTTTACTTTTAAAAAAATCTATTGTGTGCTCCAATCTCCTTTTCAAGTTAACATTTACTGAAGACTTAAAATGTCTCAGTTACTGTGATAACTGCTCTAGTGAAAGTTATCTCATTTAATTATCATAACCTTATGAAGTAGGTACTATTACTGTTTACATCTTCTAGAAGGCAGGCAGCTTATAAAGATGGAGATAGAATTTGAACTCAGTCTCTTAATCTATAGCCAAATCACTGAGGAAAGAAGATAACTCACCCTTCCACTTCTTGTCATTTGCTTGAGAAGAATCATGCCCTATACCTTCACTGGCCTAAACATCCACCACTGAAAGCAACACCCAGTTTGCTGATGAGAGCGAAGCTATTCTATGTGAGCCAGAAAGAACAGGGGCCACAGCCTTTGCAACACACCTGAAGCCCTTCCCCTGGGGGACCCTCTCATGCTGAGTTTAGGCCCGAGCTTCACAGCACAGCTACTCTCACCCCTTTCACCCAATCAGAACACAGAGAAGCCCACACTTGGGTCCAACTCTAACCACTACTCCTGCCATCATCCAAGTTTTAAAAGGTTGGGGCATTTTGGGAAACTGAGGCAGTGCAAGGTTTCCCCTTCAAGTCCTGATTCTTATGATCAAGTCAGAAAGATTTCAGACATGTCACTCAGAGTAACAGGGATAGGAAAGAGAAAAATGAACACTCTTTAGGGAGAAGGTTGGTCCTCTCAGAGAGGAAAGGGACTGTCTGATTGGGATCCCAGTGAACTTTCCAGAGAGTCCCACCCAGGTCTACCTCTTGACTTTTGACTGACAGCAAGACACCATCAAACTTTTGAATCCCCACCATCATGACCACTCTAGGTCACTTTGGCCCATGCTGACCAGTTCTAATTGGAACCTATTCTTACAGACTTTAAGGTTCAGGGGAATTATCCTTATCTCCCTGAGTCTGTAAAAGGCTCACAAAAGTCTCCCCCGACTCAAGGTAACTTGTGTTCCTCTTATCATCGGCTTTTGGTATTTCAGGACTGCATTTCTCCTGCAGATAGCAGGAAGTTTGCTGAGGAATGTAACATATCCTGTGAACTTAAGCCAGGCAGGGATGAAGGTAAATTGCTTTTTTTTAAATGAAATCATGTGGGAGTCAGCACAGTGGACCCATTTTATAGAATTATTTATTCTCTTAACCTCATATTCCTACCACTCATGTCTGAGGAGCAAAATGACTCTAAGGGTCATGTCCATGTCTCTGAAAAACTGTTATTGCTTTCCTTCTCCTGCCATGAAGCCACAAAGTGGCCAGGTTTGAGTTCACTCATTATGTGTATAGACACAACTTCCATTCATATAAACTATACCAAAGGCTGAGCCTGCAGGATCAATAAAGTGGAGAACCAATTCATTCAACATTATGTGATTCTCTGAGTATTAATGTTCCAGTTGTACCTGTAGATGGCCATATCTATGGATGAACCCCCACTGTTATTCATTGTAAAAATTAAGAATAAAGCAATATGAGAGCCAAACCAAACACAAGCATAGAAGTAGTGGGAGAAATTCCCATTGTGAAGGAAGGGGTGTCAAAGAACCTTTGTAAGATGTGGCATGCTTGCTGGGGTGTGGTATTTCCAGGAGACTATTGGAGATACACTTTTTTTTATTTTTGCAGTGCTGGGGATTGAACCCAGGGCCTTGTGCTTGACAGGCAAGCACTCTATGAACTGAGTTATATCCCCAGCCCTGGAGATACTTCTTTTTAAGAAGAAAAAACAATCTCTATAATGCAAGTTAATGGAACAATGGTTTTGCCTTTAAGGAAAAGTCTCATACAGATAACTTGGCTAGAATATTTTTTATAAATTTAAGAAATTTTCTGTTCCAAGTGACAGAAAATTGAATTCAAACTAGTTTGAGTAAAAAGGGAACTTGTTAGTTTAGGCAGCAGGCCTAGAACTGGCTCCTGGTACAGACTCACTTGAAGACTCAAATGTTGTCACCAAAGTCTGTTCTGTCCCCATACCTGAATTCTGTCCTCCCTCATGTTGCCTTCATGGCCAATGTTCACTTGGTAGCAGAAATGCCTGTCAGCAGCTCCTGTCCTAACACCCCCAAGATTCAGGGGAAGCAAGAATCAATATTCCAGGTGCCACTTGGGCCTAAGTTGTTTCAGGTGTTCATCGTTTTTTTTTTTTTTTTTTTTAGTTTAATATATTTTTTTTAATTTTAATTAAAAATTATAAATTTACATAGGGCAATGTTGTTTGATTCATTTTGTTATTTTTTTCCCTTCCCCCCTCCCCTCCCACCCCTCTTTTCCCTCTATACATTCCTTTCTTCCTCATTCTTACCACCCTCCTTATCCCTAACCCTAAACCTAACCCTAACCCTAACACTAACCCCTCCTACCCACCCCCCCCCGTATGTCCTCATCTGCTTATCAGCGAGATCATTCATCCTTTAGTTTTTTGAGATTGGCTTATCTCACTTAGCATGATATCCTCCAATTTCATCCATTTGCCTGCAAATGCCATAATTTTGTCATTCCTCATGGTGGAGTAATATTCCATTGTATATATATGCCACAGTTTCTTTATCCATTCATCAACTGAAGGGCATCTGGGTTGGTTCCACAATCTGGCTATAGTGAATTGAGCAGCTATGAACATTGATGTGGCTGTATCTCTGTAGTATGCTGATTTTAAGTCCTTTGGGTATAGGCCAAGGAGTGGGATAGCAGGGTCAAATGGTGGGTCCATTCCAAGCTTTCTGAGGAATCTCCATACTGCTTTCCAGAGTGGCTGCACTAGTTTGCAACCCCACCAGCAATGTATGAGTGTACCTTTTTCCCCACATCCTCGCCAACACCTATTGTTGCTTATGTTCTTGATAATCGCCATTCTAATTGGGATGAGATGAAATCTTAGGGTAGTTTTGATTTGCATTTCTCTTATTACTAGAGATATTGAACATTTTTCCATATATCTGTTGATTGCTTGTAGATCTTCTTCTGTGAAGTGTCTGTTCATTTCCTTAGCCCATTTGTTGATTGGATTATTTGTATTCTTGGAGGTGTTCATCTTTGATCACATCCCTGTGACTAAGGGGACTTTTTATGATGCATAAGAAGGGACACAAAGCTGAGGCAATCATAGAGGACCCCTCTTCACCCCAATTCTTGTGAACCTGCCAGAAAGATTTCAGACATTTCAGTTGAAATACTAGGCATGAATTTATTAGAAGGAATAGGGGAGAGGGAAAAGGAGCCCCCTCAAGGGAGAGAGTGGGTTCTCTCAGAAAGAAGGATGCCACACTCCTCCTGCCCTCCAGTTTTATTGGGGTTCCAGGGAGTGTTCAGAGTCCTGTCTAGGTCCACCTTTTGACCTTTAACTGACAGCATAGGAATTGCATGGACTGCCTTGAAGAGAGGATGGTATGGTACTTACAGAGTTGGAGTTTTTAGGGAAATTGAGTCCCTCTGATTTTGTCTCAATTATCTGCCCCCTAAATTGGTTTATTACCTTCAGATAGCCCTTAACAAGCTTTGTTTGTCAGGGTCTTGATGTTTTGGTTACCAGGGTGATTAGGGATTGTGATAGTTGTGGTGATAAGGGAGGGTCCAGGTATCTGGTTGGGTATGACCTGACCCTGAAACAATAGCTTTTCTTAAAAAGGGAATGTAATTATGGCTGGGGGAAGTCTTAACACCCCAAGTCCCCATCTTCTAGGTGCTTGCCTCTCAGATGAACCTCTCTGTGGTTTGCAGTCACCCTTCATTTTCCTTTCACTGCTCACCCATTCATGGCTGACAGACTGAGTGCACTTTTTGGCCAAGTTGAATCACATACCCACCCATAGATTCACAATGGCTGAGACAGGAAGAGTCCTTAGGGAAATTCAAGGAACTCTCCAAAATAATTGGGGAGAGAAGTCTAAAAACAATAGATGCTCTCTATAGCATCTCTTTATAAAAACTAAAGTACTTGTATTCCTTTACTAAAATTATTCAGTGCTGACACATAAAACATTTGACCATAAGTATACTTAAACTTTTCACCTCATAATATAGTATTTTTAGAAAGTCCTAAATATTGGCACATATTTTAAAGCTGTGTGTAGTGACTGGTATAAAAATTCTTCTCCAAATTACATAGGTTTAACATTAAAATCAAAGACCAAGACCAAAAAATCTTGTATGTCTCCTACCTCATAAAAGGAAACCTAAACTTAACATAAGCATTCTGTATTCTGTACTATTTTTTTTTTTTTCAAGAAAACAATGTATTAAAGATAATGTTCGGCTGGGTGGCAGTGCATGCCTATAATGCCAACTACTTGGCTGAGGTTGGAGGATAGCAAGTGCAGAGAGTCTGGGAAACCTGGCAAGATCCTATCTCAAAAATAAAAAGGGATGGGGGTATAGCTCAAATGGAAAGCACTTGCCTAGCTTGTGTGAGGTGCTGTTCAATCTGCATCACCTGTGACCAAAAAAAAAAAAAAAAATAGCTGGGGATATAACAGAATGGTAAAGTGCCTTTAGGTTTGATCCCTCAGTACTGCACACAATGTACAGACTGGGGATTGGCTTGCTGGCAGAGGTCTTGCCTAGCATGCACGAGGCCCTGGATTTCATTCCCAGCACACACAAAAAGTTAATCTGGAGGGATATGACTGTGCTGATACACCCCTGTAGTCACGTGAACTTGGAAGGCTGAAGCAGGAGGATCTCAAGTTTAAGGACAGTCTCAGAAACTGAGGGAGACCCTGTCCCAAAATACAAAGGACTGGGGATGTGGCTTAGTGATAGAGTACCCCTGGGTTCCATCCTCCCCAGTACAAAAAAAAAAAAAAAAAAAAAGAAAAAGAAGAAGAAAAAAAGTAGACTGCAGGGTGTGGGGAGTGGCTCAGAGGCAGATTTCTGGCATAATAACACTCAGGGTCCTAGTTTCTTTCTCCAACAGGATAAAAAACTTAACAGCTGCTAGAGGGAGGTAAAAGTGACTTGTATGTTTTCTGATACCCTGGCAGCTGTACCACTTGGTTGAGTTAACAGCATTCTTCTTCTGGAGATGTCCATGCCCCTCCTCAAGCACTAAACCATTTTCAGATGCAGATCTCAGCAGTGCTAAGCCTCCTGCAGGTTCCCACATTCCCAATCCCTTTTGGGGGCCCAGTGGTAAAAGGGATTGAAGACTCATGGAAACCCAGAGAACATCTAAAGTTTACTGAAAATCTGAATTCTTTTTGTAGCTGAAGGGTTAGGTTGGAAATTTCTCATATTGGAACACTGATGTCAAAACATTGGCCTTTAGAAATTAGGAATGTGGCCAGGTACAGTGGCACACACCTGTAATCCCAGTGACTTGGGAGGCTTAGACAGGATAAGTACAAATTCAAGGCCAGCCTCAGAAATTTAGCAATTCCCTCAGTAACCTAGTGAGACCCTGTTTCAAAAAAAAAAAATTAAATTAAATTGTTTTTAAAAGGGCTGGGGTTGTAGCTCAGTGGTAAAGTGCTCCAGTACCAAAAAAAAAAAAAAAAAAAAAAAAAAAAGAGAGAGAGAGAGAATATGGAGAGAATAGGGTAAGGAGGTAAAGAGTTAAGTGTCATAGCAGGATACCCCATAATAATGCCTCTAGGAGAAACTGGATTCCCTTTCACCTACCCCAGCCTCTGTCCTGTTTAGGGATATGCAGTAAGTAGGGTCCATGAGACCAAGATTTTCTCTACCCCTACCCCTTTCCTTTCTCAGTCAACATATGCTGATATACTTTGAATTTAGGAATTAGTTTATGCTGGGCTGGGTGTGGTGGTGCATGCCTGTAATCCCACAACTCAGGAGGCTGATGCAGGAGATTGCAAGTCCAGTGCCAGCCTGGGCAACTTAGTGATGCCCTGACTCAAAAAAAAAAAAAAAAAAAAAAAAAAAAAAAAAAAAAAAAAAACCAAAAAAATACCAGGGATGTAGCTCAGTGGTAGAGCACTCCTTGGTTCTTGGTTCAATCCTCAGTATATAAAAAAAAAAGAATTAGCTTACTATGGGGGCACAAACCCTGGAATTTTTATAGGACTGGACAGCAATGTAGAAGAGAAATACAGAAGCAATATTGCAAGCCAGAGGCAGGCATGACCTCCTTCAAAGAGTGTTTACTGTTTTTCACGTTTTGAGTTTGCCCTCCTCTCATGAAGGGTGTTCTGGCATGTCATATCTCTTCTATAGATCCCTCCAGATCTGCTGTCTCCACTTCTCCAACAAACCTCTGACCTGGTGACTGACTTGTGCAATCTTGTGTCAGAGGACTCTCTTCACCTCCAGCTTTGTGTTAGGCTCAGCCAGTGAAAACCCAGTGGGAGATCAAGAGGGAAAAGGCACATGCTGTCTCCCTCAATGGAAGACCACAATGCCTACAGAGGACATCCTTTCTACATGATTATCTCCCTGAAGTTCAGTAACTCCTTTCTCCTCTTGCCTCCTAAGGCCTGGGGGTGGCAAGGGAGGCTTCATTCCTTTTGCCATTCATTATGGTTCCCCTATATCTTTTTGCATCTTTGTAAATAGTCCCTTTATTAAATTCTTCCAGTTTTTCTAATTTAAGGGTGTCATCTCTTTCCTATCAGGACCTTGGTTAACACAACCTTTTGATTAACCCAATTTTTGAGAAAGAGCAGAAAGGAATACAAAGGGTGACTAGGGACAACCTAATTAATTATCTGATCAACAGCAAAATGCTATAAATGGTTGCAAAAATTTGATGTTTGTATTAATTTACAATTTCCATTTCTTATAGTCCCCTCAAAATCCCCTCATTAGAGGTGAAAGTCAAGACTGTGTTGAGAATATTTAAGGAGAAAAAGTTTATTTTGGTTTATGATTTCAGAGGTTTTAGTCCATGGTTGACTGACTCCATTGCTTTGGTCCTGAAGTGAGGCAGGACATCATGGTGGAAGGGTATGGCAGAGCAAAGCTGCTCACTTCATGGCAGCTCAGAAAGAGAGAGAGGGAGAAAGAAAAAGGAGCCAGGGACATTATAGGCCTTTCATGGACACATCACTAGAGGAAGTAGGCCTCACCTCCTAAAGTTCTACCACCTCCCTATAGCTCCACCAGGTGTGTATCAAGTCTTCAACACATAAGCCTTTGTGGGACATTCCTGATCCAAACCATAACAAAGACTAATAACAACACATTGAAAATTTCCACTTCAGAGGCAGTTTTAAGCACATACCTATTCATAAATCTCTTAGCTACATTTTTGGTAAACAAGAGAGATCAAAGAAATGATGTAGTAATTCGAAAGATGCCAAGGAAGGTAAAGATTTCCTATTTGAACTCTTCTTTCTACTTGTTTCTTTCACAAGTATCATTCACCTCCCTCATATTCATTCCCAACTCAGAGGAACCAGCTGTTTCCATCAGAATCATTAACATCTTTCAGAGTGTTTGTTCCCTTTGCCAAGGTTCAGACACAATTATGATTGCAAGAAAAGGGGCAATCAGGGAAAGAGCAAGCTGTAGAGGAACAGAAGCAGCAAGATGAAGAAGTGGGAGAATGAGAAGATGGGGGATGAGACCAGGCATGAAAGGTGGGCAGTGGGATAGCTGATGGCAGATGAGAGTAAGGGGCTAAGAAAATGGGATAGACAAGAAAGGAGCAGAGGGACCAGATGGTTGGATCACTGGATATTATGCAAGGAGATTAATAGAGTGGCAGGAAGGAACTGGCAAAACTTCATGGTTGCTCAGTAACCATAGAACAATAACCTGGAAGTTATTTAGCCTACATTCCATGGGAAAGGAGGGCTACTATCCAATACGGGCCAGTGAGCACACTCTAAGGAAGACTGACTCACCCATATGCGCCTGCTCTTTGTCAGATCCACGGACATTTTCTGTTTATAAACTGAAGGAGAGGGGCTGTTGCCTTAGGATATGGACTGGATCTGAGAAACAACAAAAATGGGATGAAAGGGGAAATCAGAAGTTAGCCTTGAAACTTCCATGCTTTTAATTTGCATCAATTTTCCTATCAGTGGCTCACTCTCCCTTTGCTTGAGCCAGAGGGGAACTGCTTAGGTAGTAGAATAGGTTACCCACTCCCTGACCTGCAAGTCTGGGCTGCTGTTGCTGCTTATTGGTTTATTTGTTTTTAAATATATTTAAAGACATTGGTAAGAAATTTAAGGAGTGAGAGCACATATTTGCTGTTGGCTGTTGGCCATTCTTAAATCTAAGATAATTGTGTCTGTCCCCATCTAAAGCTGCTTTTAGTTGCCCAATTGATTCTGCATTTTAATGAAAACTGTTATCCTCTTCCCATTCAGTTGGGATAATTGTTGCCCAGGCAAATCATTATAATTAAATTCAATTAAAAAGTGAGAACCCACCTGCAACCATATGTTAAATCCTCCTTTGGATAAGAAAGTTGGTGTTTTCACCCTGTATTAAATGCAAAGGTGAACGATGATACTAGATTTTCAATGAAGATAAAGAGACTCACCTCTCTAAAACTGATTAATTACAATTCACATGTATCTGTAAGGAAATTACATGACCCTTAGAAAAACATTTTCATTAAATAGAATCTACTATTAAGCAGGCTTCTGGCAAGTGAATTTGGTATCAACACAAAGAAATAAAGAGAGTTGAGGGGAAAATAGGTATTTCTGTTGGATGTCTGAAATGAGACTGAAACACAGAAGTTTCCTGTGAAGCATTTTTGGCATTGACTCTAGCACCATTTCTGCACCCTTTCTCCATACCAGAGGGTGTTCTTTAAGACAGGCCAATCAGCACTTTCCACTCCTTGGCCACAGTGATTTGATTGGGAATTACAGTCACTGAGAGTTTTCCAGGAACTTCTAGAAAGAAATTTCCTCTCCTTTTCAGGAGTTTGTTAAAAAGACAGTGCCACCACCAGGAATGTGGGGTTTGAAGATGTAAGCTCTAGATGTAAGCGCTAGTGCCTCAGCTGTTTTTGCAATCAGGAAGGAAGATCTAGTGTCCATGATCACTGTGGTAACATGATTTGAGTTATTTGGGCAAGCTAGTGCTACCTCTGGATTTTTCAGCCATGTGCACCCACATTTATGGCTTAAGATAATTTGTGTTTCCTGTCACTTGCAACCACTAAAATCTTGGCTGCATTGAGACAAGATCAGATGAGTCACTGTCTATGATTCAGTACAAAGAATGCTAATGCCTGCATTATCAAGACAGTGTTTTGGATCAGGGGTTCCCAGGCCTGGTTGAATCATCTGGAAACTTAGTAAAAGTATTATAAAACTTGAAGATCAATGACTTTAAGAAGTCACTTGAACAGAAAATAGTTTGAGAAAGGGATCTAAGACAAACATAATTAATGAGCTATATCCAAGAGAAAAGGAAGTGTTAGAAGATGAAGACAAATGAAGGCAAGCTGAATTCTCTTATTCAACTCATATATTTAGTGTCATCTAAAAACATCTAAAGTACTGTGATAGAAGTTAATAGAACTGATTATGAAGCTGTATAGTACGAAATCTGTAGAGCTGCTACCCAGATACTTTGTGGTTTTGGTACTGTGATTTCTCTTTAAATCAGATAGGGAAGCTGAACACATATGCTTATAAGTCCATTGCAACTAAAAGGCAAGTGCTGAGAAATACTTTCTATAGTCTTTAACAGCTTACTAAGCATATTCACACACATCATATCATTTGATTCTCACAACAACCTTTTGAGATAGGCAGTTGTACTTCCCTATTTGCATAAAGAAACTCAGACGGAAAGTGTGCAAAGATAAATATAAATGAATGTCACTGTGGCATTATTTAAAAGAGGAGAAAACTAAAAACTGCTTACATATCTATCAATAGTGAAGTGACTAAATACATTTCGTTCCTCCAAAAAAGGAAATGGTAGGCAGCTGTTAAAATAATGAGGTAAAGTATCTGTTCAGGGTAAGATGGAGTAAGTTCATTCCACTCCACTTCCCACTGAATTAGGATTGCTAACTTTATCCAACAAAAATACAAGATTCCCAGCTAAATTTTATTTTCAGGTAAATAATTAATATTTTGGGGGAAGTATGGTCTGTGCAATATTTAAGATTAAGCTATAATAAAAATTTTATGGTGTGTCTTGCTTTTTCTGATAACCCTATACTAAATACAACTAAAATCATTGACAAAATGCATAGAAAAGTTATGTGAAGACTGAAAAATAAACAAAACCCCACAGACTGAGGAAGGGGAACTAGAATTATGAGGAATCTGATAAATTTCTTGGCTTTTGGTTTTTTTCTTCCTTATATCCAAGCCTGGACTGAAAATCAACCCAAATACTAGAGCTATGGATTTAGCACAGAAAGCAAGAGCTTCAAGAGAATCCCTCCCTTTCTAGTCTAAAAAGTGAGAAATAGGATCTTGTATAGGACAGAGAGAACAGGAAAGATAGTTTAATTCCTCCCTCCTTTCCTCCTTCCTTCCTTTCTACCTTCCTTTTCTATTTTCCTTCTTCGTTTCTTCCTTCTTTACTTCTTTTTCTTTTTCTCTTTCCTAATCAAGACCCAAAGAAACCACAGTACCAAAACCACAAAGCATCTGGGTAGTAGCTGGACAGTGACAGCAGTATTGATCAGACAAACACAAAAAACTCTAAGGAGGAGAACTACTTCTGACAGGAGAGTGATCTGTCAAAGAGTGTAGGGGAGATAGATAGATAGATAGATAGATAGATAGATAGATAGATAGATAGATAGATAGATAGATAGAAAGAAAGAATATGACAGGGATATTTATGCTTATTTCTATATTTATATCTATAGGCTGAGTCTACCTTCATTAAGTGATATCATTTAGATGTAAAGGTAGACCAGCTACTGGAAATGTGTGGTCAAATGGGGAGACCAAATCCCCTAATTTCCAGTCAAAGGAAAAGGAACAGGCACTTTTGGAGGTCAAAGAGTGTGGGGGATTGAGGAGAAGAAATAGCCAAAAAATGTATTTAATTACATGTATCTGTAATAAATCCTGGGCTTTCTATTAACATGCACATGCATGTAAAGGACCCTAAACGGTATTCTAAAGTTTAAGAACTATATTATGATATAGAATGCAGCTCAGGTTCTGGCTCTAGAACCTGAGAACTTGGAATAGGTTCAAATAGCATCCCAAAGTCTTTGAAAATTGATCTGAATTGTAGACACAATCTACAGAAAGCAGAAGGAATGCGTAGCCTAAATATAACTGGGTTGAATGTCTAAAGTGGAAGACAGACTCCAAGGTGGCCCCAATTACCCAGCCTTTTGGTAATTCCCCTTCCTCTTGCACCATACCAAATTTAGTGTGCATGACCAATAGAGCACAGCAGAAGTGATAAGCTCTTAAGGTTATAATGATTGTGACTTCAATCTTGGGTTCACTTTCTTGATTGCTCTCTCTAGGGGAAACCAGGTCATAAACAGCCATACAGAGAGGCCTATATGGCAAGGAACAGAAGTATTCTATTAACATTCATGTGACTTAACTTAGAAGTGTAGCCTCAGGACCCAGTCAAAGCTCAGGTAATAGCAATCCACTCCCTCCTCACCCCATCCCCTATGGTACTAGGGATTGAACCCAGAGGTGTTCTACCACTGAGGAACATTTTCATTTTGAGACAGGGTCTCACTAAGTTGGTGAGACAGGCCTTGAACTTGAGATTCTCCTACCTCAATCTCCTGAGCTGCTGAGATTTCAGAGCCACTGTGCCTGACTTCTAGCTGTTATGGTTTGGATATGAAGTGCCTGCCATAAACTCATACGTAAGATAATGCAGGAATGTTCAGAGTGATGTGATTAGATCATGAGAACTGTAAAATTAATCAGGGGGTCAATCCATTTGATGGATTAATAATTCAAAAGAACTACTGTACTGGGTGGTGACTATAGGCAAGTAAGGTGTAGCTGGAGAAAGTAGATCACAGGGTGCATGCCTTTAGGGATTAGGTTTATAGTTTGTTCCTAGAGAACAGTGCTCTCTCTCTACTTCCTGACTGCAATATCCTGACTTGCTTTCCTCTGCCATGCCCTTCTGCCATGATGTTCTGCATCACCTTGACCCCAGAACTATGGAGTCAGCTGGCCATGGACTGAACTTCTGAAATCATGAAAATAATAAACTTTTCCTCCTCTAAAGTGTTCTTGTCAGGTCTTTTGGTCACAGCAACAAAAAGCTATCTAACACATATGCTAGTACTGTGGCATTGTGGGAGATCCTAAGCCAGAACCATTCAGCTAAGTCACTCTTTGATTTCCACAAATCAAAATTGTGGGATCATGTTTTCTGTGTTAAGCTACTAAGTTTGACATAATCACTTAGTAAGCAGCAGATAACTCATGTGACTACCAAAACATGCAAGCAAAAAGCAACACTCTCCACAGGATTCAAACAAAATACAGAGCCTTATAACATAACAATCAAAATGTTAATGATGCAGAGCTGTGTGTGGTGGCAGCCCTGTAATCACAGTGTCTTGGAAGGCCAAAGCAGGAGGATCACAAGTTCAAGGCCAACCTTAGAAACTTAGTGAGACCCTGTCACAAAATAAAATAAAAAGGGTGTGGCTTAGTGGTAGAGCACTTGTCTAGCAAGAACAAGGCCCTGGGTTCTAATCCCAGAATTGCAAAAATAAATGAATGAATAAATAAACAAATAAATAAATTGACAATACAATACAAACTACTTAGCAAAAGAAGAATTGAGAAAAATCTTAACAGTTTGCAAGGGATCTATCACATAATTATATATACCTGCTGGGTATATATATCCATAGGAAACAAAATCAGTATGTTGAAGAGACATCTGCACTCTCATGTTTATTACAATGCTATTCACAATCTCCATAATATGGAATCAACCGAAGTGTCCATCAACTGACAAATGGATAAGGAAAATGTGGTACATATACACAACAGAATACAATTTAGTCATAAAAATGTCTAAAATCCTGTCATTTGTACAACATGGATCAAACTGGAGATCATTGTGTTAAGTGAAATAAGCCAGGCACAGAAAGGCAAGTACTGAATGATCTTAGTGGTATGCAGAAAGTAAAAAAGTTGATCTCATAGAAGGTGAGAGTGGAATCATTGTTACTGGAGGTTGAGGAGAATAAAGGGAGGGAGAAGAGGGAGAATGTTGATCAATGAGTACTAAGTTACAGTTAGGAGTAAGAAGCTCTGGTGTGGTATTACACAGTAGGGTGACTATAGATAATAGTAATGTATTGCACAACTCTCAAAAAGCTAGAAGAATTTTGAATGTTTTCACCATAAAAAGACACATATTTGAGGAAATAGAAATGTTTAGCTTGATTTAAGCATTATAAAATATATAATTTATCAAAACATCACATGGTACCCCACTAGTATGTATAATCTTAATATGCTTATGTGTCAGTTTAAAAATATTTGTAAAGGGTGAGTCAATCAACAATAAGAACAACTCATTTTTAAAGAGTTGGCAAAGATTCCAGGTTTGTATCTTTGTATTTTTTTATTTCACTGTTTATATAACTATTGAAAATTGTCTTTTTATTTCATTTTCCAAATGCTCACTGCTAGTATGTTAAATTTTGTTGATTTTTTTATGTTGACCATATATCCTGTGGTCTTGTTAAATTCATATATTAGTTCTAGGGACTTTTTGTAGAGTCCTTAAAATTTTCTATGTAGACACAATCAATTGAGTAGACCAATCTTGTCCCCAAATAGTATATACCATATGATTCCTTTCATAATATAGACTGAAAAGGGCCAGAAGTTAGGGACAGGGAGATTTTATTCTATAGGGGTAGCACATAGGAATTTTTGGACTCCTGTATATGTTTCCTATTTTGAATAGGTGTTGGTTGACATATACAATATTTGTGAATATATTTATATATATATATACACAAATATATATGTGCTTAAAATCAGAACTATATGCCAGAAATTTCAGTGTGTGTAATTTAAAAATTTTTTTAAGTAATGAAAACTATAAAAAATGAGGGAAGATGTTAGTAGTACACGTGGCCTACTACAAAAAGTTATAAAAGCTATTGCATAGCATGAATTCATTATCATAAAGAAATGTTTGCATGAATGTGTATGTATATGTGTGTGTGTGTATCCGTGCTTATAGACATGCATTATTTGAATATAGAAATATCTTTGAGAATTCAAATGAAACTCTTAACAGAAGTGAAACTGGGAAAGAGTAAAAAAGCTTACTTATATAAACTTTTTAATTTTATTTGTTAAGACAAATTCATATAAGCTTGTTACATCATTTAAATTAAGATTTGTATGGTAAGTGAACTGACACCCAGATATATTGCCTTGTCCAAGATCACACAGCAACACTGGATACAGAATCAAAAGGATACTAACATATGCCTAATGTTTTCAATAATAATGGCAATGATCTCTAAAGAAAGACAGACTGGGGAGGTTGGGTGGTTGGGAAAGGTTTTATGGATCTTAAAGGTCAGGAAAAATGTCAAAGGTGGACATGACAGAAGAGAATTTTTGGTGAAGAGAACATCTTCTTTTTATTGTAAACAAATGGGATACAACTTGTTTCTCTGGTTGTATACGAAGTAGAGGCATACCATTTGTGTAATCGTACATTTACATAGGGTAATGGTGTTTGATTCATTCTGTTATTTTTTTCCTTCCCCCCACCCCTCCAAGAGAACATCTTAATCACCAAAGTAGGGGTAGGAAAGAGACCAGACTACTTCCATCACTAGTATACAATGCCATGTGTGTATCCATATACATGATACAAAGATGGTGCAAGACATGAGAACTTTGAAAAGACAATATAGGATTTGGTAAATAGGAATATATTGGTGGGTTTCAAAGGAACTTTAGAGGAAGTAGAAAGGAAAGAGACCAGAATATAGGAGGTTAAAATAAAAGTAAGGCAGGGCAATATGTTTGGAATGAGAAAGAAATTTGTAGTAGAGTAATTTAAAGGGAAATAATATCAATGAAAGAATTTAGGTGAGTAAAGTTCATGATAATGAATAATGAGCATGTTTCAGACAAGGGAATATGGACAAGTGGAAAAGAAGAGAAGAAAACATCAAAGAGGCAGCATTGATGAAACAAGGAGGAGATGATAAAGATGGAGCTAAGTATGTAGCCACCTTTTAGCCAAGGACTAAAAAGGATTTTTGGAGGTGACAAAGAAAACATAGCAGATGATATGGCAAATTGTGCTTTCATCAGGTAACCACAACAATAACTACCAATGCTGTGTGCTCTTCTTGTAATTTGATTTTGGGCATTTTTTCTTTGAAGGGTAGGGACTATGGACCTTTTCTCTTGAATATGGATGGCATTTATGACTATTTAAACCAATACAGTATAGCAGATATGAAAGCCAGGACAGAAGTTAGCATATTAAAGGAAATGTAGCTTCTATCTCACTCTCTAGATCACTCACACTGAAGCCTCAAACTACCACCATTCAAGAAACCCAAAGGCTTTGAGTCTACTGTGCTACCACATGGAGAAGCCAATGTAGGTCTCCTATTCCACAGTATTTGTCTTTGTTTCTTCTATCCCATATACCAAAAACTGAATAAATGAGTCTTGTTATGATTCCAGCTTCCCAGTCCTCCAAGCTAAGACACATGGATATCAGGGAGTAGAAGTAAATCACATTTACTGTGCCCTTCCAAAATTCCTGACTCACAGGATAATACAATGGTTGTTGTTTTACACCACTAACTTTTGAGTGGTTTGTTATGGCAAGAAACAGAAAAGATGACCTCAATTTATTGGAAAACCACTGCTCTATATTTAATGAGTTACAATTCGGGTTAGAAAAGGTAGTAATAAAAGATGAGTTCTGGCCTCAAGAAGTTTACCAAGGCAAAATAAGAAATGCATGTAATCATAACTACCATATAGAACCATGCATAACCACCAAACTAGGTAGAAAGTTGACAGTGCTGCTACTGAGAATTTTCTCAGAATGTTTGCTGGTGAGTTAGGAAGGTCAGGATGAACTAGGGTTTTGATGAGTTAGAGTGCTTGGAATAAACTTAAAGTGAATGTTCTAGGAAGGCAACAAGACATCATTAAAAGGATTGTTCAAAAGCAATGAGGACCCAGCTGGATTTAATAGCATGAATTTTGAAAGGGCTATATCAGCTCAGTTGGATCATGTCCTGTAGCAATGTTTAACAGTTTAGAGGACAACATTGGAAATTCAACAGTGGAAAAGATCTGAGTTTCATCTGGCATAACAATTATTTACAATTATTCGTAATTCATTTTGCACACATTTAACACCTACTGTATGCACAATGAATTATGCACAATGAAGTGAAATGAAGTGACCTATAACTGGGTATAAAGGCATACTGAAATATAAGGGTTTTGAGGAAAGTTTGAGAAGTTACTTTCCCCCCAGTGGAAATAAGATAGACCTATCTTTTAGTGACTACATTAAAAAGAACACAAATATCACAATTAAAATGAAGTAAACTTAGATAAATTAAGACCCCCTACATTCCTGAGATCCTTTAATTAGTTAAGACTTCAAAATGAAGCATGGGGGAGGTAATGGTAACAAGGAGGTCAAAATAGAACAATACTTGAAGTTTGATCAAATTAAATTTTAACTTCATCTTGGTTCTGACTTAATTTTGTAACCACTTAACATCTAGCTAGTTTGATAATGGCCAGTAGCTGTCTATGGTATCAAGAATATGTAGTTATTTCCCAAAAATGTATTCCACTTAGCATGATAGTCTCTAATTCTATTCATTTATCTGTAAATGCCATAATATTATTCTTCTTTATGGCTGAATAATATTCCATTGTGTATATATACCAGTTTATTTATCCATTCATCTGTTGAAGGTCATCTCAGTTGGTTCCACAATCTAGCTATTGTGAATTGAACTGCTGTTATCATTGATGTGGCTGTGTTACTATAGTATACTGAGCTTAAGTTCTCAAGGAGTGGGATAACTGGGTCAAAAAGTAGGTCCATTCCAAGTTTTCTGAGGATTCTCCACTCTGCTTTCCAGAGTGGTTGCACCAATTTGCAACTCCACCAGCTATGTAAAACAGTGCCTTTTTCCCCACATCCACAGCAACATCTATTATTATGTTCTTAATAATAGACATCCTAACTGGAGTAAGATGAAATCTTAGAGTTGTTTCAGTTTGCATTTCTCTAATTACTAGAGATGTTGAACACTTTTTCATATATTTATTAATTGCCTGTATATCTTTTATAAAAAAAAATGCTGAATGCTTTCCCTGATAAGTGGATGATGATATATAATGGGGGTGGGGGGGTGAGAGAAGAATGGAGGAACTTTAGATTACATAGAGGGAAATGAGAGGGGGATATGAAAAATGGTGGAATGAGACAGACATCATTACCCTATATATATGTATGATTACACGAATGGTATGAATCTACATCATGCATAACCATAGAAATAAAATGATTTACCCCATTTGTGTACTATGAATCAAAATTCAGTCTGTAAAAATTTTTTTAAAAGTTTTAAATGTATTCCATTTCTGGAATTTCTTTGAAAGGAAACTTGTGTTTAGTCTATTTAAATACTGATGTTTCACATATCTAAGGTTTAAAAGAATCCGTGGCACTATGAAAATGGAGTAGAATAGTCCTAATCTTATTCTTCTCATAATTAAAAAAAATAATCTCAGCTATTCTGAAATGCTTATCTCCAAATCTTCCGGGACATAATAGCATCCTTTGTTACATGCTATATCATATTATAACCAAAGACAAATTATGCTTTATAATCATGGGACTATGAGTTATATTGGTGCAGGATGCACCAGCCTGTCAACATATCTTAGAAATAATAATTGGATTTGTGACTTGAATTGTTATTCTTTGGTATCCTTGGGAGATTGGCTCTAGAACCTCCCCCCCCCCACACACACACACACAAATCTAAGGATGTTCAAGTCTCATACAGAAGGTTCTAATATTTGCATATATCCTGTGCACATTCTCCCATATACTTTAAATTATCTCTAGATTACTTATACTAACCAATACAATGTAAATGCTATGTAAATAGTTGTTACCCTCTATTATTTAAGTAATAACAAGAAAAAAGTCTATGCATATTTCGTACAGATGAAATTTTTTCAAATATTTTCTATCTGCTGTTGGATGAATTCATGGATGTGGAACCATAGCTACTGTGAGACAATTGTTTGGTTTTAGAGGTGGCAGCCAAGTTTGACAGTAAATCTAATCATAAAGCTGTCAGGTGCTTATATGAACAACTCAATATAAGTGACTGGAACAGGAGCAGTCTTTGGGACTCCTGGTAATAAGATACATTCCATACACAATAGTGGTAGTTTAAGACCTGGAGACAAAGCATGCCTTGTCCAGAAATGAAATGACAAAGGAACCTGTATGTGAAATGTCCAAATACTTTAAATGTACATCCTTTTCCTGATAATGTTGTCCTGTATGCTCTGCTTATAATAAAACCATTCCATGAGTATAAATAAGTTGAGTCCTGTGAGTCATTTCAGCAATCAGTAATGGAATACTTCAGGTAATTGATATAATTAATGCACAGAGTATGAAGGATTGGAAGGCACAAAGATCTCTGAAGAGAAGACTGACTTATTTATTCAGCCTTTATTGAGTGTTCACTGGTTTAGAAGCCTCACTGGGCAACTGGCAGACAAAAATAACTCAGGCATGATCCTTGATCATAAAATGTTCACACTGTGAAAAAAAATTATATAGACATGCAAACAAAAGATCATGAATGATCATGGTAAAACTGTCAAAAGAGGGGTTTGCAAAAGTAACAAGGAAGAGAATAAACTTTTAAGGGAGTTTTTTAGGGCTTTGCATTTAACATGAGTCAAAAATATGGACATGAGTTACAAAAGAGAAGTGAAAATGGGGAGAGGCAAAGGAGAAATAGATCCACAGAAATAGAGGTGTGATATCGCTTATAAAAATTTCTTTAATAAAAAGCTACTTAATTTTAGTAAAATTAAGTAGTTATACTATATAGACTCTAAAAAAAATAGGAACATTCTCTAAATACTAATTTTAAAAATAGTCTCTACATATTAATTTAAATTTTTTTCTAGTCCTAAAGGAAGTCTATGTTCAAGAAATATGATTTGGGAGGTCCAAGATGGTGAACTAGAGGGTGACTGCATTCCCTGTTGCTCCAGGATTCAAGAAGAAGAAATATTGAGAGAGCCGGGACCAGCGCAGAACCACTGGGCAAGACTCCTGCACCAGGGAGGTAGGCACAGAGACCCAGGCCCAGGCCCAGAGCAGCCAGGTCCCAGCTCTCAGTCTAGTGCCCTGCAGTTGACTATCTGTCAACACGTGGAGGTGCCTCTGCTCACCAGCAGGGAATATACCCCAACTGGAGGCCACCATCCCTAGAGAGGCAACATCTTTTGTGGATCACCGCATTATCAAGTTCCTCCAAGATTTCAGGCTACTGAAGACTAGGAGGTGAGTTATTAGAAACCTGCAGGGACACTATAAGTCAATAGGGAGGAAACTGCAATATCTCAGACTTTCACTCCTAGAGGGAAGATACCTGAGCAATATGAGAAAACAAGGGAATAAAGTGTCCCAAACAAACCTAGATGCTACATCAATAAAATCCAATGACAGCATGACAGAAGAAATATCTGAAAGGGAGTTCAGAATGTACATAATTAAAATGATCAGAGAAGCAAACATGAGATAAGGAACCAAATGCAGGCATTGAATGATTGCACCAATCAACAGTTAAAAGAGCAAATGCAGGAAGCAAAGGATCATTTTAATAGAGATAGAGATTCTAAAAAAAAAAAAAAAAAACAGAAATTCTTGAAATGAAAGAAACAATAAACCAAATTAAAAACTCCATAGAGGCTGGGGATATAGCTCAGTTGATAGAGTGCTAACCTTGCAAGCACAAGGCCCTGGGTTCAATACCCAGTACTGAAAAAAAAAATCCATAGAAAGTATAACCAATAGGATAGAACACCTAGACAATAGAAGCTCAGATATTGAAGACAAAATATTTAATCTTGAAAACAAAGTTGACCAAACAGAGAAGATGGTAAGAAATCATGAACAGAATCTCCAAGAACTATGGGATATCATGAAAAGGCCAAATTTAAGAATTATTGGGATTGAGGAAGGCTTAGAGAAACAAACAAACCAAAGGAATGAACAATCTATTCAATGAAATAATATCAGAAAATTTCCCAAATCTGAAGAATGAAATGGAAAATCAAGTAGAAGAGGCATATGGGACACCAAATGAACAAAATTACAACAGACCCACACCAAGACACATTATTATGAAAATACCTAACATACAAAATAAAGATGGAATTTTAAAGGCTGCAAGAGAAAAAAATCAAATTATATTCAGGGGAAAACCAATACAGATATCAGCAGACTTCTTAACCAGAGAAAAGCTAAAACCCTCCTAAAAAGCTCAACCCTCCTAAAAGCTAGAAGGGCCTGGAACAGCATTTTTCAAGATCTGAAAGAAAATGGATGCCAACAAGAATCTTATACCCAGCAAAACTTACCTTCATATTTGATAATAAAGTAAAATCCTTCCATGATAAACAAAAACTAAAAGAATTTACAAATAGAAAGCCAGCACTACAGAACATTCTCAGCAAAATATTCCATGAGGAAGAGATGAAAAACAACGATGTAAGTCAACAAAGGGAGGAACTAGCCTAAAGGAATAACAAAATAAAGGAGAAACCAAGTCATATTAAAAATCAAAAATAATCCAAAATGACTGGGAATACAAATCATATTTCAATAATAACCCTGAATGTTAATGGCCTGAACTCATTAATCAAAAGACACACTGGCAGATTGGATTAAAAAGAAAGACCCAACAATATGCTGCCTTCAAGAGACTCATCTCATAGAAAGAGATACTAACAGACTAAAGGTGAAAGGATGGGGAAAAAAAACATACCATGCACATGGACTCAGCAAAAAAGCCAGAGTATCCATCCTCATATCAGAAAAAGGGGACTTCAAGCCAAGTCAGAAGAAATAAAGAAGGACATTTCAAACTGCTTAAGGGAGGCATAAATCGGCTATACATAACAATCATAAATATTTATGCCCCAAACAATGGCTCATCCATGTACGTCAAACAAATCCTTCTCAATTCCAGGAACCAAACAGACCACAACACAATAATACTAAGTGGCTTTAACACAACTCTCTCACCACTGGACAGATCTTCCAAACAAAAATTGAACAAAGAAACCATAGATCTCAATAACACAATTGATAATTTAGACTTAACAGACATATATGGAATATTCCACCCATCAATGAGCATATACACTTTCTTCTCAGCAGCACATGGATCGTTCTCTAAAATAGACCATATATTATGCCACAAAGCTACTGTTAGCAAATACAAGAAGATAGAGATACTACCTTGTATTCTATCAGATCATAATGGAATGAAATTAGAAATAAATGACAAAATAAAAAACAGAAACTACTCCAACAGATTAAATAATACACTATTGAATGATGCATGGATAACAGAAGACATAACAGGGGAAATTTAAAAAATTAGAGGTAAACGAGAACAAAGATACAACATATCAAAATCTCTGGGACACTATGAAAGCACTACTAAGAGAAAAACTCATTGCATGGAGTGCATTCAATAAAAGAAGAAAAAGTCAACAAATAAACAACCTAACACTACAGCTCAAGCCCCAGAAAAAGAAGAACAAATCAACACCAAAAGTAGTAGAAGACAGTAAATACTTAAAATCAGAGCTGAAATAATTGAAATTGAAACAAAAGAAACAATCAAAAAATAGACAAAATAAAAAGTTGGTTCACTGAAAAAATAAATTAAATTGATAAACCTTTAGCTACACTAATGAAGAGAAAGAAAGAAAACTCAAATTATAAAATTCATGGTGAAAAAGAATGTATTATGACAGATACTACTGAAATACAGAATATAATTAGAAACCATTTTGAAAATTGATACTCAAAAAAAAAAGAAAAATATTGAAGACATTGACAAACTTCTAGAGACATGATCTACACAAACTGAACCAGGAGCACATGCACAGATCAATTCCAAGCAAGGAAATAGAAGACAACATCAAAAGCCTACCAACCAAGAAAAGCCCAGGATCAGATGGATTCTCAGCCGAATTCTACAAGACCTTCAAAGAAGAGCTCATTCCAATACTCCTCAAAGTATTCTATGAAATAGAAGAGGAGGGAACCCTTCCAAACTCATTCTGTGAAGCCAATATCACCCTGATAACAAAACTAGAGACACATCGAGGAAAGAAAATCTATGTTTCTAATGAATATAGATGCAAAAATTCTCAACAAAATTTTAGCAAATTGCATACAAAAACATATTTAAAAGATAGTCAAGAGGGTTTTATCCCAGGGATGCAAAGTTTTTCAACATCTGGAAATCAACAAATGTAATTCACCATATTAACAAACTTAAAGTTAAGAATCACATGATTATTTCAATAGATGCAGAGAAAGATTATGGCAAAATACAACACTCCTTCATGTTCAAAACACTAGAAAAAATAGGGATAGTAGGAACATTCCTCAACATAAAGGCTATCTATGCTAAGCCCATGGCCAATATCATTCCAAATGGAGAAAAGCTGAAAGCATTCCCCCTAAAAACTAGAACAAGGCAGGGATGCCCCCTTTCACTACTTCTATTCAACATTGTCCTTGAAACTCTAGCCAGAGCAATTAGACAGACCAAAGAAATTAAAGGGATATGAATAGGAAAAGAAGAATTCAAACAATGCCTATTTGCCGATGACATGATTCTATTTAGAGAAGCCAGAAAATTCCACCAGAAAACTTCTAGAACTCATAAATGAATTCAGTAAAGTAGCAGGATATATAATCAATGCTCATAAATCTAGCATTTTTATTCATAAGTAATGAATCCTCAGAAAGAGAAGTTAGGAAAACTACCCCATTCACAATAGCATCAAAATAAATAAATTACTTGGACAACCTAACAAAAGACGTGAAAGACCTCTACAATGAGAACTACAGAACACTAAAGAAAGAAATTAAAGAAAACCTTAGAAAATGGAAAGATCTCCCATGTTCTTGGATAGGCAGAATTAATATTGTCAAAATGGCCATACTACCAAAAGTGCTATTACAGATTCAATGCAATTCCAATTAGAATCCCAATGACGTACCTCACAGTAATAGAACAAGCAATCATGAAATTCATTTGGAAAAATAAGAGACCCAGAACAGCTAAAGCAACCCTTTACAGGAAAAATGAAGGTGGGGGTATTGCAACACCAGAACTTCAACTATACTACAGAGCAATAGTGACAAAAATGACATGGTATTGGCACCAAAATAGACAGGTAGATCAATGGTACAGCATAGAGGACACGGACAAAAGCCCAAATAAATACAGTTTTCTCATGCTAGACAAAGGTGACAAAAAATGTGATGGAGAAAAGATAGCCTGTTCAACAAATGGTGCTGGGAAAATTGGAAATCCACATGTAGCAGAATGAAACTGAACCCCTATCTCTCACCCTGAACAAAACTCAACTCAAAATAGGTCAAGGACCTTGGAATCAGACCAGAGACCCTGCAGATTACAGAAGAAAAAGTAGGTCCAAATCTTCATCATGTCAGTTTAGGATCAGACTTCCTTAACATGACTCTCAAAGCACAAGAAATAAAAGCAGGAATCAATAATTGGGATACATTCGAAATAAAAAGCTTTTTCTCAGCAAAGGAAACTATCAGCAATGTGAAAAGAGAGCCTACAGAGTGGGAGAATATCTTTGCCACACATACTTCAGATAGAGCATTAATCTCCAGAATCTATAAAGAACTCAAAAAACTCTACACCAAGAATACAAATAACCCAATCAACAATTGGACTAAGGAAATGAGCAGACACTTCACAGAAGAAGATGTACAAGCAATCAACAACAGATATATGAAAAAATGTTCAACATCTCTAGTAATAAGAGAAATGCAAATCAAAACTACCCTAAGATTCCATCTCACCCCAATTAGAATGGCGATTATCAAGAACATAAGCAACAATAGGTGTTGGCGAGGATGTGGGAAAAAAGGTACACTCATACATTGCTGGTGGGGTTGCAAATTAGTGCAGCCACTCTGGAAAGCAGTGTGAATATTTCTTAGAAAACTTGGAATGAATCCACCATTTGATCCAGCTATCCCACTTTTTGGCCTATACCCAAAGAACTTAAAATCAGCATACTACAGAGATACAGCCACATCAATGTTCATAGCTACTCAATTCACAATAGCCAGATTGTGGAACCAACCTAGATGTCCTTCATTAGATGAATGGATAAAGAAACTGTGGTATATATACACAATGGAATATTGCTCAGCCATAAAGAAGAATAAAATTATGGCATTTGCAGGCAAATGGATGAAGTTGAAGAATATCATGCTAAGCGAGATAAGCCAATCTCAAAAAACCAAAGGACTAATGATCTCGCTGATAACCGAATGATGATACATAATGGGGGGGGGGGTAGGAGGGAGGAAGAATGGACTATATAGAGGAAAAAGAGGGGTGGGAGGGGTAGGGGGAAGGAAAAATAACAGAATGAGACAAACATCATTGCCCTATGTACATGTATGATTACACAAATTGTATGCCTCTACTTCATGTACAACCAGAGAAACAAGTTGTACCCCATTTGTTTACAATGAATCCAAATAAATAAATTATTTAAAAAAAAGAAAAAGGGGCAAGATTTCATTGTTTTAATCAGAATCATAACTAATATTTTCAATATACCTTATAATTCACAGAGCATTTTAAAATGAGATCTCATTTAAGATCCATGATACCCTTTTTCATTAGACAAGGCAAAAGTTAATTCCTCAAGGGCAGGAAACATCTTATTCATCTTAAAATATATCCCCAATACCTAATGAAATGCGTGAAAGAATGTTTGCTGAAATGATGTATATTACTTCTATCTCTGCTTTATAGATGAAGAAAGCAAAGTCTCAGAGAGAGCTAAGTAAAAGAACTGATATAAATTCTAGTTTTTCAAATCCTCTGTACCCCGCCCCTGTACCTTATTACTAATATTATTTATAGTAGTGGTTCCAATTCTTTGGAAATTTGTGACAATCATCCCCAAAGATTATTTAAATGCATATTACGAGGCCCCACTCCAGTTTTTTGCTGAGTAGGTTTAGAGTGGAATCTGAGAGAATTTGTATTTCTAACAAATTCCCAGGTGATGTTGATGATGCTGGCTTAGGGACCACACATTGAGAACTAATACCCTCTAGATTTCTTTGGTTCTTTAACCAGCAGCATCAATATCACTTCAGAACTTGTTAGAAAAGCAAAAGTTGTATAGTATAATATGTCAAAATACACCCTACTATCATATATATCTAAAAACAACAAATAAATAAAGGTTGTATAAAAATGAAAAAAAAAGATATGATTTGGTCATAAGGACATATTGCTTGGATCTAGTCAATGAAGTAGAAGCAATAGGTGAAGAAATTTGTGGCAATTTTCCAGAACATTAAAAATATAAAATCATAAAGTTAAAATGCTTAGGAATGTCAAATATGATAAATATTTTTAAGTTCCATACCTAGGCATATAACAACAAAAATGATGAAGACAAAAAACTTCTTAAAAGAGACAAGACCACCATCAAAGAAGCAACAATTTAACTGACACCTGACTTCCTAGCAGAGATAATAGATATCAGAAAGCAACAGGCTTACATCTTCAAAGCCTAGAAAGAAATTAACAGCAGCCAAAAATTCTATGACCAGAAAAATTATCCTTCAATAACTCAAATCCTATAGATCCACTAATAACTAATCAGAAATAGTGAAATGTGAATGCACTAACTGAGGGGAAGAAGTAGAGTAACAAAAGCTATTCAATACAAAAGAAGAAAAAAAATAAAAAAGGAATACAGGAAAAGAAACAAAGACTAGTAAGATGAAATAATAAACCCAACATATGGCCATAATTTGATTAAATGCTAATGATCTAAAATATAAGTTTATGTGGCAGCTAGCAACCAGAACTATCCTCCAATGAGTCCCACTCCCCAGTATTCATGCCCTTTTATAGCCCTTCACTTCTTTGATGTACAGCTTTCTTTGTCCTTTCATTACTGAATATGTGACTTGGTTTGGATCAATAACATGTAGCATAAGTGATGCTTTGTGACTTCCAAAGGCAGACAAAAGGAAGACTTGCATCATTCACCTTAATTCCTTGGAAAATAAGCTCTGGGGAAAGATAGTCATCATGGAAGAAGTCCAAATACTCTAAAACAGCTTTCAGAAACACAGATTGAAAGGAATTATAATAAGCAATATATCTAGGGAGCCTCATCTGTACCTGAATGTAGTTCAGATGAATGATGAGATCTTGGGTTTTAAACCTGAACCAGATGCCACAATGGAATGAGACTTTGATAATCTTAGGGAAGGAATGAGTGCATTTTCCATGTGGAAGTGATAGGAGCTATTTTAGGCCAGAGAGCAAATTGGGATAAACGGTTTTCAAAATATCTTTCTAATAAATCATGATTCCCAATATTTTTATTCCTCCATAGCCCTCTCCCCATTGAATATGAGCCAGCCCTCTACCTCATTTTGGAACAATAGAATATGGGAAAATGACACAACATGACATTCATAGTCAGATCATAAGAAATCTACAGATTCTGTCATAGTATCTTAGAAAATGCACTCTGGGGAAAGCCAGGTACCAAGAAAAATATCCAGACACTTAGAGCCTGTCATACTGTGAGGAAGCCTGAGCTAGCCATAGAGAGGCCCTGTTGAACTACAGGTACTTCATCCATTCCAGCTGATGTGCTAACAAGTGAGAGGAAAAAAATATTGTGGACGTCCAGCAAAATCAAGATGTCAAGTGATTTTAGCTTAAGTTACCATAAGATAGAAACTACATGAGGAACACTACCCATCCCAAGTGAGAACTACTAAGGTGAGACAAAGCAACCCACAGAACAGTGAGATATAATAGAGTCATTTTAGGCTGCTATGTTTGGGAATGGTTTGTCATGCATTAATAGATAAGTGAAATAGGATTAAAATATTTAAAATAAAGGGATGCAAAATAAATACATCACACAACCTCTAAACAAAATAAGAGCCCGTTGGGGATGGGACAGTAGTCCCGGAACGCAGGGAACTTTGTGAAGTAGAGCTGCCGGCAACACGCCTCTCCCCCCGCTGGAGCAATGAACTCGGACAACTGGGAGCATCGTAGAGGAGGCCGCTCAGCACAGCGCTGGGACTCGGAGCAACCACTGGGGCTCCGGCGGCTGCCCAGAGGAGGAGTGGCGAGGAGAGCTGTGTGGACTCAGAACACCGGGGCCTGCCCTGAGGACGAGGAGGAGGAACGTGGCCGCTTGGATTCTGAGTGACTGCACCAGAGCTACAGGCGGTTGCCAGAGGAGAAGCTGCGCGGCGAGCTGTTTGGACTCAGACCACTTCTGAACACCGGGGCCTGCCCGGAGGAGTAGGAGGAGGAGGAGGAAGAGTGCGGCGTGTCGTTTGGACTCGCAGTGACTGCATTAGCGCTCCAGGTGGCTGCTCAGAGGAGAAGGCGAGTGGTGAGTTGTTTGAACTTAAAGCGACAGCTCCTGAACACAGGGGGCTGCCTGGAGGGGAAGCGTGGTGGGTCACTTGGTCTTGAGTGGCCGCACCAGAGCTCCGGGCGGTTGCCCAGAGGACCCGTGCAGCGGGTCACGTGGATTCAGAGCCACTCAGAGCGACCGCTCCTGAACACCCGGGGGGTTATCTGGAGAAGGAGAAGGAACGGGGAGGGTCACTTCGACTCGGAGTGATTGATTGCCCAGGGCTACGGGTGGTTGGTAGGAGGAGGAGGCACGCAGTGAGTTGCTTGGACTCCTAGTGACCGTACCGGAATACTGGGTGGCTGTCTGGAGGAAGAGGCCTGTGGCGGGTCTCTGGGACTCAGAGCGATTGTTCGGGGCCACAGGTGGCTGCTCAGAGGAGGGGCCACACAGCCAGGCGATTAGGTGCAGAGCAGGGTCCCAGGATCTAGGAGGATTCTAGGTGGAAGAGCCGCACAGAGACAGGCTTAGGGCGGAGCGAAGGTTCCAGGCCTGGGGGCAAATTCTCTGAGGAGGGGCAGCCTAAGGAGATTCATCTGCGAAGGGTGAGGCTCCCAGGCCCAGGAGGTAGGGCCGGGCCCCTGGGAACTTAGCAGAGGAAGGCAGCCCAGCCCAGGCGGTAGCTGTAAATTGAGGGAAACCTCTAGGAGGGAACTGACCAGCGAGACCTCCCCACCGGGTGAGTCTTCCCTGCTGGGTGAGGTTTCCCCACAAGGACGGTAAAACCAGAGACTCAGGCCCAAACAGGCCTTGCCTCAGCCCGCAGCCTAGGTCCCCTTTGGATGACCATTGGTCAACAAGTGGAAGCACCTCTGCCCACTAGGAGGGATTATACCCCACCTGAAGGCCACCACTCCTAGAGAGGCAACTTCCTTGTGGAACACCGCATTATCAACTTCCTCCAAGACTTCAGCCTACTGAAGGCTAAGGGGGGATATATATAGAAATCTTCAGGGACATTGTAAGTCAATAGAGGAAATCTGCAATATCTCAGTGGTCCACTGATACCTGAACAATATGAGAAAACAAGGAAAGAAAATGCTGCAAACAAATCTAGATGTTACATCAATAAAACCCAATGACAGCATGGCAGAAGAAATGACAGAAAAGGAGTTCAGAATGTACATAATTAAAATGATCAGAGAAGCAAACGATGAGATGAAAGAGCAAATGCAAGCATTGAATGATCGCACCAATCGACAGTTAAAAGAGCAAATACAGGAAGCAAAACATCATTTCAATAAAGAGTTAGAGATATTGAAAAAAAACCAAACAGAAATCCTTGACATGAAGGAAACAATAAACCAAATTAAGAACTCCAAAGAAAGCATATCCAATAGGATAGAACACCTGGAAGACAGAACCTCAGACATTGAAGACAAAATATTTAACCTTGAAAACAAAGTTGAACAAACAGAGAAGATGGTAAGAAATCATGAACAGAATCTACAAGAACTATGGGATATCATGAAAAGGCCAAATTTAAGAATTATTGGGATTGAGGAAGGCCTAGAGAAACAAGCCAAAGGAATGAACAATTTATTCAATGAAATAATATCAGAAAATTTCCCAAATCTGAAGAATGAAATGGAAAATCAAGTTCAAGAGGCTTATAGGACTCCAAATACACAAAATTACAACAGACCCACACCAAGGCACATTATAATGAAAATACCGAACATACAAAATAAAGACAGAATTTTAAAGGCTGTGAGAGAAAAGAACCAAATTACATTCAGGGGGTAACCAATACGGATATCAGCAGATTTTTCAATCCAGACCCTAAAAGCTAGAAGGGCCTGGAACAACATTTTTCAAGCTCTGAAAGAAAATGGATGCCAACCAAGAATCTTATACCCAGCAAAACTTACCTTCAAATTTGACGATGAAATAAAATCCTTCCATGATAAACAAAAGCTAAAAGAATTTACAAAAAGAAAGCCAGCATTAGAGAACATTCTCAGCAAAATATTCCATGAGGAAGAGATGAAAAACAAAGAAGCAAATCAGCAAAGGGAGGACTTATCCTAAAGGAATTGTCAAATAAAGGAGGAAACAAGTTGTGTCAAACAAATAAATAAACAAAATTTTAAAAATGAACCAAATGATCGGGAAACCAAATCATTTCTCTATAATAACCCTGAATGTTAATGGCCTGAATTCATCAATCAAAAGACATAGACTGGCAGACTGGATTAAAAAGAAAGATCCAACAATATGTTGCCTGCAAGAGACTCACCTCATAGAAAAAGATACCCATAGACTAAAGGTGAAAGGATGGGGAAAAACATACCATGCACATGGACTCAGCAAAAAAGCTGGAGTATCCATCCTCATTTCCGATAATGTGGAGTTCAAGCCAAAGTTAGTCAGAAGGGATAAAGAAGGTCATTTCATACTGCTTAAGGGAAGCATAAATCAGCAAGATATAACAATCATAAACATCTATGCCCCAAACAGTGGCTCATCTATGTATGTCAAACAAATCCTTCTCAATTTCAGAAACCAAATAGACCACAACACAATAATACTAGGTGATTTTAACACGCCTCTCTCACCACTGGACAGATCTTCCAGACAAAAATTGAACAAAGAAACCATAGATCTCAATAACACAATCAATAATTTAGACTTAACGGACATTTATAGAATATACCATCCAACCAAGAGCGAATACACTTTCTTCTCAGCAGCACATGGATCCTTTTCTAAAATAGACCATATATTATGCCACAAAGCTGATGTTAGCAAATACAAGAAGATAGAGACACTAGCATGTATTCTATCAGATCATAATGGATTGAAGTTAGAAATAAATGAAAGAGTAAAACACAGAAACTATTCCAACATCTGGAGATTAAACAATATGCTATTATATGATGAATGGATAACAGAAGATATTAGGAAGGAAATTAAAAAATTCTTAGAGGTAAATGAGAACAAAGAAACATCATATCAAAATCTCTGGGACACTATGAAAGCAGTACTTAGAGGGAAATTTATTTCATGGAGCGCATTTAATAAAAGAAGTAAAACTCAACAAATAAACAACCTAACACTACAGCTCAAAGCCCTAGAAAAAGAAGAACAGAACAGCACCAAAAGTAGTAGAAGACAGGAAATAGTTAAACTCAGAGCTGAAATCAATGAAATTGAAACAAAAGAAACAATACAAAAAATTGACAAAATAAATAGTTGGTTCTTCGAAAAAATAAACAAAATTGATAAACCTTTAGCCACACTAACAAAGAGAAGATGAGAGAAAACCCAAATCACTAAAATTCGGAATGAACAAGGAAATATCACAACAGACAGGATTGAAATACAAAACATAATTAGAAGCTATTTTGAAAATCTATACTCCAACAAAATAGAAAATTTCGAAGACATCAACAGGTTTCTAGAGACATATGAATTGCCTAAACTGAACGAGGAGGACATAAACAATTTAAATAGACCAATTTCAAGTACTGAAATAGAAGAAGTCATCAAAAGCCTACCAACAAAGAAAAGTCCGGGACCAGATGGGTTCTCAGCCGAGTTCTACAAAACCTTTAAAGAAGAGCTCATTCCAATACTTCTCAAAGTATTCCATAAAATAGAAGAGGAGGGAACCCTCCCAAACTCATTCTATGAAGCCAATATCACACTGATACCTAAACCAGACAGAGACTCATCAAGGAAAGAAAATTTCAGACCAATATCCTTAATGAACATCGATGCAAAAATTCTCAACAAAATTTTAGCAAATCGCATACAAAAACATATTAAAAAGATAGTGCACCATGATCAAGTGGGTTTCATCCCAGGGATGCAAGGTTGGTTCAACATCAGGAAATCAATAAACATAATTCACCATATTAATAGACTTAAAGTCAAGAATCACATGATTATTTCAATAGATGCAGAAAAAGCATTTGATAAAATACAGCACCCCTTCATGCTCAAAACACTACAAAAAATAGGGATAGTGGGAACATTCCTTAACATTGTAAAGGCCATTTCTGCTAAGCCCATGGCTAATATCATTCTAAATGGTGAGAAACTGAAAGCATTCCCCCTAAAAACTGGAACAAGGCAGGGATGCCCTCTTTCACCACTTTTATTCAACATTGTTCATGAGACTCTGGCCAGAGCAATTAGACAAACCAAAGAAATTAAAGGGATACGAATTGGAAAAGAAGAACTCAAACTATCCCTGTTCGCTGATGACATGATTATATATTTAGAGGAACCTGGAAATTCCACCAGAAAACTCTTAGAACTCATAAGTGAATTCAATAAAGTAGCAGGTTACAAGATCAATGCCCATAAATCCAACGCATTTTTATACATAAGTGATGAATCTTCAGAAAGAGAAATTAGGAAAACTACCCCATTCACAATAGCCTCGAAAAAAATAAAATACTTGGGAATCAATCTCACAAAAGAGGTGAAAGACCTCTACATGAGAACTATACAACACTAAAGAAAGAAATTAAAGAACACCTTAGAAGATGGAAAGATCTTCCATGTTCTTGGATAGGAAGAATTAATATTGTCAAAATGGCCATACTACCTAAAGTGCTATACAAATTCAATGCAATTCCAATTAAAATCCCAATGACGTACCTTACAGAAATAGAGCAAGCAATCATGAAATTCATCTGGAAGAATAAGAAACCCAGAATAGCTAAAGCAATCCTTAGCAGGAAGAGTGAAACAGGGGGTATTGCAATACCAGATCTTCAACTCTACTACAAAGCAATAGTAACAAAAACGGCATGGTATTGGTACCAAAATAGAAAGGTAGATCAATGGTACAGAATAGAGGACACGGACACAAACCCAAATAAATACAATTTTCTCATACTAGACAAAGGGGCCAAAAATATGCAATGGAGAAAAGATAGCCTCTTCAACAAATGGTGCTGGGAAAATTGGAAATCCATACGCAACAGAATGAAATTAAACCCCTATCTCTCACCCTGCACAAAACTCAACTCACAATGGATCAAGGACCTCGGAATCAGACCAAAGACCCTGCATCTTATAGAAGAAAATGTAGGTCCAGATCTTCAACATGTCAGCTTAGGACCAGACTTCCTCAACAGGACTCCCATAGCACAAGAAATAAAAGCAAGAATCAACAACTGGGATAGACTCAAACTAAAAAGCTTTCTCTCAGCAAAGTAAACTATCAGCAATGTGAAGAAAGAGCATACAGAGTGGGAGAAAATCTTTGCCAATCATACTTGAGATAGAGCACTAATCTCCACCATCTATAATGAAGTCAAAGAACTCTACAACAAGAATACAAATAACCCAATCGACAAATGGGCTAAGGAAATGAATAGACACTTCACAGAAGAAGATCTACAAGCAATCAACAAACATATGAAAAAATGTTCAACATCTCTAGTAATAAGAGAAATGCAAATCAAAACCACCTTAAGATTCCATCTCACCCCAATTAGAATGGCGATTATCAAAAATACAAGCAACAACAGGTGTTGGCGAGGATGTGGGGAGAAAGGTACACTCATACATTGCTGGTGGGGCTGCAAATTAGTGCAGCCACTCTGGAAAGCAGTGTGGAGATTCCTTATAAAACTTGGAATGGAGCGATCCAAGATGGCGGACTAGAGGGTGACTGCATCTCCAGTCGCTCTAGAACCCAGGATTCAAGAAGGGGAGGCA
Source organism: Sciurus vulgaris (assembly GCF_902686455.1). Lineage (NCBI taxonomy): Eukaryota > Metazoa > Chordata > Mammalia > Rodentia > Sciuridae > Sciurus > Sciurus vulgaris. The sequence continues at coordinate 82,984,596 of NC_136465.1, forward strand.
TTGAGAGACTCGGACTAAAATAGAGCCTCGGGGTGAGTCTCTCCCACCCGGTTAATCACTGCCCGGGCGGCAGACCCAGATTCGGGTGGCTTATTAGAGTAGGGCAGAGCAGCTACAGTCCTCCCCAGGCAGCCATGTGCACTCTGGTGGTGGGCTCCTCCCACAGGGCCAGATTCTCCAGCATCTCGGAGCAGGCCCCCCAGTGAGAGCCTTTCTGCACAGAACCAAGCTCCAATTCCCTGAACCAGGGCGGTGAGTTCCTGCCCACAGGTTGCTTCATGGACCAGGACACAGCAGCCAGGGACATCCCCAAGCAGCCCGCAGCCTGGCCCCCTCCAGCGGGAAGCGCCTTTCCAGGCAAGCTTCTTGGAGCAGACCCCCCAGTGAGAGCCTTTCCACACAGAGCCAGCTCCAAGTCCTGGAACCAGTAGAGGACTAGGGGCAGCTTTCCTTGGAAGCACTGCATTATCAAATTACTCCAAGACTTCAGGCTACTGAAGGCAGGAAAGTGATTCACTGGAAATCTACAGGGACAATATAAGCCAATAGAAGAATTCTGCAATATCACAAAGTCCCACTGACATCTGACCAATATGAGAAAACTAGGGAAGAAAATGTCCCAAACAAACCTAGATACTATATCAATAAAACCCAATGACAGCACAGCAGAAAAAATGTCAGAAAGGGAGTTCAGAATGTACATAATTAAAACAATCAGGGAAGCAAACGAGGAGATGAAAGAGCAAATGCAGACATTAAATGATCGCACCAATCAACAGTTAAAAGAGCAAATATGGGAAGCAAGAGATCATTTCAATAAAGAGTTAGAGATATTGAAAAAAAAACAAACAGAAATCCTTCAAATGAAGGAAACAATAAACCAAGTTAAAAAGTCCATAGAAAGCATAACCAATAGGATAGAACACCTGGAAGACAGAACCTCAGATATTGAAGACAAAATATTTAATCTTGAAAACAAAGTTGAACAAACAGAAAAGATGGTAAGAAATCATGAACAGAATTTACAAGAATTATGGGATATCATGAAAAGGCCAAATTTAAGAATTATTGGGATTGAGGAAGGCTTAGAGAAACAAACTAAAGGAATGAACAATCTATTCAATGAAATAATATCAGAAAACTTCCCAAATCTGAAGAATGAAATAGAAAACCAAGTACAAGAGGCTTATAGGACTCCAAATATACAAAATTACAACAGACCCACACCAAGGCACATTATTATGAAAATAACTAACATACAAAATAAAGACAGACTTTTAAAGGCCGCGAGAGAAAAGAATCAAATTACATTCAGGGGGAAACCAATAAGAATATCAGCAGATTTTTCAATCCAGACCCTAAAAGCTAGAAGGGCCTGGAACAACATTTACCAAGCCCTGAAAGAAAATGGATGCCAACCAAGAATCTTATACCCAGCAAATCTTGCTTTCAGATTTGACGATGAAATAAGATCCTTCCATGATAAACAAAAGCTAAAGGAATTTACAAAAAGAAAGCCGACATTACAGAACATTCTCAACAAAATATTCCATGAGGAAGAGATGAAAAACAACGATGCAAATCAGCAACGGGAGGAACTAGCCTAAAGGAACAGCCAAATAAAGGGGAAACCAAATCATGTCAAAAAACAAAAATGAGTCAAATGACTGGGAATACAAATCATATCACAATAATAACCCTGAATGTTAATGGCCTGAACTCAACAATCAAAAGACATAGACTGGCAGATTGGATTAAAAAGAAAAATCCAACAATTTGCTGCCTCAAGAGACTCATCTCATAGAAAGAGATACCCATAGACTAAAGGTGAAAGGGTGGGAAAAAACATACCATGCACACGGACACAGCAAAAAAGCTGGAGTATCCATCCTCATTTCAGATTATGTGGACTTCAAGCCAAAACTAGTCAGAAGGGATAAAGAAGGACATTACGTACTGCTTAAGGGAAGCATAAATCAGCAAGACATAACAATCATAAACATCTATGCCCCGAACATTGGCTCATCCATGTACGTCAAACAAATCCTTCTCAATTCCAGAAATCAAATAGACCACAACACAATAATACTGGGCAATTTTAACACACCTCTCTCACCGCTGGATAGATAGTCTAAACAAAAATTGAATAAAGAAACCATAGATCTCAATAACACAATCAAAAATTTAGAATTAACCAACTTATATAGAATATAGCATCCAACAAAGAACAAATACACTTTCTTCTCAGCAGCACATGGATCCTTCTCTAAAATAGACCGTGTCTTATGCCACAAAGCTACTGTTAGCAAATACAAGAATATAGAGATACTACCTTGTACTCTATCAGATCAGAATGCATTGAAATTAGAAATAAATGACAGAATAAAAAACAGAAACTTCTCCAATACCTGGAGATTAAATAATACACTATTATATGATGAATGGATAACAGAAGACATTAGGAAGGAAATAAAAAAATTTTTAGAAGTAAACGAGAACAAAGACACATCATATCAAAATCTCTGGGACACTATGAAAGCAGTACTTAGAGGAAGACTATTTCATGGGGCGCATTCAACAAAAGAAGTAGAAATCAACAAATAAAAGACTTAACACTATAGCTCAAAGTCCTAGAAAAAGAAGAGCAGACCAACACCAAAAGTAGTAGAAGACAGGAAATAGTTAAAATCAGAGCCGAAATCAATGAAATTGAAACAAAAGAAACAATCGGAAAAATTAAAAAAATAAATAGTTGGTTCTTTGAAAAAATAAACAAAATTGATAAACTCTTAGCCATACTAACAAAGAGAAAGAGGGAGAAAACTCAAATTACTAAAATTCAGAATGAACAAGGAAATATCACAATAGACACAAGTGAAATACAAAGCATAATTAGAAGCTATTTTGAAAATCTATACTCCAACAAAACAGAAAATCTCAAAGACATCAACAAGTTTCTAGAGACATATGAATTACCTAAACTGAACGAGGAGGACATACAAAGCTTAAATAAATCAATTTCAAGCAATGAAATAGAAGAGGGCATCAAAAGCCTACCAACAAAGAAAAGTCCGGGACCAGATGGGTTCTCAGCTGAGTTCTACAAAACCTTTAAAGAAGAGCTCATTCCAATACTTCTCAAAGTATTCCATAAAATAGAAGAGGAGGGAACCCTCCCAAACTCATTCTATGAAGCCAATATCACCCTGATACCTAAACCAGACAGAGACACATCAAGGAAAGAAAATTTCAGACCAATATCCTTAATGAACATTGATGCAAAGATTCTCAACAAAATTTTAGCAAATCACATACAAAAACATATTAAAAAGATAGTGCACCATGATCAAGTGGGTTTCATCCCAGGGATGCAAGGTTGGTTCAACATCAGGAAATCAATAAATGTCATTCACCATATCAACAGACTAAAAGTTAAGAATTACATGATTATTTCAATAGATATAGAAAAAGCATTTGATAAAATACAGCATCCCTTCATGCTCAAAACACTAGAGAAAATTGGGATAGTGGGAACATTCCTTAACATTGTAAAGGCCATTTACGCTAAGCCTATGGCTAATCTCATTCTAAATGGTGAGAAACTGAAAGCATTCCCCCTAAAAACTGGAACAAGGCAGGGATGCCCTCTTTCACCACTTCTATTCAATATTGTTCTTGAGACTCTAGCCAGAGCAATTAGACAAACCAAAGAAATTAAAGGGATTAAAGGGACACAAGTTGGAAAAGAGGAACTCAAACTATCCCTGTTCACTGATGACATGATTATATATTTAGAGGAACCTGGAAATTCCACCAGGAAACTCTTAGAACTCATAAGTGAATTCAGTATGGGAGCAGGTTACAAGATCAATGCTCATAAATCCAATGCATTTTTATATATAAGTGATGAATCTTCAAAAAGAGAAATTAGGAAAACTACCCCATTCACAATAGCATCGAAAAAAATAAAATACTTGGGAATCAATCTCACAAAAGAGGTGAAAGACCTCTACAATGAGAACTACAGAACACTAAAGAAAACCTTAGAAAATGGAAAGATCTCACATGTTATTGGATAGGCAGAATTAATATTGTCAAAATGGCCATACTACCAAAAGTGCTATACAGATTCAATGCAATTCCAATTAAAATCCTAATGGTGTACTTTACAGAAATAGAGGAAGCAATTATGAAATTCATCTGGAAGAATAAGAAACCCAGAATAGCTAAAGCAATCCTCAGTAGAAAGAGTGAAGCAGGGGTTATCGCAATACCAGATCTTCAACTCTATTACAAAGCAATAGTAACAAAAATGGCATGGTATTGGTACCAAAATAGACAGGGAGGTCAATGGTACAGAATAGAGGACATGGACACAAACCCAAATAAATACAATTTTCTCATACTAGACAAAGGTGCCAAAAATATGCAATGGCGAAAAGATAGCCTCTTCAACAAATGGTGCTGGGAAAACTGGAAATCCATATGCAACAGAATGAAATTAAACCCCTATCTCTCACCCTGCACAAAACTCAACTCAAAATTGATCAAGGACCTCGGAATCAGACCAGAGACCCTGCATCTTATAGAAGAAAAAGTAGGTCCAAACCTTCAACTTGTTGGCTTAGGATCAGACTTCTTTAACAGGACTCCCATAGCACAAAAAATAAAAGCTAGAATCAACCACTGGGATAGATTCAAACTAAAAAGCTTTCTCTCAGCAAAGGAATCTATCAGTAATGTGAAGAGAGAGCCTACAGAGTGGGAGAGTATCTTTGCCACTCATACTTCAGATAGAGTGCTAATTTCCAGAATCTATAAAGAACTCAAAAAACTCTACTACAAGAATACAAATAATCCAATCAACAAATGGGCTGAGGAAATGAACAGACACTTCACAGAAGAAGATGTACAAGCAATCAACAGATATATGAAAAAATGTTCAACATCTCTAGTAATAAGAGAAATGCAAATCAAAACTACCCTAAGATTTCACCTCACCCCAATTAGAATGGCGATTATCAAGAACACAAGCAACAATAGGTATTGGCGAGGATGTGGGAAAAAAGGTACACTCATACATTGCTGGTGGGGTTGCAAATTAGTGCAGCCACTCTGGAAAGCAGTATGGAGATTCCTCAGAAAGCTTGGAATGGAGCCACCATTTGACCCAGCTATCCCACTCCTTGGCCTACACCCAAAGGACTTAAAATCAGCAAACTACAGAGATACAGCCACATCAATGTTCATAGCTGCTCAATTCACTATAGCCAGATTGTGGAACCAACCTAGATGCCCTTCAGTTGATGAATGGATAAAGAAACTGTGGCATATATATACAATGGAATATTACTCCGCCATGAAGTATGATAACATTATGGCATTTGCAGGCAAATGGATGAAATTGGAGAATATCATGCTAAGTGAGATAAGCCAATCTCAAAAAACTAAAGGACGAATGAACTCGCTGATAAGCGATATAAGGGGGGGTAAGAGGGTTTAGCGTTAGAGTTAGGGTTAGTTTTAGGGTTAGGGATAAGGAGGGTGGTAAGAATGGAGGAAGGAAGGACTGTATAGAGGGAAAAGGGGGTTGGGAGGGGTGGGAGTAGTGGGCAGGAAGAGAAAAAAATAACAGAATGAATCAAACAACATTGCCCTATGTAAATTTATGATTTTTCATTAAAATAAATAAATTAAAAAAAAAAAACTGGAATGGAACCATTTGACCCAGCTATCCCACTCCTAGGCCTATACCTAAAGGACTTAAAATCAGCATACTACAGAGATACAGCCACATCAATGTTCATAGCTGCTCAATTCACAATAGCCAGATTGTAGAACCAACCTAGATGTCCTTCAATTGATGAATGGATAAAGAAACTGTGGTATATATATATAATGGAATATTACTCCACCATAAAGAATGATAAAATTATGGCATTTTCAGGCAAATGGATGAAATTGGAGAATATCATGCTAAGTGAGATAAGCTAATCTCAAAAAACCAAAGGACGAGTGATCTCACTGATAAGCGGATGATGACATATAATGGGGGGTGGGAGGGGTTAGCATTAGGTTTAGGGTTAAGGTTAGGGAGGGCGGCAAGAATGGAGGAAGGAAGGACTGCATAGAGGGAAAAGAGGGGTGGGAGGGGTGGGGTGAAGGGGAAAAATAACAGAATGAATCAAACAATATTACCCTATGTAAATTTATGATTACACAAATGGTATGCCTTTACGCCATGTACAGAGAAACAAATGCATCCCATTTGTTTACAATAAAAAAGAATAAAAGTAAATAAAGTTATTCTTATATTTAAAAAAGATTAGAACAGAAATCAATTAAATAGAAAATAGAAAAAAATTAACAAAACTAAGAGTTCGTTCTTTGTTTTGATGAAGATAAAGAAAATTAACTAATAGTTTGATTAAGAAAAATAAAATCGAAATAAATAAGATCATAAATGATACAGGAAATACAACTAATGCCCAGAAGTAAAAGCGATTACAAGACTGTTACAAATAACTATATGCCAGGGAAATAGAGAGTCAGGAAAGATGGACAAATTCCAAGAAACAAGAAGCCTACCAAGACTGAATCATGAAGAACAGAACATCTGAACAGACCTATAATTAATAAGAAGACTGGATTAGTAAAAAAAATCTCCTTCCCAATAAAGAAAAGCTCAGAAACTGATAGATTTGCTTATCAATTCTACCAAACTTGCAAAATACTGCACAAGAGGGAATACAACTCTACTCATTTTATCTCATCACTCTTACCCTGGTACCAAAACCAGACAAAGACACGGTAAGAAAAGAAAACTATTGGCTAGCATCCCTGTGAATATAAATGCAAAAGTCCTCAACAAATGCTATCAAACCGAATTCAGTAGCACACTGAAAGAATCATACACCATGATCTAGTAGGATTTATCTCCAGGATTCAAGGATGGTTTAACGTATGCAAATCAATTAATGTGATACACTACATTAATGGAACAAAGGACAAGAACAGTATGATCCTTTCAACAGATGCAGGAAAAGTATTTGATAAAATTCAGTATCCTTTTATGATAAAAACTCTCAAGAATTAGTAACAGAAATTACTTCAACATAAGAAAAGCTGTTTATGACAAACCCACAGCTAATGTTATACTCAAGAGTGAAAAACTGAGTTTCCCCACTGAGATCAGCAACAAGGTAAGGATGCACACTCTTGCCTCTTCTGTAAACATAGCACTAAAAGTTCTAGGCAAAACAATTGGTCAGGACAAATAAATAATAGACATCTAAATCAAAAAGGAAGAAGCAGAATTATCACTGTTTGCAGATATAATATTACATATGGAAAGCCCAACAGACTCCACAAAGATGACTACTAGAATAAATGAATTTAGTAAAATTGCAGGGTATAAAACCAACATACAAAAATCATTTGTGTTTGTATAGTATAATAATGAAATAATCAAATGGAAAAGTAAGGGGAGAAATCCCATTTATAAGAGCATCAAAAAGTAAAATACCTGTGATTTTATTTATTTTTTTTTACTTATTTTTATTGGTTCTTTTTAGTTATACATGACAGTAGAATTCATGTAATATATCTTGTTCTACTTCAGTCCCCAGTACCTCTCCTTCCTCTTCCTTCCCTCCATTCTCTGCTACTTTTCCTCTACTGATCTTTCTGCCAAAAAAGAGTAAAAATCCTTACCCATTAAGTAATTTCTCTCCAGAAACCTCTCCCCACACCCCCTGGCAACTATTAGTCTGTATGCTCTCTCTATGGATTTACCTATTTTGGATAATTCATATAAATGGAATTACACACAAATAAATAAATAAATATCTAGTCAGAAACTTAAATTATAAGAAAACAAAAGACATACATTGAAGACTACAAAGCATTTATAAAATAAAGAAGATACGAGCAAATGGAAAGATATTCCACGTTCACAGAATAGAAAACTTAATATTAAGATATCCAGATTATCCAATGTGACCAGCAATTCAAAGAAATTCTTATCCGAATAGTATTTCTTACAGATAAGAAAAATAATATAAAGTTCACAGGGAACCAACATGCCTAGGTTCAATATCTGCATTGACTGATATACATGTATACTTGTATACATATATAATGGTCATTAAAATAGTATGGTACAGTCATTAAAATAAAATGGTACTGACATAGAGACAGACATATTGACTAATTGAATAGAATGGAAAGCCCAGAAATAAATCTGCATATGTATGTGTGGTCAATTGACTTTTGAATGTACCAAGAATGGGAAAGGATAATTGCTTCAAAAAATGGTACTGGGAAAACTGTATATTCACATGCAAAAGTATGAATTTGGAACCTTAAATTCACTATAAACAAAAATCAACTCAAAATAGATTAAAAATTTAAGTACAAGACTTGAAACTGTAAAACTCCTACAAGAAAGCATAAGAGGAAAGCTGCCTGACCTTGGTTTTAGAAACCATTTTATGGGTATAATACCCAAATCACAGACAACAAAAGCAAAATTAGGCAAGTAGGAATACATCAAACTACAAAGTTGTTCAACAGAAAAAGAAATGATTGATAGAGTAAAAAGATAACCAATGGAGTGTGAGAAAATATTTGCATGCTATATATCTGTATTTTGGCTAATTTCCAAAATACAAAAGGAACTTCTACAACCCATAACAACAACAAAAACAAAAACTAATAAAGGTTGAGTATCCCTTATCAAAAATTCTTAGCACCAGAAGTGTTTCAGATTTCTGAGTCATTTTTAGAATTTTGGAATACTTGCACAGACTATACAGATTGAGCACCCTTAAATCATGTCTCTGAAATTTGAAATGTTCCAAAATCTGAAACTATTTGAACATCATGTCAGTATTTGAAAAGTTTGAATTTGGAGGCATTTTAGATTTTTGGATTAGGGATGCTCAACCTGTAACTCTAATTTTAACAATGAGTTAAAGACTAGAATAGACATTACTCCAAAGAAGGAATACCAACAGTCAGCAAGATGCTCAACATCACAAGTCTTCAGAAAAATGCAAATCAAAACACATATCCTCTCTTAGGATGGGTATCATCAAAGCAAACAAATTATTCATAATGAACAAATAATATAAATTGATAGACACCATACAAAATAACTGACTCGTTATTTGTAAACTGAAAATGTCAGGACAATTAGGGGAAAACTGAGGTAATATTCCATACTGCAGGACACTAAAATCTGACAACTAAGTGTAATGTATAATCTTGGATTACATGAATGCCCTTATTAATAGAGCAGAGTTTTATCCCCTTTCTTAACTTACCCACTGTTACTGCTTTAGTTAAAACTCTCAAGATACTTCACTTGTATCAACAGAGCAAACTCCTAACTCTTTCCTCTACTTCACTTTCATACTCCCAGCATGAACTTTCCAAATGCAAATTTTAAAGTAACATTATTATTATTATTATTATTCCCCCACTCAATGCTTTCCTGAGTTCCACTGCCATAACGAAGTTTAATTCCTGTTAGTTCCAACTCTGCTACCCAAAATCAGCAAGCTGTCTAATAACCACAGACAAATGAGGGAGCCCAGCTGAGACCAAGATAACCACCCAGTTAAGCACAATCTCAATTGCTCACCCACAGGACAGTGAGCTCAATAAAATTTTTAAGCTAATTAGTTTCAAAGTGTTTTGTGATGGAACAATAGCTAACTACTACAATTCCCTCACCCAATACTACCTTCTCAATCCTGAGTCTCTCTGAAAAGCTACAATAATAGGGAGTAGTGGGTATGGAATTAAATGTCATATTGTTCTAATTTGTAAACTGTTCAATTATATTTTAGTGCAACATTTTAAAATCAAAATTAATTTTTAAAACCCACATGAATGAAATATTTAAATTTTAAATATTAGACCAAATCAGAGAGCACAATTTCTATTTAGCATCTTGGAGATAGTGGGGAGGTCAAGAAATCTGTTTTTTTTTTTTTTTAATATTTAGGCTTTATTATTTTATATTCAGTAGGTCCATTCAAGCTCTTGTCCACAGCTTGTGAAAGGCTGGGGGCTTGAGCTTTTATTGTTATAAATCAGCAACAGCAGCCCAAAGATGGCCACCATGTGTGGGGTTTATTGCATCATTGTAAACAGGAAACCTAGTCTCCTCCTGACAACAGGCCCAAAAGGTTGTAAAAGAAAAGTAACTTCGTTCCAATGTGAGAATACATTCTGAAACTTACGTGCCTCACCTTGGCCTCTTTATTTATTTATTTTTTGGTCCTGGGGATGAAACCCAGGATCTCATGCATCTAGGCCAGTGCTCTACCCCTGAGCCACATCCCCAGCCCTCCCTGGCATTTTTTTAAAGACTAAATGTGATATCCTATAAGGCATTTCCATGTTGTAAAAATTTTCACTGTAGCACATTTTACATAAAAATGATGCACACTGTTGTAATTACATTTCTGCAATATCACAACTGTGGGTCAGGCAGAAGGATCACACTGGTTGAAATCTCTAAGTCTTATTTCCCAGTGATCAGGGTCATCCAGCAAGGTGCCATAGAGGGGCCAGCATCAGATGACACCCAGACCAGCCACCACCTCAGATGAGAGGTCAAGGAATCTTTTAATGAGATTAAAGGGATAACGGAAAGATCTCATTTCTTTCTCCTCAGATTATTTAACTTGAAACACTTGTTTAAAAATGGATTTTCTCCATAATATTAAACTTGTGTTTCACTGTAAAGGACAATTGACAATAGTACTTAGCCAACCAGCGTTCTCCTGCCACCTGATTAGTGGGCCTCACAAGCACATCAGTGGAGGAACAGTAAAGGACAGCTATTGAAACTAGTCACATATTGAATTTGCAAGACCATAAAAAACAACTGAAATTTAGAAAAAATTACACAGACATGATTATATTAAAGAACCTGTTATAAGATGCTGATTAAAATATGGCCATCTCTAAGCTCTACAACCAAATGTTTTTATTAGTCCTACTTGCCACACTTTCACTAAAATTAGAATAAAATCTCAAAAAGCTATACCTAGTTATTTTTCCTAAATGGATTTGATACCAATTATTGTGGAAAATGTATCTACTTATGCAACACACTTGTTCTTTATACAGCCTTTTACATATTTGGGCAATTAATGAAGTTTAAATTTCTCTAATGATTAGTCTTGGGCCCTCCTTACACAGAAAAGATTTTGGAAAGATTTTGATATCTGTATCCTTACCAGGGATCTTAAAATAAGAGTAAAAATTGCCACATAACTCAACTGCAGTGAATTATATTGAGGGAATATAAATAAGAAAAGGAATTTTAAATTTATTTTAAATTAGAATAAGCCTTAATTCATAAATATTGTGTTTCTTTGACTGTTAGAATAATTATAATAATGGTGGATGCTTTAAGATGTGAACTTACTACTGTTCCGAAGTCATTCTTCATACATTTTCTAAATATGTTATATGCCTCAATATTTGATTAAAGTAAGGAACAGTTTCCTCTTGTATAAAAGGTGAAAGTAAAACAGAAGTTCTGCATCCTCTATGCATAAAATAATAGCCAGTCTTTGGCATAAGGAAAACACTTATTGAGCTGTTACTATACTAAGCACTATACATATTTTTTAATCATCAAATTTAATCTTCAAAATGCTCTCTGGCAATGTATTATTTAAGGAATTTGAACTACAAAGTTTCTATTTTTCCTTCCTTCATCACTTTGTCCAAGAACATTAGGAGCAACCAACCAACATTGTTATATTCCTTAGTTTCCCAAAACTGTTCAATATCATCACATACAAAGTGACCTAGCTCCTGACTTCTTTTACATGGTTGATTAGGAGTATGCAATGCAGATACTTTGTGTATCTTCTCTGTAAAGAATTCATACCATGAACTATCAGTGCTCACTTTATACTAGAAACAGAGTCATTAGCATCTTTAATCATAAATTAGAGCTCCAACTCCAGAAACCCCCCAAAAAACTCAATCTAGTCAATCACAGTGGCTCATGCCTATAATCCCAGATGCTTGGGAGGCTAAGGAGGAGAATTGTGTGTTTGAAGCAATCTTGGGCAACATAAGGAGACCCTGTTTCAAAATTTTAAAAAGGACTGGGGAAGAAATTTAGTGGTAGAGCCCCATCTAGATTCAATCCTCAGAAAGGAAAAAGAAAAAAACAAATATCCTTACTATGAGTAGTTCTCTAGAACTACTCATAGTTTCAAAATCTGTATTAGGATTCTTCAGAGAACCAGAACACACACACACACACACACACACGTATACGTGTATGAAAAGATTTATTATGAGGAATTAGTTCACAATTATCCTACAATTTGCTATCTGCAAGCTGGAGATTCAAGAAAGCTAGTAATTTTATTCCAGTCTGGGTTCAAAGGTCTGAGAATCTGGGGAGCCAACAGTATATATCCCAGTCTAAGAAGACTGATATCCCACCATGAGCAAGCAGGAAGCAGAAGGAACAAATTCCTCCTTCTTCTACCATCTTGTTCTTATTCAAGCCCTGAACACACTGGATAATACCAACCACACTGGGGAGGGCAATCCACTTTACTGAGTCCATACTGAGTCTTCTGAGTCAGATGCTACAGGAAACACCCTCCCAGACATACTCCAAAATTTCGTTTAATAGAGGCTACTTGAGGCCAGTCAAGCTGACATAAAATTAGACATCGTAAGTATTATTAACCCCATTTTGCAGAGGCATTTATGGAGATGCAGTGGGTTGACCAGAGGCCTTGGTACAAAAGAAAGTCTAAATTCCAACCCAAGTCTTTTGGCTTCAGTCCCCTGTTCTTTCTACCACATCACACAGGATTTCTGAGAGGCCCACAGAAAATGATTTCCTATTCCTTCACAGTAGAATCCAGCTAAGGTTCTTACTGATTTGTTTTGTTTTCCTTCAATGTGAGGGATTTGATGGAGACTGAGAGAAATTTGGCAGATTAATTGCATTGATGACCACATTTCTTTGCCTCCTCTGTATCAATGCCTCTTTGCCAGTTTTCTGTATTTCTCAAGGCTTAGTCATGTGGTTTGCTTTGGCTGATGAGATGTTAACAGATGTGACATATGTAGTAACTTGAAAAAGTGTTTCTGTGCTTCCACTACTGCCTCGAGCAGCATGAGGTTCTGGTGGCCCAGTTGCCTCATTTGACAGTCAGATGACCACTACATATGTAAGTGACGCTAGCCAAGATCAGCACAACTGCCCAGACAAGCATTCTTTGGCCTACAGACTCATGAATTAAGTTAATGGTCACTGTCTTAAGCCACTGATTTTGGAGAGGCAGTAGTAGCACTTCTATTGTAGAAATTTGTTATTGTGGCCGTATATAAACAGACTCACAATGAGAGGGAACTGAGGCTTACTCCAGAATTGAGTGTCCAGTTAGTGGGTACATAGAGCTATGTTAGCTTAGTCTACTATAACAAAACACCATGGGATGAATGGCACGTACAACAGACATTTATCATGATTCTGAAGGCTGAGAAGTCTGAGATCATGGAGCCAATATTACATTTTGGTGAGGGCTCTTCTTTTGGTTTGCAAAAGCTGCCTTTTTTGCTATAAAAACACATGATAGAGAGAAAGAGTAAGATCTTCAGTCTCTTCTTATAAGGGCACTAATCCCATCATGATAACCCCACCCCTATGACCTCATCTAAACCCAACTGTCTCTCAAAGGTCCCATTACTGGGCTGGGGATGTAGCTCAGTTGGTAGAGTGTTTGCCTTGCAAGCACAAGGCCCTGGGTTCAAATAAGGTCCCATTACTTACAAATACCATCACATTAGGATGGTATTCATCATATGGATTTGGGGGGGTGCAAGGCAGAAATTTCCTGTCCATAATGGAGACCTTCAGAAGTGGTTCCCCAGCCAAACATATAAATAATCAGAATGTTACAACCTACACTGAAGAGAACTAAAAACAATAAATATTCCGTAAAACATTTACAAAACTATGCCACTTCTCCACTCCCTAAGATGTCCTTGAGTAATAAAAATGTTGTAAGGACTCATATTCACTCTTGTCACTAAAATTTATATTCTTATCCTATCCTAAAAAATTGAAGAGAAATTATTCCTGTCCCCAAATCACATGGAATTTCCTTTTTACCATAATTATATGTGGAATTATCTAGATTCTCAAATAAAAGACAAGGGAGCATCTTCTGTTTGGGTGACTACTGCTCCCTTTGATGGCAGCTGGAGCACACACAGGACTGACTTTTCTTCCTTCACGATAATGGTGACAAGAATTACAAATTGTGCAAAACTCACTTTTCTTGTCAAAAGGAAAGCATAGCCCCTGTTGTAATTAGAAGTTATTTGAAGACTGCCATGGCTCAAGTTAGAAGTAGACAGTCTGTGGGATTGAGGCTCATGAATATTGGTGAAGACTGGTCTAGGGAAAAGACAGACATGCAAATCAACAATTGCAGCACAGGGTCAAATGAGGCACACATCTTGTCAGTCTACAAACTGTGGAGGAGACAGAACATCTCACCAGATTGCACAGATATTAGAAAGGGGCGGGGGGAATTATTTTTAAATTTTGCTTCAATGACACCCTGATTCTCACTTGCATTGAGTATACCATACGCTCTACAAAAATAAGACATAAAGTATTAAGAGTAACTCTAAATTATTGTGATTTTTCTCTTCACAATGGAATTGCATAAAGTGGTGGATTAGAAATAATTTCTCTTTGATTTTTTCAGGAGAGGTATGAGCAATCGAAATCCTTCTTCCCAAGATGGTGTACTCCTTAAGGGAGGGAACTGTAGCTTTTACTCCATGTCTCCAGTTGTGAACATCATTTAAGATACTAATGGGAGATCAATATTACATAGTGACAGGCCCTAGCTTATAAACTAGCTGTTTTAAAGGTCTTTAATTTAAATTCTGTGGTTTAAAACTCAACACATTTTCCAAAGGAACCAAGTATAATTGATAGTAAGATTCCCTGGTTAGACATCATACCCTACATCCAAAAACGAGCCCCTAATGTAAAAGTAGTACGATCCTGTGTAAACAAATGATACCATGAAACCCACCCACTTTCGAGCTCTAATATCTCTTAAGTAGCATGTGAATCAGATGTCTCCTGGCCAAATAGACCATACACAATAATACTAGGTGATTTTAACACACCTCTCTCATCACTGGATAGATCGTCCAAACAAAACTTGAATAAAAACCATAGGTCTCAATAACACAATCAACAATTTGGACTTAAAGGACATATATAGAATATACCACCCAACAAAGAACGAATACACTTTCTTCTCAGCAGCACATGGATCCTTCTCTAATATAGACCATGTCTTATGCCACAAAGCTACTGTTAGCAAATACAAGAAGATAGAGATACTACCGTGTATTCTATCAGATCAGAATGGATTGAAATTAGAAATAAATGACAGAATAAAAAACAGAAACTTCTCCAATACCAGGAGATTAAATAATATGCTATTATATGATGAATGGATAACAGAAGACATCAGGAGGGAAATAAAAAAAATTCTTAGAAGTAAATGAGAACAAAGACACATCATATCACAATCTCTGGGACACTATGAAAGCAGTACTTAGAGGAAGATTTATTTCACAGGGCGCATTCAAAAAAAGAAGTAAAAATCAACAAATAAATGACTAAACACTACAGCTCAAAGCCTTAGAAAAAGAAGAACAGACCAACACCAAAAGTAGTAGAAGACAGGAAAGAGTTAAAATCAGAGCCGAAATCAATGAAATTGAAATAAAAGAACAATCGGAAAAATTGACAAAATAAATAGTTGGTTCTTTGAAAAAATAAACAAAATTTATAAACCCTTAGCCACACTAACAAAGAGAAAGAGGGAGAAAATTCAAATTACTAAAATTCGGAATGAAGAAGGAAATATCACAACAGACACGAGTGAAATACAAAACATAATTAGAAGCTATTTTGAAAATCTATATTCCAACAAAACAGAAAACCTGAACGACATCAACAAGTTTCTAGAGACATATTAATTACCTAAACTGAACGAGGAGGACATACACAACTTAAATAAATCAATTTCAAGTAATGAAATAGAAGAGGGCATCAAAAGCCTACCAACAAAGAAAAGTCCGGGACCAGATGGGTTCTCAGCTGAGTTCTACAAAACCTTTAAAGAAGAGCTCATTCCAATACTCCTCAAAGTATTCCATGAAATAGAAGAGGAGGGAACCCTCCCAAACTCACTCTATGAAGTGAATATCACCCTGATACCTAAACCAGACAGAGACACATCAAGGAAAGAAAATTTCAGACCAATATCCTTAATGAACATCGACACAAAAATTCTCAACAAAATTTTAGCAAATTGCATACAAAAATATATTGAAAAGATAGTGCACCATGATCAAGTGGGTTTTATCCCAGGGATGCAAGGTTGGTTCAACATCTGGAAATCAATAAATGTAATTCACCATATCAACAGACTTACAGTTAAGAATCACATGATTATTTCAATAGATGAAGAAAAAGCATTTGATAAAATACAGCATCCCTTCATGCTCAAAACACTAGAAAAAACTGGGATAGTGGGAACATTCCTTAACATTGTAAAGGGCATCTACGCTAAGCCCATGGCCAATATCTTTCTAAATGGTGAAAAACTGAAAGCATTCCCCCTAAAAACTGGAACAAGGCAGGGATACCCTATTTCACCACTTCTATTCAACATCATCCTTGAAACTCTAGCCAGAGCAATTAGACAAACCAAAGAAATTAAAGGGATACAAATTGGAAAAGAAGAACTCAAACTATCCCTGTTCACTGATGACATGATCATATATTTAGAGGAACCTGGAAATTCCTCCAGGAAACTTTTGGAACTCATAAGTGAATTCAGTAAAGTAGCAGGATACAGGATCAATGCTCATAAATCCAATGCATTTTTATACATAAGTGATGAATCTTCCGAAAGAGAAGTTAGGAAAACTACCCCATTCACAATAGCATCGAAAAAAAAAAAAATACTTGGGAATCAATCTCACAAAAGAGGTAAAAGACCGCTACAATGAGAACTACAGAACACTAAAGAAAGAAATTAAAGAAAACCTTAGAAAATGGAAAGATCTTCCATGTTCTTGGATAGGCAGAATTAATATTGTCAAAATGGCCATACTACCAAAAGTGCTATACAGATTCAATGCAATTCCAATTAAAATCCCAATGACGTACCTTACAGAAATAGAGCAAGCAATTACAAAATTCATCTGGAAGAATAAGCAACCCAGAGTAGCTAAAGCAATCCTCAGTAGAAAGAGTGAAGCAGGGGTTATCACAATACCAGATCTTCAACTCTACTACAAAGCAATAGTAACAAAAATGGCATGGTATTGGTACCAAAATAGACAGATAGGCCAATGGTACAGAATAGAGGACATGGACATAAACCCAAATAAATAAAATTTTCTCATACTAGACAAAGGTGCCAAAAATATGCAATGGAGAAAAGATAGCCTCTTCAACAAATGGTGCTGGGAAAATTGGAAATCCATATGCAACAGAATGAAATTAAACCCCTATCTCTCACCCTGCACAAAACTCAACTCACAATGGATCAAGGACCTCGGAATCAGACCAGAGACCCTGCATCTTATAGACCAAAAAGTAGGTCCAAATCTTTGACAAGTCAGCTTAGGATCAGACTTCCTTAACAGGACTCCCATAGCACAAGAAATAAAAGCTAGAATCAACAACTGGGATAGATTCAAACTAAAAAGCTTTCTCTCAGCAAAGGAAACTATCAGTAACGTGAAGAGAGAGCCTACAAAGTGGGAGAAAATCTTTGCCACTCATACTACAGATAGAGCGCTAATTTCCAGAATATATAAAGAAGTCAAAAAACTCTACACCAAGAATGCAAATAATCCAATCAACAATTAGGCTAAGGAAATGAACACACACTTCACAGAAGAAGATGTACAAGCAATCAACAGATATATGAAAAAATGTTCAACATCTCTAGTAATAAGAAAAATGCAAATCAAAACTACCCTAAGATTCCATCTCACCCCAATTAGAAAGGCTATTATCAAGAACACAAGCAACAATAGGTGTTGGCGAGGATGTGGGGGAAAAGGTACACTCATACATTGCTGGTGGGGCTGCAAATTAGTGCAGCCACTCTGGAAAGTAGTATGGAGATTCCTCAGAAAACATGGAATGGAACCACCATTTGACCCAGCTATCCCACTCCTTGGCCTACACCCAAAGTTCTTAAAATCAGCATACTACAGAGATACAGCCACATCAATGTTCATAGCTGCTCAATTCACCATAGCCAGATTGTGGAACCAACCTAGATGTCCTTCAATTGATGAATGGATAAAGAAACTGTGGCATATATATACAATGGAATATTACTCCGCCATAAAGAATGATAAAATTATGGCATTTGCAGGCAAATGGATGAAATTGGAGAATATCATGCTAAATGAGATAAGCCAATCTCAAAAAACCAAAGGACAAATGATCTCACTGATAAGCAGATGATGACATATAATGGGGAGTCAGAGGAGTTAGTTTTAGGGTTAGGGCTAGGTTTAGGGTTAGGGTTAGGGAGGGGGGCAAGAATGGAGGAAGGAAGGACTGTATAGAAGGAAAAGAGGGGTGGGTGGTATGGGGGGAAGGGGGAAAAATGGCAGAATGAATCAAACAACATTGCCGTGTGTAAATTTATGATTACACGAATGGTATGCCTTTACTCCATGTACAGAGAATCAAAATGTATCCCATTTGTTTACAATATAAAAAGTTAAAAAAATAATAATAATATATTTCTTTTTTAATTTTTTTAAAAAAATTATAAAACTCATTTTTGAAATGAATCCCATTTTACATCCTGTTAAACCAGAGTAGATTAGAATATCCTCCCTTGGGTTGGCACTAGGTCAAGGTAAAAGAGAAAGAAAGAAAGATACTAAACCTATGAGGAAGACAGCAGCAGAGCGTTCATCTCTTCATTCAATTCTATTTATTGAAAGGGTACTGGGAACAGAAGAATGAATAAAGCAGACAGGGCACCACTACCTTCATGTTCCTTGAAAGGAAGTGTAAGAGACAATCAGAAGGTAAACAAGAGATTTAGAGAGACATGAGTGATATCCTAAATGATCTGACTTTTAAAAATGCCAAAATGCCAAAATACCAAAGAAACAAAGAGGAGGGATTAAAGTGAAGTTTCATAGAAACTCAACAAAATAGATACAAGAAAGGTAAAAGCCAAGAGTAGCGAGATTATAGGAAGAGTCAGTCTGAAAGTGCTTTGAGTGTAAGTCTGAAATCAAGGTTGACAGCGAAGAAGTATATTATTTTCTGTCACAGTATTTTGGGTGTGTTCTCAAATGCCCCTTCTTTTTACATGAAAAGTATACTCACTGATAATTGTTATTTTTATCTCATACTGGGCAGGGGGGAATTGCTGCTATGTTAAATCACAAATTATATTCATTTTATTGTTCAGGTCAAGTAGAAAATTCTGAGTTTGGGGAACATCATCAGAGTTAGGGAAGAATTTCACCCACATTTGTTGCATAAGAATTCAGGTGGCACAAGAAAACAAAAACTAACAAAGACAACAATAATAACAAAACAACAACAACAAAAAAACAAGTCTTTTGCTGGTCTGCCTTCTATTTTCCAGTATCTTCTTAAGTGTATTTTATGCATAATGTAGAGTGTTTTTAATTGTACTTTGTGTAAAAGATAAGAAAACAGAAACAGGAAAGCAGAGAGCAAGCCAGGAGCCAGAGACAAGATATAAAATCCCCTAGCATGCTCCAAATGACCTACCTTCCTGCCCCACCCTACCTGCCTACAGTTGCTACCCAGTAACCCATTCAAATTATTAATCCATCAATGGAGTAGCCTGATGATTAGGTTACAGCTCTCAGAATCAAATCATCTCAACTCTCAGCATTCCTGTTGTCTATCACATGAGTTTATTGGGGATCCCTCATTTTCAAACCACAACAAATCCACAATTATAGTTGAAGATTTTAATATCCCTCTCTTGATAATTAATAGAACAATTACCCAGAAAATCAGCAAGGCTGTAGAGGAACTGAACAACACCATCAATCAGCAGGATTAACCAACATTTATAGAACCCTCCACCCAATAACAGCAGATATTATTTTCAGGTGTCCATGGAACAAATACCAAGATAAAACAAATCCTCACGAATAAAACAAACCTCAAAAGATTCAAAAGAATTGAAATTAGAGAGGATTCTCAGGAGATGCAAGAATAGAGGGGTCACTTCCCTGGTGCCCCCATGGCATGAACCCAGAAAAGCAAATAGGCAACTATTCAGCAAGGTGGGTGAATGATCAAGAATTAGGGGAGAATTTACTGGAATTTAATACTGGACACTCAAAGCAGATTGGGAACTCAGGGGATCTCCTATAATAAAATAAGGGGAACATCCCTAGCCCCACAACCATTACAGCATCTGGAGACACAAGACAGAACAGCCCCTCTGTTAATGCAGTAAAGCAATAAAGGAATTAAAGGAACCCCCATTCTTGGGAAGACTGAGGCATGTGGGCATACAGAGAGTTTAGAGATCAGAGTCACTGCCCAAAACACCAGTAAACTGTGCTGCACAGTATCTGTGTACAGGAAAGAAGCCACCATCTCTCCCAGTGGCCTGAGTGAAGGAGAGTGGAAGGAATAATTTTGCAGCCACAGTAGCAGGGGCCAACAGCTAAGGAAGCTGATTTCTGGCAGACCCAAATCTGGCTTGAAAAACAAGTGGGGCAAACCCATGCTGCATGACAAAGAGTGTGCCTAAGCGAGCAGGAGAAAATGAAGGTCTACACAGAAGAATACTGGTTCCCCCTCCCCTTCCAATCTGGCTGCTTGCAGGACTGGCTGGGAGAGAAGAACCTGACCAGGAATTTGAAAGGGCAGGGGCAATGGAGATTGAGTTTGGAGACTAAATAAGAGACCAGAAATTGTGGGGTCCATAGGTGAAATAATAGGCTAAGAAGAGGATCCTACACCACATGAATGGAACCCAAAAGAAATTCCTGTGGCAGACCGGCAATTGCTAGGGCCTGCAGGTGTGCTGACTTAAAATCTCCAGACCAATTGATCAGCAAAGAAATCAGAGCAAACCATAAGCCTTTACCCCACCTCCAGGAGCTCTGCTTCCAGGACCAAACTTCTCACCCTAGCAACTCCACCCATCCAAGCGTGGAGCTAGCACCATATACCAGACAACCCCCCCTACCTGCTGAGAAGGGAAGCTGAGAAACTTTTGAACTTCAAAGGAAATAATTCTTGAATTTTCCTTGGAGATTTTTTCTCTTTTTTTTTTTTCTTTTTCTTCTCTTTTCCCTTTTCCTCCTCAAATTTCTACCACTTTCAAGTATTTTTCATGCATCAGTTTATTAAGGACTGGGATGTCTGAATAGTGTATTACAGTTTTGTTGTGTATTCTTTATTTTTGTCTTTTTCTATTTTTAATGTTTAAAAAATTTTTATGTTAGACATATTTTTCCTTTCAATTATCTGTTTTCCTAGATTCTCTTTCTCTCTTTTCTCCTACCAGTAGCCAATCTCTATTAATCCCTCTTTCACTCTCCCTGTAATTTTTTACTTCCATCTTCTCTTCTCCTTCCTTAAAAACATCATATCCTACACCACTTCTGTTCTTTGTCCACCATTTGAAATTGTAAACCCCATTGAAAACTTACTGTTTATATTGTAGACAATAAACAAATACATCATTTCTGCTTATTGTAACAAAACTGTCGACTTCTTAATAGGAGCTATTTGGTTTAAGTCTGCATATTGTTTGTATTAGGTGTTGTTATTATTTGTCTCTTCCTTCAAAGCAAGGTCCTGGAAATCTTCAGGGACACTGTAAGTCTACAGAATAGAAACTGTACTGCTTCAGATCCACACTGCTAGATGAGTGGACACAAACAGCATGAAATAATGAGGCAACAAATCAACCCAAACAAACCAAGATGCTGCAACAATAAAATCCACTGACAACACAAAGGACTTTAGGATACACATAGCTATACCACTCTGTGACATAAAGATGATGTAAGGAATGAAATCAGAGATAAAATTCAGGAGGAGAAAAATCCCTTCAATAAAGAGATAGAGATTCTGAAGAGAAATCAAGTAGAAATCCTTGAAATGAAGGAATCAATAAGCCAAATTAAAAATTCAATGGAAAGCATCACCAACAGAATACACCACTTGGAAGACAGAATCTCAAAACATGAAGACAAAATATATAATCTTGAAAATAAAGTTGACCATGGACAGAAGATGTTAAAGAACCATGAATAGAACTTCCAAGAACTGTGGGATAACATGAAAAGACCAAATTTAATATTCATCAGGGTAGATGAAGGTGTGGAGATACAAACCAAAAAAATGCACAAACTTTAATGAAATAATATCAGAAAATTTCCCAAACCTAAAGAATGAAATGGAAAATCAAATACTAGAGTCTTTCAGGACCCCAAATGTACAAAACTGTAACAGACATACACCAAGGCATATTATAATGAAAATGCATAACATACAGAATAAGGATAGAATTTTAAAGGCTACAAGAGAAAAATATCACATTATGTATAGGGGTAAACCAATTTGGATCTTAACTGATTTCTTAGCCCAGACACTCAAAGGTAGGAGGCCTGAGAATAACATATATCAAGCTCTAAAAGAATATGAATGCCAACCAAGAATTCTATAGCTAAAAAAATTAAGCTTCATAGTTGAAGATGAAATAAAACATTCCATGATAAATAAAATTTAAAGAAATTCACAACTAGAAAGCCTGCATTACAGAACACTCTCAATGAAATATTCCATGAAGATAATACGAAAAAAAAGAAAAGAAAATCAGCAAAGGGAGGAACTACACTAAAGGAATAGTCAATCAAAGGAGAAACTAATTCAAATTTAAAAACATAAATAAACCAAAATGACTGGGGACACAAATCATATCTCAATAATAACCTTGTATGTAAATGCCTAAACTCATCAATTGAAAGACATAGACTGGTATATTGGATTAAGAAACAAGACCCAATAATATGCTGTCTCCAAAAGACTCACTTCATAGGCAAAGCCATCCACAGATTGAAGGTGAAGGGATGGGAAAAAACATATTACTTACATGAACTGAATAAACAAGCAGGGGTTTCTATTCTTATACCACATAAAGTAGACTTCAAGTCAAAGTTAATTGGAAGGGCAAAGAAGGGCATTTCATACTTCTTAAGGGAATTATATATATATAAGGCATAAAATAATAAATATTTATGCCCCCCAAATGGAACATCTAGGAGATTCAAGATGGTGGACTAGGGAGAGGCTGCATTCCTTGTCACTCCATAACTTGGAATTCAAGCAGAGGAAATACTGTTTCTCTGTGAGGCAGTCTTCACTGCCCACCAATACCCTGCTGTTTACTGATTTGTCCAGTGTGATCACCCACTGTCTGCCAGCACATACACTACCTTCTCAGCAGCACACGTATCCTTCTCCAAAATAGATCACATGTTATGCCACAATGCAACTCTCAGCAAATACAAAAAATAGAAACCCTACCCAATATTCTATCATATCATAACAGAATGAAACTAGAAATCAATGATAAAAGAAAAAATAGAAGATACTCCAACACTTGGAGACTAATTACCATGCTATTGAATGATGAATGGACAAAAGAAGAAATCAAGGAGGAAATAAAAAAATACTTAGAGGTAAATGAAAACACGGATACAACATATCAAAATCTCTTGGACACTATGAAGGCAGTGCTAAGAGGAAAGTTCATTGCATTGAGCTCATTCATTAAAAGGATAAAAATTCAACAAATAAATGACCTAACATTACATCTCAAAGTCCTAGAAAAAGAAGAACAAATCAATAGCAAAAGCAGCAGAAGACAGGAAATAATTAAAATCAGAGCTGAAATCAATGAAATTGAAACAAAAAAATGCAAAATATTAACAAAACACAAAATTTGGTTCATTGAAAAAATAAATTAAATTGATAAACCCTTAGCCACACCAACAAAGAGAAAGAGGGAGAAAACTCAAATTACTAAAATTTGTGATGTAAAAGAAAAGATCATGATGGATACCACTGAAATAAAGGATAATTAGGAACTATTTTGAAAATCTATACTCCAATAAAATAGAAAATATTCAAGATATTGACAAACTTCTAGAGACATATGATCTACCCAAACTGAACCAGAAGGACATACAAAATTTAAACAGATCAATTCCAAGCAAGGAAATAGAAGACAACATCAAAAGTCTACAAAGAAAAGCACAGGACCAGATGGATTCTCAGCCGAGTTCTACAAGACCTTCAAAGAATAATTAACACCAATACTCCTCAAATTATTTCATGAATAAAGAAACCATAGATCTCAATAACACAATCAATAATTTAGAGTTAATGGACATTTACAATATATACCACCCAACCAAGAGCGAATTCGCTTTCTTCTCAGCAGCACATGGATCCTTCTCTAAAATAGACCATATATTATGCCACAAAGCTAATGTTAGCAAATACAAGAAGATAGAGACACTACCATGTATTCTATCACATCATAATGGATTGAAGTTAGAAATAAATGAAAGAGTAAAACACAGAAACTATTCCAACATCTGGAGATTAAACAATATGCTATTATATGATGAATGGATAACAGAAGATATTAGGAAGGAAATTAAAAAATTCTTAGAGGTAAATGAGAACAAAGAAACATAATATCAAAATCTCTGGGACACCATGAAAGCAGTACTTAGAGGGAAATTTATTTCATGGAGCGCATTTAATAAAAGAAGTAAAACTCAACAAATAAACGACTTAACACTACAGTTCATAGCCCTAGAAAAAGAAGAACAGAACAGCACCAAAAGTAGTAGAAGACAGGAAATAGTTAAACTCAGAGCTGAAATCAATGAAATTGAAACAAAAGAAACAATACAAAAAATTGACAAAATAAATAGTTGGTTCTTCGAAAAAATAAACAAAATTGATAAACCTTTAGCCACACTAACAAAGAGAAGACGAGAGAAAACCCAAATCACTAAAATTCGGAATGAACAAGGAAATATCACAACAGACAGGATTGAAATACAAAACATAATTAGAAGCTATTTTGAAAATCTATACTCCAACAAAATAGAAAATTTCGAAGACATCAACAGGTTTCTAGAGACATATGAATTGCCTAAACTGAACGAGGAGGACATAAACAATTTAAATAGACCAATTTCAAGTACTAAAATAGAAGTCATCAAAAGCCTACCAACAAAGAAAAGTCCGGGACCAGATGGGTTCTCAGCCGAGTTCTACATAACCTTTAAAGAAGAGCTCATTCCAATACTTCTCAAAGTATTCCATAAAATAGAAGAGGAGGGAACCCTCCCAAACTCATTCTATGAAGCCAATATCACACTGATACCTAAACCAGACAGAGACTCATCAAGGAAAGAAAATTTCAGACCAATATCCTTAATGAACATCGATGCAAAAATTCTCAACAAAATTTTAGCAAATCGCATACAAAAACATATTAAAAAGATAGTGCACCATGATCAAGTGGGTTTCATCCCAGGGATGCAAGGTTGGTTCAACATCAGGAAATCAATAAATGTCATTCACCATATTAATAGACTTAAAGTCAAGAATCACATGATTATTTCAATAGATGCAGAAAAAGCATTTGATAAAATACAGCACCCCTTCATGCTCAAAACACTAGAAAAAATAGGGATAGTGGGAACATTCCTTAACATTGTAAAGGCCATTTCTGCTAAGCCCATGGCTAATATCATTCTAAATGGTGAAAAACTGAAAGCATTCCCCCTAAAAACTGGAACAAGGCAGGGATGCCCTCTTTCACCACTTTTATTCAACATCGTTCTTGAGACTCTGGCCAGAGCAATTAGACAAACCAAAGAAATTAAAGGGATACGAATTGGAAAAGAAGAACTCAAACTATCCCTGTTCGCTGATGACATGATTATATATTTAGAGGAACCTGGAAATTCCACCAGAAAACTCTTAGAACTCATAAGTGAATTCAGTAAAGTAGCAGGTTACAAGATCAGTGCTCATAAATCCAACGCATTTTTATACATAAGTGATGAATCTTCAGAAAGAGAAATTAGGAAAACTACCCCATTCACAATAGCCTCGAAAAAAATAAAATACTTGGGAATCAATCTCACAAAAGAGGTGAAAGACCTCTACATGAGAACTATACAACACTGAAGAAAGAAATTAAAGAAAACCTTAGAAGATGGAAAGATCTTCCATGTTCTTGGATAGGAAGAATTAATATTGTCAAAATGGCCATACTACCTAAAGTGCTATACAAATTCAATGCAATTCCAATTAAAATCCCAATTGTGTACCTTACAGAAATAGAGCAAGCAATTATGAAATTCATCTGGAAGAATAAGAAACCCAGAATAGCTAAAGCAATCCTTAGCAGGAAGAGTGAAACAGGGGGTATTGCAATACCAGATCTTCAACTCTACTACAAAGCAATAGTAACAAAAACGGCATGGTATTGGTACCAAAATAGAAAGGTAGATCAATGGTACAGAATAGAGGACACGGACACAAACTCAAATAAATACAATTTTCTCATACTAGACAAAGGGGCCAAAAATATGCAATGGAGAAAAGATAGCCTCTTCAACAAATGGTGCTGGGAGAATTGGAAATCCATATGCAACAGAATGAAACTAAACCCATATCTCTCACCATGCACGAAACTAAACTCAAAATGGATTAAGGACCTCGGAATCAGACCAGAGACCCTGCAGATTATAGAAGAAAAAGTAGGTCCAAATCTTCACCTTGTTGGTCTAGGATCAGACTTCCTTAACAGGACTCCCATAGCACAAGAAATAAAAGCTAGAATCAAGCACTGGGATAGATTCAAACTAAAAAGCTTTCTCTCAGCAATGGAAACTATCAGCAATGCGAAGAAAGAGCCTACAGAGTGGGAGAATATCTTTGCCAATCATACTTCAGATAGAGCACTAATCTCCAGAATCTATAAAGAACTCAAAAAACTCTACTCCAAGAATTCAAATAATCCAGTCGACAAATGGGCTAAGGAAATGAATAGACACTTCACAGAAGAAGATCTACAAGCAATCAACAAACATATGAAAAAATGTTCAACATCTCTAGTAATAAGAGAAATGCAAATCAAAACCACCCTAAGATTCCATCTCACCCCAATTAGAATGGCGATTATCAAGAATACGAGAAACAACAGGTGTTGGCGAGGATGTGGGGAGAAAGGTACAGTCATACATTGCTGGTGGGGCTGCAAATTAGTGCAGCCACTCTGGAAAGCAGTGTGGAGATTCCTTAGAAAACTTGGAATGGACCCTCCATTTGACCCAGCTATCCCACTCCTTGGCCTATACCCAAAGGACTTAAAATCAGCATACTACAGAGACACAGCCACATCAATGTTCATAGCTGCTCAATTCACAATAGCCAGACTGTGGAACCAACCTAGATGCCCTTCAATTGATGAGTGGATAAAGAAACTGTGGTATATATATACAATGGAATATTACTCAGCCATAAAGAATGAGAAAATTATGGCATTTTCAGGCAAATGGATGAAATTGGAGAATATCATGCTAAGTGAGATAGGCCAATCTCAAAAAGCCAAAGGACGAATGATATTGCTAATAAGTGGAGGATGACACATAATGGGGGGGAGGGAAGGGTTAGTGTTAGGGTTAGAGTTAGGGTTAGGGAGGGGGGCAAGTATGGAGGAAGGAACTACTGTATAGAGGGTAAAGAGGGGTGAGAGGGGTGGGGGGGAAGGGAAAAAATAACAGAATGAATCAAACAACATTACTCTATGTAAATTTATGATTACACAAATGGTATGCCTTTACACCATGTACAAACAGAGAAACAACATGTGTCCCATTTGTTTACAATAAAAAAAAATAGATCTAAAAAAAAATTGTTCCATGAAATAGAAAAGGAGGGAACCCTTCCAAACTCATTCTATGAGACTATACCAAAACCAGACAAAGACACATCAAAGAAAGAAAACTTCAGACCAATTCCCTCATGAACATAGATGCAAAAATTCTCAATAAAATTCTGGCAAATCACACACAAAAATATGTTAAAAATATAGTGCACCACCATCAAGTGGGGCTCATTCCAGGGATGTAAGGTTGGTTGAACATATGGAAATCAATAAATGCAATACATCACATCAATAGACTTAAAGACAAGAATCATATGACTATCTCAATAGACACAGAGAAAGTATTTGACAAAATACAGCACCTCTTCATGCTCAAAACACTAGAAAAACTAGGAATAATAGGAACATAGCTCAACATTGTAAAAGCTATCAATGCTAAGCCAATGGCCAACATCATTCTAAATGGAGAAAAATTGAAAGCAATCCCCCTAAGAACTGGAACAAGACAGGAATGTCCTCTTTCACCACTTCTATTCAACATTGTCCTTGAAACCCTAGCCAGAGTGATCAGACAGATGAAAGAAATTAAAGGGATACAAATAGGAAAAGAGCTCAAACTATCACTATTTACCCATGACATGATTCTATATTTAGAAAAATTCCTCCAGAAAACTTCTAGAACTCATAAATGAATTCAGCAAAGTAGCAGGATATAAAATCAATACCCATAAATCAAATGCATTTCTATAAATAAGCAACAAAACCACTGC
Source organism: Sciurus vulgaris (assembly GCF_902686455.1). Lineage (NCBI taxonomy): Eukaryota > Metazoa > Chordata > Mammalia > Rodentia > Sciuridae > Sciurus > Sciurus vulgaris. The sequence goes on from NC_136465.1 coordinate 83,013,442, forward strand.
AAGAGAAATAGGGAAAACTACCCCATTCACAAAAATCTCAAAAAATATAAAGCAACTGGGAATAAATCTAATGAAAGAGGTGAAAGACCACTACAATGAAAACTATGGAACACTAAAGAAAGAAATTGAAGAAGACCTTAGACAATGGAAAGATCTCCTTGTTCTTGGATAGGCAGAATTAGTATTGTCAAAATGGCAGTACTACCAAAAGTGTTATACAGATTCAATGGAATTCCTATTAAAATCCCAATGACATTCTTCATAGAAATAGAAAAAGGAATCATGAAATTCATTTGGAAAAATTCGAAACCCAGAATAGCCAAAGCAATCCTTAGCAAGAAGAGTGAAGCAGGAGGCATCACACTATCAGACCTTAAACTATACTACAGAGCAATAGTAACAAAAATGGTATGGTGTTAGCACCAAAATAGGCAGGTAGACCAATGGAACAGAAGACACAGAGACAAACCCACATAGATATAGTTATCTCATACTAGACAAAGGTACCAAGAACATATATTGGAGAAAAGACAGCTTCTTCAACAATTGGTGGTAAGAAAACTGGAAATCCATATGCAGGAAAATGAAATTAAACACTTATCCTTTACCCTGCACAAAAATGAACTCAAAGTGGATCAAGGACTTAGGCACAAGAATGGAAACCCTGTGCCTAATAGAAGAAAAAGTAGGCCCAAATCTCCAACATGTTGGTCTAGGAACTAACTTCCTCAATAAAACTCCTAAAGCACAAGAAGTGAAAGCAAGAATCAATGAATGGGATGGAATCAAACTAGAAAACCTCTTCTCAACAAAGGAAACAATCAATGATGTGAAGAGTGAGCCTACAGAATGGGAGAAAATCTTTACCACCTGCACCTCAGATAGAGCACTAATCTTCAGGATATACAAAAAAAAAAGAAAAAACTTAACAACAACAGAAAAACAAATAACCCAATCAATAAATGGGTTAAGGAACTGAACAGATACTTCACAAAAGAAGAAATACAATCTATAAACAAATATATAAAAAAAAATGTTCAATATCTCTAGCAATCAGAGAAATGCAAAGTAAAACTCCACTGAGATTTCATCTCACTCCAGTCAGAATGGCAATTATCAAGAATACAAGTAACAATAAATGTTGGCAAGGATGTAAGGTACACTCATACATGCTGGTGGGACTGAAAATTGGTGAGACCACTATGGAAAGCAGTATGGAGAGTCCTCAGAAAACCTGGGTTGAAACCCACTTGACCCAGTTATCCCACTCCTTGGTATATACCCAAAGGACTTGAAATCAGCACACTACAGTGACACAGTCACATCAATGTTTATAAAAACTCAATTCACAATAGCTAAACTATGGAACTAACCTAGGTGTCCTTCAACAGATGAATGGATAAAGCAAATGTGGTATATATACATAATGGAATATTACTCAGCCTTACGGAAGAATGAAACTATGGCATTTGCTGGTTACTGGATGGAGCTAGAGAATATCATGCTAAGCGAAAAAAGTCAGTTCCAAGAAACCAAAGGCTGAATGTTTTCTCTGATACACAGATGCTAATTCACAATAAAGGGTGGGTGTGGCTAGGGAAAAATAGAGGTACTTTGGATTAGACTTAGGGGAGTGAAGGGAGTAGAAAGGATAGAAGAATGAATTGGACATATTTACCCTATACCCTATTACACAACTGGTATAATTCTACTCATGTACAACCAGAAGGATGAGAAGCTATACTCTATGTATGATGTCAAAATGCATTTTACTGTCATATATAACTAATTAAAACAAATTTTTAAAAAATAATTGAAATCAGAATATGTTCTCCAACCACAATGAAATTAAACGGTAAGTCAATAACAGAAAGACAAAAGGAAAATTTCTAAACACTCGGAAACCCAAACAACACACTTCTAAATAACCTATCAGTCATAGGGGAAATTCTAAAATGTGTTGAACTGTTCTCACTCATGTGTACAATCTAGAAAAGGTGATCTTATTCAGGAAACTGAGGCAGGAGGACTGCATGTTCAAAGCCAGCCTCAGCAACTTAGATAGGCCCTAAGCAACTTAATGAGACCCTGTCTCAAAACAAAATAAATATATAAAAAGGAATGGGAATGTGGCTCAGTGGTTGAGTACCCATGGATTCAACCTCTGGCACACACACACACACACAAAATTCTCTCATAGAAGTTGAGAATAGCATAACAGTTACCAGAGACTGTAGGGGTAAGTGAGGATGGAGAGAGATTGGTCAATAGATATGTTGCAATACTTAAATAGGAGGAATAGTTTGGGTGTTCTAAGGCATTACAGGGTGAATTTAATCCATAAGAAAGCATTATTCATCCCAAAATTGTTAGTAGAAAGGATTTTGAATATACTTATCATAAAGAAAAAGTTTGAGGAGATGGATAAGCTAATTACCCTGAACTGATTATTACCCAATATATACTTGAATAAAAATATTACACCAAACCTCATAAATATGTACAAGTACAGTCAAAATGATAAAAAGATTTTTAAATTCTAATTAAAAATCTATTGATTCTTTTTCCTATCCCATCCCTCCTCCTTTCCTTTTATTCCCTTTGTCTGTTCCACTGATCTTTCTTCTATTCCTTTTTTGTCTTCTACTCCTTATTTTGAATTAGCTTCCACATCTTAGAGAAAACGTGTGACCATTGACTTTATAAGTCTGGCTTATTTCACTTAGCATGATAGTCTCTAGTTCCAACTACTTATCCACAAATCCAATAAAGAGATTCTTCTTTATGGCTCAATAATTCTCCATTGCATATATATGCCACATTTTCCTTATCCATTCATCTGTTGAAGGGCACCAATTTGGCTCCATAGCTCAGCTATGTGCTACTATAAACATTGATGTGGCTACATCCTTTGGATATATACCAAGGAGGGAGATAACTGGGTCAGATGGTGTTTCCATTTCTAGTTTTCTGAGGAATCTCCATACTGCTTTCCAGAGTAGCTCAACCAATTTGCAGTCTCACCATCAATGTATGAGTGTACTGTTTTCCTCACATCCACTCCAACATTTATTATTGTGATAATTGCCATTCTGACTAAAGTGAGATGAAATCTCTGTGTATTTTTAATTTGTTCTTCTCTAATTGCTAGAGATGTTGAACATTTTTTCATATATTTGTTGATCAGTTGTATTTCTTCTTTTGAGAAGTGTCTGTTTAGTTCCTTTGTTCCACTTATTGATTGGATTATTTGATGGGTTCTTTTTTTTTTTTTTGGTGTTAAGTTTTTCAGTTCTAATGTTCTGGATATGAATGCACTCTCTGAGAAGTAGATGACAAAGATTTTCTCCCATTCTGTAGGTTCTGTCTTTACACTCTAGAATATACCACAATAAATCTCACCATAAGTTCACATGACACTAGTTAAAAAAAAAAAAACTATATGTATCAGTAGAGTAGAAAAAAGGGAACAGAGGATGGGAGGAAAGGAAGGAGAAGGACTGGGGACTGAATTAGAACAAATTATATTCCATGCTTTTATAATTATGTCAGAAGAAATTCTATTGTCATATATAACTAAAAAGAACCAATAAAAATTTTGAACTACATTCAACTGAATGAAAATAAAATAAAATATACCAAAATTTGCAGGATACCTTTAAAGCAACATTGACAGGGAAGTTTATAGCACTAAATGCATATATTAGAAAAGAGAAAAGTCTCAAATAAGTAATCTAAGCATCTCATTTCAAGCACCAGAAAATGAAGAGCAAAATAAACTCAAGGCCAGTAGAGGGAAGGAAATATTAAAAGTAAGAATGCTAATAAGTGAAATTAAACACAGAAAAACAACAGAGGAAATCTGTGAAAATATTTGATTTTTTGAAAAACCAATAAGATAAAATCAATAAACCCCTAGGAAGACTGACAAAAGAATAAAAGAGAGAAGACATAAACTCCAAGTATCAGGAATGAAACAGGAGCTATTACTCCAGACTCTATAGACATCAAAAGAATAGTAAAGGAATAATTCTTTTTTTCTTTTTTCTTTTTCTTTTCTTTTCTTTAATACTGGGGATTGTACCCAGGGATGCTTTCCACTAAACTATATCCCCAGTCATTTTTTTATTTTTTATTTTGTGACAGGGTCTCACTAAGGTGCTAAGGATCTGGCTAAGTTACCAAAGCTGGTCAAAATTTGCAATCCTCCTGCCTAATATTCCCTTATTACTAGGATCACAGGTGTGCACCACTACCCCAGTTTACAAATTTAAACACAAAGTTGACAACAAAGATGAAATGGACCAATACCTGAAAGCAAACAAAACAAAAAACTTCAAAAGTAAAAAACAAAGTTATCACAAATCGTAAGACAAAATAATATGAATAGATCTATAACTATTAAGAAAATTGAATACAAAATTTGAACAACTCCCCCCAAAAAAGAAATTCCAGGTACAGACAGTTTCATTAAAGAAACTGCCAATCATTTAAAGAAGAATTAACACCAATTCTATATAATCTCTTTCAGAAAATATGAGAGTTAAATATTTTCAGGCTGGGGATGTGGCTCAGTGGTAGAGTGCTTGCCTAGTATGTGTGAGGCACTGGGTTCAATTCTCAGCACCACATTAAAATGAATAAATAAAGGTATTGTGTCCATCTACAACTAAAAAAAATTTAAAAAATATTTCCCTATTTATTTTACAAATCATTTTATAAGTTAAGACTAGCTTAGTAACAAAATCATAAAAGGACAACTCATAAAAGCAAACTAGGGCTGGAGATATAGCTCAGTTTGTAGAGTGTTTGCCTTGCAAGCACAAGGCCCTGGGTTTAATTCCCAACACACACAAAAAAAAGAAACAAAAAACAAAACAAAAGAAAACAAAAACTAAAGATCAACATCCATTGGAATATAGACACAAAAATTCTTGACAACATATTTCCAAATGGAATCCAGCAATATATAAAAAGAATGATACATCATTACCAAGTGTTGCAAGATGGGTTCAATACTTAAAAATCAATAAATGTAATTCATTAAGCTCCTAAAGGAGAAAAAAAAACATAAAATATAAATCAATGCACAAAATTCAACATCCATTCATGTTAAAAAAAAAACTGTCAGAAATATGAAATAGTGGAGATCTTCAACTTGAGGAAAAGCATTTACAAGAAAAGTCTCAACTAATATTACATTTAATGGTGAAACTGAATGCTTTATGCTTAAGATCACCAACAAGGCAAGAATATCTATTCTCACTCCTATTATTCAATGTAATGTTTGAATTTCTAACCAAGGACAACAAGTAAATAAATAAAAGACATGCAGATCAGACAGAGAATGAAATAAAACTGTCCATATTGGCAGATGACTTAATAGTACACATAGAAAATCCCAAGAAATATACAAAAAATCTGCTCAGATATATATATATCAGTAGAACTGGAGGAAACCATGTTAAGTGAAATAAGCCAGTTACAGAGAGAGAGTTGGGGGAAGAGAAAGGAGATAAGGAGAAGGAGAAGGGAGGATAGATATGATCAATGTACCATATATACAAGTGTGGAAAGTCACAGAGAGTCCATTAATTGTAAGCCCATTAGTTTGCATAAGTTATTTGTTAATAATTATGATAAAAAGTAAAGATTATCTTGCTAGGATTAGAAAAAGTCCAAAAGTTCTTAAATAGAAATAATTTTTAAAAACTGTGTTCTAGGTCCCACACACACACAACGGACAGATACCGGTTGCTGAACCCGTCAGCCTACCCCCTCACCACAGAGGGACACTGACACCTGCCCCCTGTGCTGACTCAGCACACCCTCACTGGGGCTCCCCAGCTTTTGGAGGGTGATGCAGGCATTTTGAATTATTCCTGAGGGTGTGACCATAATCATTGGAAGGGCAGCTCCCTTCCTGAGACACCTACAGGAGACTGGTGGCCCTTTGACAGGTACCTCTATTTACTCACTTACATCCTAGACCCTTCCCCATCCTCTTTGTTCACAACTAGAAATACCATAAATAGTAATCGAACTCATCCTGATTATTACAACAATGTTAAAGTCTTTATAGGGGCTGTCTGGTTCAGAGCTGCATTTTCTCTGTATTGAGTGCTGCTATTGTTGATCTCCCCTTCAAAGAAAAATTTCAGGGTCACAATAAGCCTGCAGGGGCAAAACTTCAGTACCTCTGATCTTCACTGCTAGAGGGGAATATACAGAAACAATATGAAAAAACAGGGGAAGAAAGTGTCCTTAACAAACCAAGATGCTATTTTGATAGAATCCAATGACAGCATGGCAGTAGAAATGACAGAAAAAGAAACAGAATCTGCATGATTAAAATGATCTGTGAAGCAAAAGACGATATAAGAGAGCAAATGCAGGCAATGCATCATCATTCCAGTAAACAGTTAAAAGATAAAATGCAGGAAGCAAAAGAACTCTTCAGTAAAGAGATGGAAATTCTGAAAAAAACAAAAACATACAGAAATACTTGAAATGAAAGAAACCATAAACCAAATTAAAAACTCAATAGAAAGCATTACCAACAGAATAGACCTCATGGAAGACAGAATCTCAGACAATGAAGACAAACTTTTTATAATCTTGGAAAATAAAGTTGAACAAACTGAGAAGATGTTAAGAAGTCATGAATGGAATGTCCAAGAATTATGGGATATCATGAAAAGACCAAATTTAAGAATTTTGGGGATTATGGAAGACACAGAGATACAAACCATAGGCATGAACAACCTGTTCAACAAAATAATATCAGAAAATTTCCCAAACCTGAAAAATGAAATGGAAAATCAAATACAAGAGGCTTACAGAACACCAGGTTCACAAAATTACAACAGATCCACACCAAGTCACATTATAATGAAAATACCTCACATACAAGATAAAGATAGGATTTTAAAGCCTGCAAGAAAAAAGCCTCAGATTACATATAAAGGGAAACCAATACAGATATCAGCAGACTTCTCAGCCCAACTCTAAAAGCAAGAAGAACCTGGAACAATATATTTCAAGCTCTGAAAGAACATGGATGTCAACCAAGAATCCTAAACCCAGCAAAACAAACCTTCAGATTTGATGATGAAATAAAATCTTTCCACAATAAACAAAAGTTAAAAGAATTTACAAATAGAAAGCCATTCTCAGCAAAATATTTCATGAGGAGGAAGTGAAAAGCAACAAATCAGCAAAGGGAGGAACTACCCTAAAGGAAAAGTCAATCAAAGGAGAAACCAAGTCAAGTTAAAAACCAAAAATAAGCCAAAATGACCAGGAATACAAATCATATCACAATAATAACCCTGAATGTTCAAGGCCTAAACTCAATAATCAAAAGACATAGACTGGCAGATTGGATTTAAAAAGAAGACCCAACTAGATGCTGCCTTCGAGAGACTCATCTCACAGAAAAAAACATCCACAGACTAAAGGTGAAAGGATGGGGAAAAACATACCATGCACATGGACCCAGAAAAAAGCAGGGGTCTTCATCCTCATATCAGATAAAGTAGACTTCAAACCTAAGTTAGTCAGAAAGAAGGACGTTTCATACTGCTTAAGGGAAGCATAAAACAGCAAGACATAATGATTTTAAATATTTATGCCCCAAACAATGGAGCACCTATGTACATCAAACAAACCCTTCTCAATTTTAAGAATCAAATAGAACAAAACACAATAATGGAAGGAGACTTTAACACACCGCTCTCACCATTGGATAGATCCTCCAAACAAAAAGTGAACAAAGAAACTATAGAACTAAATAATAGACTTAATGGACATTAATACAGAGTATTTCATCCAGCATCAAGCAAATATACTTTCTTCTCAGAAGCTCATGGATATTTCTCCAAAATAGACCATATGCTATGCCACAAAGAAGCCATTAGTAAATACAAAAAATAGAGATACTACCTTGTATCCTATCAGACCATAATGGAATACAATTAGAAATGAATGATAAAATAACAAAAACTACTCATACACCTGGAGACTAAATAATATGCTATTGAATGATGCAATGATAACAGAAGACATCGGGGAAGAAATAGAAAAATTCTTAGAGGTATGAGAACAACCACACAACATAACAAAATCTCTGGGACACTCTAAAAGCAGTACTAAGAGGATAGTTCATTGCATTGAGCTCATACATTAAAAAAATAAAAAGTCAACAACTAAATGACCTACCATTACATCCCAAAGTCCTAGAAAAAGAAGAACAAATCAATATCAAAAATAGTAGAAGACAGGAAATAATTAAAATCAGAGCTGAAATCAATTAAATTGAAACAAGAGAAACAATTCAAAAAATTGACAAAATGAAAAGTTGGTTCTTTGAAAAAGTAAACAAAATTGATAAACTCCTAGTCACACTAATGAAGAGGAGAGAAAACTCAAATTACTAGAATTTGTGATGAAAAAGGAAGGATCATGACAGGCACCACTGTAATACATAACATAATTAGAAACTACTTTGAAAATCTATACTCCACCAAATAAAAAAAGTTGAAGATATTGACAAATTTTTAGAGACAAACTGAATCAGGAAGATGTACACAATTTAAACAGATCAATTTTAAGCACCAAAATAGAAGAAGCCATCAAAAGCTTACCAACCAAGAAAAACCCAGGACCAGATGGATTCTCAGTCAAATTCTACAAGACCTTTAAAGAAGAACTAATACCAATATTCCTCAAAGTATTCCAGGAAATAGAAAAGGAGGGAACCCTTCCAAATTCATTCTATGAGGCTAGTATCACTCTGATACCAAAAGCAGACAAAGACTCATCAAGGAAAGAAAACTTTAGACCAATATCCCTGATGAACATAAATGCAAAAATCCTTAACAAAATACTTGCAAATCACATACAAAAATATATTTAAAAGATAGTGCATGATCAAGTGGGGTTTATCCCAGGGATGCAAGGTTGGTTCAATATCCAGAAATCAATAAGTAATGCACCACATCAATAGACTTAAAGTTAAGAATCGTATGATTATTTCAATAGATGCTGAGAAAGGGTTTGATAAAATACAACACCCCTTCATGCTTAAAACACTAGAAAAAACAGGAATAGTAAGAATATATCTCAACATTGTAAAGGCTGTAATATGCTGAGCCCATGGCCAACATCATTCTAAATGGAGAAAAACTGAAAGCATTCCCTCTAAAAACTGGAACAAGACAGGGATGCCCTCTTTCACCACTTCTATTCAACATTGTTCTTGAAACACTTGCCAGAACAATTAGGCAGACCAAAGAAATTAAAGGGATACAAACAGGAAAAGAAGAATTTAAGCTGTCACTATTTGCTGATGAAATGATCCTATATTTGGAAGATCCAAAAAACTCCACTAGAAAACTTCTAGAACTAAGAAGTTCTATTCAGAAAAGTAGCAGGATATAAAATCAATATGTGTAAATTTAATGCATTTCTATTCATAAGTGATGAATCCTCTGAAAGAGAATTCAGGAAAACCCTCCATTCACAATAGCCTCAAAATAAATAAATAAATAAATAAATAAATAAATAAATAAATAAATAAATAAATAAATAAATAAATAAAATACTTGAGAATCTAACAAAAGAGGTGAAAGACCTCTACAATGAAAACTAAAGAACACTAAAGAAAGATAACCTTAGAAGATGGAAAGATAGCCCATGTTCTTGAATAGGCAGAATTAATATTGTCAAAATAGCCATTCTACCAAAGGCACTATACAGATTCAATGCAATTCCAATTAAAATCCCAATGACATTCCTCATAGAAATAGAAAAAGCAATCATGAACTTCATCTGGAAAAACAGGAGACATTGAATAGTCAAAACAATCCTGAGTAGAAAAAGTGAAGCAGGAGGTATTACACTACCAGACCTTAAACTATACTACAGAGCAATAGTAACAAAAATGGCATGGTATTGGCACCAAAATAGACAGGAGACCAATGGTACAGAATAGAAGACACAGAGACAAACACACATAAATACAGTTATCTCATACTAGACAAAGCCAAAAACATACAATGGAGAAAAGATAGCCTGTTCAACAAATGGTGCTAGAAAAACTGGAAATTCATATGCAGTAAAATGAAATTAAACCTCTATCTCTCACCCTGTACAAAACTCAACTCAAAACGGATCAAGAACTTGGGAATTAGACCAGAGACCCTGCACTAAATAGAAGACAAAGTAGGTCTGAATCTTCATCACGTTGGCTTAGGATCAGACTTCCTTAACAAGACTCTCAAAGCACAAGAAATCAAAGCAAGAATCAATAAATGGGATAAACTCAAACTACAAAGCTTTTTCTCAGCAAAGGATACAACCAAAACGTGAAGAGAGCCTACAGAATGGGAGAAAATCTTTTCCTCACGCACTGCAGATAGAGCACTTATCTCCAAATTTTATAAAGAACTTACAAAACTTTACACCAAAAATACAAAGAACCCAATCAACAAATGGGCCAAGGAAATGGACAGACACTTTACAGAAGAAGATATACAGGTGATTAATAAATATATGAAAAAGTGTTCAACATCTCTAGTAATTAGAGAAATGCAAAATAAAACAATTTTAAGATTTCATCTTACTCCAATTAGAATGGCTATTATCAAGAACACAAACAATAATAGATGTTGGCATGAATGTGGGGAAAAAGGCACACTTTTATATTGCTGGTGGCGTTGCAAATTGGTGCAGCCACTCTGGAAAGCAATGTGGAGAATCCTCAGAAAACTTGGAATGGACCCACCTTTTGACCCAGTTATCCCACTCCTCAGTTTATCCAACCGAGATGCCCTTCAACAGATGAATGGATAAAGAAACTGTAGTATATATATATATATATATATATATATATATATATATATATATATACACACACAATGGAATATTATTCAGCCATAAAGGAGAATAATATTATGGCATTTGCAAATAAATGAATGGAATTGGAGAATATCATGTTAAGTGAAATAAACCAATCCCAAAAAACCAAAGGTCGAATGTTTTCCCTGATAAGTGGAGAATGATATATAATGGGGGTTGGGGATATGGGAGTGAGAGAAGAATGGAGAAACTTTAGATTATGTAGAAGGAAATGAGAGGGAGGGGGCTATGAAAAATGGTGGAATGAGACAGACATCATTACCCTATGTACATGTATGATTACACAAATCTACATCATGTACAACCATGGAAATGAAATGATATACCCCATTTGTGTACAATGAATCAAAATGTAGTCTGTAAAAAATTAAAAAATAAAAAAAAAAACTGTGTTCTATCTACCATGGACTACTATTCAGCAATTAAAAGGAATGAACTATTGGTTTATACGTAATTCCCTATAGAATTATATTAAGTGAAAGAAGCCAACTCCAAAAGGTTACATATTGTATGATTCCATTCATCCAACATTCTTGAAATGATAAAATTATAGAAATGGGAATTAGTGATTCCTGGAAATTCAAAGGTAATAGAGCAGAAGAGAAGAAAGTGTGGTCATAAAAGGGCAGCGTGAAGGACCTAGTGATGATTAAAATGTTCTGTGTCTTGATGGAAGCCATGTCAATATCTTGGTAGTCATGCTATGCTATTGTTTTGCACCCATTAGGGCACACAGGATTTCTCTGTATTATTTCTTAAAACTGCATGTAAATCTATAATAATCTTAAAAGGTTTAATAGATTTTTTTAAAAAGCATTTAAACATTTGATCTCCAATGGTCCTTCTAAATCCTTCTAATTGTCACCATGATTAATGCAGATACCCATATGGTAGTATTTACCAGAATATGATCTGTGGAACATGAGTCCCACTCAAGAGGCTCATAAAAGGTCTATGGTTAAGAGGGTTGTTTCTGTGGTCAAATCAGTGTGGAATGAGCATTCACATGGCAACAAAGAAAAAAATGTTGAAACTTAATTAAACTTAATACACCAGTTCTAAAACACAGCACAGAATCACTTCTTTCCTTTTTTTTTTTTTTTTTCTTTCTTTCCCTTTTCCTTCCTTTCTTTTATTTTCCCTTTATTCTTAGGAACATCTCTTAGCATCTTAGTCCTTTTGGATTGCCCTACAAAATACTATGGATTGGGTAACTTGTGAACAACAGATATGAATTCCTCACAGTATCGGAGGTCAAGAAGCCCAAGATCAAAGCACTGGCAGATTTGGTGTCTGGTTAGAGTTCACTCTCATAGTGACTTCTTAGTGTTTCCTAGCATGGAGGAAAAGATTAGGGACTTCTCTTAATCTCTTTTATAAGGACACTAATCTCATTCATGAGAGGAGGCCTCATGACCTAATGACCTTCCAAAGGCCCTACCTCCTGATACCATCAGCTTGAGGAATAGGATCCCAATATATGGATTTGAGAGAACACAGACATTCAATCCATAGCAGCATCTAATGGAACATCTGGTGTCCCACAAAACCCAATTTGCATATGATGTTACTGTAAACATGAACTCTTTTTACATGTGGTGCAATTTTAAGTTTTTATTTATTGTCTTCTTTTAATTCCCCTCTTGCTGCATCCTTCTATTCCTGAGATTCCACTGGTCTTTCTCTTGGTGTGATTGGTTCTTTCTTCTGCACTAAATTCAGAGCTCCCTGAGGGCAAGATTCTTGTCTTCTTCCTCAGAATCAGTCAAGCACTGTCTTTGTAGCACCTCTGTCTTTCCCTGGTGCTGAGGGTTTAAGCAGTACTATTCACAGCGATTCTTTCAAAGTGAACCTTCCTTCTACCAGCATTCCATCTTCCTTTGGGAAACTGACCTTCCCAGTCTGAATCATGTCATTCTTGTGATTATCCATCACAAACTGTCTCCTGCCTGTCATGAAACACAACCTGGTCAATGACAGCACTCCATTTTCATGGCCTAAGTGATTGGTTCAGGGTCAGCATAAGACTTAAACCAGGTCAACCACGGGCTTTCCCTGGAATTTTCCAATTAGTCTTGTCTCTTGGGTCATAGAAACTGGGAAGACACATTTCTGAGGCCACATTGCCAATGTGAGAAAGTCTGACAGTGGTAGGCAAAGATAAAACCATTCAGAGAGAAAAATTAAGGAACAGAAACAGTTCTGAAACTACTCACTGAATCTCTAGGGTCCTGTGGAGAATTCCTCTCCTGGACTTCCCACTTAACATTTTTGCTTATGTGAGTTCAGGCTGAATTTCCATCACTGCAGCTGAAAAAGTCTTTCTCACTAACATGCTTTCATTAAGTTTCTCATTCATCCTCATCACCCTAATAAGCAGTGAAGATTGGAACTTGTGTATCATTTTAACCCATTTGGATCCACTAAATACATTTTTTTACATTTTGATTTAAACCTGATTAGCTCTCCAGGCACCTACTGAGCTCTTCATGAATGGGGTAGAGAATAGATGCGTTTGGATGAAAAGGAGTCAGAAGAAGGTCTGAAGTGCAGAGAAATGCCATGTGAGGACATGAGGCAGATGGTATGGAGAATGAGGACTGCAGAGATAAAAAGAGATCAAAAGAGAGATAGGAGAGGGAGGCCCCTAAAATATATGTAGCACTTTCAAAACACTGTCTAGGTGTAAGCCTGCAATGGTCGACTGAGGCCTATAATAAGAAGGGAAGGAGGTGACAGACAGGAAAATCGGGGACAAGATTAACATTTATTCAGTGCCTAATTCATGCCAGAGACTATACTGTCTGCATTTCGCGTGTTATCTCTTACAACCACACTGCAAGCTCCAAAGTATTAAATAATTATTAGCCCAAGGTGGTGGCAGGTTCAGAATTCAAACACAAGTCTGTTTGCATCAAAGCTAGGGCTCTCTGCACTTTAATATGGGTCTGTGTGAGATTCCTGGATCTGCAGGCTGAGAGAGCTTGGGGCTTGAGGTACCTGCCTCAGAACCAGTCAGCTTTAGAGTGATTTGCTGGCTCTGCCACGGTGTAAGGCTGCCTCTCTCTTCTGCGGAAGGGGAAAGCCCCAACAGTTTCCTGGTGGGTTACTGAAGTCTGGGGCATTTGAGTACCTGATCAGAGCAGGAAGAACTATTCCAATGAATCTAGGCTGTCGAAACCTGTGAAAGTGCTCAAAAAAGGTACTTATGTAAGTAGAGGTGGGTGTGGCCATAATTTTTTCTCTTGATCCCCATCAAAGCCAACTGGCCTTAGACTGTTTGGGGCGGGTGGGGAGTAAAAGAGAATGGCAATTTCATGAAGAGTGGTTGACTCCGGAAGTAAGGAATCTGGTTGCACATTATATAATCTAAAAATGCCCCCACCACCTACCCCCACCCCCACGCACAAGAGAAGGAAGGGGAAAAAACTCCCAGAAATCCCACAGTCAAGGCAAATGCAGCGAAATGGCTCATTGGTTACTGTGGCAACCGACTCTTCCCTGCTCCGGCTGCTTATCCCACGATCCCTCTGTCACCCTATTTTTAGACTAGAGACAACGAATGAAAACGGCTTTAAAATATTTTTTTTCTTTTCTGTGTGATTAAGACATGCATAACCTTTTGAAAAAGACTCAGAAGCCAGATCTTTGGTGCAGCGGCCAGTTCCACTTTTTTCTCTGAGACCGGGACCATGGAGTGAGGAGGTGCTGGGTTTCTTATGAATTAAGTGACAACAAATAGGAAGAGAAATCTTGAGAGACTGGACCAGGCATAAATAGTTTACATATACAAAGTAAGGTGGAGAATTAAGGTCATTAAAAATAATTAAAGTAACAGTTGAGGGGAAGAGTTGCACTGAGTGATCTGGTAAGAGTGACTATGTAACTCCCCTCACCTCTTTGAGCTTCTGTTCTCCTCATCTGTAAAATAAAAGGGATAAGGGTCTTTCAGAATTTCAGTGACCTTCAAGACACTTTAAAACTGCAAATCACTTTTAATGTTTGTTTCACCAACCTTGCAAAGGAGTCAAATGGTTAAGAATCTACTAGTTTTCCTGAAAGACAGCCCCAAATCTTGCTACAGTTTTTTTCAGTTGTGGTATTTGGGAAGGGTTACTGTGGACTAATCTCTGTTGTTTGTTGTTGTTGTATTCTTGTTGTTTTGTTTTATTTTTCCTGAAGGAAAGGTACTATTTTTTAAAATTTCCTGTTCTGAATTTTGAATGTTCCCAACACAAAGAAATATTTGCCTGAAGTGATAGATATACCAATTACTCTGATCTGATCATTATACATTGTACAAATATATTGAAATATCACACTGTACTCCATAAGTACATACAATTATTATGTGTCAATTAAAAATAAAAAATTTTAAAGATGTTTCTCTGCTGATGAAGATAAATGAAAAATTGTCAATGTGTTTTTTCCTATAAAACACTGAATGAGTGCAACATGCACATAAGATGTTTTCAAGAGAAAGGTGGCCTTCTGAAATTCAATAGAAAATAAATTACCAACTGAAATGCAAAGCAATAGGCTTGCTATGTAGCAGAAAATAGAACAGAGTTGGAGGCAGGGAAAAGTTGGAGAATGCTCACTGTAGGAGGAGAAATATCTAAACCAGATATAAACCATGTGTTTTATTCAGTTGATTCAGCATAGAGGTGGAATGGGGGCCCATGTGTCCAGATGGGTAGGGAGGCTCAGTCCCAAGGAGCCTTCTCATCCTGGCCCACCCAGTTCACAGGCCTAAGTGAGAGAGCAAAGGGGGAGCAGTTTTCCCCAGGGGTGGTGAATAGGGAGACTCTGGATCAACTGAGGTCCTAGAGCAGGAATTCTCAAAGCTCAGTACATAGGAACATTAGCAAAAGGCTGCTTAAAAATGAAAATTCTTATATTCAGTACTGATTTGTAATAATCTAGTCTTTATCTTCTTTATCTAATACCTTCTTGCTGTTTGGTTTTTGCTTAGATGTCTCTTCCACAGAGAGGTCTTTTTGACCCCATAATCACCCCCACCTCAGATTGTCTGCCTCTTTTCATGTGGTACCTTCACATCCAGAGCCTTCTGCTTTATAATTTCATTGTACATGCAACCATTTGTTGAATGCCTTCTATACCGAACTGTACAGACTAAATCCCACGTAGGACATGAGTCACATCTGTCTTATTCATCAGTCTATCCCTAATTACCAACATAGGATTTAGCAATCAAAAGTATCTACTGAGTGAAAGAACACTATCAAACATAACTATACTAAATTGAATACTGTCCCCCAAATTCATGTCCACTCAGAACCTCAGAATGTGACCTTATTTGAAAATAGAGTTATTGCAGATGCAGTTAGTTAAGATGAAGTCATAGTGGATAGAGTGAGTCCTAAATCCAATGACTGGTACTCTTTTAAGAAAGCTGTGTGAAGACACATAGGGAAGGCCATGTAAATGAAAGGGATGGAAATTGGAGAGATGTATCTATAAGCTGAGGAACTAATTGCTGGTAACCATGAAAATCTAGGAGTGCAAGCAAGGAACAGATTCCTTTTTTAGTGTCCACAGGAAACAAACTTATTGACATCTTGATTTTGGACTTCTAGCCCCAGAATTGTAAGAGTACAAATCCTGCTGTATTATATCACCTAGTCTGTGGTAACTTGTCAGAGCAGCCCTAGGAATAGCCTACCTGTTTAGGATCACCATTCTATTCACTTATTACTCCTTTTGTTTAACCTCATACTATTCCTAAGGCCTATTCACACCACCAAAATTCTCCAATTTTCCTACCCTGACCAGACATAACCCTAAATTGACCTTAATAATAAAAGAGATGTATTACTCATAACCTGGAAAGTACGGAAGTGAAATGAGGTTCATTGATGACAAATGAGAAATCAATTTCTTTCTAGTCTCTATTTTTTGCTTTCTAAAATATAAGTTTCACCCCAAGTTGGCTTCCTCCAATGATTACAAGATGCCTACACTCACAACTCTCTGAGCTACAATTTTGTCATCTATTGCAGTCATTGTTTACTTCCGTACAACAAATTACACCAAACCTAGTACCTTAAAACAATAAAATAACGTTTTATCTCTCATAGTTGATGTGGGTGTACTGATTTGGTTATGGAATTCCACTTAGGCCATCTCTCATGAGGTTACAATCAGATGTTGGTTGAAACTGCAGACACTGAAGACCTTTCCAGTGCTGGAGGATCCATTTCCCAGGTGGCTAACTCACATTCCTGGTGGGCTGATGCTGGATGGTGGTTGCTGTCCATGTAGGTGTCTCTTCAGGGCCTGAAGGGTCTTCATGACATGGGGTCTGGCTTTCTCTAGAGCAAGAAATACAAGAAAGCATGAAGGAAGCTGCAATGTCTTTTAACTTCAAAAGTCACACATGATCACTTCCATGGTATTTTATTGTCCACAGAGGAGACTACACAAGGCCACACATACCAAGAGACCACATTGGACACCTGATAACAAATTTGTGTCTTAGAGAAGCAATTCTGTGTGACTTCTTGCAGTTTTCTCAAATGCGCAAGGAAACTTTCCTGGAAGTCTCCAAAATCTTTCTTCCTTCTCAATCAGTCCATCCTTCAACTAGAAGTTGTAGCTTAAGATTGAGCTAAACTAAGTCTGAGCTATATGCCCCAACATTTGGACTACAGAGAACAGAGGGATATGAATACTTAAGTGAAAATCTGGGTAGGTACCAATAGAAGGGAGAATATGGGAGGGGGGCAACTGTAACATAATATTCACAAAATCAAGTAACTCCTTCCCAGGAACTTCTATTTTAGTAAATACTCTAGTATGTTTGTCTGAAGAAATAAGGACTTTTAAAAAAAAGTAGCCAGGTATCCTGCAATCCCAGCAGCCCAGAGGCTGAGGTAGGAGGGTCATGAGGTCAAGGTCAGCCTCAGCAACTTAGCAAGGCCCTGAGCAACTCAGTAAGACCCTGTCTCAAAATAAAATATAAAAATGGCTATGAATGGGGCTCAGTGGTTAAGTACCCTTGGGTTCAATCCCCACTACCAAAAATAAAATCACAATACCATTATCATAGCTTTTAAAATTAACATTAATTTTTTATTATCTTTAAATGTCCCTAGATACCTGATTGACCAATAAAAATGTTTATATTGTTTTGTTTCTTAAAGTTTTGTTTTAGTCAAAATCTAAACAAGGATCAAACACTGCATTTAGTAGATTGGTAATTTCTCCTAAGTCCCGTTTAACCGGTATGATTCTCCACTATATCTTTTTTCATTGCCATTTGTTTATTGAAGAAAGCAGGTTATTAATTCTGTAGAATTTCTTGGTCTGGACTTTGCTGCTCACATTCCTCTGGTGTCATTTACCATGTTCCTCTATCCCCTATATGGTCTATAAACTGGCAGTTAGAGCAGAGATTTCTTTTGGCTTAGTCTTTGTTTTTACTTTGTTTTATTTGGGGTGGGGAGAGCATACTTTGTTTCAGTTTGGTTTGGCTACAGAATATTTCATAGGTGATTCTGCATTTTAACAAATTCATATTTAACATACTTTTCAAATAAGTCATTTCTTATTAATACTTTTAGAAATGACACAATATTTTTGTATGGACAGGAGAAACCCTTAGAGCTATGGTTGTTAAAACTAGAATGCATCAAAATCAACCGAGAGGACTTATTTAAACTGATTGATGGGCCCCATCCCCAGAGTTTTTGATTTAGTGGATATGAGATAAGGTCCAACAATTCACATTAATAACAAGGTCCCAGGTGATGCTTATGCTGTTGTTCTTGGAGTCACGCTTTGTGAACCTCTACTTTCAAACACCATGGAGAGAAGGTTCTAACATCTGAATACTTCAAATGGAATTCTGGTTTTGCCATACGCCAGATAAACAGTCTTGGGAAACTACACAGCCCCTTTAAGGCTCAATGTCTTCATCTGTAAAGTGGAATCTAAAGTAATACTACACAACTTAGTTGGTGAAAGGACTAAATGAGATAACCCATGTAATCCTTAACTTTGAGCCTTATAAATAGTTATATTCAGTATATGGTGGCAGTATATTGGTAATTATAATCATTATCACCAATATTATTATTATTTTGCAATAAGAGCATAAGAAATTATCATGTCATAACAGTTCTGAGGATTCCACCTTGGACACTTGCAGACCTGGATTTAAGAGTCTTGGTCCTATCTTGATGGAAAATAGGAAGAACAATGAAGGAAAGTTCTAGTTTCTATTTAGAGTCAGAGGTATTCTTCTAAATGGAGCAGTGGGGATTCAGTCCTTCACACCACAAAACTGGGTCTACCACATGAACAGCTCCATAACTTCTCCCAACACCACTGATAAAGAGACATTTCTCTCAACCATCAACAGAACAACTTTAACATTGTGCAAGTTGTACAGACCAGAAATTCAGACAAAGATAATTAAGAGAAATTAGAAATTAGAGGAGTAGCAATTACTATGTTCAAGTTAGTATTAAGAATATTGTGAACACATTTAAATCCCATAAATATGTATGATTACTTTGTGTCATTTAAAAATTTAAATATATATTTTATTTGACCCTGAATTTGCGCCTGATCCCTAAAACCCTTTGGCTTCTGGTGATCTTCCCCTCTCACACACATGCCACAATGATGCCATCTGCCATGTTGTGATAGAGCCAGAAGACTCTCACCAAAGTTGAACAGATGCTCTTGAAGCTCCAAAACAGGAGATCCAAGATGGCGGACTAGAGGGAGGCTGTGTTCCTTGTCGCTCCATAACTCTGGTTTCAAGCAGAGGATATCTGTTTCTTGGTGAGGCAGTTTTTGCTGCTTATCAATCCCCTGGTGTTTACCCCATTTGTCTGCTGTGATGACCGGCAGTCTGCCAGCATATCGATGCCTTTTTTGAGTGCAGATTGCTCACTGTCAGGCACCTATCATCCACCATTTGCCTACCTCTCACCTGTCCATCGCCTGCCTTACACCTATCCATCACCCAACGCATGAGGTTCACCTCCCGAGCGACTGACAACAGTCAGCAAACTGATCGCGGACCGCCAGTGGAGTACCTGCTGCCTGCTGTTGCCTGGAAGTTCTCTGTCACAGTACCTGCAAGTTTGATTACACGTGGCTGCCGCCATTTTGAGACAACAGCCAGGCCCCGTAGGACCCCTGGCTGGACTGACTGAGCCCCGTCTCCAGGATCCCTCAGCCTGACCGATCACTCCCTGCCTCTGGGGCCCTCACATCGTCTGACTGCTCCCTGCCGCCAGGACCCCCAGACCAACTGATTGCACCCGGCCTCCAGGATCCCACAACCACACCAAACACACCCGACCTCCAGGACCCCTGCCTGACCAACTGCATCCCGCCTCCAGGACCTGCAGCTGACCACCTCCACACCCTGAGCTGCAGCTTCCCATTTGCAACACATTTTGAAGCCAGAGTGGCCATCTTGGATAATCCTGGAAGCCTTATCTCCCATCTTTAGGTGGGGCAAATCCCATCCTGAGATGCCTGCTGGAGGCTTGAAGCTCATTGTCAGGTATCTCTCATGCATCAGGCTACTGAACACCAGGAGGTTTCATTACTATATAACTGTTATACTGTAGATTTTCTTTTTTCTCCTTATTGAAAAAATTTAAGTTTTTATTTCCTTACTTTTCTTGCTCTCTTTTCCTTTTGTTTACCTGTTCCCTCAGAGTTTCTTTCCCCCTTTTTTGCATGCTAACATCCAATTTCTTTTGATTACACTCTCACCCTTTCTATTATCTAGAACTTCTGTATATTCTTTTCTCATCCCATTAACAGCACATTCTACATCCCTCTGCATCCTCTTTGTCCTCCATTTGAAACTGCAGACCTTATTGCAAATCTGTTTTACTGAACATAATATTTGAACTCATTCTGTTTATTATGACAATTTTGTTATTTTCCTCATAGGGGCTATTTGGTCTAGGATTGCATACTATCTGAATTGGGCACTGCTAATATTTGATCTCCCATTAAAGAAAGAGTTTTGGAAACCTATAGGGCCACTATAAGCCTAGAGGGGGAAATCTGCAATACCCAGATCTGCACTGCTAGAGGGGAAGATACATGAACACATGAAAAAACAAGGGAAGAAAATGATTCAAACAAATCTAGATTCTATATTAATAGAATCCCATGACAGTATGTTAGAAGAAATGTCAGAAAAGGACTTTAGATTATACATGATTAAGAGGATTCGTGAAGCAAAGGATGAGCTAAGAGAGCAAATGCAGGCAATGAATGATAATACCAATAAGCTGAAAGAGCACCTGCAGGAAGCAAAAGATCATTTCAACAAAGAGATAGAGATTCTCCAGAAAAAAATGGAAATCCTTGAAATGAAGGAAACAATAAACCAAATAAAAAAACTCAATGGAAAGCATCACCAAAAGACTAGACCACTTGGAAGACAGAACCTCAGACATTGAAGCTCCAAAACTGTTAGCTAACTAAACCTTTTTTCTTTATAAAGTGAAAAAAATAATAATGATTCCCTGGCCACTCTTCCTCTTAACTTCTTTGGTTTTACCATTGCTTGATTACATCACCAGTCCAAAGTCACCTGAAGGGGACTCGGGCAAATTTTGGGTGAGGACGGTACTGAAGAAGAAACAAAACAAGAAAGAGTAATGAAAATCACAACCAGTTCTAGATTAAAGAGGTTACAACTCCCTAGCAAGGACAGAAAAGAAGTCAGAGTAAGGACCACGTATACAGTCATAAAATTGAAGGAAATTGGGAAATAATAAAGAATAATGGCCAAGAGTCAATAGGCCTAGATTTTAATTATGTTTCTGTCATTCATGGTCTGTGTGACCTTAGAGAAGCTTGAAAATCTCTCTAAGCATTTATTTCTTCATGATGTTAATAATTTAATTGTTGTTATTTTAATTACTACTATTATCTTGACAGGAATATTTATATTTATGCCCCACCCAGGGACTCCCATACTATCACCATTCTTTAAAAAAATGTAAGTTGTAGATGAAAACAATACCTTTATTTCTTTTTTTATGTGGTGCTGAGGATCTAACTCAGTGCCTCACACATGCTCAGCAAGCACTCAACCACTGAGCCACAACCCCAGCCCTATTTACACACTTAAAAGATAAAGCCCAGCCCTGGTATCACCATTCTTATTTAAGTTAAAATCTATGATTCCTAATCATTGTGGTTATAAAGAAAGAAATGTAATGGGAAAATAAGTTTACTAGTTAGAGGAAATGTTCTTAGAGCTAACAGAGAGAACGAATCTGCCTCAAAGGGGCAGTTTGAAGAGGAAGGAAGATTGGGATATGATGAATTAGGGAGAGGCTATCAAAAACTGTAAAGGATCAGAGATTTTACCTTACTTGAAAGCTAGCAAGGTAGTTTACAAGTTTCATGGAAAGAAGACAAAAAAATTATGGGTCAGAGACAAAGGATTTTATTGTTTAGTGGGCAACATGAGCTTTTTTATATCGGTTTCCCTTGTCCCAACTCCAACAAGGTGACCTGTGACCAGATGATACCTGCACATACAGTGAGTTGATTTATAGGAAAGGAACCCAAGTCCTAGAGAACTTTTTGATAAAACAGCAAACATTGTAGCAAGCAGAAAATGTTAGTCCCTTTCTCCCTAGGGACCAAGAAATTACAGGTTAATCATACTGTGATCACCTAAACCTGCTTATTTGCCTGTAACTAGCTGCAAAACTATTAAGAGTCAGGAGATGGATAAGCCTTGCACATAGCACACTCGGCAAGACTGTGTAGGAATTCTCAAAGCACATAACACAGAGGGGACAGCACTGTGTGCCTTCTCAGTCCCAAGAATGTGCTAGGGATGTTATTAATATCTTTGTAGGTATCTTTTTTTATTCCATCATCAGGATAGGAAATCAGGGTCTTTAAAGTGAATCATAACACATCAACTCACCTCATCTCTAAAGTATATGAATTTTATTTCCAACATCACAGGACACCAGTAACCTTGATTCTGAAGTGTCTTTTATAAGTTCCTAACCAAAACCTACTCTAATTATTAATGCTTATGGTAGACTCTAAGAATTTTAACTTTTCATTCTTCCCATATTCTTTTTAGAATTTCTAACCAATGTCATGTTTCCTCACTAGGAAGTTATATACCTGAATGAATTTTGCTCTGGTTCTTCATAGAAATGGCTTCACAAACCATGACTTAATACTATGTCCTCATTTCTGTTTCAAAATATGTATAGATAATTTCAAATAAAGAATACCTTATTTTGTTGAAGATTCATCCACTATCTTGACCAATACTCCCAAAGATTCACAACAACTTTTGTTGTTGTTGTTGTTGTTGTTTTAAATTCAGCTCTAGAAAGATTTCACCCAGTAGGCATATTCATATTGGATATTAGAGCTATGTAGTCCAATATGCTTCCCCTTCTTCTCTGGCTATGGAGAAACACAGAATTAGGTGTTGTTAAAAACAGACATTTTCCTGAATTTTCTGGAATAATTATTCAATGCCCTTCATTGCTTGTCAGCAATTTTTAAAGAATTATGGTAGATTGCTTCAAACCATGCTTTGAAAGTAGGCAAAATAAAAGTACTAAATGAATAAATGAACAAAACCACACAAATTTTTAAAATTTAATTTATTATTATTAATGTTTTGCCAAAGTACCCATAAGGTTTTTAGTTTAAGACATAATCCCCAAATTAGTTTTAGACTTACAAAACATAAATTGAGCTTCCAAGAGTTAGTTAGCATGCCTTATATTATGAGTTTTCCTGACTGTGCTTTTATTGGGGTTTAATCAGAGACCATTGTAAGAGTTTCTAATCTGGGTTCTAAGCATTTGGCATTATTAAACAGCTGAATGAAAGAGAACAGAAGGATTGCAAAGTAGAAAATACATTTATTTTTAAAATGAATAACATTATAAATGTAATAACACTGAATACTGAGAAGCATTAGGCAGCTCTGTCAGTTCCTGCTTTATAAAATCTAAATGAAGCTGGAGAGCAATTTCTGAGAAGTTAAGTGGGTGAGGATCTTGTTGACCACCCTGAGGGGCAATTCCCCAGAAGAATAGGGCAGAAATTCCAAGTGCAAGTTGAAGTCTGTATGCAGGTTGTGCTGCTGGCCACTGGGCTGCCCAAAGAACATCAGCGATCCTAGGTCAGTCATGGGCCAGTCATTGCACACACATTTCATTTTGGGGAGGCCAGGGATATGCCTGGAGCTACTGATGTGAGTCGTGAGGCCCCCCTTGGAAGTACACATCCTGCCCCGCACTTCTCACCTCCTGGACGCTGTAGATGATTTATTAACAGATTCATTCTAAAGAACAGAGACATGAGCAATCATGAGTGTGTTCAGTCAGAGTACACTCAAGTCCTCTAAGACTTGAGTCTTCTGAGGTCTTCTTGGGACCCCAGATCCACCTCTGCTCTGTAAGGCCTAAATGAGGGTGAAAACTCATCCTTCAGAATAAAGAGAAACAAATACACCTTTTATGATGAAGGGAGAACAGTCAATATCCAATCTTATTTCCATTGGAGAATTTAGGGGAGAAAAATTAATTCACAAAAATAACTGAAAGCACCCAGAAACCACTCTAGAGGCAGGAACTCACAACAGATTTTATTAAGCGGACAGGCAGAGTGTCTTTCTGAAGGGTGAGAGAGAGAGAGAAAAGAAGAGAGAGAAAATGAGAGAGTGAGAGAGTGCTCTCAAGAGGAGAACAAGGGAGAGAGTGAAAACGAGGAGGTGAGAGAGAGAGAGAGAGAGAGAGAGAGAGAGAGAGAGAGAGAGAGAGAGAGAGAGAGAGAGAGAGAATGAGAATGAATGAGAATTGAGAATGGCGGGGGAGCTATTCTCAAATAGTAGAATTTCCCGGGCTAATAACAACAGACCAATGGCTGGCGAGGAGGAGGTTCTCGGGCTAACAATCTGGGCTGTAAAGTGGTGTCGGGGAGGGAGAATAATGGCGGCAGCAAAATAGCAGATCTTATGCCAATAATAACCCTAATAACTTTAACCTTAAATTGAAAAACTAAACATTTGTTATCCAGTATATGGGTTGTACTATAAGGCAGAGGAAAATAAAACAGAACAAAACAAAATTTAGAAGCTAGCAGCTAATTTTAGAATGGCTGAGAAAGGACCATTCTTCCCGCGAGGGAGGCTGCCAGTACAGCGCCCTCTGCTGAGCAAAGGTCTCTCTAGTCCTTTCTAGTGCGGCTTGAGCTGTGTACAGCGGAGTGACCCTCCAGGTCAAAGCGGAGTAACCAGCCTCAGCCTCAGAGCTTTTTCCAGCTTGGGATACGAGCTCGAAAAATATACTTGAGAAAAAGAGAAGACCAGAAAACCAGAGCAAGTGCTTTGCACTTTACGCTTTGCATCAAATGCTTCTCACAGCACTGGGTTAGTGAGAAGCAGATTGTATTTGTTCTTCTTGCTTTGCCATTCATCATTCTACCTCTACTCCAAACATAGGGCTCCATCCTAGTAGGAATTCGCATGGTCCTCTAGCTCTTTCTGCTGATATATTCCTTCAGACATCTGCATTGCTAAAGAAGTCTCTTGTAAACTAGAAGCTTTCAAGTCCCAAATGAGCAAAGGTTTTGACTTAGTTGAAAAAGGACCACACCTTTGGGACAAAGGCTTTCCAGGCAACCCTTAAATAACACTGTCCAGAGAAAAAGGGTTTTCAAATGGCTCTGACCAAGTGAGACTAAAGGCTACAGAACACTCAAAGGATCTCATATGATAGTCTGAAGGGAAAAAAAAAACAACTCTAACTTTAAGCAATAAAAGATCCTGTATAAGTATTATCACTATTGAGAAGAAAATGCTTCCATTCAATATATGAAATGGCATCAAGAGTTGGTTGATTCAATTTGACAAGTATCTAAGGAGCTCCTCTTAGGGAGCAGTACCATGAGATACTGAAGAATACAAAAAATGAGTAAGAAGCAATGCCTACCGACAAGGTGCCCAGCCTAGTAACAGGGATAGACATGTAAACCACAGTTCAATGTAGCTTGTGCTTTAAAGCTTCATGTGCAAAGTGTGATCATGGAAGAGGAATGAAGGATACTGCTTCAACTATCAATAAGTATGGAAGAGAAAGCTTTGCTCTACAAATGCTGAGATCCATCTAAATTTTTCTTAATGAGGCTAGTTCTAGATAAGGGAAAGAAATGGAGAAATGAAGCAAAAATGAGGTGTATAATTTAAGTATGTCCTATTGCAAAAAGATTTTTGCTTTTGCCTTTTAGTGGAAACCATTTCAGATACAGAATTATTAACTGTATCATGAGAATAAAAAATAAACAGAGCATGGAAGATGACAATGCATGTTAATATTGAAGCTTAATATCAATAAAACCTTGGTCATTCATTGCATTTAGGGTTAAGGCTCAGGAACTGGAAGGTGAAGAGAAAGAGAAAATTATAATAAAAGAAAAACCAGATGAAAGAATTACTGAATATTTCAATAGAAGTAGAGCGAATGCAATGGCACAAAAGGCAGAGCTGCAGAGGTAGATGATTTATTAACAGGGCTACTAAATTGTGTCAGGGATAATTCCAAGTTACAAAGACTGAAATTTAGAGAAAGTCAAGTAGAAAGTACAGAGAAGGAGGAGTTTAAACACCAGATTTTAGTTACAGAGACACCGATAACAAATAAGAAGCCTTCTGTGGACCCTGGTTTCCATATCTGTAAAGAGATGAGGCATACTTCAGGCTCTTTGAATTTCCATCCACCTCATTTTAAAAAAATGTCAGGACTGAAGCATGAGTAAAATGTAGTATTCATGCATTCATTTCATTTCGACAACTATTGGGCACATACATGATGTGTGCCAGGCCTGTGGAGACAGGGGAGAGAATAAGTTTACATTCTGGGAGGGAAGGCAGTTAGATGAGGTGAGAATGGGTAGGAATAGTACTTGAATTGCTGTTAACCTGGCTTTGAGCACCCTGGTAGCCAGGATGCAAGATGATCCCCCATGATTCCTGCTTGGGTATTTGCATACTTGTGTAATTTGCTCCCACACTGTACCAACAGTATGTAACAGAAATGATGACTGCACAATTCCAGGATTATGAGGTTAGAAAAGACTGAAGCCTCAGTCTTGGGTATCCCCTACCATCTCTCTGAATCTGTGTCTATCTGTATTTCTATCTCTATCTCTCTTGGCTGTCTTGCTTGGGGGAAGCCAGCTGCCATGTGGGAGCATCTCAGTGGTGAAGAATTGAAGCCTCTGGCCTTCAGTCAGAGAAAGGGAGGCCTGACAGCAATGTATAAGCAAGCTTGGAAATGGAATTTTCTGCCCCACTGGAACCTCAAAACACCTGAAGCCGTGGCTCAACAGCTGGACTCAAGAGAGAGTCCAGCCAGAACCTTCCAGCTAAGTCACTCCAATTGCCAATACTCAGAAGCTATGTGAGGTTGTAAACAATTATTCTTTTAAGCTGCTGCATATGGGGTAGTTCACTCTACAGCAATAAGTAAATAATCCAAGTACCACCATATGTACTACACACTCACATGTACACATATGTAGTTTTTGTGTGAGGTATGTAAGAGTTAAAATACATAGAATTTAGAAGTGAGGCTAAAGGAGGTTAAGACTGCAATGGAGCAGGGAGTAGAACCAACATCTTTCAACTTATGATTCAATGGCCTTTTCACAACACTATGTGACTCCCCATTATGGAGTAACTTCATAGATAAAGAAATAAAGTTCAAATGGATTAAGTAATTGGCTCAAGATTCTACAACAAGCAAGTTGCTGAGCCTTTGCACTCACCTATCGAACATGACTCTCTATAATAATCTTTTTCCTATTCTCAAGCTTCACCGACCTTGAGATAATTAGCTGAATGAAGATTAAAAGAAACTAGAGCTGTCCTGTCCTTAAAGGTGGTGTGCTTGCCTCAGGCCTTTCAATTCAAGGTGAACTCTGTATTGGTGATTGTACTTAGTAATATATTCATGCACGGACTCAATAAGTTTTTTTTTTCTTTCTTGACACCTATTTAAGCAAAATCTGTAGGTTGTAGAGAATATAAAATGCTTGGATTTAATAGTCTAATTAGTGAAAATATAATGAAAATTACAATAAAACCAGTATATGTCTGCCTGCTGAATGAACAGTAGGACAAAAAAAATGGATGTGACAAGCATTTCAAAAGGATCACTCTAAAAACAGAAGAATGACTGGGCATGGTGGTGTGTACCTGTTATCCCCACAGTTCAGAAGGCTGAGGCAGGAGGATCACAAGTTCAAGGATAGCCTCAGCAACTAAGCAAGGCCCTAAGCAACTAAGGAAGACCCTGAATCAAAATAAAAAATAAAAAGAAAGGGCTGGGGATGTGGTTCAGTGGTTAAGCACCCTGGGTTTAATTTCTAGCACACACACAAAAAAACCCACTGAAAAAGTAAAGAAAATCCACTGTTTCCTGGTAAAATCATACCCCACACTCTAAGGCAACGAGGCAATGGAATTTAGACTTGGAAACTCCTACTGGTTCCCTCAAAGTTGCTTTCTCTCCTGGGGATATCCTATTAATTCCCACTGCAAATACTACCAGACTTCAGGAAACACTGCCTCCTCCTTTATTGTTTTGGGTGTGACTCAGTTGCCATGCTAAGGAATTTGAAATCTATTTCTATAATTGTTCAAGATTTTTGAGCTATGTTTGCCTCAGAGATGAGAACTGAGGCACCAGAGGCAGGAGAATTAGTGTCAACAATCCACTGGTTCACATCAGGTCAGTTGGGCAGGACTGCCACCTTGTGACAGGCATGGGCAGCATGTCCTCTGAAGAGGGAGGCCGGCTCTATGGCCATACCACCCTGAATGTGCCTGATCTCATTTTATCTCAGAAGCTAAGCAGGGTTGGACCGGTTAGTACCTGGAGCAGAGACCACCAGTGAATACCAGGTGCTAGGCTTTGAAAAAATAAAGAAATAAATAGAAGGGGTTATAGGAGTTTAGCAGGGTTTGACTAGCAACTAATGGTATCTCCATGCCTGACTATATTTGTTTTGTTTTTATAAAGAAATTTTTTTGTTTTTATAAAGAAATATCTGAGGCAGGCTACTTTTAAAGAAAAGTAAACAGCTCACAGTTTTGGAGGATGCAAATCCAAACACTGACACAACTCTGGCAAGGTCCCCTGCCCGCAACAAGCACAACACATCAGAGCAGGAGTCTATGTGTACATATCTCTCTGTCTCTGTGTTCTCTCCCTCTCAACTTATAAAGTCACCAGGATTCAGTAATGGGGCATTACCCTCATGACCTAATCTAACCTAATCACTTTCCAAAGCCCCACCTCTAAACATCATAGTTGGATAAAGTTTCCATCCTCTTAATATCATTAACATAAGACTTTAAGGCTCCGGCATGGCTCCGAAGGATAAATCATATTCAAATCGCAGCACTGACTCATATGGACCCTGATTTAGCTTAGTGAAGAGATGGTCAAGACATATGTGGATATTTTAAGATCAATATAGTCCTGGCTCTCAATATTTCTAGCTATCTGGTTCTGTTGTCTTAAAAGTTACAATGAAGGTATCATAAACTATATATTTCTCCACCCAAGCATATGCTTATTTTCAAAGAGTATTATGAGAAAAGGACAGCAAAAGTAAATAGGACAAATTGTAAGTAGCCATGGGAAAAAGAGATTTGGGTTATCCGTGTTCTTCAAATTATTAGGTAAGCAGGAGCTATTCTCTATCCCCAGAGCCCCACGAGCTCCTTGAATTTACTGTGTCCCAAAGGGTATTATTTGTTTTCTCCTCTGTACCTGTCCTTCCCAATGAATTCTGTGATTAGGCAAATGGCACCACCATCTCTTCACTGAAGGCCAAGGCGAAGGAGCCACCCTTGAATTTCCCTTCCCCTTCTCCTTCTTGCCTACCTCCTAATCAGTCACCGTCCTATCTTTTCTACTTCCTGGATATCTCTCAATCTCTGTCCTACCCTTCATATTGGCATGCTCCTTCAAACTGTCATTTTCTCTCCCATAGAGCAAACATGTTCCCTGAAATTGGTGCTTCTTAAAGAAAGTGTCCATAATGAACTGCATGGATCCAGGGGCCTAGCAGGAAGCTAGATGTAGACTCCAAGGTGACAAATGAAGACACGTGATAGAAATATTTACACAGGTGAGGGTGGGCTGAAGGAACCAGTAAAGGATGATGATGCTTCCAAAGCCTGGCAACATCAGGAAGTCATTGTTACCCCCAGGTCTGAGGGGACAGCAGGAAGAGAAAACTGTGACTGTGAAACCCAGAACAAGTCATAGCCATGGAAAAGGGGCTGCCATTTCACCACAAAATAATAAGTCCATGAGATAACGCATAATTTAATCAGACCTTTTTAAACAATGTATGCATATTTCAAAACAATACGTTTTTTGTGAAATTATACGGAATTTTTATTTGACAAACAAAAAATTAATAAATAAGGAAAGGAACTTCCCCAAAAAGACCAGAATCTCAGATAAAGTCACTGGCAAAATAGAGTCCAGTTGGAAGGGTTTAAAAAATTTCTACCCTCTTTCCACCCTCTGATCTCCTGCTGGTACCTTCCCATTGGCTGAGCCCAACAAAAAAGAGAAGGCAAGGGAGTAAGACTGGAACCTTTCCAGAAGGTCAGCTTGCTGGGGCCAGAGAATAGATATGGAGGGGCAAAGAGAGAATACCCATAACAAAGACATTTCATGGTACTCATTTGCACATTAAAATATTTTTAAGACACCTCTGGCAAAGAGATCTCTTCATATTTGTTTTACTCAGTGTTTACTTAATCCTTCTGAATTTCATCTTGCCTAGCTGCATCTACTTCCTAATTGCAACCAGATATAACCTCTTAAAGCACAAATCTGTCAGTCGTTCCCCATCACTCACAGAAGCAACATTCCTCCCCTAAACCTCATGCCATGACTGCTCTAATATATACAGGACCACACCATCACCCACTCCTGCCTCTGTGTCCTGCTTCACCTCCTTCCCCTTCCTCTCAACAATTTGTACTCCAGGTCACTGAACGCCTAGTTCCCTGTTTCATGCAGTCCTTATCCTAGAATGCCCCCAAAATCCTAAGACTTGCATTAATGGGATCAAGTGGATTCTCGTCACAAAAATCCTTTCTGATGAACCAGAATAGATAACTGCTGGTCTTGAGAGCTTGTTTGGAGGTTTTCACAGGGGAAAGGGTTAGTCATACACCCTTGACTAAAAGAAGGTCATGATCTACACCCTCACATGTAGCTTTGGGAGGGATGCACATGGAGCAGTGAAAGAGGAGGGAAACCCAACTAGCCAGCCAGATCAGCCAAACCAACCCTGGAGATCATTGGGGTGCCAAATATTGCAGCCAAATGGCCCTCACATCCTAGTTAACTGCCATTCTCATGCCCCTCTTACACTTTAAGGCTATGCTCATCTATCATACGGTTTTACTCTTTGTGTAATATATATAATATTTGTTTCTAAAATTAAACTGAAGAATTTCTCCACGTTAGTGATCATGGGTAATTTAACTGTCTATTCCTGAGACTTGACTCAATGCCCAGCACACAACTGATGCCCCATGAATACCTGTTGACTTGAGTTCCTCCTCTGTATCAGAACCACAGAGGTAGTGAGCAATTAGGGGTGGGCTTTTTCTATGACATGTCCTGAGGCATGAGCCAAAGATACCAGAAGGGTGGACTACTTGGATTCCTTGTGTTGGCTGCTATTATTTCTACTTACCAATGTGGAAGCAACTAATAAGAAAAGACAATAAGAATTAAAGTAGAGGTCTCAATTCATAGGAGACTTATTTCTTGAATAACTCCTAGACTTCTGTCTGAAAATACCAATGCCAGAAACTATCATTGGGTTAGAACAGAAGCGTCCTGAAGAGATTTTGTTCTGTTTTGTTTTCATAACTTCTACCCTTTGCCGTGCTCTGAGTTCCTTAAACTCCACCAATGGTAAACTTGTATTTTCCCAGGTAAATCTGTACAACAAGAGACAACAAGCCCTTTGGGTCAGACATGGATCTAAATGCTTCTATATGTTCTCCTGCAAGCACCGCTCTCCAGTTACTGACAACTCCCATAGAACGGGGAGAGCGGTTGCTCCAGAGGGAGGGGAGAGATGCTGGATTGCAAGGCAGGCCGAAAAAGGGTGGGGGAGCCTTTCCAAGCCTAACTCTGCCCCTTGTTGGCAATGTGACATTGGCCAAGATACCTCTAAGGCTGTTTCCCCCATCTTAAAAATGGGAGTAAACCCTGCTCACATGGCTCTTCCAGGATTAAATGAGATGACATGGGAGGGAGAAGAGGAGGGACCCAGTAAATTTGTGTTTCCCTTTCTACTACCTTAATTACCTCTTCTTTGAGAGGCTGACTTTCTAATTTTAAAAAGAGGCAGGTGACTTGGATGGGTACAGTGAGGTATGCTACCTTGTTTGTTAAAAAAATAAAATAAAAACTTAATTTCAAAGCTTCCTTATGGCAATCCTGTGACAGAAATAAAACTAGGCAGTTGTTGCTATGCAACATCAGTAGTTTGCCGAGGGACTGGATATATCTTTGCTGTTACTTATCTTTGGTTGAATTTTGAGTGATACTTTTCTGACTACCAAGCATTATCCTTGTTCTCAGTACATAAAGAAACAATTGAGACGGGAGATCTGGGAGGAAGTCCTGCCTGAGGTTCACTGGGCGGGTCCTCTGCCACCTCAGGACTGGAACTTTCCTGTCCTATTTTCATGTGTTGTTCTTTTATCTTAATTTGTTTTTCCTCCCATTTCCTTTGGTTTAATAAAAAAGAAGACACTGTTTCTTTTAGGCCTTCTCTTCACAGTGGCCTTCTTAATTTTAGTTAGGTGTTGAATTTTATTTCTTTTGAAATAACAAATGCTAAGATTTATCTAAAAATGTTGTATGTAGCTAGTCCTTCCAGTCAATGTCTCTGCTTTTCACCTAACAAAAGACATATCAAAGTTATACGATGACTTTGTAAAAATATTTAACTTCATGCTCTTGAATTATTCTTACCCTCACCTGTGTTCTGGGTATCATTCTCATATTTCATATCTTCCTTCAACACCATCCTCCTTTTAAAAATTATCCATTAAAACTCCTAACTGGGACAGGAGTCTAGCTCAATGGAAGAGACCTTGCCTAGCATGCATGAGCCCATGGGTTCAATCCCTAGTACCACAAACAAAACAAAACAACTCCAAAATGCATCTTGTCCCTCAATCCTCTCCTTTGTCCACATGAGTCCTTTTTCAATCTAAATTGATTGAACCTGATTCTACCCTTTCTATTCCTCCCTGCTGGCTTTTCTCTCATCCAAATCCAGGCCTGAATTCCTCTTGTCCTGCAGTTTTGCATCCTGCCTTCCACGGCAGGAACATATGGAAATTCTGAGGAGGGGCAGAAAGAATGCTGGAGAATTCTGAGGGGACCGTTCAAAGGATCACATGCCCAGGTGTGAGGGAAAAGCTCCAGGGTTAGGACAGCATGGTGGGGGAGTGAAGGGAAACATTCTGAGGAAGGTGTTTGAACTACAAGGACTTACTCTGGACTTAAGAAATACTTCAATGACACAGTACACTCATGTCTCGGGGAGTGCCAGGGCTTTTGTGCCCATTTCTGTCAGCCAAAATATTTCACCAACTTCTGATCAATAATTAGACATGAATTAGACAACAAAACAGGACTCAACCCCCAGCCCCATCTCCTGCAAGGTTTTCTCCCTTCTGCCCTCCCGCAATGTATTTACCTTGCTTCATTCTGCTTTGTCAGGATCGACTATGTGGAAGAGAAATGGTTAGAACTGAAAGGGATCCCTAATATGGAAGGACAGAGGGGGACTGAGCGTACCAGAGAGGGCTAAGGATGCTAATAGAGGTTTAATAAATTTGTTTGCATCATTTTTAGTCCACTTGGATAAGAAAAAGATTTGTAGCTATGACATGTGGATTTTAAGCCTGCAAGCTGCATCAGTGAAAAGATTTTAATAATAGGAGCCATCATGACGGAATCTGTGTGTTGGAAAAATTTTCAGGTTTTCACGCTGACCCTTCAAATGCTGGTGAAATCATCATATGCTAGTCCAAATCTTGAAGCCCAGAGGCAAAGAGAGTGACTAAAATCACATGGCTTGTTAGTCTCGTGAGAATAGAGGAGCCCAGTGTTACAGGCCCTGGTACGAAGCTGGAAGGCTCAAAGAGGTGCCTAGAGGGCAGAACTTTAAAAGGAGTCCTGTTTTATTGTCTAATTCATGTCTAATTAATGACTAGAAGTTAGTGAGATATTTTTAATATCTGAGAGAGGGGAAGGAAGACCCAAAGCAATGATGGCAGAGCTTCAGGTTATAGAGATTGTTGGCAAATTTAAATCTCCCCTAAAATCAGACAGTATAAACAGGTTCCTGTTTCCCTTCTCAGTGCATCTTGCCTTATTGTCTTCAACAAATATTCACCCAGCAACACCTACTGAGTATGTACTCTTTCCACGTACAGCAGTGAGCACTGGGGTGTGGAAATGCAGAAAAGAACACGATTCTTGCAGCC
Source organism: Sciurus vulgaris (assembly GCF_902686455.1). Taxonomy (NCBI): domain Eukaryota; kingdom Metazoa; phylum Chordata; class Mammalia; order Rodentia; family Sciuridae; genus Sciurus; species Sciurus vulgaris. The sequence continues at coordinate 83,047,976 of NC_136465.1, forward strand.
TTCAACATGCTCGTGGACTAGCAGCTGGACAAAATCTCAAGTGAATCAAAAGACAGAACCATGCTTTCCCCTCTCCGCTTTCCTCCTTCCACACACAAACAGAGAGAAGGAATAATTAATTGTCCTTGCGAGGAACAAGAGGTCAGAGCTGATACCACTGAGGACATGGCTTTGAAGCAAAGTCATAAAGGATAATGTGAAAGAGGAGGGAGAAGGGCATGGGGCAGCCAGGTAGCTGGCCAGCAGAAGACACACCAGCAGCAGGTGCTGAGGCACTGGGGCAGGAGGGCAAGGGAGGCAGGAGATGAGGATGGAAGGACAGACGGGGGCTGGGAGCACTGAAGAGGGCTGGGGATGCCAGTAGGGGTCTGATTAATAAGTTCTTTGGAGTCATCTATAGTCCACTTGGATAAGAATAAGATTTGCAGCTATGACATTTGGACTTTCAGCCCGTGAGCCACAAGTAGTGAAAAGGGTCTCACCACTGACCCTTCAAATGCTGGTGAAACAAGCAGACATCACAGATTTCCACAGGTGAAGAAACTATAAAAGCTAAACTATATTTACAAAGTAGGGAGTAGTAAAAAGAAGACTTAGCTTGTTATGTCTGTTGAATTCTAAATGATGATGGTTAAGACCTGAGGATGAAGAGCATATCATCTTTTACTCTGCAGGAGCCCTTTGAAGCGCTGAGTAAGCTTCTAATACCATTAAATCTTACAGAGTCTTTATAATACACAGAGTGACCCCCTACCTAGACAGCCAGATAATAGCAGTCACTAACATTTGTATAACTCTCTATATTCACAAAGGGCTTTTACTTCATTTTCTGTCTTGATTTCCACAACGGGACATATCAGTGCTGTATCTCCACTTTACAGGCAAGAAAACTGAGACTCAGAAAAGTAAAGTAACATGCTTAAAGTAGCAACCAGTCAGGGACAGAGTTAGGAATTGGATCTGGGTCCTCTGGCTCCACATTCTAATGTTCTTCCTGTTGCATGCTGCTGGCGACTAGTGTCACAGCCAGATTACCTGAACAGGGACCAGGACTGTACTCTGCACTAAAGGCTGCCACCAGTTTACTGATGTCCTTGGGCATATCCTTAGGAATAGTAATATCTACTCACTGGCATTGCACAATATGATAGTACTCTGCAAAGTGTAGAGCATTAGACAAGGATAATGCTCATCTGTATTCATTTAGCATAATCACTTGATCTCAAAAAATCTAGAAACCATCCATATATTAAAGATGATGGCAAAATATTTTCACCTGTAGTTTACCACTATCACAGGGAGAAGGAAAAACAGAAATAGGTCTTATCTCTAGAGTGTTCCTCTTCCAGATTACAAAAAATGAAGGCATACTTCTGCAGCCATAGTGACAAATGAACCAGGAATTAAAAAAAAAAAAGTTTCAAGCGAGCAAATTAATGGGCAACATTACTTTACTTTGAAGAACCTAAGACGTCCTATCTGTAAAATAATGGATTTAGACCTGATGAACTCTAAGTTCCTTTCTGTTCTTAGAGTGAATTTTTCTGTGCATAAGTGAAACAGGTTTGTGTAAGATCTGATTAAGATCTTTTCAAGCCTCCATAGAAGCTTAAACAATTTCTCAAGCCTATTTCTTGTTCTGAGACTCACATCATTACTCCCCACCTTCAGAGGCAGGAGGAATTGATTCACCAAAAAAAAGTCCCAAAAGAGGAATGATCTCACTGATAAGCGGATGATGACACTTAATGGGGGGTGGGAGGGGGACAGGAATGAAGGAAGGAGGGACTGTATAGAAGGAAAAGAGAGGTGGGAGGGGTGGGGGGGAAGGAAAAAAATAACAGAATGAATCAAACATCATTACTCTATGTAAATATATGAATATACAAATGGTATGCTGTTACTCCATGTACAAACTGAAACAACATGTATCCCATTTGTTTACAATAAAAATAAATAAAAAAAAAAAAGTCATAAGAGAAAGATCAGGGGCATGAGAAGGTGACCTCTTGGATAACGCAGCAACCTAAAAAGAAACCTTCCTCTTTCTCCTCTCTCTGTGGTACCTACAAAAAAGGAAGGTGAGAGAAGAGACAACACTCCAATAAAATTATGGATAAAAGGCCTGAACAGTCATTTTTCCAAAGAAAAGGTGTTCAATAAGCACATGAAAAGGTGTTTAACACCACTACTCAACATAGAAATACTAATAAAAACCACGATGAGGTGACAACTTTATACCTACTAGGATTGCTATCATCAAAAAAAAAAAAAAAAAAAAAAAGGTGGAAGGTGACAAACATCAATGAGGATGTGGAGGAACTGGAACCCTCAGACACTGCTGGAGGGAGAATGTAATGGTGCAGATGCTACGGAAAATAATTTGAAAGTTATTCAAAAACTAAACAAAATTATCTTATGACCCAGTAATTCCACTCCTAGGTATATACCAAAAGAACCAAAAACAGGTATTTGTATGTCAATGTTCTTTGCAGCATTATTCACAACAACAAAAAGGTGGATAAGCAAACTGTGGTATATGCATGAAATGGAATATTATTTGACCATGAAAAGGAAAGAACTTATGCTACAACATGGATGAATCTTGAGAACATTATACTAAGTGAAGCCAGGAAAAAAGAGCAAATATTCTAGATTCCACTTAGATAAAATATCTAGAATAGACAAATTCATAAAGACATGTTAAAGATTTCAGGTTATAAGAGCCTGGGGAGAAGGGTAATGGGTGGTTATAACTTAATAGGTAAAGAGTTTCTGTTTGAGTGATTTAAAAAATAGTTATAGAGCCAGGCAAGGGCAACACACCTATAATCCCTGCTACCAGGGAGAATAAAGCAGGAGGATCATGAGTTCAAGGTCAGTCTGGGTAACATAGCATGGAGCCACTAATCTAACCTGAACTCAGGGGAAGAAGATAGCTTTAAATTAAATATCAGACAAATGTTTGCTGTGATTTGAATGTATGTGTCCCTTCAAAATCCATATGCTGAAAAAATTTAATATGCTAGAACTTAATACCCAAGGTGATGGGAATTTGATTAAGTTACTAGAGCCACACCCTCATGATGAGATCAGTACTCTTACAGAAGAGTTTGAAGGAATGAATTTACTCTTCTCTCTCTTCATGTGAGATCTCAGCATTCATCCCCCTCCAGATGATGTAGAAACAAGGTGCCACCTTGGAAACAGAAAGAGAACCCTCACCAGATTCCAAATTGACTGGCATCTTGATTCTGCACTTCTCAGTCTCTGCAATTACAAGAAATAAGTGTTTGTTCCTTATAAATTATCCAGTATCAGGTATTTTGTTATAGCATCAGGAGTAAATTAAGGTGCTAGATTAAAATGTGGAAGAATATAGCTCAAACACTGGAAAAAGGCTGGGCATGGTGGTGCCTAGCAACTCGGGAGGCTAAGCAAAAGGATTGCAAGTTGCCTAAGAAACCTAGAAAGATCCTCAACAACTTAGCAAGACCCTGACTTAAAACAAAAAATAAAAGGGGCTGAGGACATAGCACAGTGGTGAAGCACCCCCTGGAATCAATCCCCAGTACCACAAACAAACAAAAAAGACTGTTGTGCATAGCCCAAAGTGTAAGCAATCAGACCTGAAATATCACAAGGGGAGCTGGTTCTCAAGAGGAAATGGTGATTTGGCACAGAAAAGTTGGTGAAAGTCACTGGACAGACAAATCACTCATTTATACCATAATGAGTGGAGTCAGTTTCATAAATAAGTTGAACATTGGGGGAGGTGATGCCAGAACAAAAGGGTAAATATTCTAGATTCTACTTAGGTAAAATACCTAGTACAGACGAATTCATAAAGTGCTCCGGTACCAATTCTTTCGATTCTTTCCTAGTAGTAATGAGGCAGAATCCCCTTTGAAATGAAAAGTTCCAAACTGTTTCAACTCCTCGACTTCTTCATTCTGAGAATGAAGTTTGGGACTGGGGAACCTGAGACTGTGACATTGACTAACACAGCCGAGCTAAATCTACATGTGTGTATTTTTTTTTTTTTTTTTAATCCCCTGGGCATTGCACCATGGCAGTACATCTCCAGCCCTTTTCATTTGTTATTCTGAGACAAGGTCTTGCTAAATTTCTGAGGCTAGCCTCCTCCTGCCTCAGCCTCTCCCGAGTCACTGGGATTACAGGTATGTGCCACCACACCAGGCTGTCCCTCTCCTCTCATAAAAGCTTTCCAAGACCTCCCATGTTCTTGAATAGGCAGAATTAATATTGTCAAAATGGCCATACTACCAAAAGTGCTATACAGATTCAATGCAATTTCTATTAGAATTCCAATGACATTCTTCATAGAAATAGAAAGAGTAGTCACAAAATTCATTTGGAAAAATAAGAGGCCCAGAATAGCCAAAGCAATCCTAAGTAAGAAAAGTGATTCAGGAGGCATCTCAATACCAGACCTTAAATTATGCTAAGGAATTACAGTAACAAAACCAACATGGTATTTGCATTAACATAGACATGAAAACCAGTGAAATAGAACAGAAGACACAGAGACAAACCTACATAAATACAGTTATCTCATACTAGACAAAGGTGCCATAAACATACAGTGGAGAAAAGATAGCCTCTTCAACAAATGGTGCTGGGAAAACTGGAATCCATATGTAGTAGAGTTAAATTAAATTTCTATCTTTCACCCTGCACAAAACTCAACTCAAAGTGGATCAAGGACTTAGGCATTAAACCAGAGACCTGCGCCTCCTAGAAGAAAAAGTAGGCCCAACTCTCCACCATGTTGGCTTAGGAACTGATTTCCTTAACAAGACTCCTAAAGCACAAGAAGTAAAATCAAGAATCAATAGATGGGATGAAATCAAACTAAAAAGCTTCTTCACAGCAAAGGAAACAATCAAGAACATGAAGAGAGAGCCTACAGAATGGGAGACATTCTTTACCACCTGCACCTCAGATAGAGCATTAATCTCCACGATATACAAAGAACTGAAAAACTTAACACCAAAAACCCAAACATCTCAAGCAATAAATGGGCAAAGGAACTGAACGGACACTTCACAGAAGAAGAATACGATTGGTCAATGTTTTAGTAAGCTTTCTCACTGCTGTGACTAAAAGACACAACCAGCACAATAGTAGAGGAGAAAAAGTTTACTTGGGCGCTCCCAGTTTCAGAGCTCTTAGTCTATGAACAGCAGACTCCATTTCTTGGGTCTCAAGGTGAGGTAGAACAACATAACAGAAGAGTATGGTGGAGAGAAGCAGCTCACATGAAAATCAGGAAGTAGAGCAAGGTCTCCACTTGCCAGATACAAATATATACCCCAAAGCCATGCCCCCAATTCCCACCTCCTCCAACCACACCCTACACTTCAGTTACCACTCAGTTAATCCCTATCAGAGGATTAATTCACAGATTTGGTTAATACTCTCACAACCCAAACCTTTCTCCTCTGAAACTTCTTGCATTATCTCACATGTGAGCTTCTGAGGGACACCTCACATCCAAACCATAACAATCAACAAATATATGAAAAAATGTTCAACATCTCTAGTGATTAGAGAAGTACAAATTAAAACTATACTGAGATTGCATCTCATTCCAGTCAGAATGGCAATTATCAAGAATACAGTAACAATAAATGTTGGTGAGGATGTAAGGTACACTCATACATTGCTGGTGGGACTGCAAATAAGTGCAACCATTATGGAAAGCAGTATGGAGATTCCTAAGAAAACTTGGAATGAAATCACCATTTGACCCAGTTATCCCACTCCTCACTGTATACCCAAAGGCCTTAAAATCATCATACTACAGTGTCACAGCCACATCAATGTTTATAGCAGCCCAAATCATAATAGCCAAACTATGGAACCAACCTAGGTGCCCTTCAACAAATGAATGGATAAAGAAATGTGGTATATATACACAATGGAATATTAGCCATAAAGAAGAATGAGATTATGGCATTTGCAGGTAAATGGATAGAACTGGAGAATATAATGCTAAGTGAAACAAGCCAGTCCCAAAAAACAAAAGGCCAAATATTCTTTCTGATATGTGGATGCTAATCCTTATTGTTGTTTCCCACAACAAGGAAAAATAGGGAGGGGAAGAATAGAAGTTCATTGGATTAAACAAAGAGGAATGAAGGGAAGGGGGGATGGGAATAAGAAAGACAGTAGAATGAATCAGACATAACCTTCTTATATATAAATACATGACCAGTGTAACCCCATATTATGTACAACCACAAGAATGGGATCCTAATTAGAATAAGTTATATTCCATGTATGTACAATATGTCAAAATACACTCTACTGTCATGTATATCAAAAAGAACAAATAAAAAATGAAAAATAAAATAAAAAAAACAACAGCTTTCCAGTGCCCCTGAATCCCAAAGATGGAGATATGAGAAAGAAAAATGTCTCCTCTATCTTTCTCAAACTGGCTTTGAATAAAACTTTTTGTTTTGTTTTGTTTTGTTTTGCTTTTTCCTCACCAACCTATCTCCTGAGTTTTAGTGGAGCCTACAAGTGGTAAAGGCTCTCCTCCCCAGTTAGAGTAAGACCTGCAATTCTCAGTTGAGCAAATGTCCACTTAGAATAAAGAACAAATTTTCTATCCTCCATTGTATCTAGGTTTGATCACGTGCCTACATTCTAGACTCTGTAATACACACGGCGGCTTGTGGAGACCTTCCTGAAAGGTCTCTGCTGCCTCCCTTTACTTTCTTCCTCAAGCATTCCTTCAATCTACTTCTTAAGATGTAAACTTGATGGTCTGAGATATACTGATGGTATGGATTATGAGGATAATGGTCACAGCCTCAAGATGACAGAGGGCAATCTGTAAGGATTCTGAATTCCTGAGAATTTTTCAGAGTAGAACAGTCATACTAGCCCTGGATAGCAGACTTCCTAACTTTGATACAGTAAAGGGGAAAAAATCTGCATTTTTAAAGCCACTGCTATTGTAGGTCTCTATAACTCTCCAGTAAACTTACTTTCACATAACACATACACAAATTATACTATCACAATTAACTGTAAGTTCAAACATTTTTAAAAAGAACTATGTGGTACCTTTTCACTTCAGCTTTGCAAAAAGAACATCAATACTGAAACCCAATGTTGTGGTTTGAATATGAGGTACCCCCTCAAGGCTCCTGTGTTACTGCAGGAATAGTCAAAGGTAAAGTGATCCGACTATGAGAATGTGACCGAACGAGTCCATCCTGGTTTGAAATGACTGACTGGGTGGGTGTGGCTGGAAGACGTGGGTGACTGGGGAAGTGCCCTGGAAGGGTGCATTTTCCCTGTGGTCACTGTCCCCTTCTTAATCTGCCTCCTGGTTGCCAAGAATAGAGCAGCACTCTTCCACCACACCCTCCCACCATGATGTCCTGCCTCTACTTGGATCCAGAGCAATGGAGACAGCCCACCATGGACTGAACCACTGACACCATAAGCCAAAATAAATTTGTCCTCCTTTAAATTGTTCTTGTAGGGTAGTTTGGTCACAGCAATGAAAAGCTGACTAACATACCCAACCCTTATAGAGGTAGAACTTATGCAAGAAATTTTACTCAGGACTTCATGTGTATTATTTCTTTTGTTTTCTCAACAACTCTATGAGTAGATATTATTGAGCACGTCTTAGAGATGTAGAAATTGAGGTTTAAAGAATTTAAATAACTTGTTCAAGGCCACACAACTGATACTTGTGTTTGACAAAACTAGTCTGTCTTACTCCAAAGCCATATTCTTAGGTACTGCACATCACACCTGCCTAAAAGTTCTCTAGCAAAGATTTATTTTTGTAGAGATCTGAGACAGACTGCATTGCAATAAAATGTCTTAGAATTTTTATAAGGTGTAGAAGAAGGATTTGTTTGGTGTTAGGTGAGAATGATATCTGGTAACAAAAAAAGATAACAGACACAGTATTTACTATCTTGCCTACTGTAACTCATACTGCAGGTCTACAATAATGTTTTGAAATAAAATGTAAATAATTCTCAATTTGCTTATAAATTGAGTAATTCTATACTCTAATATGAACTTAAGAATATGTGGTAAAAGAGTCACTGAAAAATATATAACACTGAGAAGTGCTGTGACAACAAACCCACAGTTGTGGCCAAAAAAAGAAGAGATAAGTTGCGATTTGTGATAAATCTAATAAAGCAGATTAATTGCATTTATTTGTGTCACTATTGTAGAAAACAGAACTTTTCTGGGGAGTTCCTAAAAAATTTTTTGATTTGATAAAGAAGCTGAAATAAAATTTGAACATTAAAATACCACAGGAATCTTTGTTAACCAGTTTCTATATTAATGAAACATTTTTGAAAAGAATGGGGATTCTAATTCAGTAACATTACTTCAAAAAATGGTATTTAGGAATAATTACCAGAGAACCAATAATTGCTTACATTGGGTCCAATCCGTAGTGCAAGGCTTGCCCTATTGTAGATGTTTAGTAAATATCTGAAAAACGAAAGAGCTGATAGATTCATGCTGGTTAGGTAGATGAATGGATGGATGTTTGGATAAATGATCGCGAATGGTACTTCACTGGTTTCAATTAATTTCTATAGGTATTATCATTGCACTTGACCTCAAAAGCATCCTAATGGTAGGTAAAGTATGGTAACACTTTCTAAAAGAAACTAACAGTCTGAGGCTCAAAGATTTTGTGAAATTTGTCTTGACTGACTTACTATAGGAATCCTTATCTGCCATAACATAAGAAAATCTTTATTGCTTACTGTTTGGGGAAGGAAGAAGTTACCTGTGTTATGAAGTATTCCTTGAATAAACCATGATGTTTCACTCCTCCATACCCACAGAAGATTGAACTTTCCAAAGAGGTCACAGCGACATCTTACAATGTGACTTAATACTCCTCCTGTTGGAGTCTCAATACCTAAAGTCAGATTAGTTTAAAACTGTGGTAGAAGTAAATTTGTAACCTTAGGCTAGATCTTAAAAGATGATATAGCTTCTTCTTGAAGTGCTTGGGATATACATTCTTGAAACCATACACCATGCTGTCATGATGTGAAGAACGCCAAAAAGTCCATATAGGCCCCAGCCCGCTGAGCTCCCAGACTACAACCTGGACCAACTGGTGAATAAACTACTGCAAGAATGGATTCTCCAGCTCTAAATGCAGCTGCATCAGTTGAAATAAGCTCTCCCTGCCTTGCTCTACTCACCTGACAGGTCATAAGCAGAACATAGTACCACTATGGTCTTAAACCATTAAGTTGGTGGTTTGTTATACAATAATATCTACAAAAATACCTTCAATGTTTCCATTGATCCAAATGTCCTTTTCTTTGTCCACTTGAAAAACTCCTATTCATTCTTCAAAACCCAAATCAATAACATCTCCATGGATTGTCTTGTCTTATATTCCCTTGTTCTCCAAATGAAATTTCTCTTTTCTCCTGTTATCTTAAATATTTTTCTAGGATTGTACTGAAAACATTGCATTGGAATATACCAGGAACTCAGTAAATGTTTTCCAACTGAATTGAATTGAATTTCACTGGTGAATGAAAATCTGCAGCTGGTGTTGTACTTACAGGTCCAACTGATGTTGGATGGCCCTACCATTACCACTGCCATTAATCCTGTTGCCCCAACCCACAGCTCTTACACTGACCCCAGGGTTCTACTTAATAGTCTGCATACTGCTCTCCCTTCCATCAACCAAAACTGTTTGGTTTCTGCTGGGGAACTATCTTTTCCTGTTAGTATTACAAGTCTGTGGAAGGTGTCTCTTTTCTCTGTCTCCTTCCGGTGTCTCACAGCATTTTAAAATAAGTTCTCTTGGGGCTAACTTGTAGGATATTTGAATGTCATCACCTTCTCTCCAAATATTAGTTCCAAAGTCAATTTTCCCCTAACTAAAATAATAGATGAAATAAGGTTTCAGGTGGCCAATATGGAGTGCCAAAATTCCTTGGCTGAGTAAGCTAATCAGATTCCCACTGCCCTTAAATGGCAGCCTTTTGGGAGATGCATTTGTAGAATTAATTACAGAATTTTTAAAAAAGTTTTCATACATATGATTTTTGTAGTGGTGCATATCTCAGAAATCTCAATTTGCAGAGAATACAAAGCCACTTGATAGGACCATTCTCAGGAAGTACAGTAACATTACTAAGCCTGAAGCTCACGGGGCCTAAGGCTTCATTATTTTCCTCCTACCCCTTTGCCACACTGTCTAGCAGAGACTTATTCATTTCTGCTTCACTGGGAAGAACAGGGCTTCAACATTCTCATACTTTTCTCTTTTATTAACCATCACCCCACTTGAACCTGAATTTCCTGTTTTCATTGGGCCTATTTCAACACATCATGCACAGCATAAATGGTTGGGCATCTGCAGTCCAAATTATTAGCACTGGTCATTTATATGATGCAATACAGGAAGAACAACAAAACTGCAAACAGCAGACCCAGGGTCTGGTCCCAGTTTTCTCACTAAGTATTGTGTGACCTTGAACACCTCATTTCATTCTTCTGTATTTCCACTTATCTGTAAGATGAGGAAATCCATACAAATCATCTCTAGGGACCACTTCAAAAACAACATTTTGTGCTTCAATACTTTATTGAAAGGTACTTTCTTCATTTTAGGCCTTTTTTATGAACTTCTACAGAAAAGAAATCTCAAACTCACCTTATAATTGTAACATGGAATGATATGATTGGAAGCCATTTGTATGGCATCCTTGACTTTTAAAATATTTATGTAAAAATATTTTAGACAATTATTCAAAATAGCATTGTAAATTCATTAATTTCCGGGGCAGGAGAGATAGTGAATAGATTGCTGAGATGAACAACAATGCAACTTCTCAAAGTAAACAAAAGGAACATCATTTCCTCTAAAGACCAACAGTTGCATACCTGTAATGGTTAATTTTATTTATCATTTTAACTAGGCCACAGCAATTCATGAAGTAATAAAGCACTGTACTACCCAGATGTTTTATAAACACATCTATATGTTTCTGTGAAGGTATTTTAAAATAAGATTAGTGCTTGAATCGACAGAGTTTGAGTAAAACAGATTATCCTCTGTGATGTGGATAGGCCTCATCTAATTAGTTGAAGTGCTTAAAAAAAAAAAAGAAAAAAAAACTGGTATCCCTCAAGGAAGAGGTTATTCTGCTGGCAAGAAGCTGGCAAGCTCAAGCTGCATCACCAACTTGAGTTGATGAGTCTCCTGCTGGCCAACCTGCAGACATTGGACTTGCCAGCCTCCACAATCACATGAGCCAGTTATAGATAGGAAAGAGAGAGAGAGAGAGAGAGAGAGAGAGAGAAGATTCCTTTCAGCTCTATTTCTCTGGAGAACTCTGACTTCTATAGAAGTCCCTTCTAGACATAAAGAATAGTCACCCCAACCTATCCTACATCTTCCTTTATCCTGTCTTTATCCTATGTGCTCTGACTCAAGAAGGTCTATCCCTAGCCAGAGGATCCATCTACCTCAATAATGAATGCAAGTGACAGGTCCTTACAAATGATAAAGTGCCATGCATGTGTATGCTAACATAATAACAATTATCATCAGCATCATTAGTTATCATTTTAGTTAATCCATTTGAAACTAGATATAAGCCAACTAGGTATGCTCAGTATTATATAATAGGAAAGATTGCATTTCCTAAGAAAAGGCAGACCACACAGGGCAAAGTGATAGTTGTGCTCTGCTTCCACAACCCACAGCCCAGCCACACATCAGATTATTAAAACCACTCCTGGGAAAGAACAGAATTCGTTGATTATGCATTCATCCCACATAGCTCTTGGCTCTAGCAATTCTTTACACCTCCAGAGACCTCTCATCTTCCTCTTCATCTACATTATCCAGAAAAGAAATAAAGCCAGCTGTCAGAGGGAGTGAGCTTTTTAGCACTTTTCTAATCAAAACCAGCCTTTCCTGACTTTCCCTGACTTCCTAGAATAAATCCTGTCCTGGTCTCCAAAAAAATCTGATGACTTTTCGGTGCACTGGCTCCACCTAGTGATTGTTGGAGAGAATGCACTCAAATGTTCTCAGATTTGGGTAGTTTGACAGAATCCACATCTAAAACTGGGGTAATGTATTAACTATAGCTAGACCTACATTTGAATTCCAGAGACCTCCAGGGAACACCGTACATCGCTCATTTTAAGAGTATCTACCATAGGGTTAATTGATGTTTGGACTCAAAGTCCATCAAAGTTTGGACTTTGAGTTCAAACTTTTTTTAGTTCAAATCCTTATTCTAACTCCCACTATGTTTTGCCTGTGCAACTTAAGGCACTTACCTTACTTAAGTTAGAAGGCACTTATTTGTAAAAACTGGGTTAGTTGTGAGTATTTAATAAAATTTTTTCTAATAATTAATATAGAAAAAAGTGCTTAATAAACTACTTAGCTCATAATAAACAATAACTTGTAGTTGTTTTTATTATTAACTACTTGGAGGACTTCTATAGAATATCCATTTTTCTAAAGTTGATATTCTTTATCCCACTAAACAAATAGGAGATTATGGCCAAATTTTAAATATTTATGTTATAACAATTTGGGTCTAATAGATGTATTTTTCCCTGTACGAATCATGCATTCTTTATTATGCTATTGCCTAGAATAAATATTATAATGACTCAAGCAAAGGGCTAAATTGTTTCATTAATTTGTGTTGCATCTGCTCCCTTCTGTGGAACTTGAAGGAAATCTGAAGTTCATTCTTATACATACAACCTTGGGAAAGTAACCTTTTCAGTTATCTCCTGTATCCACTCTCAAAATATACCTTTAACAACATAATTTTGGGTCTGTTTTCAATGCCAAAAAAAAAATCTTAATGAATGTTAAATAACAGCTATTTATGGTTTATGACTATTTTGTTTAGTTTCATAACTAAATCTTACTTTCAGAATACCTTAATTTGTAATACCACAATTAAGCAGAAGGATGTAACCTGGCTCTCAGCCTCCCTTGTCTTTGGTTCCTAAGAACTGTGTGTTTTATTTGTGATATCCCATCTCTCTCTGTCCTTTGTTCTGAATACGTTTCTTTCCATGGAGATCTCTTTGTGACATAGAGAAGAAAGTACTGGACTAGGAGCAATGGAATTTGCAAGCTCATCTGAATTAAATCAATTCCACTTACAAGACTACATACAAGTCATTGCCCAAGTCTCATTTTTGCATCTGATAAATGGGGATACTTCCTTATCTTACCCTACAGAGTTATGGTTAATATAATAAATTAGATAAAGCGCTATATGAATATAAAATGAGAGCTTCCAGCTCAGGATGAACACTATTAGTGAAGACCCATTCTTAATCTTTTACATGTGGAAACCTTCATATATCACTATTTGCAATTTTACTACCTTTGACAGAGAAAATACAAGTTTTCATTTGATTTTCAAGTCTTAGACAGTAATTCCAAAACCTCACAGAGAGTCATGGTTAGACCTTTAGTAACATTGCCCAAAATAATAAGGAGATTGACCAAAAACAACCTCCACACATTGGGCTGCTTTTTCTTGTTTCCAGATTCTTCCAAATCAAATACTTTCTTCTCCTAAATGTTCTCTATCACTTGCTCCGACTCGTTGTCCCTCTTCTTCTCTGCTGGCTTCTGGGATAGAAACCCATCGGTCATGTCTTCTATAACTAGCAATTATAAATTCTAACAGTTATTCACAGCTAACCTATTTAGGCATAAACCTCAACAGAAGAAAACAAAATGGATGTCATGGGGGGATGAAAAGATTTGAGTCCAAAGCATGGTAAAATGTACAAAAATACTCCCCTCCCCAATCCTTGAGTTATTAATCATCTTGAGGTTGCAGTGCACAGACATCTGTTGGATGAAAGAACAGATTAGAGGGAAGCAAGGAAATCTGCCAAGACCCGAGGCAGATGCTTCCTCTTTGATTTGGATCTGTTAGCAATGCTACATGTTCTGACTCTTCCTCAGATCTAAGTTTTAACATCACATTTCTCTAATGTAATAAAACAACCTCATTAGAGGTAGAACTTGAGAATGAGTTCCAGGCATTATTGGGTTACTTCAGTCATTCACTCAGAAACATCAATTAATTGAGAACCTACTCAGTCCTAAATTACTCTAGGGCTGGAGATTTAGAGCTCTGCCCATTATCTTCTTGGGATTCACTTTATAGTATGGTGGTCTAAATTCAAGGTCCTGAAGCATATGGATCACTCCCTAAACCAGGGGTGAGATAGGAATCCAAAGTGATTTCCCAGGGAAGATGATATCTGAAGTAATATTTGAAATACAAGCACAAACTCATCAGTGAGGAAGGGCAACTTACTCCAGGTTAACCAGCAAGGCTCACAGCCTTGCACATAAAATGCAAACTGAGGAAACAGGGAGATAGGTGAAAGAGTAGCTAGAGGCTCTCAAAATAAAGAACTTGCTCTGTCTGGCTGATGAGTTCGTGCTGTGTTCTGAAGGCAATGGAAGCTATGGAAGGATTTTAAGTGGGAGAGCAGCATGATGGGGTTTGCCAAAAAAAGGTCAAGTTCAATCATGATGGGGTCCACCACCCCCAGCTCCCCTTAAACCTTTTAGCTCCCATTAGGAGTGTTCCATAGTCAGGTGCTTCTTATTCTGGCCTCCTGCCAATCCTTAGTCTCCTGCTCATCCAATGCATCCTCAACACTTCTCAGAGTGATCTTTCTAAAGCATGATCATTTGTGTTATTTCCTGCTCTGAGTTCTAAGGTGGAATCCACACCTAACTTTTCACACTCATTTTGCCACTAGTCACCCTCCTCATATCTTAGCCTCTGGCCAACCTCACTGCTTTATTTCCCCAACACTCCACACTATCATGTGTCTATCATTAATACCTGGGACACTTTCCTTCCCCTATTTTGCCGATGGAGTATCACTCATTTTTTAAAATCCCATTCCAATGGCTCCTTTTGTGTGACATCTGTACCCTCTGCCTATGTAACCCCCATCTTTATGTCAACTTCATAGGACAAGTTCCTATTACTGCATTTGTACTCTACAGGAATAGTCTGTTTGCCTCCTCCCTTTTGCACCCTGAACTCCGTGAAGGAGAAATGGTTCCTTCTTACCTCTGTATCCCCAAAGCTTGAGTATTAGTTAAATGCTCAGTGCAGAATTGGTAAAGGAATGAACCAAAGAATGCATTTCTTTTTTAAAGATAAAATAAAGATGACCTCAGCCTATTATAGCAGAATGATTTCCTGAATTCTAAGCAAGTAACCATATACTTGAAAAAGTCTGAAGTTATGCTTGCTACTATGGCAGAACACTGCAGCCAATTTCTTTATAGTCTGCCCATTTTCTCTTTTATAGTCTTGGGAACACATGAATGTACATACGATATGTAGAAGTATTCTCCACATATACCGAGAAACTCAGTGTACAGATATGTGCACACCCAGAGCAGACTTAACTTACTTTCTTTTTCTACAATCCTATATGAATATTTTTGCATCAGTAAAATTATCTAACATGCCCTGATGTAAAAATGAAAAAATGAAAAAAAATGAAATTTCCAGAATATATAAAGAACTCAAAAACTCTACACGAAGAATACAAATAACCCAATCAATAAATGAGCTAAGGATATGAACAGACGCTTCACAGAAGAAGATCTACAAGCAATTAACAAACATATGAAAAAATGTTCACCATCTTTAGTAATAAGAGAAATGCAAATCAAAACTACTCTAAGATTCCATCTCACCCCAATTAGAATGGCGATTATCAAGAATACAAGCAACTATAGGTGTTGGAGAGGATGTGGGGAAAAAGGTACATTCATACATTGCTGGTGGGGTTGCAAATTAGTGCAGCCACTCTGGAAAGCAGTGTGGAGATTCCTTAGAAAACTTGGAATGGAACCACCATTTGACCCAGGTATCCCACTCCTCGGCCTATACCCAAATGACTTAAAATCAGCATACTACAGAGACACAGCCACATCAATGTTCTCAGCCGCTCAATTCACATAGCCAGATTGTGGAACCAACCTAGATGTCCTTCAATAGATGAATGGATAAAGAAACTGTGATATATATATACAATGGAATGTTACTCAGCTATAAAGAATAATAAAATTATGGCACTTGCAGGCAAATGGATGAAATTGGAGACTATCATGCTAAGTGAGATAAGCCAATCTCAAAAAACCAAAGGATGAATGATCTCGCTGATAAGCAGATGATGACACATAATGGGGGGTGGAGGGGAGGCAAGAAAGGAGGAAGGAGGAACTGTATAGAGGGAAAAGAGGGGTGGGAGGGGTGGGGAGAAGGAAAAAATAACAGAATGAATCAAACATCATTACCCTATGTAAATGTATGATTATGCAAATGGTATGCCTTTACTCCATGTACAAACAGAAACAACATGTATCCCATTTGTTTACAATAAAAATAAATTTTAAAAAAAGTAAATAAATCTCTTAGAAATATAAAAAAATGAAAAAAGGAACTCAAATATGTGATATTTTCCTTTTTTTGCAAAATACATGACTTTTGCAAAACACCAAAAGATTTGACTTTTGCTACTCACATCTAAGTAATATCAAAGCTTTGGTTGAAAGAGTGATTATTATTGGAGATTCTATTTGAAGCACAAGGCCCAAGACTTCCCCTCTAGGAAATCCTGGGAATAGTAGTGTCACAGGTCCTAAAATAATCATGTTCTCTGGACCTACCTCCATTATAAACATTAGTAACCAATAACAGAGAATCATAGGGGTATCTCTGACATTTGACTTGCATACGATTCTGGTTTCAGAATACCACACTGAAGCAAAAACAAGTCTGAATAATGATGGAGTGAATTCTCATTATCTTGGTAGAATGGGAGTTCAGTTAGAATTAATTTAAAATATATGAATATTCAAAAGTAGAAAACAAATGAAATGTCCACCAATAAACAGCACATAAATAAAAATAGAACCTATGGTAGATCAAGTTATTGATTGGAATTAGATTACCTGTAGCAGTATTATACATTCATGACCTTGCCATGCCCTCAAGATGGGTAAAGTAAAAGTCCTCACTTCTTTATTATGGGTTTGGCCATCTAAATTGCTTAGGCCAATGGGTGTTAGTAGATGTACTATAAATAAAGACTTGAAAAGAGTTTATATGATTAAACTGATTCATTTGTGCACTTGGCATCACCATAGGAGTAAAATATCTGATATCTACTGCCCCTCCATAAGAAACATTACCTCAGATGATCTGTAAACCTGAAATTTGAAGTACAACTATCCACAAATGCATGACAGATAAATGCTTATTTTTATATGCTGTGATATTTTTATCATTGTTTGTTACCAAGCAAAAGCTGATAAATACATGGCTCATCCACATAATGGAATATTTTATAGCTATTAAATGAGACAGATAAAGAAAGATCCTTAGAATATACCGTCAAATAAAAATAGCAAGGTGCAAAGCAATATGTATAATATGCTCTATTTGTGGTGAAGAAAAAGAACACATTTCTATATTTGTTTGGATAATTCTAGATTGTCTCTAGAGGGATGCATAAAAAGTTGTTAACAAAAATTGCCATCAAAGAAAAGCCCTGGCTCTTAGTGAGACAGAGTAAGAGTGACCAACCATTGGTATGTAAGTACTTGCAACAAGTCCAGCTGTGCTGGTGCACTCCATCTATCCATCCTGGATCGACATAATTCTAGAAATATCTTACATGCCCCTTTCTCAGTTTTCAATATGGTCTGTACAGAAAGTGAAGTAATTTCAAGGTCTAAAGAGAATTGGACTAATTGAGTTGATGAGGATCAGAGAAGGGAAATGAAGGCACAAAAAAAGAATTATGTGCTAAAAATGGTTTCATCCATATATTTTTAATAAGGTACCTTCCTTATGCTTTGCTACTGTGTCTTCAACACTGTACCAAAACTCCTAAGGCCATTCCTAAATTTAACTTCATTATAGTCCACAGTATACAGGTAATGGACTCAATAGTTTAGAATAAATATATTTAGAAGAAACAGATTAGGTGAATAGCAATACTGGGCTACAAAAAAGTGTTTTTTTTTTTTTTTTAATTTTCACAATGTGGGAAGTAGTATATATTTTTTTCCAAATTTCACATAGTCCAAGAAGCACTGAAAGGATAAGTACATGTTGCCATAGAAACTAGATGTCATCATTAGCATCATCAACAGTTACTAAATGCCTGTTAGTGCTGTTCTGAGTTACTTCCTGCTTATATTAGAAAAGAAAGATAAGTTGTTTGCTCTGAAAAAAATTCTAATTTAAAGAATTTCTAGAATAGAACATGCTTGGTAAGGAAAGGTTGAACCTTTACCATTCATCACTGCTAAGTACTAGGAATACAGAGATTAATAAGACTTGGTTCCTAGCCACACAGTTCAGTCTGGTGTGAGGGACATATCCATAAATGGATGATTATTAAATAACATGGAAATGCAGTGATGGTGATGTACATATTATGCACAACCACCAAAGCAATCAAATGCTGACACTAGAACAGGTACATATTTACTCAAAAAAATATGTTTATATATCCATTTCTTGACTCATTTATCCTTGACCATGTTCTAAGTTTTATAATGGATAGTAGAGAAGACTCCCTATGTCCTCCCCCTTAGTTCCTCTACTGTTCCAGATTTTAACCTTAATCAGTGAGATCTCCTGTCAAATGCAAACAGAGTTTCTACAAAAAGTGTGAATAATAGAATTGTGGTTTCTATAAGCTGTTAAGTCAAAGAATGCAGGCATAATTTAGAATCCACCAAATGCCATTGAGTCTACTTTTCAAAACTCTGGGTCCAAGGAGCCAGTGGTAGGCAGGACACCTGGGATAGATAATATAGTGCCCAGGAGAATAATTAATTCATATTTCTTCTGTGTTGTCAGCAAACCTCGATGATGCAGCTGCTGACTGCCTGTGTGGATCTGCAATACTTTTGTTGTCTGGGGCCATACTTGTTGCCAATATTCCACTGGTGACTTCTTGTTGGACCTCTGTGGCACAGCCACTGCCTAACCTCCTACATCCCATATGCACCATCCACTAAAGGCTATGTTTTGCCTCTCAGTTAGCTTTTTTCTTCTCTCCTGCAGTAGAATATTCCCTCAAGTCCCTGCTCTGTTAGGAGAAAATCAGATCACTAATATTATAGTATGAAAGTAGGATTTTCTAGAGAAGTAACAACAAAAAGGAGCCAGGCTATACATAGTGACTAAGAAAGCATGGCATCCTAATCAAATTAGAGGGTCCTGAAGTTGTTTTTTTTTTGGGGGGGGGAGTTGTTTATGTTTTTGTTTTTGTTTGTTTGTTTGTTTTTTGATTTGTTTGGTTAGTTGATTGGTTGGTTTTGTTTTTTTAGTAGGGATTGAACCCAGGGGTGCTTAATCACTGAGCCACATTCCCAGTCCTGTTTTTTTGTTTGTTTTTTTGTTGTTGTTTTGTTTTGTTTGAGACAAAATCTCACTAAGTTACTTAAGGCCTTGCTGAGATGCTGAGCCTGGCTTTGAACTTGTAATTCTCCTGCCTCAGCATCCTGAGTCACTAGAATTACAGGGGTGCACCACTGTGCCCAGCTGAAATTGTTAAAAGATCTTTAATCCTAAGTGGTCCAGGGCCTTCTGGAGCATTAACACTTGTCTCCCTCCTATGCAAAGCATAGTAGTGTTTAAGGGGACACTAATAGTTGCTCTTAGTTTCATAAAGAGAAAGAGTGGTTGAAGAGAGACACCTAGTTCACAAATTGCCTGGAATGAGTTTAGGGACAAAACCATTATTGGTTTGGCTAAGGAATTGCTTGCATGTTCGCCTCTGCAGCCAGTTATGTGCTTAATAAATGTTAGTGTTATTTCTTTAATCCAGCTTCTCAGTACTTGTCTCTTTCCCTAAGGTTCATACACATGATACAAATACCCTTTCCCAAGTAACTATGGTTTGTCCCTCTCCCCCAATCCACTGTCCTACCTCTCTTCGATGCCAGCATATTACGCCTATCTTCATGGCCTCTGCCAGACAATTCTCCCAAATTTTTTTTAGTATGAACATTGCTACCTTTACACCAAGAACCTTGTTTCCAGGGTACAGTATAGGAAAAGGACACTCAAGCAGTGCCTGGTAATGCGCCTAAATTGGGAGATGGTACTAGATGTCCAAGGAGGCCAAAGAGGCTACAGTTCACAGGTAAGAGACTTGTAGAGGAGTGTGCTGAAGCAAAAAAGAACATCAGTGATCTGGAAAAGGCTCTACCAAGTGTTCATCTGAGTACTGAAAGGCATGTTAATGTGAGAAGACTACCCATATCCAGGGGAAGAATCATAAGAAAGGACCAGATGACTAAAGGAGTAATTCATCATATTAACAGGCTATAAAAGGAAAATCATATCAACAAGGGATAATGGGGTGGAGAGAATTACAAGAGGGCATAAGGAAACTTTTGGGGTTCATAGTTTGTTATCTTAATTATGGTGTTTTCACAAGTATATATTCATGTCAAACAGTAATTTGGATGCTTTAAATATATATATTTTATGTCAGTTATAGTTCAATAAAGTTGTTTTCCCAAAAAATGATAATTGTAAGAGTAACAATTTTTGTGGCTTTATAGCATACATAGAAGTAATTATGAAACCAATGATATAGATGACAGTAGTAGCACAAAGGAAAGTAAAGAAAATAAAGTAAATATACTATTATTATATGTTCACACTGTTATGTTAGATGTTAGATGTTTCCAACATAAGCATATGTTGGAGATTTAATTCCTAATGCAACGGTGTTGGGAGGTGGTGCTCAATGGGAGGTATTTAGATTATGAGGGCTCCACTTTTATGAAAGAACTAATGCTGATCATAAAAAAAAACTTAAGGAGGGGGCTGGTGTTGTGGGTCAATGAGAGAGCACATGTGAGGCCCTGGGTTTCATCCTCAGCACCACATAAAAATAAATTTAAAAAATAAAGATTTTTTTAAAAAGACTTTAAGAACACAAGTTCTATCTCTTACTCTCCCATCCCCCATCTTCTAGCCTTCTGCCATGGGGTGATGCAGCAAGAAGGTCCTCACCAGATGCCAATGAGAACTTTTCAGCCTTGAGAACTGTGAAAAATAAATGACTTTTTTCTCTATAATTTACTAGTCTGTGGTGTTCTGTTGTAGCAACACGAAATAGACTAAGACACAAACAATATGTGAAATGGTAAAATATTTGAAAAGAGGCTGTGAAAAGTTTTAAAAATACTTTGTATTTTAGTAATCACTTTTTTAAAAAGTGTTATAAGCCTAATGAAATAAAAATAAATAAGAAAAGAAAAATACTCAATTCAAATTGTCAGGAAAAGAAAAAAAAAGGGAAAAGTAAAGTTAAAACAAATAAATAACAAGATAGTACATTTAAACTTAACCATATATATAATTGTATTAAATATTAATGGCTTAAATAATTTAAAAGTAGAGATTGCCAGATTGAGTTTTTTAAAGACTCAATTATATACTGTCTACAAGAAGAAACTCACTTTAAATATAAAGACAGAGGGTAAAATAAAAAGGAGAGGGCCAAGAATATGACTCAGCAGTAGAATGTTTGCCTAGCATGTGTGAGGCCCAGGGTTCACTTCCCACCATAACAAAAAAAAAAAAAATTAAAAAAAGGAGAAAAAAGGTATTACATGCAAATGCAAGTCAAAACTAAAGAGCATAATGCCTCTATCAACATCAGATTAAGTAAATTTTAGAACAGAAGTATTACCCAGGATAAAGAGGAACGCTCTTTAATAATAAAGAGGCCAAGAATGTCCTTGTGGTGCAAACCTATGACTCCAGCTAGTCAGGAGACTGAAGCAGGAGGATCACAAGTTTGAAGTCAACCTGGGTAATAGCAAAACTCTGTTCTCAAAATGAAATAAAAAAGGGCTGGGGATGTAGCTCAGTCGTAGGGTGCTTGCCTAGCACACATGCGGTCCTGCATTCAATCCCAAATATTGAAAAAAAAAAATTGAGTATATATTCATTTAATTATAAAACCTAACAATACATAGTCCAAGAGAAATAGGAAATTCACAAACATTAGAGATTAAACAATTCTTTTTTGGTAAGTGGTAGCATAAGTAGAAGAAAATAAATATAGAAGATTTAAGCAACACTATTGTTGGGTATGGTGGCAGACACCTGTAATTTCAGTGAATCAGGTGACTGAGGAGGGAGGATTTAAGTTGAGGCCAGTCTCAGTAACTTAGCAAAACCCTGTTCAAAACAAAAAATAAAAATGACTTGAGAGTTGGCTCAGGGGTAGAGCACCCCTGCTTTCAATCCCCAGAACCACAAACAAAAATCAAAAACCTGTTTTCAACCAATTTGACCTCATTGATTTTACTGGAGAACTAATTAAACCCAAAGCAAACAAAAGCAAGGAAATAATCCGCAAAAGTGTAGAGATCAATGAAATGGAAAATAGAAAAACAATACAGAAAACCAATAAAATCAAAGGCTGTTTTTTTCAAGTTTAATAAATCAGCAGGCCTCTAACCAGGCTTATGAAGGAATACAATTAAACAACTTACAAATATCAGGGATGAAAGAGGGGACATTGCTATAGATCCCAGAGACATAATAAGAAAACATTATGAATAACTTTATACTAATAAATTTAATAACTTACATGAAATGGATGAATTCCTCTAAAAAATAACACTGCCAAAGCTCACTTCAGAAGTTGGAAAACTTAATATTTTTATGTCCATTATTAAATGTGTAGCTATAAACTTTTCCACAGAAGAATGTCTAGCCCCAAAATGCCCATAGGGTGAAAGCTATGAAGCATTTAAACAAGAAAAAACACCAACCCTAAACAAATTCTTAGAGAAAGTAGAAGATGAAGGAACACTTCCCTACTGATTTTATCAGGCCATCATTAATCTGATAGTAAGTGCAGACAAAGATATTGGCCAAAAAAATTATGTCGTTATCCCTTATGAATGGAGAGGCAAAAATTCTTTAAAATATGTCAGCAAACAAATCTGGCAATACATAAAAAGAATCACCAAATAATTTATCCTGGAATCCAAGGGTTATTTGACATTTGAATATCTGTCCATATAAAAAGTAAATCATATTATTATATTTTTAAAAAACCAGCTTTTGACAAAATTCATCAGTCATTTATGATTTTTACAACTTTCAACAAACTAATCATTGAATGGACTTTTTGCAACCTAATAAAAGGAACCCATGAAAAACACACAGGTAACAGCACTTACAGGTAAAAGATCAAATACTTTCCCCCTCAGATCTGAAAGGATGTCTGCTTTTCCTGCATTTATTTAATGCTTGTACTAAAGAGTCTAGCTAAAATGACAAGTGGGAAAAAGAAATAAATGTACACATTGTTGAAAGGAAGAAGAAAACCCGTTTTTATTTTCAGACAACATGACTATCCGTGTGAAAAATTCTATGTAATCTTTTAAAAATAAAACTAAATGTGGAATCCCAGGGACTTGGGAGGCTGTGGCAGGAGGATCACAATTTCAAGGCCAGCCCGGGGAACTTAGGGAGACCCTATCTCAAAGTAAAAAACAAAAAGGGTAGGGCATGTAGCTCAGTAATAGAATATCCCTGGGTTTGATTCCCTATATTGCAAAATAGTAAAGTAACTAACTGAAATAAAAGTGAATTTAGGAAGGTCTCAGAATAGAAGGCCAATATAGATAAATGAATTGGATTCTAGACAGTGAAACCAAAATGCAAAGCACTAATGTAAAAAAAAAAATTAAACTAAGAACTGGAAAAAAAATTGGTAAAATCTTAAATGCTGAGAGAAGGGGACAATGTGTAATAAGTAAGACAAGGCTAGGAAGACAGTTGGGGATCTTTGAACAATGGACCATTGGAGGGTGCATCATAGAATATAAGCTGGGGAGGGGCTTGATTGAGCTCGTGCTGACTAAAATGTGAAAAGAGAAATAGAAGCAATCAAATCTAATTTGGAATAAACTCTCAGGAGGTTCTTGCAATCATTTAGGCAAAAAAGATGATAGGTTAGTCTCAAGCAAAGGAGAAAGAAAAGCAAACCATAGTCAAGATATAGATGGAAGACAGAATCAATATAATTGGTTATTGACAAATGTGGAAAGGAATGGAAGGGAAAGGGGGAGACCAGGGCTGCTTCCAGATTCCTGGCTGCAGCAGTGAATAGTGGTGCCCTGCAGTGTAGCAGCTGTGCTGGCTTGAGTCTCTGAGTCACAAAATACCCCAGGGAAAGTGCAGGTGTCATCTTCAGCCACAACCATGAAGTGGCATGCTGTCCAGAGTGGCAGCGTGCCTGGGTCACTTCACCCTAGAACGTGGCACTTACTGTGCCCTCCACTCCACCAGGGAAACCAGCACACTGTTCATTTGCAGCATTCATTTCCCTTGATCACTTACACAGACATTTCCTGGGCCACAAAATAATCCTCAAATTAGGCAATACACACAATAGGGACAGCAAAGAGCTCTGAGCCATAATCATTTTCCATTCCCCTATCTTCTCTCAGGATCCCATTAGTTCTCTTTTTAAGTTTGCAAGCACAGAATGGTGATCATCCCTTTCTCTTACCCACCCTTCACCCCTTAACTATCTCAATTCTCCTGGGGAACCACACCACCTAGCAGCTTCTTTTATGATAGTTAACAAATAAATATGCAATATAATACACTGTATAAAACTTTGAATAAAATAAACAGAATGAAGAAATAGAAGTGAAAAAAATATCTGCTGGTTGCAGTGACACACAATCCTAGCAGATGGATCACCTGTAACCCTGCTGGAGGATCACAAGTTCTAATCCAACCTGGAAAACTTAGTGAAAGCCTGTCTCAAGCTAAAATTCAAAAAGAGCTGGAAATGTAGGTCAGTGACAGAGCACTTGCCTAGCAAGTGTGAGGTCCTAGGTTTAATCCCCAGCACCGGGGCAAAAAGGAAAAGAAGAAAGAAATGAAAAGCATTTCAGAGGAAGTGACATTTTGGTGAGAATGAACCTGATTTATGTTCACTACAAGTGATCCAATAAAAGTAATCAGGCAGTATATTTCAAGTTCTGTGTTATTAAGGTAGTATGTGGGAATCGATGGAGGTTATGTGAGGGCATAAAGCTGTGCAAGAAAAGATAAAATTTTGAAAAACTACAAATGTGATTCTTTTTCACCTTTTCAGAAATATGACTTTCTCCACAGTAAAACCCAAAGTATCCTGGAAAAGGAGATGCAAATCTAGTTGGGACTATTAAGGAAGAAATGAAAAGAGCAGGAATTATTATCCAAGACAATGGCACAGTTGAGAAAGAAAGGATTCTCTAAGTTTTTAACTCCCATTAACTATTGATACAGGACTAGAACTGATGGGCTTTATCATAGTTAGGTGGAGTGGAAGTTAAGAAACTTCCTCCCTTTCCTAACCTAAGGGATTGTAGGACAGGAAGAGAGGAGGTTGAGGTGGCATGGCAGTCTCCTCATCTATATCCAGTTTCCTGAAATGAGTTAAATAGACTGAAGGGGAACACAGGGGACTGAGGGTCCTTGCTTCATTGGATTCTGGGAGGAGAATTCTTGGTAGGGTGGCCCTGAGTGGACATACGAAGAGGGCTTAGGCCCTAGCAAGCCTCAGATCATTCCTTCCCCAAACACCTGTGTACCAGTTTTATTGTTGTTGTTGTTGTTTAATCATTGTTTGTTTGAGGTTTTTTTTTTTTTTTTTTTTTTTTTTCTTCCAATATTTTCATTGTTTTCAGTCCTGGTACTTTAATAAAATACACTAAAAATAAGTCAATAGGAAAAGGAAATGAAAAATAAATAAGACAGGAAATACAAACCCAAGATTTTATTAGATTCAACAGACATAAACTATTTGTAAATTGCTTTAAAAGTTTGATTCAATCAGACTGTTAGAAGAGGAAACATCAAGTTCAGGCTTCAAGCTCAGTTTTTTAAATGCACAGGATGCCTGCCCCTTAGGTGTTTCCACAGGATGCCTGCCCCTTCAATGGTGGCTTTCTAGTGCCCAGATATTTTGATTGGCTAAGCAGGTAATCTTTGTGTGTGTCATCATCTAAAAGTGTTTATGAAAACATTGGGTGGAATCTCAGGACTATGAGAAATAGAAAATCCATGTGGTCCATTTTCAGAATATAGTAGTTAGTTTTTAATGTAAAATGGCTTGGGATGTAAAAAAGGTAGCTGAAGGGGAGGACTGAATGGAAAGTTACAAGCAGTTAACACTGGAAGTGTAAAAATTCACAGCCCCTTGACACAAAGAAAGTGGGAAGGAAGGGGACCCACTAAACCAACAGAGATTAATTGTGTAGGTGCCAGAAGGCATTCAACCCAGTGGAACTTTCCCTCCACAAGGGAACAAAGGGAGGTGGGGACAACTAAAGGTATATTTCTTTAAATAAACCAATAGGAGACAGCAAAGCCTAGGTGACTGTGCACCCCATAGCACTCAGCCAATAAGGAATAGGGATCGGGGAGGAATCTTGTCCCCCAGGGATAAAACACTGGTTGTACCCAAACTAGGGGTCCCTGAACACCAGCCACCCATCATTAAAGTAAAGCCTCCCTTTTTGATGTTCCTTATATCTCAGTCCATTCTTTGGGCTCGTCAGGTGAGTGTGTTTCTCAAATGAAAACACAAAGGGACAAGAAGGCAGATAACAATCCAAGGACAGTGGCATTGCTTTTCACACTGGATAGAGCCCTGCACTCCTGCAGCCTTCCTAGACCACCCTGTGAGACTGTTATTAGCAGATACCTTTGGTATCCTTCAGTAGCATCCTAACAGTGATTTAGCATGTGATCACTTGGCCACACCATGGAGCCAGTAGCAAGGACTGAAATTTTATTATTTTATTCCTGGTAACATATGGGCTTTCTAGCCTGAAGCATGAGGAAGTAAGAATAACGTGTAATAGTATGGTGAAAATTTCCAAGTCTCCTGGCCCCACAACTAGACCTGGTTCAGTTCAATAGTATTTTATATTTAGTACTGTTAGTTCTGAGGAAAGAAGAGAGAAAAAAATGAAGAGGGCAGATTGGTGTGAGGAAGTCCTGCCTAAGGCTAACCATAGTTTACCCCTTTCATCCTGGCTGCCTCCCCTTGCTTCCTTCTTTCTGAGCCACAGACACCAGAGTTCTGTATTTTTCTACCACTTTACAGCTGCAACTACTTGGATTTTCCGTGTCCACAAAGCTTGAATGTAGAGGAGGACACAGCTGACCCAGATGTCCCCTTTCTATATCCCACAAACACAAGCAGCAAATCCTTTGTGAATGTGGAAAGCAACAAGATATTGGGTTCTATGGACTTTGGCCTTGTTCCCTGTTGATAATTAATGGGTTCTTGCCCTCAATTAGAATAAGATTCACTCAAGATTTGCCCTGCCTTCCACATTCCTTTGATTGAGCCATGTTTCATCTATAAAAAGTAATCATGGGCTGGGGTTGTGGCTGAGTGGTACAGCACTCACCTAGCATGCATAAGGCCCTGGGTTTGATCCTCAGTACCACATAAAAATAAAATGAAAGTATTATGTCCACCTACAACTTAAAAAAAAAAAAAAAAAAATGAAAGTAATCATGTCCCAAGAGCCAATCAAGACAATGCACTACTGTCCCTTTTGTCCTAAATGGACTTTTTACATATCTGAGGACTAGGTAATTACCAATCAAATAGGCCACCAACAAGTACAGAATTTAGTGTCTCTGGACTTATCATAACTGTCTACACAGAGAGCTACTTCCTAGGCATTTTGGACAGGATGACCTAAAGTCTAGAGGAATCTCCTTTGCTTTATTTAATTAATTAATTATTTGTTTTTACAGTGCTGGGAAATCAAACTCAGGTCCTCACACATGTCAAGCCAGGACTCTGCCAATGATTATACTCTCAGACACACCTCTCCCCACCTCCCCTACTTTAAACTGCCATCCAGAAGCCTTTACAAAAATAAACTGGACTCAAGAACTTGGGCTACAAATAAGTTTGGAAATGGGTCATCACACTTAGCAAGAAGTTCACCCTCAAAAATCTGCCCTTGGTGACTGGGTGCTGTGGTGCACACCTGTAATCCCAGCTGCTCGGGAGGCTGAGGCAGGAGGATCACAAATTCAAAACCAGCTTCAATAATTTAGCAAGGCCCTAAGCAACTTAGCAAGACCCTGTCTCAAAGTAAAAAAAAAAAAAAAAGGACTGAGGCTGTGGATCACTAAGTGCCTCTGGGTTCAATCCCCAATTAAAAAAAAAAAAAAAAAATCTGCCCTTTGTCACCAGTCCTGGTGGCACAAATTTATAATCCCAGCTACTGAAAAGGCAGGAAGATTGCCAAATTCAAGGCCAACCTGAGAAATTTATCAAGATCCTGCCTCAAAATAAAAAGTGAAAAGGGTTGGGGATATATTCAGCAGTAAAGTGCCCCTAATTCTATCCCCTGTATTGAGGGGGTGCCGGGGGGACTGCCTTTTGTGTTTAGCTACCTTGTTTATTTGGATAGATGAGGCTGAACTGGTAATTGGTTGACTAAATTAAAAGTCATTAGTGTTTGAGAAAGAAAAAAAAATGATAGAAACTTGACAAGTACATTTGTTCAGTATAAAGTCTCATAAAATATATAGGGAAAAATGACTCAAAATGCCTTCCAGCTCAACCATAGTAGTATGCCACTTTGGACAAGTTACTTTGTTATTCTGATCTGTTTCCTCACATCACAGATTAATTCCGCCCAGTTTATGTGCTAGACTCAACTTTGCCCCCACCGGCTTGTCTGCTTGCCAAAGTGAGAGCCACTGCTGATGCTTCTCCCCACATGTCAGCTGTCTTGGCCTCCCTCAGGGGCAACACTGGTCTTGCTTCCACTTAGCTACTCATATATGCTCCCAGCAGAAGCCACACAGCAGCAAGTACCCAAGTTCTACCCAAATTAAGCTGTTGACTTCTCCAACAGTGGCCAAGAGGGGCCAGGTAACACTCAGGAAGTCAGGGGACTTTAAAAACAGCTAGGTGGATTTTGACCAGTAAGAAACAGGAAAAAAGAAATCATCAATAAATTAATTCCTTACTCTTCCAACCTCCCAAACCTAACAGTCTGTTCTGGGACATAGGAATCTATACTGCCTCTCAGGAGATGTCCTACTTGATAATATGCAACTTAAACTTAAATTTGCTTCCTTCTTTTCTTTTTTTTTTTTTTTTTTTTTTTTTTTTTTGGTACTGGGGATTGAACCCAGGGCCTTGTGCTTGGGAAGCAAACTGCTTCCTTCTTCTTGCTTTGCTTCCCTTTCTTCTCTCACTCTTGTTATACTAGAACTCCTCTGGGGATGTAGCTCAGTGGTAGATTCTTTGTCTAGCCTGCTCAATCCTTAGTGTTAATTTTTTTTTTAATTGAATAAACTGAGACTGAAAACAAAACATAAAAACATTGAAGGATTCATCTAAGTGGTAGAAGGGAAACAAAAAAGACCAGTACTAAAGATCAAAGAATGAGAGTGTCAAATGGCTTGAATGGTCAACAGATCTAGTAAAGTAAGGACTAAAAAGCCCTTTACATGGTTAGCAACAAGGAAGCCATTGATGGTCTCAGCAAAAAAAGTTTGGGTGGGGTGGTAAAACAGGAAAGTGACAGCAGTTTATTGAAAAGTTAACAGGAGCCTCTCATTTATTGTTGGTGGGAATGAAAAATGGTACACTTTGAATAACAGTTTGCCTATAACACTAAACTTATCACAAAATTCAGCAATCAATCTCCTAGCTATATGAGGTGAAAATTCATGTCCAAAAGAAACCGGAAGATGAATGTGTATAGCTTTATTTACAATTGTCAAAACTTGGAAGTAACCAGAATGTCCTTCAGTAGGTGAATGTATAAACTCTGATAAGTCAGGCACTGGGAAGTTCTTCAGTGCTAAAAAGAAATGAGCAATCAAACCATGAGAAGACATGAAGGCATGGTGACACAGGCCTGTGATACCAGTGAGTCAGGAAACTGATGCAGGAGGATCACAAATTCAAGGCCAGACTCTACAACTTAGCAAGATCATGTCTCAAAATGCAGTAAAAGAGCTGGGATGTAGTTTAGGGGTAAAGCACCCCTAGGTTCAACCCCCAGTACCACAAAAGAAAGAAAGAGAGAGAGAGAGAGAGAGAGAGAGAGAGAGAGAGAGAGAGAGAGAGGAAAGAAAGAAAGAAAGAAAGAAAGAAAGAAAGAAAGAAAGAAAGAAAGAAAGAAAGAAAGAAAGAGAAAAGACACAGAGGAATCTTTTTTAATAAACTTATTTTAGAATAATATTAGATTTACAGATAAGTTGCCAACATAGTATAGAATTTCCACATATTTCACACACAATCCCCCTGTTATTAACATTCTTATATTAGCATGGTATATTACACTTTACAGTGTCCTTCCTTTGACTCCTTTTGACTATGATACTTTCTCAGAATTTCCTTACTTTTGATGACACTGACAATTTGGGGGCGGCATTTCATAGGATGTCCCTCTTAGGATTTTCTGATGTGTCTCTCATGATTAGACTGGGTTATGGGTTGGTTTCAGAAGTTTCAGTACATAGACGGCCAACTCCATTGCTCTGGATCCTGAGTTGAGGCAGAACATCATGGTGGAGGGTGTGGAGGAAGAAAGCAGCTCAGGACATGGCCATCAGGAAGCAGAGAGAGCGACACAGAGGAATCTTAAATGCATATTACTAAGTAAAAGAAGCTAATCTCAAAAATGCTATATACTGTATAGCTTCAACTATATGACACTCTGAAAAAGGCAAAAATATGGAGAGATAGAAGAATCAATAGTGGCTGCCAAGGGATGGAGGGTAAAAAGGAATAAATAAGAAGAGCACAGAAGACTTTTAAGGCAGTAAAAAAAACTCTATATGATACTGTAATAATGAATACATGTTATTATACATTTACCAAAAGTCATAGAATGTATAACACCAACAATGAACCCAAATGTAAACTATAAGCAATGTAGTTTCATTGATTGTACAAATGTACAACTCAGGTTCAAGATTTTAATAGTGGGGGAGGCTGTATGCATGTGAAAGCAGGGGATGTATTATTTGAAAATGTCCGTGCCATCTCAGTTTTGCTGTGAATCTCAAATGTTCTAAAAAACAGACTATTTTTTTAAAGTAAATGGGAGATAAGGTGGAGTTTGTAAGCATACATATAGAATTATAAGAATTTCAGTGTGAAATGTTGGAAACCTCTCAATTGATCTATATGGTACTTGAATATGCCTAAAGAAACACCAGAAGGAAACAAAAATGAATGACAAAGATCATCTGTGGGAAACTAAAAAGAGGTGGATGAGGATACTGGAGGAGGGGAGCAGTAAGAGAACTTTTCACTGTAAATCATTTTGTTTCTAAACTATATGAATGTATTAATTACTCAAAAATTAAATAAAACATTTACTACATACCAGATACTCTGGTGTGTGTGTGTGTGTGTGTGTGTGTGTGTGTGTGTGTGTGTGTGAGTGTGTGTCTTGCTGGGGATTGAACCCAAGGCCTCTCATATGATAGGCAAGTATGCTACCCCTGAGTACATCCCCAGACCCCAGTTACATTTCTTGATTTCTTAAGGCAGGCTGACAGCCCTGCAGTGAACAAATACACACATAAAGGCTTGGAAATCTGAGATTATTCCCTGAAAACCACAGACAACTTTGAGAGCTGATAAAACCGACCATATAAATGCCAAAAGTCTTGTGGAAAAAAATGTCAAAAAGGAGAGTTAACATAATTGCTGGAATCCCAGGGAGCTGGTGAGTAGAATGAATGAAAAATTAGCTTAAAAGTACTAAGACACTGCTAAAAAAGTAGAAGGGGAAAAAGCATTTTTATTAACCTAAGGAGCCAAGTTTAGTTGACCCTCTTTTAAAAATGCAAAACAATTTCACTATGAAAAACCTGAAATTAATTAATTGACCAACCCATATTGACAAGAGACTGAAATCAACCACTGGAACTTGATTATAAAGATTATTATTAAATCAATTAAATTTTATTGTCCTCAAGCCACTGAAATTGGATGCATTTCCATGGCCTGTGTTCCCCTTATTTTTTAATACACCATAGCTGACGTTCAGATTTTCCCTCTCAGTAAAGAGAAGTAGCCCAAAGAATGCCTCCCATTGAATATAGAAAGGCTTCTATAGTGAAAGGTCTGCTCATTAATATTGTTAGTATAACAAAACAATGGAATTATAAAAGCTAGCACAATCAAATTCACCACACAAAGAAACAAAAATAAATAAGAAAAATTCCAGCTCTCCCCCTAAAATGGTTCTAATAAAAAGATGAGCCAGTACAATACCCTCAAGAACACATAAAAAGACATTCTGTTTGAAAATTAAAATTAAATATTAACCTTGCACAAAGCAATCTGCAATCCTTGTTGCCAAATACTGGTAATTATTGGAGTTCTTCATCAATATAGCCGTTGAAGTTAGTAAATTTAGATACAGAGCCATATTAACTCTATTTTAGGCTGACCATATTTATTAACATATTTTCCCCCTCTCCTTTCTCTTCCTGCAATCCTCTAAAGGAAAAAAGATTTTTTTTTTCTGCTGAATTTTCTTCTAATGAATTATAGTAGCCTTGATACTTGGATAAAGGAATAATTAGAATTACACTCTAAATTGTTACTGTATTACACTTTGCATAATTAATTATTTGTCTTATTTATATTCTTATTGTTTTATTGTTTGAAGGGAGTAAAATCAGACCTTTTCTCAGTAGGATTCACAATAATAACATTTGTCTGTTTTTTAAGTGATAGCATGTAACAAAATTCTGTTTGTATTTTTGACACAATTAAAACAAGGCAAAGTTATATTTTTGGTAAAATGTCTGTTTAGTTCTTTGAGTCTGAGAGTTACTGGTGTAGATAAATATTCTTAATGCCTACACCCAGGGATAATCCTCTTACATCTAAATATTTATGTTTCCTTTGGATTTCGATTAGCTAGAAATGGCTTCTGCTCATAGCTGTGAAGTCAGCTTGCTTTAGAGAAAATCCTGTTCCATTGTTACTTGTACTTAGTTCTAGAAACAATAATTACATAATATCTGACTATTTGTTAGTAGCAAATTATTTGAATACAGATGTAGAACTTAAAACCAGTATGTCATGCTAACATACATACTCTATTTCAAAATTTCTAACTAAATGTCAAATCCTGTGTATTAGGTGGTAAATTTCACAGCAGAGATTTTGTTCACAATTGTATTTTCAAGTCTCAGTTCCATAAGACTTGACACAAAATGCTCAGGAATTTTTTTGTTTGTTTTTTTCCCCAATCCCACAGTACTGGGAATTCAGGAATTTTTTTGATGAATGAATGAGTGAATGTATTTATAACAGAAATCTTGGTCAATAGACTCCAATGTGCAAGAAATATCTCACTTCTTTATGTTATGTTCATCATTTTAATTTTATCTCCCAATCTCAATCCTGATGGACTGAAAATTCACCCTCAATTGTACTTGTTGCTTTCATTCGGCCCAGAGTTCTGGAGCCATATAAATACCAGCAGAGGAGTATCTGTAGGACAGGAGAGGGAATATGGGCGCTAATGGGGCTCTGTACCACTGAGTTACATCCCCAACTCTTTTTTCTCGAAGGAGGGCAGGGTACAGGGGGTTGAACTCAGGTGCACTCAACCACTGAGCCATGTCCCCAGCCCTATTTTGTATTTTACTTAGAGGCAGAATCTCACCAAGTTGCTCAGTGCTTTGCTTTTGCTGAGGCTGGCTTTGAACTTGAGATCCTTCTGCCTCAGCCTCCTGAGATGTTGGGACTACAGGTATGCACCACCATGACTGACTCTTTTTATTTAATTTACAGACAGCCCCAGGCTGGCCTTGAACTTTCAGTCCTTCGGCCTCAGTCTCCCAAATAGCTGGGCAACTGATCATTTTTCTACACAGGGCACAGTTCAGATGGACACTGGTACTATCCACATAGTCCCATGGGAAGTTAATGACCAATCCAGCCCCTTGTGATCTCCCTTCCTGGAAACACGATGCATTTTCTTTGGGATTTTGCTGCCTTTCAGGAAGCTACCAGGAAGTCTGGGACACCTCACTAGCCCCAGAACTCAGGCTTCTCTCCTTTCCCCAATCCTACCAGTGGTTTGGAGGAAGCCCTCAATTAATCTTTCAACTCCATTTCCCCCAGTCTCTCTTTTTTTCTGTGAATCCCAGGTGCACCTTCTAGGAAATCTGTCCTTTTCCATTTTCCTTGTTGGACATATTTGAAGAAAGCAATGGAGAATTTGTTCTCATTGGTTGAATAGATATAATAGACAGTAAAACAAAGACAGGTAGTTAAGATAATGAACTCCCCCAAAAAGGGCCTCTCTAATTATACAGTCTACTCCATAAAATGAGAAACATTCCAAACATTCCAGCCGGCTTCTTTGTCCCAGGCTGGCAGCAAGAGGGAAAGTAGGACAGACCTGAGTAAAGGATTCAAACTCAACAACTAAAAAGGGCACAACCAATCAGAATGCAACAGGCATGACCAACAGACTTCAGTATTTTTCCAATACTTGATTAGCATAGATCTTGATCAATTCTCCTACTATATACTTATATAGTTACTCAGTAGCTATATAAGCCCCTAGATTAATACACTTAAATGGCAAACTGCTATCAGGTCCCCTCTGGCCCACCATTTCTCATTTGAATAAATCCTACTCTTTCAATCTCACTCTTGTTGTCTGTGGATGTCATTCTTTAAATTTGCAAGACAAGAACCTGGAAAGAAGTTAAGGCAAGTGGCTGGGGTCTGCTGCAACACAGTTAGAACCTGCTCAATGCTGAAGAAGAATCTGATTTTGCCTGTTGAGACCAGTCACTAACGCAGGCGAACATCTCCTACTGTGCAGAGGACTGTATGCCTGAGGCAATTACAGCAGCAGAGGTGGAGAATCTGCTTTCCTCTCTAACTCCAGTTTCATTGGCAGATGGGCAGATTTCTCAGTCTCCTGCGATGGACATTTTATATCCCAAACAGTTCCTGTCTCCTTTTATGCAAGTTCTTGGCATATTTGGCAATAAATCTCACTTTAAAAAAAAAAAAAAAAAAAAAAAGGATTGACTTTTTTTTATGAGTCTGGTAAATTCCATATACCAAGTCCCACCAACAATTCTTTTTGAGGCATGAATTTCTTTCTTTATTTAATTATAGATTCTTTGAGTTTATCAAGCTTTCATAGGACCGTGCCCTTAATCACTTTTCTTTTCTTTTTTTTTTTTTTTCCTTAATCACTTTTCTAGAAACACTTTTTGTTCAGCTGAATGGATTAGTTTGGTCCATTAATACAATCAGAGGTCTTAACAAAACATCTGATAGATACATCATTGATTTGATCTTTGTCCTAAGGCTGAAGTGGCCTTTTCGGATGAAAACATTTCTCCTTTTAACTTTTACTAATTGAAGGAGTAGTATCTTTCAGCACAGTTCTGAAATTCCTGTATTCTCTTTTCCTTTTCAGCTCTGCTTGTCTACAAGCTAATTTTTTTTTTCTTAGCTCATTTCTTCCTCATAATACCTTACCAAATATAACTAGTATCAGCCAACCCATGCTATTAATATACTGCTTTGGATCCTCTTCCTCAAAAATCATATATCTGTTATATAAAAGATCAAAGCAAAGCAGCAGGTTGTGAATGAATTAACATATTTAAAATCTGTTCTGCCAGGCACAGTGGTGCCACCCGTAATTCCAGTGACTCAAGAGACTGAAGCAGAAACATTACAAGTTTGAGGCCAGCCTGAGCAGAATTCTTTCTTAAAATAAAAAAACGAGAAAAGACTGACAATGTATTTCAGTGGTAAAGTATCCCTGGGTTCAAACCCTAGTACTGTCAACACCCTCTCCCCCAAAATATTGTTTATTCCATCAAGAAATATTTTGAGGAGCTATGATTATGGCTCAGTGGTAGAGTGCTTGCCTAGCAGGCATGAGGCACTGGGTTTGATCCTCAGCACCACATAAAATAAATAAAATAAAGGTATTGTGTCTATCTATTACTAAAATTAAAAATTAAAAAAAGAAATATTGTGAAGACATATTAAGCTAAAATAAAAAAATACTCCATTTATGAAATTCAGCATATGCCATAGCATATAGAGGTGAGGTAAACTGTGTATGCTTGTGTATGTGAATGTACTCCTTTGCCCCTTTTGAATTCTGTATAATATACATATATATTCAAAAACTAATTTTTTAAAAAAGTTGAACTATATGCATACAAATGAAGTGAAACTTTCTTCCAGGTTTTGTACATAAACAATATAGCACCACAAATTAATACATTGCTGAAGATACATAAACTTCAGGACTTAATAAGTTTAGATTTCTGCATTCATGTTTTTTAATAGTTTGTATTATTGGTTTACCATTTTTTAAATTAAAACTGTCTTTTAAGAATGAAATTCAAATTAAATATTTGCAATGAAGTGCCTTCACAGAAGAGTTCCTTGGAACACAGTATGAAAACCATTGCAACTTTATACCAAAAGTAAGAGAGAAATTGCAGGCTGTTTAGAGACTAGACATGGTTTTAGAGGGATGTGTTCAGATGGTCACACATTGATTTCCCAGAAAAGCAAATTCTAAGACAGAGATTGAGTGCAGAATGCTTATTAGGGAGTAACTTCTAGAACAAAACCTGTGGGGACATGAAGGAAGTAAAACAGGGCAAAGGGAGAAGTTAAACTTGATGTAATCACAACAGAGACCTCAGGTAATCTTAAAGGGAGTTCTGGAGACAGGGTGACACTTCAGAGTTGCGTCGGATTCAAATTTAGATCAGAAGACAGGCCTTTATATCCCCACAACAACTAAGCATTGCACGTTAGCTACTCCTGGAAAAAGACAAGGTGGGTCTATTCAACTAAAGGCAGAAGAAAGGGGAGAGGATGCGGAGAGACTTGTAAAAGAAAGGTTAGTGAAAAGAAATCTAGCATCTACTATGCAGCTAGCCTCAAGACCGTAAATGACAGTCCTTATCATTCTTCTCCACACCACCTTCTAGATCCCCTTAAACTCTTCTTGTCTAGGTGACTTTTCTATGGGGGTGACCCAGACCCTCATCTCTGAGGGGCCTAACATTCTGGTCATCATCCACTTCTCACTTCTCATAATGTGCCTGTTATTCATTTATCATCAAAATTGGACAAGAGAGTAATATTAAGAAACCAAGTGGATCTCAATTGTGCCAAACATATTCTTTCCTGATGTTCAGAGTTAATTACTTCTTCCAAGATGGTGAATGTTCTTCACTGCTGGTGTTTTGGCATAATGAGTCCAAAGTAACTGGATGACAGCCATAACTTGAGGTTTAATGCCAACACTTGCTGTATTGAGATCTCTCTTTGGTTGATCAGGATCTCTGAATCTGCAGATTTGTGGAGTTAGTAAACAAAATTTCCCCAGTGAATTACTGATGAAAAGCCATTAGAGAAGCTGCTCCTACCTTCATTCATTGATTCCCAGACCCAATTCTACTGCAAAGATTTCACAACTTCCAATATTTGAAAGGACTTACCAGACTCACTTAAGTCTTCTATTTATAGACTAATGATTCACTACAACAAGAAAAGGAGAGGACAGGCAAACACTGGGGGCCTGAGGTACAGCTCATACACAGCTCCCTAGGGTCCTTATTTGGCACAACTGCACTCTGAATCTAGGTCAAACCATCAAGGTCTGTGTCAGGAAAACTTAATTTTGAGAAAGCTCAATGAGGAAGTTCCCAGGACAGTTTTTATGTACCCTTGGCCAGGCTTGTCAAACCAGTTAAGCCAGTTGAAGACCATCAGTATAGAAACTGGTCCTGGCAGTTGATTGGGGCTGGGGGGCAGTCAGACTTCAAAGAGTGTAAATAAATTCCACATCATAAATTCCACTGCTCTTATCTTTCTTAAGAGTCAAATATCAGACATTGGAATATTCACAGAAACAAAGAGCTTTTCCAATCCAGATGTTAATCTCCTTTATTTACCATACTTGCCTATTGGAGATATAATACCATATAGAATTTGTTGAATTATGATGTGTACGGATTCTGGAGACCGGTACCCCCTTCCTCTCAGGGTGCTCTCTCTAAGTTGGTACCTTAACAGGTTTTATCAGAGCAGTTTTTATCAAAGCTGTTTCATCACTCTGTCAAACCAGGAGCCTCCGGGTAGAATAGTGTGACAGGACCAGTGGATCTTAAGGCTGTGTGAGAACTGCTGCATATCCAAAGCTATTAAGTGGGTCCCTTAGTCCAATGAGATGAGATGTCATGCAGGATCCCATCTCAGTGGATCAAACAAGCCCTCACAGTGATGCTAGATGAGGCCCTGCAGGCAGAAAATTTA
Organism: Sciurus vulgaris; assembly: GCF_902686455.1. Lineage (NCBI taxonomy): Eukaryota > Metazoa > Chordata > Mammalia > Rodentia > Sciuridae > Sciurus > Sciurus vulgaris. Next base: position 83,086,481 of record NC_136465.1, read on the forward strand.
AACCCATACCCAGAAAATACATTGATTCTAGTCACAGTAAATTTCCAAAAGGGACCTGTCTCAGTCCTTTGGGGCTGCCACAACAGAATACAATACACTGGGTGACTTATAAACAACAGAAATTTATTTCTCATGGTTCTGGAAGCTGGGAAGACCAAGATCAAAATGCTGAAAGATTCAATGTCTGGCAAGGGCCTGCTTCCTGGCTTTTTCTTACTGCATCTTCACAAAAGAGTAGGGGAAGACAAGCTCTCTGGAGCCTCTTCTGTAAGGACACTAATTCCAAAAGGACTATATCCTTTTGGCCTAATCACTTTCCAAAAGGCCCTATCTCCCAACACTATCACTTTGGGTGTTAGGATTTCGACATACAAACTTTGGAAAGGCATATAGTCCATAGCAGGATCCAATTTAGTTAATGTACCATTATGTGACTTGTTGTTGATCTGTGTTAGTGGGGCTATATTGGAGCTCAGCATTGGTATGAGCAGCAATCAGCACAAGAATAGCAACATCAGCCTGGGTAAGTGGCAACCCATTCTTTTGGACCCATGAATGAGTTCCATCCCTGCCACCATGGCAACTTTGTTTATCAGCGCTGAAGTAACTGATAACAAATACTGCCTGTTAACCAGCTCAGGATCAGTCCTTGCCTACTTGATTACTTAGAAGAACACTTCCTACATATCTAAAAGGACAGAATTAGTCGTTACAAAAGAGGAGTAGATTATTTCTGCAGAAGAATCTGGGGATTCGAGATTTTCAAGTACATTGACCCAGATATTTCCACAGTCTATTGCAGATATATCAACACCCTATCACCTCTTTCCAATCAAGGATCCCAATCAGGGCAGAGAAAAACTTGCCTTGATTAAGATTTTAACTTTTCTGGAGCTCTACTACTCTGAACAACCTCTAAGATGTGAGAGTCTCTTTTATACTGCCAAGAAGGCCCTCTGGCTTTCATACTTGGGTCTCTAATTAATTCATAATTAATGATCCTTTTGTTGTCTTTCTTTCTTCTGGCATGCACAAGGCCCTGGGATCAATCCCCAGTATGGCAAGAAAAAAAAAAAAATAGGGAAAAAGAAAAACTTGTAATGGCTCTCAACAAAAATCACCCAATTTCATAGTCTTCATACTTCCTGTTCCCTGAGTTTGTTCTCAAATGACTGATCCATTACACCCACCATGTACTCCTTCCACTGGCATACTAAATTCACCTTTAGTGAAAATTTTAAAAATTGCACTGCTACTGCATGGAATGGATAAGTGCTGTATGTGCTCCTTGCATCACCATTGATGGGGCTTTAATTAATTTTTGGCCTACAAATGATCCTTTTCAAAATCCTGTCTTTAGAGTCTGCTTTCTCAGACATTCTTGGTAACAGCTGTTGCAGGCACGACTTCCCATGAATCAAATTATGAGGCAGTTATTTTCATGTAGAGTAATCTTAGGGGTTAATCTTATTAGGGAGTAATCTTAGGATCAACTCCTGAGGGAAAATAAAAGAATGAGGATTGTTCAAAGAGAAAAGTCATTTCAGTCAAAACAGAAGTCTCAGCCCATTCTTTCAGGAGCTCTGGAGTTGGAATAACCCTCCAGAGTTATCCCAAATTGGAATAATAGAACTAGGCCTTAATGCCCCTACATTTACTAGTCTTTGAATATGAATTGTCTCCCAGAAGGAGGTAAGCTCTTGAGCTAGACAACTCTCTTTACCAAAGATAATTGTAGAAGAGAAACACAGCTAAGAGCTGTCAACTGTCTCTATTCCCAGAAGTTGGAAGAATTCTTTAAAACTTGGTTGAAAAGTTGTATGTGGGCCATACACCACAGCTTCTACTACTCTGACTCAAGAAAGTCAGTGCCTCCTACATTAAACAAAGATGTACCCAATGTTTACTCTGTATAATGCTAATTACCTGTGTTTTAGTCTTTAGTTCACTCAGCTTTACTCAACATCATTTATGTGGTAGGCATTAGAAATATAATGATCAATGAATGAGATTTCTGTATTCAGAATGCCAGTTATTTGCTCTCTCCTTTTTTTTTTTTTTTTTTTTTTGGTACCAGAGATTGAACCTAGGGGCACTTAACCACTGAGCCACATCCCCAGCCCTTTTTATTTTTATTTTTTTAATTTGAGACAGGGTCTCACTAAGTAGTTTAGGGCCTCACTAAATTGCTGAGTCTGGCTTTGAACTTGCGATCCTCCTGCCTCAGCCTCCTGAACCACTGGGATTACAGATGTGTTCCACTATACCCAGATTCTCATAATCCATTCTAACAGCTCAGCTGCTGCCTGTCTCCCATCCTCCTGGCCTCAGCTGCACCAATCCAATTTTCTCTTCTGGAATTGTGGGACTATACGTATGGAGCTTAACCAGTCTTTTAAAATTTGTCAATAGAAATCCCACATAAAGTCAACTCTGCAGCAGACATAACTGACTACTATTCCCTGAGAAATAGAGAAAAGAAGTAAAGATCAGTATAAAGTAGATTTGTAATAAAGAGCAAAGAAGAGAGACCATGCATACACTGGCATCAAGATGATTCTGGCTATAAGTAATCAAGGTCTCAGATGCTGTCTCTACTCTGCTTTTTTTGGCATCAGGTTCTTCATCCTGAGGGTGGTTCTCCTTATAGTTGAAAGATGACTGCCAGGTGGAGCATGCTTGTAATTCCAGTTACTCAGGAGGCTGAGGCAGGAGGAAGTCAGGTTCAAGAATAGCTCTGGCAAGAGTGAGATACTGTGTCAAAAAAAAGATGACAGTGGTAGCTGAAGTACGTTTACCCTGAAAATGGTAACAGATAAAATTAGCCACCATTCCCCATCACATATCATTAGGTTTAAAAACACATTTTTTCTTTTCTGAAAGAAAAGAAAAATAAATCCTTGAATTTGTATATACAGAAAGACTTTTCCACATTGTTTCCAAGTATTGGCTAAAGATTAGTTTTTTTCCAATTACTTTTGAATTAAAACACACTAAAGAGCTTTGTTCTTTTCTGGGCATTTGTGGCAATAAAATATGTACTTTGTATATTTATTAAGGTGTGAGTGGAACTGGAACTCTACCACTAGTATAAATTTACAAATATCTGAGATCACCTGGCTTTGTTCAGGAAGCATGGGTGTAAGTTTAGGAACTAACATAAATATGAGTCTGAATGTGAATGGAAAAATCAAAATTAAGTGACTTTAAATTGGGTCAGTAGACATGTCTTCATTCTTAAGAAGGAGGCAAGTTGCTCTGCAGTTTATCAATGATCTCAGTACAGACTGTTGGAATGCTATTTAGCTTCTCATGTAGCAGCCCCTGATTTCTATTCCAGAAACTCCTTCTTTCAGCTTCCCTTGCCCAAGAATCCCATGTATTCCTTATACTTCCACTTCAGTGAAGCCAAAGTCCTGACCTGCTTCTCATATGGCCCCAAAGCTAGTCCCACTATTTAGAAACCAATGGGAACAATAGGAAAGGGGAGGAAGGAGGGACAAGTGGTCAATACTCCACTCCCAATCCTAGTCAGCCACTATTCATGTCCACATTGTTTCTCTTCTAAATGTAAATAAATGTTTTGTAGTCCTGTTTTGATAGATTCACTCTTAGAACTCCCTCACTTAACCTAAGTAAAAAGAAGGAAGTGAGACTACAGGTGACCACGTGTGTGTGTGTGTGTGTGTGTATGTGTGTGTGTGTGTGTGTGTGTGTGAACATATTTGATTTTCATTGTTAGTCATAAAATAATACTTTTAAAATTAAAATGAAAAATCCCCAAAGTGCTCTAGGATCAGATAAGTAGGGAAAGTTTTTAGATTTCTTGATACTGTTCTGGACCTTTCTGTGCAGTGGTAAGCAAGTGAAAGAAGCCATACCAGTGGAAGAGGAAAGCAAGTGGGTCATCCTAGAGCCTCAAGAGAGTTACAGATTGAAAGCTATCACCAAGGTCTATGCCAACAACTAGACTCAAATAGGTATTGGGTCTGACTGCCCTGTTCATTATATGCCAAATTACATTATAAATCATGACAATTCCATGTTCTTTGCTACTGAATGGTTCAGAAATGAACTAAAAACCACATGCTGGCTAATGAGAGACATGAGGGAAAATTAGTTGTGGGAATATGGAAAACTTCTTTTATCTTGCTATTGGCTTAGAATTAAAGTCAATAACTTGAATAGCTGAGCATAAAAATCGAGAGACTATGTCCTTGTTAACATAAGCCATTAGGACAGTGAGATAATAAAATTTCTCATTATATAAGATCTCTGAAGGCATCCTAACAAATAAACACTCCCTTATCTTCCCCTGGAAGTCACCTCAACAACATCACAATAATACTGGATGATTTTAACACACCTCTTTCATTACTGGATAGATCTCCAAAAAACCATAGAACTAAATAATACAATCAATAATTTAGACTTAACAGACATATGTAGAATATTTCATCCATCAATGAGCTAATACACTTTCTTCTCAGCAGCCTATGGATCTTTCTCTAAAATAGACCATATCTTATGCCATAAAGCAACTCTTAGCAAATACAAAAAAATAGAGGTAATATCCTGCATCCTATCCGAGCACAGTGGAATGTGATACTGCTGGCTGAGGGTCATTCACTCACAGCATTCCCAGGAGTGGGAGCAAGAAGTCCTTCAACAAAGAAGAGTCACTATGCTCACTATGTTCTCACAAAAATATTATATTTTTTTAGATTTCTTTGCTGTTTCCTCTCTCTATTTGAAGAAGAACTACCCATTAATAAAGAATTAAAAAGTCAGGCAAAGTGGTGCACATCTGTAGTCCCCAAAACTCAACTTAGCAAGGTCCTGTCTCAAAACCAAAAAATAAAAAGAGGAATGTAGCTCAGTGGTAAAGTGTCCCTGGGTTCAATTCTCAGAACCAAAAAACAAAATAAAATAAGTTTAAAAAAGAATGGGCTGGGGATGTAACTCAGTGGTACAGCACTTGCCTAGCATGTACTAGGCCTAGGTCCAATTCTCAGCATTACAATAAATATAACTAATATATACATATATATACATACATATATAATAAAATACATAAAAATAAAATAAAAATAAAGAAGAACAGGACAAATTCAAAAGAAAAAGATGACAGACTCAAGCATTTACTAAATATCTACAGTGTCAGAAAAGATACAAAGGTATAAAATAGAGAGAGTCAAGGCAGATACATAAGCATTCATAACAAAAAGTAGTATAATAATGTTAAGTGAATGGTACTGGGCACTGTAAAAATGGAAAGAAATTAGGGGAGGAATTGTAAGGAGGAGGCAGAGAAACCAAAATAAGGCTTTTCTGAAGCACTGGGAAAAGATGAAAGGCAAAAGAACTTAACGATACAATGCACTAAATGTATTCTCTCTTATCCCTAAATCCCCTGCATCAATCCCCTCTCTGAAGCTGTTCAAATAAATACTAGAAATAGGGACCCCTCTAAAATAACCTTTACACATACAGGATCTCAAAAAAGGCTTTCTCCAGTCTAAACACTTCTAGGTTCTATTTTGCTAAATCCTTAGCAATAATGTTATTCTACAGAGGCCATGCCACCAATTATTGCTGCTAAAGGTATATTAGAAAGAAGTTAGAGAAACCTGGAATTAATCTTCAGAGTTGATCACTTGCTGAACCAAATTACATACTCTATGTGCTATAAAATTGCAATCATTTTACCTATCTTGTATCTTAAAAGTATTAAATAAAAAAATTTACTACCTAAACATAGGTGTTCAATAGAAATGTGTTCCCTTTTTCCTTTTTTACAAATTATACCTACTATTCAGGAAGACATAGCCTATGACTACAATCTCCACAGACCAGGTTCCATAAATTGATCATTTGTATAGATCGTATTTTCATAAGCCCCGCTCATGCCAATTATTGGATGCTGGAAATACAAAGTTAAATAAAACACGATCCTGACTCAGAGAAGCCTACAAATTGGCGTGACACAGGTTGGAAGGGATGCAATGTAGGTGCCAACTAGAACACCGTTAGCTTGAACAGAACATGGTTGGTGTTAGAAATGAGCCCAGGAAGGAGTTTAGAAGAAGGAGGGCAGGGACTAGAGGCTCTGAAAAGCACTAGAGAACATTTAATTCATCACATCACAATATATTAATTATTTAAAATAATAGGATTCACTGTGATATTTTCATTCATTCATATATCCTACATAATTTACATCCATCTATCCTTCGTCTACCCTTTCCCTACCTCCCCTATCTTCTCTCTTCCCTGACCCTGCTAATAGTCCCTCTTCTACTTTGAAATCATCTTTCTTTCTTTTCAGTCTCCACATATAGAGAAAATATGTGATACCTGTCTTTCTACATTTGACTTATTTCGCTTAACATGATGTCCTTCAGTTCCATCCATTTCCCTGCAAATGACAGAATTTCATTCTTCTTTAATGCTGAATAATACTCCACTATATATATATATATATATATATACACACACACACTAACATTTTTGTATTCAGTGAGATAGCTAAATAATACAGTAATTCTATTTTCAGTTTTTTGAGGACCATCTATGCCATTCTCCATCGTTATTGTACTAATTTACCTTTCCACCAACAATGTATAAGGGTTCCGTTTTTTCCATATCCTTGCCAACACTTGTTTTTTAGTTTGTTTGATAATAGCCATTCTAACTGGGGTGAGGTGGAATCTCATTAAGGCTTGGATTTGCATTTCCCTGATGGATAAAGATATTGAGCATTTTCTCATATATTTTTGGCCATTTGTGTTTCTTTTTTTTTTTTTTTTTGAGAAGTGTTTGTTCAGATAATTTGCCCAGTTTTAAATTGGATTACTTATTTTTTGTCAAGTTCTTTCAGTTTTTTATATATTCTGGATATTAATATTCTGTCAGATGAATAGCTGGCAAAGATTTTCTCTCACTCTGTAGATTGTTTTCTTGGCTGTGAAGAAGCTTTTTAGTTTGATGTAATCCCTTTTTGTCAATTCCTATTTATGCTTCCTGTACTTTTGGAATCCTGTCAAGGATTATTGCCAAAGTGTTTCTCCTATGTTTTCCTCTAGTAGTTCCTAAGTTTCAGGTCTTAAATTAAGGTCTTTGATCCATTTTGAGTTTGTTTCTGTAAAGGATGAGAAATAGGAGTCTAATTTCAATCTTCTACATGTGGATAACCAGTTTTCTCAGCACCATTTGTTGAAGAGGCTATCATTTCTCCTATATAAATTTTTGGTATGTTTGTCAAAAATCAGTTGACTGAAGATGTCTGGATTTATTTCTGGATCCTCTACTCTGTGCCATTGGTCTATGCCTCTATACACCCATACCATGCTATTTTTATTACTACAACTCTTGAAATCAGATATTGTTTTTTTGTTGTTGTTTTTTGTTTTTTTGTTTTTTGCTTTGGTACTGGGGATAGAAACCATGGGCACTTAACCACTGAGGCACATTCTCAGCCCTTTTTTGTTTTTTATTTTGAGAGAGTGTTACTAAGTTGCTTAGGGTCTCACTAAGTTTCTGGGACTGTCCTTGAACTTACAATTCTTCTGCCTCAGTCTCTTGAGTCACTGGAATAACAGGGCTGCACCATCCTGCCCAGCTGAAATAATGGATTGCCTCCAGCTATGCTCTTTTTGCTCAGGATTGCTTTGGCTTTCAGCTTTCCATATGAATTTTAGGATTTTTTTCCTGCTAGTTTTATGAAGAATGCCATTAGTATCTTGATGAGGATTGCATTGAATCTGTAGATTGCTTTGGGTAGTGTGGCCATTGTTAAGAATATTAATCTTCCCAATCCATGAACATGGGAAATCATTCCATCTTTTATTGTCTTCACTTTCTTCAGTGTTTCATAATTTACACTGTAGAGGCCTTTTACATTCTTAGGTTTATTCCCAGGTATTTTTCCCCTGGAGTTATTGTGAATAAAATTGTAGATAGATGATAGATAGATAGATAGATAGATAGATAGATAGATAGATAGATAGATATAGATATATAAATAAATTCATTATTGGTGTATAAAAAAGCTACTTACTTTTGTGTGCTGATTTTGTGTCCTGAAACATACTGAATTTAGCAGTTCTAATAGCCTTCTGATAGTCATTAGGATATTCCATGTATATAATCATATCTGCAAACAGGGATAATTCAATTTCCTCCTTTCCTATTTATGTGCCCTTTATTTCTTTTCCTTGCCTAATTCTGACCAAAATTTCTAGTATTATACTGAATCAAAGTGTGAAAGTTCACTCCATCTTTTGACACAGAAAAACTGATGCAAAATAAAGGTAAGTGATAATGCAAGGTCACACATTTACCTATTAGAGTCTAACTGAAACCAAGGACACATAAGCCCTGACCAGTGCTTCCTTTTCTGTTTATACACACTTTCTCAGGGATAATGGGAGAAATTTTGACTTTTCTAAGTCAGATAATTTGTGTTTAAGGCCCTGTCATTGGCAGGTGGTCAAAGTCTTTCCCTGAATTTAACCTCCCCTACACACTTGCTTTCATTCCCACTATGAACACCAGTCAATATATCAAAGTAAGAAAAGACTTCCAACATGTACAGTAGAAGAAAACACATATTAGAAGCCTCTATGCTTTTGGCATTTAATTCTCTATGTTGAAAAGCAATAAAATTATCAGGACTGCAAGATTGAACTATGATTTTTCAAGCCTAAATTTTAAGGCTTCGGAAGGCAGATGCTTAAGGAAACTTTAAAAAAGAGAAACAAATATTCATGATCCTTTTTTCTCCACCTCCAATAAACCCTAAGTTACAATAGTGCTAAGATAGGTGTTTAGGTCATCAGTGGCAGTCACTACCAATGAGCATTTATATAAACTGTGCTTAACCTCAACAAGACAGTGGCAAATCATCTTTCTTTATAACAGTAGTTCAATAGAGCATTCCTGAATTATCTAGATAGCTTAGTGTTACATATTTCATATGTTATTAAGACTAGTTTGGGAAGCACTGACAAATAGGTTCTGTATTAGTTTTCTGTTACTATAATGAAATACCTATGACAATTAACTTACGAAGAGGAAAAGTTTTTTAGCTCATAGTTTTGAAGGTTCTGGTCCATTTTGCTTTGAGCTTCTAAAGAGACAGCATGTCATGGTAAAAGTGTATGGCAGAGCAAACCACTCACCTCATGAGCCAGGAAGCAGACAAAAGGAAGAGGGAGAGAATGGGCAACACAATCCTTTTTGAGAGCATGTCCCTAATGACCTAAGGACCTCTCTTTAGGCCCCACTTCTTAAGGTCCTACACTTCCAATAGCACAGCCCTGGGAACCAATCCTTTAATATAATAACCTTTGAGGGACACTCATCCAAACCATAGCATTCCACCCCTTATCCCCAAAGATCATGTCCATTTCACAGTGAAAAAAATGTGTTCATTCCATCTTCAAGAGTCCCAAAGTTTTAACTGTTACAGTATTGCTCAAAAATCAAGTCCAAATTCTCCCTTGAGACTCAAAGCAAAATCAACCACGAGCCTCTGTAATATTTTAAAACAAATAGCCAGGTGTGGTGGCACGTGCCTGTTATCCTAGTGACTTGGGAGGTTGAGGTAGATGGGACACAAGTTGGAGGTCAGCCTTGGCAATTTAGTGAGGCCCTAAGCAACTTAGCAAAACACTGTATCAAAATAAAAACAGAGCTAGAGAAGTTGTCCTGTGGGAAAGCACTCTTGGGTTGAATTCCCAGTGTCAAAAAATTAAAATTAACAAAAAATCAAACGAATAAAAAAGTTACATATTTCCAAGATACAATGGTAAGAGAATGTTTATTTCCACCCCAAAAAGTAGAAATAGGAAAACAGAAAAGAAGATTGGCTCAAGGCAAGACCTATACCCAGCAGGGCCAACATTAAATTCCAAAGCTCCATGTCTGCATCTGGCATCCAGGGCACACTTTGGCAGACAGTGGGCTCCCAAGGGTTTGGCCAGTCCTGCTCCTAAGGCTTTGCTAGTTGTAGCCCAAATGGCCTCTCTTTTGGGCAGGTTTTGCACATTGCCTGCAGTTTCCCTAGGAAGGTATCATATGCTACTGACACGTCTATCTTCCTGGCATTTCCATTGCAGCGTTAGCTTCACTCCCATGGCTGCACTACACATCACCCTGTCGAGGGCAGCTTGCAAGAATGCTCGCCCTATAGCTGTCAGGCTTTCTAGACCTCCCTTTGAAACCAAGGTGGAAACTGCCATGACCCTGTAACTCTTTTTTTTTTTTTTTAATTATTTTTTTGTTTGGTACTGGGAATTGAACCCCAGTAAGAATGGCTATTAATAAAAAGTAAAGATTGCCAGGCACAGTGGTGCACACCTGTAATCCCAGAGACTCAGAAAGCTGAGGCAGGAGGATCTAAAATTCAAAGCCAGCCTCAGCAACTTAGTGAGACCCTGTCCCAAAACAAAAAATAAAAGGGCTAGAATGTGATTCAATGATTAAGTGCCCCTGAGTTCAATACCTGGTACCACCCCCCCCCCCAAAAAAAAAAAAAAAACTGAAGATAACAAGTGCTGGTGAGGATGTAGAAAAAGGGAAACCCTAGAAATGCAAATCAGGTGAAGCTATTATGCAAAACAGTATGGAAGTCCCTCAAATATTTAAAGATAGAGAACTACCCATATAATCCAGCAATCTCACTGCTAGGTATATATCCAGAGCAATGAAATCAGTCCATCAAAGAGACATTGGCACTCCCCTATTTATTGCAGAACTATTCACAACAATCAAGATATGTAAACAACCTAAGTACACATCAATTGACTCATGGATAAGGAAAATATGGTACACATACTCCATGGAATACTATTCAGCCATAAAAAGAATGAAATCCTATCATTTGTGACCACATGGATGGATCTACAGATCATTGCATTAAGCTAAGTAAGCCAGGCACAGAAAGACGAGTACCACATGATCTCACTCACATGTGGAACTTAAAAAAGCTGATCTCATAGAAGATGAAAGTAGAATGGTGGTGACCAGAGACTTGGAAGGGGAGAGAGAAGGATGGGGAAAAACTTACTAATGGTACCAAGTTCTGGTGTGCTTTTGCACAATAGTATATTTATATCTAATAATAATATACTCTCTATGTTTCAGAAATTTAGAAGAAAGGAATTTGAATATTTTCACAATAAATATATGATAAATATGTAGGAGACAGACATGTTTAACCTGACTTAAACATCATACAATGCACACATGTATCAAAACATCACATGGTATTCCACAAATATAGATTTAATACTTTACATACTAATTATAAAATAAAAATTTTTAATTTTTAAAATAATAAGAAATAAATTTTTAAATGTTTACTCCATGCAATATTTCTAAAAAAGAAAAAGATATTTCAATATAAATATTCCATTTTAGAGAACTTCTAACCACTAAAGGAATAGTAATTATCCTAGCACTGTATTGTCTCTGTCCTCCACCACTCATCTTTTTCCAACTGCTTTTACTTTTATCTCTTTTGTTAGTCATTGTTTAAGCACTGGTCAAGTTTTACTTATTTATGACAAGCCTATGTGTGTTAGTTGACTTTTTGTCCCTGTAATAAAATGCCTGAGAAATCAACTTTAAAAGGAAAAGGGGTTTTTTTTTGGTTCATGATTTCAGAAGTGTCAGTCCATTGTCACTTGACTGTGTTGCTTTTGGGCCTCTGGGGCAGAAAATCATGGCATGAGCACATGGTGGAGCAAAACTCCTCAATTCATGGAAACAAGAAAGCGGAAGGAGAGAAGGAAAAGGGCCAGGGCCCCTGGATCCCCTTTAAGGACGCACACCCTACAATGACCTAACTTCCTTACACTAAGCCTCACTTCTTAAGGGTTCTCCACTTTCCAACAGCACCAGCCTGTGATAGGGAACAGAGAGACGTGAGTGATGGGGATATGAGGTTAAGGGAATAATTCCATAAAATGGGCCCACTTTGCTGACCCTCACATGCTTTCACTTTTAAAAAGCAATTTACCTGCAGCCCTGCCTGGCTTAAGTCTACAGGATATTTTACATTTCTCAGCAAACTACCTGTTACCTACAGAAGAAATGCAGGCCCAAAATGCCAATGCTAATAAGATCACTAATTACCCTGAAGGGGGGACTTCTGTGATCCTTCCACAGACCATAACCAGAAACTCAGGAAGATAAGGATAACTCACCTAACCATAAAACCTGCAATTAGAACCAGTTGGCATTGGCCAAAGTGATCTAAAGTTGTCATGTCAATAGGGACTTGAAAGTCTGATATCATCCTGCTGTCAGTCAAAAGTCAAGAAGTGGACCCAGGCAGAACTCTCTGGAAACTTCCCTGGGACCCCCAATAACATTGGAGGGCAGGAGAGCCATTGTCCTTCTTCTGTCTGAAAGGACGCTCTGTCGTTTGAGAGTATCCCCTTTCCCCTTCCCTATTCCATCTAATAAACTCATGTCTGTTACTCTGAGTAGTATGTCTAAATTCTTTCTGTCCTGATCTCAAGAATCAGGGTGGAGGAAGTATTCATACTGACTAAGTTTCACAGGATTATGAGCCCGATAACAATGAGAAGGACTTGGAAAAATGTGTTATCTTGAGTTGGGGGAGGGAAACTGACCACTTCCATCATCTAAAATCTTTAGGTGGGGATCAAAGCATAACAACCTTGATTGTCATAAAACATCTGCAAGAATCCATCTGTGCAATAGGCACACATTCTGCCTCCTTGTAGACTCAGTGATGCTCCATATTATCCTGGTCTGCTGCTGCTGAGGAATATGTGGGCAATGAAATATCCAAACTCCCTTCATTGAGTCCTCCAAGTTCTTTCTTTGAGATTGGTAAACAGTATGCTGGCATTGAACAGAGAGGGAATCTACAGGAAATATACTTAAATTGGATGATTTAAGGAGTTTTTAATAAAAGGTCCATTTATAAAGGTATGAGCAGAATGTAGGATGAACCCAGGGGACAATGAAGTACTCTAGGTTTCTTAACAATTAGGTATTGTACCACTCTTAGCCCTTAAGGATATAGGGAGGAAGTGATTGCTACTTTTCTGAGATAGTGAGCTATTTTGGTAAGGACCTTGACTGGAAGATATTCCTTAAGTTGAGGAAAAGTGTCCTGTGATCAAATAGGAAGGGAGCTAGGGGAATAAGTACTCTACTCTCTTTTCTCCCTTTGATTTTCTTTGAATGCTTCCTATTGCCCTGATCCAATTTGAAGTGAATTGCCAATGCACTACATGTAGGCCAACTTCTGTTTCCTAAGGCATAAAATAGAGTAGAGAAGAGTGGCAATAGACCTGGAGGGGCGAAATGGAGATATTTAACCTTTTAGTGGTTCTGAATCTTTTTACACTTTTAGTGGTTCTATACCCTTCTCTCTCCAGCTATAGGTGGTTACAAAAGTAAGTCGATAGTCAAGTATTTTATGGACGAAATAGAAAAAAAAATGTATCCGGGCCTTTTTCAAACTAAACAAAAAAGAATAGAAAAGAAAATGAAAGTTTTTCATAGCCATATATCACATTACTTTTGGAAACCGTTGTAAAGACTTGTAAGCCTCTTCAATTATTACAGTGCTTAATAGCATCCAGGAGGTGGCAGCATTGCTAAGGCATATCATTTAGAAATCAAACATTTAAAATATTTTTCACAATAATCACTGATAGATATTAAACTTCCTAAATGGAAATAACTTGGTCCTAAATAACTAAATGAAAAGCAGAATTACTAAAGTGTTTTCAAATAATAGTAGGACTCTGTGGTTATTCACAAGAGTACATATATCCTAGTACTCGCCTGATAATATACTTAAATCAAAAAGAGACTTAACACCTATAAGTATGTATAGTTTATACAGTGTCTATGAAATTTGAATAAGTCACAAAGTTTTAATATCTTCTGTTATACCTATTTAAGATATAATCTATGTTGCATTCAAAAGCACGTTGAAGAAATTCACAAATCAAATACAAAAAATTATGCCCCAGATGCAGTTACTAATTAAAACCTGGATATCATAGACATCACATCAGCTATGAGAAAAAAAAAAATTAATCTGCCTTTAAACTTCTAAACTAATTTCTAAACTAAGTTTCGAACCTAGTTTTTGTTTTTTTTTTTTTTTTTTTTTTGGCAGTTCTGGGATTGAACCTAGGGTACTCTACCACTAAGCCACATCTGCAGCCCTTTTTATTTTGAGACAGGGTTTCTCTAAATTGCTGAAGCTGGCCTTGAGCTTCCCATTCTCCTGCCTCAGCCTCAGCCTGGCATTACAGGTGTGCACCACCATGCCCAGCTTCTAAACTACTTTAATCATATTCATCATTCACACTTGTAAAATTTTAAAGATGCACATAGATATTGTCAATATTCTGGGCCCAAGTATTAGCTAGGTACAGAGGGTAAAATGTTAACCAACAAAATAGTCTGCCTCTCTAAGCTTTCAGAGAGATGGACAAATCCAATGCATTGGGATACAATTGAATGTTGTACTAATAAGGCTAGGTGCTGTGTAACTGGAAGAACCAGCTTGCCTAACTCAACCTTAGGAGTCACAGAAGGCTTCACACAGGAAGAAGGATTTAGTAGAGACTTTGAGAGATGAGCAGGTGTTTGCCAGGATAACCACAGGGGAAAGGTCACTCAGTGAAAAAAGAAAAGAAGAGCAGGCAGAAAGGGAAGGCAGACATGAAAGAGCATCCTCCATCCCGGTGGTTAACCAGAGGCAGTTTTGACCCTCTGGGAGATTTTGCAATGTCTGAAAACAGTTTTGGTTGTCACAACTGAAGGAGTGATAATGGCGGCTAGTGGGTGGAGGTCAGGGAAGCAGCTAACATTCTATAAAGCAGACATCCTCCCACGACAAATCCAAAATAGTGTCACTGTGAGAAAATGCTCTAACCACAAAGTGCATGTCTTAGAATGACAAGGTTACAGAGACAGACAGGAAAGAGACAAGAGATGAAGCAAAAAAGATAAAGAGGGACAAAATGAGGGAAGCCTCACTGACACCCGCCTCCAAAACAAAAACAAACAAACAAAAAAAAAAGGAGGAGGGAGGCTAGACTTCATTCTAAATGTGAAAGAAAGCCGGAACATGGTCAGATTTTTCATATTAGAAAAAATCTCTGTGGCTGCAGAGAGGATGAATTGGAGATAGCCAGATTGAGAAATGACAAAGAAAATGGTGTTTTAACAATTTCACTTCTGTTTTCTTTATCAAGAGAAATATCTTCAGAATGAAAAAATAGAAAAAAGATTGGTAAAAGGAAATTGAAATCCAAGATTGATGACAAGATTGTAAGAGCGCAAGTAGCTACTGTAATGATTTCAAGATTTGTGACAAAGATAAATTAAAATGCCACATCTACACTTCATTTCCTGAATCACTCCCTCCCACTGCTAAGTGCTGTAGTCCCTCCCTCTTGCTTGGACTGGTGCTTCATTTGGCTCCATACCACGGTTTCCATTCTTTACTTATCCTACTAGACTGGCAACCCAGATTTAACTTGTTCTTCCAGTTTTGTGTTGGAAAATAACCACTAGCCCTTTGCGCCAATGAGGAGGTTTAGAGATGCCCCACCCTTTAGCCTCAAGCATAACCATGCTAACCCCTTCAGGGTGGTGGTAAGAACAGAGGGGAGAGCTTGACAAATTGCCTTCTAGATCTTTTTGTAAAAGGAAGTTATATTTTTCCTTCTTAGTTCAGCTTTCCTTTCTTTTTTCTTTCCTACCTCTATCAGCACCTCCCCCGCACACCCTTGTCAACAACCTAATATGTACCTGTCAAATTTTCTCCATGCTTGCTGTGCACAGTGGTACACACTTGTAATCCCAGGGGCTCAGAAGGCTGAGGCAGGAGGATTACAAATTCAAGGCCAGCCTCAGTAATTTAGCAAGGCCCTAAGCAACTCAGAGAGACCCTGTGTCTAAATAAAATATAAAAAAGGACTGGAGATGTGGTAACCCAGGGGTTAAACACCTCTGGGTTTAATCCCTAGTGTCAAAAAAAAAAAAAAAAAAAGTTTTTTCTCCATGCTTATTGTTATGGTTTAGATATCAGGAGTCCCCCAAAGATCATGTGGTAGACCGCAAGATAGTTCAGAGGAGAAGTTATTGGGTTACAAGAGCCTTAACCTATCAGTGTATCATTCCCTTGATAGAGACTTAATTGGATGGTAACTGTAGGCAACTAGAGTGTGCCTGGAGAAGGTGGGTCCGTGGGGACATGCCTTTGGGGTATATATTTTGTCCTTGTTGAGCAGCGCTCTCTCTCTCTCTCTCTCTCTCTCTGCTTCCTAATGCCACATCCTCAGTTGCTTTCCTCTACCACACTCTACTTCCATGATGTTCTGCCACATCTTGGGCCCAGAGCAATGGAGCTGGCCATCTATGGACTGAGACCTCTGAAATTGTGAGCCCAAAATAAACTTTTCCTCTTTCTCTAAAATTGTTCTTGTCTAGTCTTTTGGTCACAGCAGCAAAAAAACTGACCAAAACACTTATGTAGACTCTTTAAGTAAATAAGAGAACACTAAGCAAGGAGTGGGAAGTAGCTCAATGGTAGAGCACTTGCCTAGCATGTATGAAACTCTGGGTTAAATCCCTTGCATCACAAAACAAAACAAACAAAAGGTAAGGATATGTATTTATTCTTCATATTTTATCTTTTTTTAAATTCTTTATATTTTATTCTTTATGCTTTATTCTCCTCCTCTCCTCCTCTGCCCCAACTCCTTTGGCTACTCCCCACTAGCTAAACCCGTTTGGAAACCTAGACAGCAAGGAAGCTCATATGGGTTCATATAGCCTCTGACTCCTGGAAAGCAAGAGAAGAGGAGTTTGAATCTAGAGAGAAAAAGAAAGAGAGCATAAACTTTTTTTCAACCACTCTATCTGTGTTCCACTATACAACTTAAGAAAAAAAAACATTAGTGCTATAATCTAAACTCCCAACAGAATCTTCTCAGATCTCCTTTTACTCTCTCTCTAAAAACAAATATCTTGAAGTGTATGCTTCTCCTTCCCAAGACTATTTTCTATTTCTACTACACACACATATCTAGAAATTTACAAGATGTATGTTTATAAACATACATCTTTATATAAATGGTTGTATGCAATATGAGATTTACTGCTACTTCCAGTTTTGCTTCTCTATATGAGATATATCATCTTATACCTGTAGCTCCAGGTCCCTCATTTTCAGGGGGTGGGGGCACATTATCTTTTTGTACAAATCACCCCAATAACATCTGTTCACAAATTTTCACTGTTATAAATGAGACTATAATGAACATTCTTATAAATATCTCCTTACGTATATGTTAAGAGTTCATCTATGGCTTAGAAGGAGTTGAATAGTAAGGACTCTTACTCTGAGTCCTCTAGGACAAGAGAAAAAAAAAAAACTGAGGCAAAGATTGATATGCTGACACATTGTTTAGGAGGCACAAGCGCAGGGCAGCAAGCATAAGGAAAAAGGGAACTGAGGCAAGAAAATGTGCAAAGCAATGTAATGCACAACACTACTGTGATGGCCACTGAATCACAAGCCACAAAATTATAGTGGGTCGCTTGGAGATAGGTTTGCACAATTTGTAAATAATTTACAAGAATGTTTTAAAAAGGAAGCACACTATAAAACAATCTACAGTATGCAAAAGGGAGAGGGTATTTATGCCATTTCTCTTCCCCTCTCTCTCTTCGCATGGGTCAGAGTTCACCCCACAGAAGCTGAATTCCTGTCCTACCACCCTTGCATTTTCAGGGTTGCATCATCTGGCTTCTTGGCTGCCATTCAGGAAGCCAAATTCCCTACACTGTATATAGGATGTGAGAGTGGGCCATCTGGCTGCAACATTTGTTACCACTTTGATCCCCAGGGTTGATTCAGCTGATCTGGCTGGCTAAGCTGGCTCACCACTCCATGTGCATCCCTCCTGAAACTGTGCACTTGGTAGAAGAGGACAACCTTCCCCAATAGAGGACCATTCCTTGGTCAAGGGTATACAAGTAGTTGTGTTCCCCTGCTAGAACCTCCAAATAAGCTCTCATGGTCCATAAGCTGTGTATAACATTATTTCCAAGTCTGGGAGCGGAGAAAGCATTTCATATGAACAGGGGTTGATCTAGACAGTATGAGCTTTGAAAATTGATGCTTTCAATTCAGACTCCAACCAGCTTAGGGAGCTTGGCAAAGTCACCAGCAAAGAGAGCTTTATCAGTGCAAAGTAGGAAGTAGGCAGTGCCTTTAGGAAGGAGGTCACAAGAATCTAAGGAACAGGTTTGCACCCAATACAGTATGCATATTTTTAGGTTTACCTGAGGTTGCAAAATTGCCCTCCAAAGTAATTACATTCCCACCAACAAGCTAGAATTCTAGTTGTTCCATATTTTTGTCAAAAATTCAGTATTATCATGCTTCAGAAATGTAAATAATCTGATGAATGTGTAATGATATTTCATATTATCTTAATTTGCATTTAGTTTATTATGAATGAGACTGAATATTTTTCATTGAGTGAATTATCTATTCAGATATTTTTCAATCTTTTAAATTATTTTCTTTTTGCATACTAATTTGTGGATATTTTTAAATACTCTAAGTATAAAAGTATAAATATTTTTCATATTACAAACTTTTTCTCTCAGTCTGTAGATTATATATAGTATCTTGATGAAGAGAAGTTAATTTAATACAAACAAATGTATCCATTATTCCCTTTTACTTCATAGTCTTATTAGAAATGAAAATTGAAATTTACCAATTATCTCTTCAAAATCTACTGATTTTTTTAAAACTTGTTAATATAATTAGTTATGTCGATAGTTTTCCTGATATTGAACTATCCTTGAATTCTTACAATATTTTCTATTTTTGGTACCTAATTATTAATTAGTGGATTTTATTTATTAATATTTCATATAATTTTCACCTAAATTAATAAGTAATCATATTTCCTGGTTTGTTTTATATATGTCTTTATCAGGTGTTGGTATTAAAATCATCTGAATTCATAAAAATAGAGATTTCCAAATTTCCCTGTCTGAAATTTAACTGAATTTACTATATACAACTACCTTCCTAGAATTATGTCCCTTTCCTGTAAATTTCCTTCCTCTCCCTTCATATTCCTCAGCTCTTAAAAAAATGCTCTGCCCAGGACATACTTTGGAGACATCTCGTCTTTGTGGCCTTATTATAAAACATATTTACTAAGAAGATGTCCCTTCAACAGTAACCTATCCAATTATGTATGTATCTGTTTAACTGACTTTCAAAAACAAAAACAAAGCATGATTTGTGGCATTTACCAGAAAGCCATCATGGTAAATTTTCAAGCTACCAATGTTATATCACTGAACATGGAATGGGGGTTGGGGGAAAATGCCCACAGTTGGCTCCCAAGAGAGCTGGCTCCAGAATACCACTGAATCAAGGTTCTTCTTCCATATCTGTTAGAGAGCTATGCCAGATTGGGAGGAATTCATTTTATTTTTTATTTTTTTTATTTTTAGGAAATAAAATGTTAAAGAAAGTTAGGTAATAGAAAAACCAGTATTCCTCTTAGACTACAGCAAATAGGGTTCTTTCTGGGAACCTGAGCCTCAGGGCCTCCTACCCTTTCCACACCCCATGCTCAGTAATCCTTTCTCAAATATTTCCAAGTTCCCATCCAGTTCTTGGAACCAGTCAAGCTGATAGGTCCAATTATTTTCTTCAGAGCACTTTTCAACATATTACTTATTATTTCCTCCCTCTCCTACCCTCCTCTAACTGGGATTGATCAGAGGCTGTGACAGAATAATAATATACATAATTTTCTTCTATGGTTCCTGGCTCTTAATTCCCTCTCCAAAGTAGGATATAGAAACTTCCCCAAAGCAAGTCACAGAAACTCTAATCTTTCCCTGCTTTTCTCTCTTGAGGCTGGCTACAACAAAATTCTTTGACCCACCCTTATCTGACAGTAAGTCAGACCCTCCTCATTCCTGAGACTTCCTGCCTCATACCATGGAGGGAGAAATGCTACATAAACAGACCAAGAATGCTGAAGCAGACAGGTCATGCTGTGTTTCCCTGTCCAGTCTATAAGCATTAGATCAGACCCTTTTTGCCCAATAACGTTTTGGCCATTTCCCATACTTAAATCATGCTTATGGAATGAAACCTCCATATAATTCCAAAGAGTAGGATCCAAAGAGCTTCTAGACAACTGAACACATGGAGGTTCTTGGAGGTTGATATACCCAGAAAGGGTGTTTTTCAAATTGGGGGTAGTCTTGGAAACAAAGCCCTCAACCTGTGGGTTATGATACTGCCTTCTGGCACAGTGTCAGAACTGAATTGGATTACAGAACACCCAGATGACATCTGCTGCAGAACTGATTGCTTGCTCAATGTGGGGTAAGAGGGACCCACACACATCTGATTTCAGTGTTGACTGTGGTGTGAGAGTATAGGAATACAGGCACTTTCTTTTTCCTGACCAATAAAGACATCCAGAGGCGTTCCTTATAGAATTATCGAGGGGTCCCATGACAGTGGCCATGGCCAGTCCACTTCTGGTAAGGTGCCTGGTATTATTTTGTGGAATATAAGATTGAGCTGCCAGAATAAGGTATATATGATGATTTTGAATCAAATTATTTATATGGATTGGAGAATTTGCATTAAAAAATGTGCCTTTTACAATTAAACTAGGTATAAAGTTATAGTTTAGAGCTAGTCTAGTATAAAAGAAAGGAAAGAGAATGACTGGAAAAAAATGTAGGACTTAAAGAGTGACAACAAATGAATGTGAAAGTTGGACTGTGGAGGGACCCTGACTTACTCATCTATGTAGAAGCAATGTGAGACAGCTTCACAGTAAATAAGGAGCTTGTATAGAGAGGTTAAGCTTAGACTTAAAGTATAAACACACTTGAGAAGTGGGGAAAAGAGGAATCCAGGAAGGATAGGAAAAGTGGAGAGTCAAAGGATTAAGGATTGTTAAGGATATTCTTGTAAGGTTCCATATGCAGTCCGATCCACACCAAAGATGGCCCCTGAGTGGCTTCTTCTTCCCATAAGTCTCGGCTTCCCGCCACCTATTTTCCCGCCGGCAGCAAGCCAGACCAATCAGAAACCCACACGTCACTTTCTCCCTTAACCCGGAAGCCCCAAGAGTATATATGTAAGCCTCATCTTGTAATAAAGCGGACTTCTCCGGTGACTTGCCAACCGTCTCCATCTTTTAATTCTTACAGTCTGGATCATTAATGTCCCCCCAAAAGCTCACCTGGAAATGAAGGAATGTTCAACAGTGAAATGATCAGATTATGAGATCTGTAACCTAATCATTAGATTAATACATTTTATGGATTAACAATCTGAATAGACTACTGGATGGTAACTAGTAAGACGGGATGTAGCTGGAGGAATACGGCCGGGACTGTATCTGTTCTCGGCCCCTTCCTTTCTCTCTATTTCCTGGTTGCCATGAGAAAAGCAGCTTTCCTCCCCCACGTCCTTCCACCATGATGTTCTACCTCACCTCAGGCCCAGGGTAATGGAGTGAGCTATGCTGTTGGGTGACCATGAATCGAACCTCCGAAACCAACAGCCCAAAATAAAGGCTTTGTCCTCTAAGTTATTCTTGTCCGGTATTTTGGTTACAACGATGAAAACCTAACCAACACAGAAATACAGCAACCCTCATCAGTGACTATTTTGTTTTGCTTTGTTTTAACCAAATTGTCTTCATGGTTTAAATATAATTATGTAACATATAATGGTAAAATAATGATAAACTTTCTATGAGCATTGTTTGTAATCACTAAAACCCAGAAACAAAAAAATAAAAGAAAATAACATTAAAAAAATAAGAAAAAATAAAAAAGCCTAGAAACAGTAGTTATAATGCAAAACTATATAGTAATTAATATATAAGTATACATAATAAGATAATTCTCAGAAATATAATGCTGAGTAAAAAGAGCCAGACACAAGGAATAAAAAATCCCATAAAGTTCTAAAATAGGCAAATTAATCTATAATGTTAATATATAGGACAGTTATTTACTATTAGGAGGGGTGCAAGAGGAATGTGGGGTGTTGTTAATGTCCTAGTTCCTGACTTGGGGTGGTCAGGGGAGTGTGTTCCCTTGTGAAAATTCATAAAATCATGTCTCTATATACTTAAAATGTGTGTATTTTTGTGAGTATAAATTATACTTTAAAAGTTTCATTTTAAATTTTATTTTATTTTTGGTACTGGGAATAGAACCAAGGGCCTCTTGTATATGACAAATGTACTCTACCACTAAACTACACCTCCAGCTCCTAAAAGTTTATTTTTTAATTTTATTTATTTATTTATTTACTTGTCTTGTTTTGTTTTGCAGTATCGGAGATTGAACTGGTAGGGGTACTCTACTACTGAGTTTCATCCTCAGTTCATTTTATTTTTATTTTGAGACAGGATCTCACCAAGTTGCCCAGGCTGGCCTGGTGTGCACCAACATGTCTAGCTAAAGTTTATTTTTTAGTGTTAAAGATACCACCAATTTTTGGGTATGGCAGTGCACAAATGTAATTCCAGTGATTCAGGAGACTGAGGCAGGGGGATCGTAAGTTTAAGGCCAGCCTCAACAACTTAGTGAGACCCTGTCTCAAAATGGTACAAAATTAAAATGGGCTGAGGCTGTTGCTCAGTGGTAAAGTACCCCTGGGTTCAATTCCCAGTACCAAAAAAAAAAAAAAAAAAAAACCAAAAAACAAAACTGCACTAATTTCCAGATGATAGGAAGTCCTATATTCCATAAGACTTTTTCAAAATGTGGAAACTTCCATATAACTTATGGTCCTCAAAACCATTTGACTTCTATCTCATAGTTTATCCTGGCGACAATACAATTGGTGAACTGTATATTCTAAATCCTGGATTTAAAAAAAAAAAAATTCTAGTTGTAGATGGACATAATAACTTTATTTATTTTTGTATGTGGTGCTGAGGATCAAACCCAGTACCTGACATGCATTAGGCAAGCACTCTGCCACTGAGCCACAACCCCAGCCCTAAATCCTGGATTTTAATAAACATTTCCCTACTGCCATGAACTGTAGGAAAACAAAGCATCTTGCAATAGGAAACATTTGTGCAAAACAAAGAAATACAGTAGCAAATATCCATGGAACCTAAAACCAGAAAAGCAGGATCTGGAAAAGAACAGTTTATGCACACACACACAAACACAGATTGACATTTACCTACACAAATGGGCACAGAGATTTTTCAGAAAAATAGAGAAATCATTATTAATATACCATATCTGAATATAGAAGATGGCATTCTATTTAGGGGGCTATTTCTTTGTTTATAGAATTCTATTTTTATGGCTAAAACCAGAACCATTTTAGAAAACAATCCTTTTAAAGTGGAAATCCTTTACAAAAAGTCCAACTTTGTACTTCTTTGGTGGCAGCTGGTGCACAATGCCTCTAAGAGTCCAATTTAGCTTTTTTAGTAGAGGAAATTACTTCAATATACTTCTTTTTTGGGGTTGGGTACCAGGGATTGAACTCAGGGACACTCAACCACTGAACCTCATACCAGACCTATTTTTGTATTTTATTTACAGGCGGGGTCTCACTGAGTTGCTTAGTGCCCCACTTTGCTTAGTCTGGCTGTGAACTCACAATCTTCCTGCCTCAGCCTCTGGCGCTGCTGGGATTACTGTGTGCCACAGTGCCCAGCAACTTCAATATACTTCTGTAGTTCAAAGTTAACTACTTTCCTTTATTCCTGCAAGGATTATAGAAAGAATCTTTAATTTTATAAACAATTGCAGCACTGTCATATAAAACAATGGATCAGTATGGTTCAAAATATTCAGCAACTCAGGATTCAATTACAACATACAGAAATTGGAAGAAAATTCAGATATTATGGAGTATATTTGCTAGATTTTGCCTGTTATCATCTCATTATCTTAATAACAATTTAGTGTTCTTTTGGGGATATATCTTCTTCCCTACTCTGAGTTCCTGTGATGTAAATAGGGACACTTCATCCCTGTCCTGGATCCAAGGGTGGGCACATGACCCTGGAAGGATGATCAACATATCGCATTGTTGTGGATCTAATAATTGTTCCAAAGACATGTGCATTTACCACCATGTGCCATAGGAGGCAACTGCAGAGGTTTTTGCTAGAATTGTTGAGAAAAAGATGTTATGTTTTCACTAGAGTAATTAAATAATAAGAATATAATCTAAAGTTGTGAAGGGTCAACACATGAAGGCTTGCTTGAGCTTGGCACCAGCAAAGAAGTGAAGAATTGGACAGGTTTTTTGCTTGTCTGTTTTTTTTTTTTTTTTTTTTTTTTTGTTTGTTTGTTTGTTTGTTTTGTTGTTGTTGTTTTTAGTACTAGGGATTGAACCAGTACTGGGATATTCTACCACTGAGCACATTCCCAGTCTCTCATTTATTTATTTATTTGTTGATTGTTTCTGTTTTAAGACAGAGGCTGGCTAAATTGCTGAGGGTCTCCCTAAATTGCTGAGCCTGGCCTTGAACTTTTGATCCTTCTAGTCAGCCTCCCTAGTCTCTGGGTTGACAGTTGTGTGTCCTGAACTTCTTTGGACAGTCATTTTGGCTCTGAATTCAAGTGCACCTGAAGATAATGCTGTTACAGACTAAATTGTGCCTCTCCCAAATTCATATGTTGAACCCCTAGTCCCCAGTGTGAGTATATTTAAAGATAGAGCCTTTAAAAAGATAGGAAAGGTTAAATCAGGTGCTGTGGCTCATGCCTGTATTTTCAGCAACTCTGGAGAATGAGGCAGAAGGATTGCAAGTTCAAGGTCAGTTTTAGCAATTTAGGAAGGCCTAAAAAACTTAGCAAGATCCTGTCTCAAAATAAAAAGGGCTGGGGATGTGGCTTAATGGTTAAGAGGCCCTAGTTTCAATCCTTGGTATCAAAAAAAAAAAAAAAAAAAAAGGGGGGGGTGAAGAAAAAGAGAGTGAAGGTTAAATGAGGTCATAAGGATGGGGCCCTAATCCCATGTGACTGATGTCATAAGAAAGGATATCAGGGATGCACATGCACAAAGAACATGTAAGAGAAGATGATCATCTGTGAGCCAAGGAGAGAAGCCTCAGAGGAAACCAAAGTTGCTAACACCTTGATCTTGAAATTTCAGCCTGCAGAATTTTAAGAAATAAATTTCTTTTAAATTACCCAGTCTGTGATATTCTGTTGTGTCAACACTAGCAGAGTAAGACAAGTGCTGTCCCTGGACATTTTGGCTAAAAGAGTCAATTTTCTTCTTTTGACACTAGGGATTAAACCCACTGAGCTACATCCCCACTCATCTTTATTTTTTATTTTGAAACAGGGTCTTGTTAAGTTGCAGCAGGTCTGGTTAGGTTGCTGAGGCTGGCCTTAATCTTGTGATCCTTCTGCCTCAACTTCCCAAGTGGGACTGCAGGTACATGCCAACACACCCAGCCAATTTATTACTTTTGTAAAATATAATTTGGGTTGGAATGTTGACTCTTCTAATACTGATATAAATGTTAGACTTGATATCAGAAACATGGTATTAAAAATAATGCATCCCACGAATAGGAAAAGAGGAACTCAAGATGTCACTATTTGCTGATGACATGATTCTATATTTAGAGGATCCAAAAAACTCCACCAGAAAACTTCTAGACCTCATAAGTGAATTCAGCAAAATAGCAGGATATAAAATCAACACACATAAATCTAAAACATTTTTATACACAAGTGATGAAACACCTGAAAGGGAAATGAGGAAAACAACTCCATTCACAATAGCCTCAAAAAAAAAAAAAAAAAAAAAAAAAATACTTGGGAATCAATCTAACCAAAGGGGTGAAATATTTCTACAAAAAAAAAAAAAAAAAAACTACAGAACATTAAAGAAAGAAATTGAAGTAGACCTTAGAAGATGGAAAGATCTCCCATGTTCTTGGATAGGCAGAATCAATATTATCAAAATGACCATACTTCCAAAGGTGCTATACAGATTTAACACAATGCCAATTAAAATTCCTATGACATTTCTTATAGAAACAGAAAAAGCAATCATGAAATTCATCTGGAAGAACAAAAGACCCAGAACAGCCAAAGCAATCCTGGGCAGGAAGAGTGATGCAGGAGGTATCACCATACCAGACCTTAAACTCTACTATAGAGCAATTGTAACAAAAATGTCATGGTAGAGCTGATCCAAGATGGTGGACTGTTGGGGGCTGTGCCATGCGGACGGCGCCAGAATGGTGCCTGATCACATCCGCAGTGAGGAGGTTAATTAACATAAGCACACTCAGGTGATTTATCACTGGCCATATTCAGTTAAGTCCACTGCACACAACGCGTGCACAGGTGTTCCTGAGGTGCCTGCTCGGGCCTGCTCGTTTTAACCCTTGCCGTGATAGGGCAGCTGGCTCCTCGCCTGATGGCAACTGGCGTGGCCCCGTCCTGCGCCTCCTGGAGGGAATATAAGCGGGCAGCAGGTGGGGGCGCGACAGTAAGGAGCAGCAGCAAGCAGAGAAAAGCGGCAAGCAGAAAGAGAAGCAGCGAGTAGGGGCAGCGGCAAGCAGAGAGAAGCAGCGCACCTTTAGCACACACTCCTAGCACGCACCTTTAGTTCACAGGATGCAGGATGCACCTTTAAGAAGAAACTGCAGAAGCCTAAGAAGAAATAGATCTCTGATAAGCATAGCAGTCTTTCTTTCTCTATCTTTCTCTCAGTCTCTCTCCCCTCAAAGATTCTTTCTTATGCAAAGTCTCTCTCTCTCTCTCTCTCTCTCTCTCTCTCTCTCTCTCTCTCTCTCCCTAAGAAAAGCCTTTCTTCCTCTGTAGCCCAGGGAACAAGCAAATAAGCGAGAAAGCAAAGCAAATAAGCGAGAACGCAGCCCACTAAAGAAAGATAGTAAAAGTAGTC
This sequence comes from Sciurus vulgaris, assembly GCF_902686455.1. Taxonomy (NCBI): domain Eukaryota; kingdom Metazoa; phylum Chordata; class Mammalia; order Rodentia; family Sciuridae; genus Sciurus; species Sciurus vulgaris. Next base: position 83,113,479 of record NC_136465.1, read on the forward strand.
AGTTTCCACTCCACCACTGATAAATACCTACCCACGCAATTGTTGCCGTGGGCGGCGACAGTGGACTAGAGGGAGGCTGCCTTCCTTGTCACTCCCTAAACTCAGGTTTAAAGCAGAGGATATCTGTTTCTTGGTGAGGCAGTTTTTGCTGCTTATCAATCCCCTGCTGTTTACCCCATTTGTCTACTGTGATCACAGTACCTGCAGGTTTGGTTACACATGGCTGCCGCCATTTTGAGACAACAGCCAGGACTTGTAGGACCCCTGGCCAGATTGACTGAGCCCCATCTCCAGGATCCCTCAGCCTGACTGATCACTCCCTGCCTCCAGGGCCTCACAGCGACTGCTCCCGCCACCAGGACCCCCAGACCAACTGACTGCGCCCTACCTCCAGGACCTCCAGACTGACTGCACTCCACCTCCAGGATCCCACAACCACACCAACCACACCCCATCTCCAGGACCTCCAGCTGACCATGCCCACACACCAAGCTGCAGCTCCCCATTTGCCAACACATTTGAAAGCCAGAGCAGCCATTTTAAGAGATCTCCCATCTTTAGGTGGGGCAAATGCCATCCTGAGAAGCCTGCTGGAGACTGGAAGCTCATTGTCAGGTACCTTACATGCATCAGGCTACTGAAGACTGGGAGGTTTGAATACTATATGACTTATAGTATAGATTTTCTTTTTTCTCCTTATTGAAAAATTTTGTTTATTCTTTACTTTTCTTTTTTCCTTTTGTTTACCTATTCCCTCAGAGTCTCTTTCTCCCTTTTTACATACTAACTACCAACTTTTTTTGATTACACTCTCACTCTTTCTATTATCTAGAACTTCTATATATTCTTTTCTTATCCCATTAACAGCTACATCCTACACCCCTCTTCATCCTCTTTGTCCTCCACTAGAAACTGCAGACCTTATTGCAAATCTATTTGTTATACTGAAGATATAATTGAACTCATTCCGTTTATTATGACAATATTGTTAATGTCCTCATAGGGGCTATTTGGTCTAGGATTGCATACTGTCTGAACTGGGCACTGCTAATATTGATCTCCCCCGTAAAGAAAAGGTTTTGCAAACCTATAGGGTCACTATAAGCCTATAGGGGGGAAACTGCAATACCCCAGATCTGCACTGCTAGAGGGGAAGATACATGAACAACATGAAAAAACAAGGGAAGAAAATGATCCAAACAAATCTAGATTCTATACTAATAGAATCCAGTGACAGTATGGTAGAAGAAATCTCAGAAAAGGACTTCAGATTATACATGATTAAGATGATTCATGAAGCAAAGGATGAGCTAAGAGAGCAAATGAAGGCAATAAATGATCATACCAATAAGCAGTTGAAAGAGCAACTGCAGGAAGCAAAAGATCATTTCAACAAAGAGATAGAGATTCTCAAAAAAAAAAAAAATGGAAATCTTTGAAATGAAGGAAACAATAAACCAAACAAAAAACTCAATGGAAAGCATCACCAACAGACTAGACCACTTGGAAGACAGAACCTCAGACAATGAAGACAAAATATTTAAGCTTGAAAATAAAAATGGCATGGTATTGGCACCAAAATAGACAGGTAGATCAATGGTACAGGATAGAAGACACAAAGACATACCCACATAAGTACAGTTACCTCACATTAGACAAAGTTGCCAAAAACTTAAAATGGAGAACAGATAGCCTCTTCAACAAATGGTGCTGGCAAAAGTGGAAATCCATATGCAGTAAAATGAAATTAAACCCCTATCTCTCACCCTGACAAAACTCAACTCAGAATGGATCAAGAATCTAGGAATTAGGTCTGAGCCCTGCTACAAATAGAAGAAAAAGTAGGCCCAAATTTCCATCACGTTGGCTTAGGACAGACTTCCTTAATAAGACCCCCATAGCACAAGAAATAAAAGCAAGAATCAATAAATGGGATAGATTCAAACTAAAAAGTTTTTTCTCACTCAGCAAAGGAAATAATCAATAATGTGAAAAAAGAGCCTACAGAGTGGGAGAAAATCTTTTCCACACAGACTTCAGACAAAGCACTAATTCCAAAGTTTATAAAGAACTTAAAACACTTTACACCCAAAATACAAAAACCCAATCAATAAATGGGCTAAGGAACTGGGCAGACACTTCACAGAAGAAGATATACAGGTGATCAACAAATATATGAAAAAGTGCTCATCATCCCTAGTAATTAGAGAAATACAAATTAAAACCACCCTAAGATTTCATCTAACTCCAATTAGAATGGCTATTATCAGAACACAAGCAATAATAAGTGTTGAAGTGGATGTGGGGAAAAAGGCACACTCGTACATTGCTGGTGGAGTTGCAAATTGGTGCACCACTCTGGAAAGCAGTGTGGAGATTCCTTAGAAAACTTGGAATGGACCCATCATTTGACCCAGCTATCCCACTCCTGGGTTTACACCCAAAGGACTTAAAATCAGCATGCGACAGTGATGCAGCCACATCAATGTTCACAGCAGCTCAATTCACAATAGCTAGATTGTGGAACCAACTAGATGCCCTTCAATTGATGAATGGATAAAGAAACTGGTATTTATACACAATGGAATATTACTCAGCCATAAATAAGAGTAAAATTATGGTATTTGCTGGTAAACAGAAGAAGTTGGAAAATATCGTGCTAAGTGAAATAGGCCAAGCGCACAAACCAAAGGCCGAATGTTTTCTCTGATAAGTGCATGCCAATATATAACATGGGGAGTGTGCGGGGGGAAGAGAAGAATAAGGAACTTTGGATGGTGTAGAGGAAAATGGAGTGGGAGGGGGTGGGGGGACAGAAAGACAGTAGAATGAGACAGGCAATATTACCCTATGTATATGTATGATTACATGAATGGTATGACTCTATATTGTGTACAACCATAGAAATGAAAAATTGTACTCCATTTGTATACAATGGATCAAAATGCAGTCTGTAAAAATAAAAAGACTTAAAAAATTAAATTAAAAAAATAAAATACAATAATGCATCCTGAATGTGGAAATGACTATGAGGTGAGGTGCAAGGTAGTGAAAATTCCCTCATTCCCCAAATAGATATGATTATCAGTTCTGGTTTTTCATTAGAAAAGTACCTGGTTAAATTGTTGTCCATTGTATCATAGGACTTTCCATATACCAAACAAATAAGGCCCAGGGAACAGCTCAGTACAGGTAGAGCAATGCTTAGCATGCACAAGACCCTGGGCTTAAATCTCCAGCACCAAAAAATCAAAAACAAATGAAACAAACCCACCAAGTCTGGATGTTTGGAGACTTAGCAGAAAATTATTTATGTTGGAATGTTTACCTTTTGGGGGGGCAAGTTCCAACAAGAAAGAGAAAAACTTTGTTTGAAACTGTTTATCTAAAAACAGAAAGACGGGCTGGGGAGATAGCTCAGTCGGTAGAGTGCTTGCCTTGCAAACACAAGGCTCTGGGTTCAATCCCCACCACCGCAAAAAAAAAGATAAAAACAGAAAGACAAAATATAGCTTTGCTATGGTTAATAATATAAGATGGCTGAGAGTCAGTCTTGGCTTTGCAGAGGTTGGTGTTCAAATTCTGCACCCTCAGCTACAAGGAATGCTAACAAAGTCAGGATACTGATACCCAGAGATCACTCCCAGTCATTTCCTGTTATTCATTCCTGGCTGACAAAGGGTGCAATTGTTCTAACTGCAAAGAGCCAGTCATTGGAATGTAGCCAGAAAAAAAATTCACTCTAGCTCCCTACCTCTATAAAGCCAGGTAGAAGTCAATGAGCTACCAGCTGGTAGATGGTCGGTTCAAGCAGTCGGCAAAGTTTGTTTCTTTTCTTTTCTTATTTATTTTTTTTGTACGGGGGATCAAACCCAGGGGTGCTTTACCACTGAGTTACATCCCCAGCCCTTTTTATTTTTTATTTTAAGACAAGGTGTCGCTAAGTTGCTTAGGGCCTCACTATATTGCCCAGGGTGGCCTCGAACTTGCCATCCTTCTGCCTCAACCTCCCCAGTTGCTCAGATTATACAAATGTGCCACTGCACCCAACTATTTTGTTTCTAAAAGAAAAAAAGAATTCTGATTTTGGCCAGAACCTCGGGGCGGGGGGGGATCCTGATATTATAGGCGAGTTGTATTGCCTTAGAAACTCTAGGCCTAGCAAAGCCATGTGATTATTCCACATCTAAGTCAATAAATATTCAATCACCTAAATCCTCCAAAAGGAATTTGACTGCTAAAGCACAAAGAAGGAAAAAAAGAAGAAAATGAACTCTTCCATAATGACCACCTCAGATGGTGATATAGAAGGGAAGATTTTTTTTCAGATAGCAGAGCCCATGGAAACAAAACTAACTGATCAAGGAACTCTTGCCAGAAATCCTTGATTTCTGCTATTCCTTTCCTTCAGGGTGTTTATACCATGGGCCAGTAGCCATTATATATGATCTCCTTTCTATTTAGAAAATAGTAGTTTTTGTCGTGATAATTCTCATTTCCTCTCATAATTATGCAAGTGATGTGTCAGGATGATCAAATGTATTATTTAGCTACAGGATCCAAAAATCACAAAGGGATTCCTCCAAGTCCAAATAAGAGGAATTTATGATACCTAGGTACTATGAACTTTGAGCAACTGGAATGGCATTTAGAGATATTGTTTCCTTGGAGATAATTTGCTTTTTATTTGCATGACTATTATGTTAAACGTGGAAACTGAGATATGCATAATGGTGAGCATCCAAGTAGTTGATCATTGTTTCTTTTTTGCTTTTGCACCTGTCAGGAAAGCATTCCCCCACTATACCTTCACACAGAACCAAGAGTTGGATGATCTTGAAGCCTAATGAAGTCACTACAGTTGAAAAATCTAGTTGTAGTTAAAGCAATAGTTTTCAGTTATATTAACCAATATATTCTTCTTTAAGTCAGTTTGAGCAGTTTCTGATACTTGTAACTAAAAAGCATGTGTTATTAACACAGGGTTAAAGCTCTCACACAATGCTGCTTGAGCCTGTTAGTATTTAGACTCAAGGTCTGCATGCCCAAATTAAGATGGAACTCTAAGCTGGCAGCTGAGGGACTAGCAGAGCACTGGTAAGAAAAACTGTGAAGGAAGAACCTAGATAATGTATTATGACTTGTCATTATTTCTGGCATTGTTTATTGATCATGAAGTTCCCAGGAATCAAGTACATCAGTAGTCTACTGAGCTCACATGGAAGTTATAAAGTCATACATGTTCCAAGTTTGGCAAATAAGGGCCAATGATTGCCCAATCCCTAAGATAATTCTCAAATCTGCTAACTGTGCTAACAGCAAGTAGGTTGAAAATAGTACAGTCCTGAAGAACAGTCCTCCTTATATCTTTCTCAGATGCAATCAGAGAAAACACAGAAGGCAGAACATGGAACAGCAAAATTTGAGAAACAAGGAAAAACTAAGGAGGGAGGGTTTCAAGATGGCGGCCTAGAGGGTGGCTGCATTTCATGTTGCTCCAGGACTCAGGATTCAAAAGAGGAGATATTGAGAGACTTGGGACCAACTCAAAGCAGCCGGGTGACTCTCTCCCATTGGGGAGGCGTCCCGGATGGGACAGTAGTCCCGGAACGCAGGGAACTTTGTGAAGTAGAGCTGCAGGCGAGACGCCCCTCCCCCCGCTGGAGCAGTGAACTCAGACAACTGGGAGCATCGTAGAGGAGGCCGCCTCAGCACACTGCTGGGACTTGGAGCAACCACTGGGGCTCCGGCGGCTGCCCAGGGGAGGAGCGGCGAGGAGAGCTGTGTGGACTCAGAACACCGGGGCCTGCCCTGAGGAGGAGGAGGAGGAGGTGACTACTTGGATTCGGAGTGACTACACCAGAGCTACAGGCAGTTGCCAGAGAGAAGCTGCGCGGTGAGCTGTTTGGACTTAGAGCGACTGCTTCTGAACACCGGGGCCTGCCCTGAGGACCAGGAGGAGGAGGAGCGCGGGCCCGCTTGGATTCGGAGTGACTGCACCAGAGCTACAGGCGGTTTGCTCCTGAACACCCGGGGGGTTACCTGGAGGAGGAAGAGGAACAGGGAGGGTCCTTCGACTTGGAGTGAATGATTGCCCCGGGCTACGGGTGGTTGGTGGGAGGAGGAGGCCACACACTGAGTTGCTTGGATTCCTAGTGACCACACCGGAATACTGGGCGGCTGTCTGGAGGAAGAGGCATGTGGCGGGTCTCTGGGACTCAGAGCAATAGTACGGGGCCCCAGGTGGCTGCTCAGAGGAGGGGCCGCATAGCCAGGTGATTAGGTGCAGAGCAGGGTCCCAGGATCTAGGAGGCTTCTGGGTGGAAGAGCCACACAGAGACATGCTTAGGGGTGGAGCGAAGGTTCCAGGACTGCAGGCAGATTCTCTGAGGAGGGGCAGCCTAAGGAGATTCATCTGTGAAGGGTGAGGCTCCCAGGCCCAGGAGGTAGGGCTGGGCCCTTGGGAACTTTGCAGAGGAAGGTAGCCCAGCCCAGGTGCTAGCTGTAAATTGAGGGGAACCTCTAGGAGGGGAACTGACCAGCGAGACCTCCCCACCGGGTGAGACTTCCTCTGCCGGGTGAGGCTTCCCCACAGGACGGTAAAACCAGAGACACAGGCCCAAACAGGCCTTGCCTCAGCCCGCAGCCTAGTTCCCCTTTGGATGACCATTGGTCAACAAGTGGAGGCACCTCTGCCACTAGCAGGGAATATACCCCACCCCTAGAGAGGCAGTTTCCTGTGGAGCACCCGCTATCAACTTCCTCCAAGATTCAGCCTCCTGAAGGCTAAGAGGGGATATACTAGAAATCTTCAGGGACATTGTAAGTCAATGAGGAATCTGCAATATCTCAGGCGGTCCACTGATACCTGAACAATAGAGAAAAACAAGGAAGAAAATGCCCCAAACAAATCTAGATGTTACATCAATAAAACTCAATGACAGCATGGCAGAAGAATGACAGAAAAGGAGTTCAGAATGTACATAATTAAAATGATCAGGGAAGCAAACGATGAGATGAAAGGAGCAAATGCTGGCACTGAATGATGAGATGAAAGAGCAAAAGCAGGCATTGAACGATCGCACCAATCGACGGTTAAAAGAGCAAATACAAGAAGCAAAGATCATTTCAATAAAGAGTTAGAGATATTGAAAAAAAAAACAAAACCACAAATCCTTGAAATGAAGGAAACAATAAACCAAGTTAAGAACTCCATAGAAAGCATATCCAATAGGATAGAACACCTGGAAGACAGAACCTCAGACATTGAAGACAAAATATTTAACCTTGAAAACAAAGTTGAACAAACAGAGAAGATGGTAAGAAATCATGAACAGAATCTCCAAGAACTATGGGATATCATGAAAAGGCCAAATTTAAGAATTATTGGATTGAGGAAGGCTTAGAGAAACAAACCAAGGAATGAACAATCTATTCAATGAAATAATATCAGAAAATTTCCCAATCTGAAGAATGAAATGGAAAATCAGTTCAAGAGGCTTATAGGACTCCAAATATACAAAATTACAACAGACCCCCACCACAGCACATTATAATGAAAATGCCTAATATACAAAATAAAGACAGAATTTTAAAGGCTGTGAGAGGAAAAGAACCAAATTACATTCAGGGGGAAACCAATACGGATATCAGCAGATTTTTCAATCCAGACCCTAAAAGCTAGAAGGGCCTGGAACAACATTTTTCAAAGCCCTGAAAGAAAATGGATGCCAACCAAGAATCTCAATACCCAGCAAAACTTACCTTCAAATTTGATGATGAAATAAAATCCTTCCATAATAGACAAAAGCTAAAAGAATTTACAAAAAGAAAGCCAGCATTACAGAACATTCTCAGCAAAATATTCCATGAGGAAGAGATGAAAAACAAAGAAGCAAATCAGCAAAGGGAGGAATTATCCTAAAGGAATTGTCAAATAAAGGAGGAACCAACATGTGTCAACAAATAAATAAATAAAACTTAAAAAATGAACCAAATGACCGGGAAACCAAATCATATCTCTATAATAACCCTGAATGTTAATGGCCTGAATTCATCAATCAAAAGACATAGACTGGCAGATTGGATTAAAAGAAAGATCCAACAATATGTTGCCTGCAAGAGACTCACCTCATACAAAAAGATACCCATAGACTAAAGGTGAAAGGATGGGGAAAAACATACCATGCACATGGACTCAGCAAAAAGCTGGAATATCCATCCTCATTTCAGACAATGTGGACTACAAGCCAAAGTTAGTCAGAAGGGATAAAGAAGGTCATTTCATACTGCTTAAGGGAAGCATAAATCAGCAAGATATACCAATCATAAACATCTATGCCCCAAACAGTGGCTCATCCATTTATGTCAAACAAATCCTTCTCAATTTCAGAAACCAAATAGACCATAACACAATAATACTAGGTGATTTTAACACGCCTCTCTCACCACTGGACAGATCTTCCAAACAAAAATTGAACAAAGAAACCATAGATCTCAATAACACAATCAATAATTTAGACTTAACGGACTTTATAGAATATACCATCCAACCAAGAGCGAATACACTTTCTTCTCAGCAGCACATGGATCCTTCTCTAAAATAGACCATATATTATGCCACAAAGCTAATGTTAGCAAATACAAGAAGATAGAGACACTACCATGTATTCTATCGGATCATAATGGATTGAAGTTAGAAATAAAAGAAAGAGTAAAACAGAAACTATTCCAACATCTGGAGATTAAACAATATGCTATTATATGATGAATGGATAACAGAAGATATTAGGAAGGAAATTTAAAAATTCTTAGAGGTAAATGAGAACAAAGAAACATCATATCAAAATCTCTGGGACACTATGAAAGCAGTACTTAGAGGGAAATTTATTTCATGGAGTGCATTTAATAAAAGAAGTAAAACTCGACAAATAAATGACCTAACACTACAGCTCAAAGCCCTAGAAAAAGAAGAACAGACCAGCACCAAAAGTAGTAGAGACAGGAAATAGTTAAACTCAGAGCTGAAATAAATGAAATTGAAACAAAAGAAACAATCGGAAAAATTGACAAAATAAATAGTTGGTTCTTTGAAAAAATAAACAAAATTGATAAACCTTTAGCCACACTAACAAGAGAGGACGAGAGAAAATCCAAATCACTAAAATTCGGAATGAACAAGGAAATATCAAAACAGACAGGATTGAGATACAAAACATAATTAGAAGCTATTTTGAAAATCTATACTCCAACAAAATAGAAAATTTCGAAGACATCAATAGGTTTCTAGAGACATATGAATCGCCTAAACTGAACGAGGAGGACATACACAATTTAAATAGACCAATTTCAAGTAATGAAATAGAAGAGGTCATCAAAAGCCTACCAACAAAGAAAAGTCCAGGACCAGATGGGTTCTCAGCCGAGTTCTACATAACCTTTAAAGAAGAACTCATTCCAATACTTCTCAAAGTATTCCATAAAGTAGAAGAGGAGGGAACCCTCCCAAACTCATTCTATGAAGCCAATATCACACTGATACCTAAACCAGACAGAGACACATCGAGGAAAGAAAATTTCAGACCAATATCCTTAATGAACATCGATGCAAAAATTCTCAACAAAATTTTAGCAAATCGCATACAAAAACATATTAAAAAGATAGTGCACCATGATCAAGTGGGTTTCATCCCAGGGATGCAAGGTTGGTTCAACATCAGGAAATCAATAAATGTAATTCACCATATCAATAGACTTAAAGTCAAGAATCACATGATTATTTCAATAGATGCAGAAAAAGCATTTGATAAAATACAGCACCCCTTCATGCTCAAAACACTAGAAAAAATAGGGATAGTGGGAACATTCCTTAACATTGTAAAGGCCATTTCTGCTAAGCCCATGGCTAATATCATTCTAAATGGTGAAAAACTGAAAGCATTCCCCCTAAAAACTGGAACAAGGCAGGGATGCCCTCTTTCACCACTTCTATTCAACATCGTTCTTGAGACTCTAGCCAGAGCAATTAGACAAACCAAAGAAATTAAAGGTATTGGAACTGGAAAAGAGGAACTCAAACTATCCCTGTTCGCTGATGACATGATTATATTTTAGAGGAACCTGGAAATTCCACCAGAAAATTTTAGAATTCAGAAGTGAATTCAGTAAAGTAGCAGGTTACAAGATCAAGCTCATAAATCCAATGCATTTTATACATAAGTGATGAATCTTCAGAAAGAGAAATTAGGAAAACTACCCATTCACAATAGCCTTGAAAAAATTAAAATACTTGGGAATCAATCTCACAAAAGAGGTGAAAGACCTCTACAATGAGAACTATACAACACTGAAGAAAGAAATTGAAGAAACCTTAGAAGATGGAAAGATCTCCCATGTTCTTGGATAGGCAGAATTAATATTGTCAAAATGGCCATACTACCTAAAGTGCTATACAGATTCACAATTCCAATTAAAATCCCAATGGTGTACCTTACAGAAATAGAGCAAGCAATCATGAAATTCATCTGAAAGAATAAGAAACCCAGAATAGCTAAAACAATCCTTAGCAGGAAGAGTAAAACAGGGGGTATTGCAATACCAGATCTTCAACTCTACTACAAAGCAATAGTAACAAAAACGGCATGGTATTGGTACCAAAATAGAAAGGTAGATCAATGGTACAGAATAGAGGACACGGACACAAACCCAAATAAATACAATTTTCTCATACTAGACAAAGGGGCCAAAAATATGCAATGGAGAAAAGATAGCCTCTTCAACAAATGGTGCTGGGAGAATTGGAAATCCATATGCAACAGAATGAAACTAAACCCATATCTCTCACCATGCACGAAACTAAACTCAAAATGGATTAAGGACCTCGGAATCAGATCAGAGACCCTGCATCTTATAGAAGAAAAAGTAGGTCCAAATCTTCACCTTGTTGGTCTAGGATCAGACTTCCTTAACAGGACTCCCATAGCACAAGAAATAAAAGCTAGAATCAACCACTGGGATAGATTCAAACTGAAAAGCTTTCTCTCAGCAAAGGAAACTATCAGCAATGCGAAGAAAGAGCCTACAGAGTGGGAGAATATCTTTGCCAATCATACTTCAGATAGAGCACTAATCTCCAGAATCTATAAAGAACTCAAAAACTCTACTCCAAGAATTCAAATAATCCAGTCGACAAATGGGCTAAGGAAATGAATAGACACTTCACAGAAGAAGATCTACAAGCAATCAACAAACATATGGAAAAATGTTCAACATCTCTAGTAATAAGAGAAATGCAAATCAAAACCACCCTAAGATTCCATCTCACCCCAATTAGAATGGCGATTATCAAGAATACGAGCAACAACAGGTGTTGGCGAGGATGTGGGGAGAAAGGTACACTCATACATTGCTGGTGGGGCTGCAAATTAGTGCAGCCACTCTGGAAAGCAGTGTGGAGATTCCTTAGAAAACTTGGAATGGACCCTCCATTTGACCCAGCTATCCCACTCCTTGGCCTATACCCAAAGGACTTAAAATCAGCATACTACAGAGACACAGCCACATCAATGTTCATAGCTGCTCAATTCACAATAGCCAGACTGTGGAACCAACCTAGATGCCCTTCAATTGATGAGTGGATAAAGAAACTGTGGTATATATACAATGGAATATTACTCAGCCATAAAGAGTGATAAAATTATGGCATTTGCAGGCAAATGGATGAAACTGGAGAATATCATGCTAAATGAGATAAGCCAATCTCAAAAAGCCAAAGGACGAATGATATCGCTAGTAAGTGGATGATGACACATAATGGGGGGAGGGAAGAGTTAGTGTTAGGGTTAGAGTTAGGGTTAGGGAGGGGGCAAGTATGGAGGAAGGAAGCACTGTATAGAGGGAAAAGAGCGGTGGGAGGGGTGGGGGGAAGGGAAAAATAACAGAATGAATCAAACAACATTACTCTATGTAAATTTATGAATACACAAATGGGATGCCTTTACGCCATGTACAAACAGAGAAACAACATGTATCCCATTTGTTTACAATAAAATAAATAAATAAAAAAAAAAAGAAAAACTAAGGAAGTTCTTACTATCCTTGCTACGCATGTCCAGTAGTATTTGTTATATCCTACTATAATTATGAAGATCTTATGTGCCCCCTGACATCTTCTGCTTCTGTTAGGGAGTTTTTATTGTTGTGATTCTACTTGTATATTTGGTACCTTAAGGAATATTAAGCTTGCAATTAACTAAAAGTTGTCAGACTAAATGAACTGGCCCGAGGAATGCACATCTATCAGAAATTCTATCTTGGAGCCGCTGACAGTAACTGGTTATGGAGAAAAACTGTGCTTGAATTTGTTTGTTTTTGGTGGCGGGGTGGAGTGGGGGCAGGTCCTGGAGATTGAACTCAGGGGCACTCAACCACTGAGCCACATCCCCAGCCCTATTTTGTATTTTATTCACGAAAGGCTCTAAGTTGTTTAGCACCTTGCTTTTGCTGAAGCTGGCTTTGAACTCAAGATCCTCCCATCTCAGTCTCGTTAGCCACTAAGATTACAAGCATGCACCACCATGCCTAACCTGTGCTTGAGTTGATTATGATAGGTACATTATGATAGATAAGGTTTTTTTGAGTTGTATAATAAAACAATTCAAGGAGGATGTATACATGTGTAGGCATGCATACACACATAAACATTTACTTTTCATTCACAAATTTTCTGGTCAACTGCTAATCAACAGGACTCTGCTGGATTGGGATAGACCAAGCTTTAGGTCATAATTTGTTCCTAGCAGGACCCGTGGATCTCTGAAATAAGCCATTCTCATGACAAAGGCCAGAAGCTCAAGGGGTGAGCAGAAAAAAAAAAGCAACAACACTTAAAAGCCTCTATCTATAACTGGCACAAAATCACTTGCACCCACATTCCATTGATCAACCGTCCATATCTAAAATTAATGGGTGGGAAAGAACACTGTGTCTGCAGAGAAGCTACACCAAGAATGGAGAGGACAAAAAGATTGTAAGCAAATGATACTTCCTACCATAATTTTAAGATAAGCAGAGCCAATGATTTTTTTCTTAAGCAATTTCAAATAGTTTCTAACACTAGGTAATAGACCACCTCCATGCCATAGTGATTGATCCAGACAAGTTAAAAGAACCAAAATTGTCAATGACTCATTTAAAAATCAGATTTACAGTCAAGTAGCTGTGAAGATATGACTTCTGACTTAATTCTTATCAAAACCTACTTATAGATATTGTTGTAAACATGTTGAGAGAAGTAGAGATCAAGAAAAAAAGTTTAGGCAGGTACAGTAGCACACACCTATTAATCCCAGAGACTTGGAAGGCTGAGGTAGGAGGATCATAAGTTCAAGGCGAACCTGGGAAATGTAATGAGATCTTGTCTCCAGAAAAGGGGAGGGAACAGGAGTGCATGCATGGTGGGATTGTGATATAGCTCAGAGATAGAGTGCTTGCCCGGCATGTGCAAGCCTCTGGGTTTGATCCCCGGTACCAAAAACAAAACACAAGGAAGGGTTTTGATGATTTTTTTTTTTTTTTTTTTTTTGCTGTGCTAGGGATTGAACTCAGGAAGGAAGGGAGAGGGAGGGAGAGTTTTATGATATTTATTTATTTATTTTATTGCAGTACTAGGGATGGAACCCAGGACCTCACACATGCCAGGGAGCCCTTGATGGTTTTATGATTCTTCATTCTATTGTACCTTAATATCACTTCCTTTCCTGTACTTCTTGAAGTTTGGTTATGTAAACTAATAAAAAAAAAATCCATTTTCTTTTAAGTTACTGTGACTTTTATTTGTTCCTTGCAACTAGAGAAACTTAACTATCTGAAATGGCTTGCTATTATTCCTAAGATAAGTTCAGAATCCTTGACTGGCCACAAAACTTCCTCCTCCAATCTTATTCCAGTCCACCCTCTTTCTTTCTTACAAGACCCCAGGGTCTTACAAGACCCCAGCCACACAAGCCTCTGCAGCTCCTTCCCACCCAGGACTCTTCCTTGGGCCTATACATGCTCTTTTGTTCTCCTAAAATGGTGTCCTCAACTCCTGCTGAGCCTTCGGATTTCAGCTTAAACATCACAGTGTGGAAAAGCTTCCTTGGTCTCCCAACCTAAACAATACATTCCTCTTTTTACTTGTTTGTTTTATAGTGCCAGGAATCAAACCCAGGGCTTCCTACTACCTTACTATCTGTTGTCATTTCATTTCGTTTGTTTTCAGAGCACTTATACTATTTGTAATATTTATTTATTATTATTTTTTTTAATATGTATTTGATTACTTATTTTTAAATCAGCTATCTCCCTTTCCAAACTGCAAACTCCTGTCCATATTAATTTCGTTCATCACTATATACCCTGAATCAAGTACAGGCACATAAGAGGGGTGCAATTAACATGTATTGTATAACTACCACACTTTTCCGGGAGAGTAATTAACACTTGCTGTCCCCCTTTTCACATCTCTCACTGTATCAATCAGAGTTCAAACAGACAAGTAGAATCACTGTGACATAGATAGGTAAAGGGATAAAAGATCGGACAGATAATAGATATGGAGTATATGTGTACATACATACAAAATTTGGGATTTCTTGCAGGAATTTGATCTTGTGTAATTGTGAGATCTACAGTCTTTTGTAGGCTTTTGTCTTCATCTGATACTGATGCTTGACAACTGCAGGTCAGGCAACTGGAAAGAGAAGATGAATATAAAGTGGAAAGAACAAGCACAAACGGGCACACCTGTCCATTCTCGCTGCCTCTAAACCTGGAGATGTCCATGCAGGAAAAAGTGGCTTTCTTCATTACAAAGCGAAACACACAGCTGACCCAGGAGGATCTGGGAAAAGGTGGAGCGGTTGCAGGCCTAGCTGCTGCCACACGCTGATGACGCTTACTGGCAGATGTATCAGAGACTACTTGCAGTGATCTTTCCTGTTCTGCGTTTCAATATTTCTTCCCACAAATTGTACTCTGATGATATGGATCCACTCATAGTACATTAAGTTCTGCATTTTCTGTTGTGTCTCCATGTCATGGTTCAAATTGTTTTTGTTTTTTTTAATAGAAAATGCCTTTTATTCTTTCCTCTGTTCATTCTTCAAGAAGCACTTGAAGTGGCACCTACACCAACATGTGTTATCCTTTCTTACAAGAAGTACCTGCCCCCACCTTCTGAGCATTAAAAGCGAAGAAAGAAGAAAGGAGGAGGAGGAGGGAGAGGGAGGAGGAGGAGGGGGAGGAAGGGAGGGGGGGAGGGGAAGGGGAGGAGAGGGAAGGGGAGGAGGAGAGGGGAAGAAGAGGAAAGGAAAAACTGCTGTTTCATTTTGGCCCTCAGAATTTTCCATGTTATTATCTCATTACCCATCTTTAATGAAAACATACAGGGAAGGAAGTTCTGAGAAATACAGTTCAGCCTAGGCAAGTTGACATTACAAAGCCACCAAACCCCTTCAGTTCAAAGTCACTTTGGCCTAAAACAATTCACTGACAATCTCCTAAGACTAGTTTCAATGATCTTTTCAAGGTCCTCACCATCATCAGCTTCTACCAGGTTTGACACTTGGGACCATTTTACCTTCTTGAAATGACCTTTCCCATTTTCTTTGATTAAACCACACTTTCTGACTTCTCTCTCCTTTACCCCATCCCACCCATCTTTTTGTGTCATTTGGGATATGACTTTTTCTTCCAATCCCTAAAAGTAGATATTAACCAATGTTCTATATTTTTTCCTATTCTTCCTCTAAATTTGCATTCACCCTTTCATTTTTACACAGCTTTAAGCACAAGGGTCTCTCAGCCTCCACAGACCTGCCTTGAGATCCTAGATTTATTTAGTCCTAGATCCATACCCTGGGGGTACCACTTACTGCTTCATGACCTTGAACAAATTACTTAAATCCTCTGAATTTCAGTTTCTCCATTAGTAAAATAAGACAAACAATTCCTAGCTATTATACCAGGAAGGCATGGGGCACTCCTCCGGATCACAGCATCATCCAGTAATGGTCCCTTGCATTTCTTCCTTTTGCTTCCCCATTCCATTCTCCAAATATCTACTAGAGTCATCATCAGGCTAGATGTTACATTGCTGCCTAAAACTAGAGTGACCAACTTATTCAACTTTCAAAACTCAGAGTTCCATCCCAGTGACTCAGGAGGGTGAAGCAGGAGGTTTGCAAGTTTGAGGTCAAGGTGTCAATTTAGTGAGACTCTATCTCAAAATAAAACATATAAAAAAGGCTGAGGATGTGGTTCAACGGTAAACCAACCTTGGATTCAATCCCCAGTACTAAATAAACAAATCTAAAACCCTACAAAGACTTTACTTGACCTACCATAAATTTTACAGTGTTCATTAAGCCTCGAGGATACTGTGAGAATGTGTCAGTGGTGTCTGTAAAATAAAATTGAATTCTACAAAATGTGCATTTAAAAAAAAGTAGTATTCTGTCAAAAATTCAAGGCCTAGTGGGACGCAGTAGCACATGCCTGTAATCCAGAGATTCAGGAGGCTGAGGTAGGAGGATTATAAATTTAAGGCCAACCTCAGCAACTTCACAATGCCCTGAGCAATTTAGCA
Organism: Sciurus vulgaris; assembly: GCF_902686455.1. Classification (NCBI taxonomy): domain Eukaryota; kingdom Metazoa; phylum Chordata; class Mammalia; order Rodentia; family Sciuridae; genus Sciurus; species Sciurus vulgaris. The sequence continues at coordinate 83,130,106 of NC_136465.1, forward strand.
AAAAATAAATAAATAAATATAAAGGGCTTGGGATATGGCTCCGTGGTTGAGTGCTCTGGGGTTCAAATCCCTGGAACCAAAAAAAAAAAAAAACTTAAAATAAATAAACACCAGGCTTAGAGGAATGAGTTCAAATGGCACGGCCCCAAGATGGTTCATGATCTAGTCCCCATGTCTCTCTGGCCTCATTCTCCCACTCTTGCTTCTTTCTGCTCTATATCCATCCATATGGTTTCTAATGTTTTCCAGCTACAACACTGTATTTCAAAATTCCGCACCTTGAATACTCCATTCCCTCTGACCATGCCCTTCTCCACTTCACTCATCGTTAGCACAAACACCAACTTCTCCTCCAATGCCCGATTCTACCAACACTTCTGTTAGATCTTCCCCAACTGTCTTTTGCCTTCCATCTGTTTTTCCTTATCTGAGATAATTATTACTTGCATTGTGACATATTAAATTTGTACTTGTCTCTGTTACAGTCCTTTGGGTCTCTCTTTCTGCCTGTTTTGGTAGTTTATAAATTCCTAAAAAGAAACTGTTTCTCCTCTGTGAGGGCTCACACAAGTGGCCTAAGCTTTAGTTACCTGTCTGTCAAGCTGTGTGTAATGATATTGTATAACAGATGCAAAAACAAACAAACAAAACCTGGAACATTCCATGTTGTAGAAACTCAGTGGTTTTTTTTTGTTTGTCTTCTGTTCCTGAGAGTGAATCCACCAGTGCTTAACTCATTGAGCAATAACCCCAGCACTTTTTATTTTTTATTTGAGGTAGAGTCTCTATCTGCCTTGCTAAATTGCTGAGGTTGATTTTGAACCTCTGAGCCTACTGTCTTAGCTGGGATTACAGGCGTGCACCACCACACCCAGCTGAGTTTTTGTTTGTTTGTTTGTTCAAGTATTGTTAAAGCTGGGCACGGTGGCACATGCCTGTAATCCCAGCAATTTGGGAGGCTGAGGAAGGAAGAGTACAAATTCAATGTTAGCCTGGACAATGTAGGAAGAACCTGTCTGAAAATAAAAAATACAAACAGCTAGGGATATAACTTAGTGGGAGAGTGCCCCTGGGTTCAATCCCAGTACAGAGGGAGGGAGGGAGGGAGGGAGGGAGGGAGGGAGGAAGGAAGGAAGGAAGGAGGAAGAAGGAAGGAAGAAGGAAGGAAGGAAGGAAGGAAGGAAGGAGGTAGGTAGGTTGGAAGGAAGGAAGGAAGGAAGGAAGGAAGGAAGGAAGGTTGGTTTAAATCAGGAAATTGAACTAATTGGACTTATATTTTCAATCTTTTTTCTCACCATTACTCATCATGCATCAATCAGTCCAACCAGTAATCCCTTCCACTTCTTCAACATCCACATCAAATAAAACTGCCAATAGGAAGAATTTTAAGACTCAATTTCCTCTTCTGTGATTAAACACACACACACACACACACACAATTTTGAAGCTTATATTTTTTTATGCTTAGCCTTAACACTGTATATTGTGACCATTTAGAACACAGTTCAAAAACTGTAAAACTTCTGCAACTACAGACATTATATGTGATTGCTTCTCAGAATTTTAATTTTAAGCCAAAAAAATAAAGCAAACACCAGTATCTTGTGAACTTTGTCATAGTACCTTTTCATGGCCCAGTCAAAATTCTTTGAGAAAAGATAATAGGAAAGATAATATTTTACATAAAGGTAAAAATGAGTTAACTAAATTATATAAGGCATATATTGTGGTAACGGCATAATAAAGACAGGAATTCAGGGTTTTTCTGTTTTCATTCAGCTGGGAAAAGACTAGGCAGCTACTGACAAACTAGCTTACTACTCCTATCTCTGTACATGGTTGAATTTTGACCAGGGCGACAACTGCAATAGCCCTACTCTCCTACTACTGATAAGGGAAGAAAGAGCTAGAGTCAGAAACAAATAAGAAAGGAGTCAAGAAGGAAGACAGAAGGCTGGGAATATAGCTCAGTGGTAGAGCACTTACCTAACATGTGCAACATCTTGATTTGGATCCCCAGCACTATTTCAAAAAGACAGAGAAATGTGTGCTAATTGTCCCCATGCTAACTTTGGCAGTGGCAAACCCTTGTTCACTTTCTGTGTGATATAGCAGAATCTGGAAGAAAAATACTTGCTGGGTGCAGTAGTGCGTGCCTGTTATTCTAAAGACTTGGGAGGCTTACGCAGGAGGATCACAAATTCGAGCCCAGCCTCAGCAATTTAGTGAGATCTTGTTTCGAAATAAAAAATAAATAAACACAATGGGCTAGAGATGTAGCTCACTGGTAAAGCACTACTGAGTTCAATCCCCAGTACCAAGCAAATAAACAAAATACACCTCCAGAAAATAGATGGAGCATGTTATTCCCTCCTAGGTTACTTAAAAGAGGTAGGGTCTAATCTTATGCAGCTACATAACACAAATGGCTCAAGCTCTTTGAACTTCTATTTCTTCATCTGAAAAAGCAGGGTGTTGGGTTGGTTTTAAATTTCTATGGTTTTGTATTACGATCTTTTGAGGAAGTAATGACTGATTTTCAGGGACATAAAGGAGGAAATAAAAAGAAATCAACATTTAAAACATTCATCACATGGAAGACAAATAGCACAAGGATTTTAAAAGCACAGACTCAAATGGCCTGTTTTTTTTTTTTTAATAGTGTTCTGTCACCTACTGAGCTGTGTAATCTTGTGCAAGTGACATAACCTCTCTGTGTCCCCAGAAGTAAAATGGGAACAGTGGTACTTTCCCTAAAGGGAGGCTGTGAGGATTAAATGATAGATAGACAGACAGACAGGTATACATACATACATACATACGTACAAGGTTCTTTATACCTGCATGCATATCAAAATAGTAACTGGCACAAAGTTATTGCTCTATAAATGCTATTACAAAGATATCACAACTTGGTAAGGTGGGCCTCTCCTTTTAAAAAGCTTTAAAAAAATGAATGAGAAAAACCAAGCTTCAAAGCCTTGAAATTTTCTTCACTCCATATTCAGTCTCTTAACTATTATCCTATTCCAATTAAAGAAGTGAAAGTCACAGCATTTTGTAGGCAATTAGGGAAATTCTAACAATTTTACAACCATCAGTCAATCTGTATTTGGTGAACACAGAATAAAACCACATCTGGAAAGTCCTCCAACCCTAGCACAGTTTTTGGAACAGGGTAACAGTATCTAATCTGCCTCGGTGAAGAAATGTCCAGAGGGATTACCCTTGTGTTCTGCTGAAGTCCAGTAAATGCATGAACTGACATCCCTTCTGAAGGTTCTCAAGAGATGCAAATTGCCTAC